>NW_027362771.1:550228569-550862319 GCF_046119375.1 Phyllobates terribilis | reverse complement strand
TTTGCCATGTGATAGACTATTGTAGCTCATTCATTAAGGAAGAAAGCTTAAAGGGAACGCTGAAAAATTCAATAACATTAGTACGTAGTCTGGTGAGAAGATTGAGGTTATTGATAATTAGTACATTATGCTAATATCTTAGGCTCATTACTAATGAAGGTAAGGGAGGATTGTGGATAATTTTCTAAATACTTAGGACACTATTAATAATTCACTATCTACACAAGGGGGGAAATTAGACCCAACAATTAAACATTAAAGTGATTGAACATTAATTGGGGTCATCTGCTTTAGACAAACCCTCCTCTGGACCCTTGGACAGGATTAGAAAAACATGACTGCTTTTTCCCACAAAGGGCACCACACTTGTTCACAGGTTGTGATTGGTATTACAGTCCAATTCAACTGAAGTCAACGGGGTTGAATTGCAATACCACACACAACCTGTAGACAAGTGTGGTGCTGTTTTTCTGATTCCATACACCTCCATTTAACACCCTTTATAGCATACAAAGACTATATTGTAGTCTTTGAATGCAATGAGAAATCCAATTTACGTTGCCTTGGACAGGCGTTTTAGTTTTTAGGTGTTCACTTGTAGCAGGCGCGAGTATGAGCCAGGTGTGAGTCCACAGAATTAGGAAGATCTGGATGGGACAAATGTGCAAAGACAGCACAGTACCGTAAGGAGCAGGATGGAGGTGGGGTGATAGTACCGCTCACCTGTAAGGGTTGTGTGAGGAAACAACACCTGTAGAAGCCTGATGTGTCCCTATGGCTGTAAAAGAGTATTATCCAGATAACAGTTTGGCAAAGTAGAGATTATCACCATGTGCAGGCTTTGCTCATGGAAATTATGACATCCGAAGAGTATAAACAGGTTTTCTATTCAACCAACGCGTTTCGGATTCGGACCAGCACGTTTCTCAATGTAAAAAAAACAAGTGTCACCAGGTGTTTTACCTTGAGAAAGGGGTCGGTTTGGAGCTGAAACGCGTTGGTTGAATGAAAAACCTTGTTTATACTCTCCGGATGTCATCCTTTCCTTGAGCGCAGCGCATCGTTAAAATCTCCGCTTTGCCAAACAGCCCAGAGAATTAGACATTTTAGTGTGCGCTCTAGAGATGAGCGAATTGATTCTATGTGAATTGAATACATGTCCAATTTTTAGGAATTCGCTGAACTCTGTGAATTTGAACAATTTGAGACTGTTAAAAAGTGTCACCGCTTTGAGCAAAATAATTTGCAGGACCTTAATCCAATAGCCACTTCAGCAGACCTTTCCCGCTGGACCAGAGCCCAGCGAACCTCTTCCTACCTGTTAGCATCAACGACTCCTCTTCTAATTTGTCCGCCTAGTGCGTTATCATGCCTTCATCGCAACTTCAAGGATGGAGCCGGGGATGCCGACAGGTAGAATGCAGTTCACAGGTCACTGGTCTAGTGGCCATGGACTAGCGGGGTCTTGCGAAACATTTTGCTCAACTCTACCACCACCATTTTACAGATGGTAGAAGTTTACATCAGCCCAGGAAGGATCACAGGACTTTGGGAGAGGTCGGGCGGGCTCCCCTATAATGCCTTACAGCTATCACATCATGTGATATAGCCCAGCCGATCAGGAGGGTCTATTGCAGCCTCTGTAAAAGCAGAGGCAGGGAATGCATCTGCCATTTTATGGTGAATCTGGATAGTGAGAGGACGGCGCAGGTCAAGGTTTAGCAAGAGAGAAAACCGTAAAACACTGAAGAAACTGTACAGACAGTGTGTGACAGCACAGTGGTGAATAAGTCTAGTGTATTAGGACAAGAGAATAGTGTCATACACATTGTCCAGAGCAATTGGAATACTTTCGATTTGCCATGAATCTAATTTACTGGGAAAATTTGAGAAAGCTGGGAAATTAGTATTTCAAAAGATTCACACATCTCTAGTACCCTCTCATGTGCAGTTTTGTTTTTTGTTTTAATTTAAAATCGTTTTCTGGCATGCATTATATTACATTTATTTTGCAGTGGTAGCCCCCACTCCTTTTACTAATCCTGTCTACTTTTTAAAAAAGTGGCAGAGCTAACGCAGATGGGCAAAAAGTCACATAGGGCTTGTAACTTTTTTTTTTCTTACGACAGTTTTCTGGTGTGGAGGGATGATAAATTCCCCTCTAGGATAGTCTGTGACAAGTTATTAGGAGGTGTGCCCTTTTTGATAAATTTGGCTCAATTTGCTGCAGTGACCTTTTTTTTGTTTAGACTGTGTACAAGATGATAGTCTTAATTTATCTGCCCTAGTGTTCCTAAATGCCATCAAACTAGAGGAGAAGGTGTCGCTTCATCACGTAGAGCCAATTTATTGGTGTCCTGCATCTGATTAGAAGTACATTGTGGTGCACCACAACTCGTGTAGGTTGGGTCAGAGGTTTTCCCATAAATAGCAGGGTTTTGGGCATTTCGCGTCAGAGACGGTGAGACCTGCTGTGAAACTGGGTAGTGGGTTGAGCCCAGGTAGCCACTGAGGAAGCCACAGTGAGTCTCCTGACAAACTTAACGTTGCTGTTCAGCTGGGCTCTGCTTCATCTATTCATATTCGGCTCCGCTGTTCTAAGGTGCCCATTCGTTTACTTAACTCTGCTATTCCAAGGTGCCTGTCCGTATACTTAGCATTGCTTTTCCAAGGACCCTGTCTGCAATTTCAGCTCTGCTGCTCCAGAGTATCTGTCCTCATATTTAGCTCTACTTTCCCAAGGTGTATGTCTGCATACTTGGCTCTGCTGTGCTAAGGTGCCAGTCCTCATACTCAACTCTGCTGTTCCACAGCACACCACAGCTAAAATACCATACAACACACCCAGCTCTGCTGTTCCATGACCATGTTGCAGTCTATCATACTCAGCTCTGCCATTCAATATCTCGAGTACAATCCAGCCCAATCTGCTATTCCACATTGCTCCAGATGCTGTCCAGCACACCCAGCTCGACTGTTCTGTGCTATATCATCATCTCTGATCCATGCAGCTCCTCATAACATCTTTTCCACAGCTTTGCGCCTAGACAGTATATGTTGTGTTAGACAGTTGCTACTCTTAGACTCAAAGTAGTTGTTTTACTGTTCTGTTCTGCTATTCACAACGCCATGTAAGAGTAACCTCCAAGTGCTGTATCTCTTCAGAGACTGTAACTATAAAGCTCGTACCACTTAATGTGACCATAACCACCAAGTTCGGTGCCTGCCAGTATAAAAATAAAGTTTTTAAAAGGTCTGGGACTTTTCAGTGGGGTACAGTGCACCCACTTTAGCTTACATTTTTAGGAAAAAAATAGAAAAGCTGTCAATAAAATGCCATATCTGGGACTTTAAGGACTATTTTTTGTGGGGAGTTTTTCAAGTTCTGGTACCACATTGCATTTCATTTCTCCGTCACATAATTCGAATACAACTTTGCTGTTCAAACCCATATGCTACAATAGAAATATTTAGAACATTAGTCACATCTAAGAGCAAGAATTCCATATTTATGTACTTAGCAGTTCTGCTAATCGCAACATATGTTGTCCCTGAATAGCCTGCAATATATTATATCAGTGAATGAGCATATTCTGTGTGTACGTCCGGGGCTTGAATTATCATGTCTATGCCCTGTTTTTCGCAGACAGCTCTTTTCTTTGTCCACGTTCTTCAGTTAGTGCCTACATTAGGCACATTATCAGCTTTACATAGACAAATAATGAGTCAAAGGGTCATAGCCATTAGTAAGGTTACAGCCATAGAGGCTTTACTTTACTGAATGCTTCACATATCAATCGCTCTACTATGGGATTTTATATTCTGCATATCGGTCAATTCATATCCAATGTATAGGATTTATGTATTAGGGAATCTGACAACCAAGAATGTCTGTTATGGGAATCACTTAGTTTCGTTGCAGAGGGGTTTCTGATAATAGAGGGAGGAAGCTGCAGGGAAATCATATTCCCTATACGAACTGTGAAACGCGTTAGTTACGGGAGATATAACCTATTTTAATTGTCTGTGTCAACTGCCATGTAGTAACACTATAGTGCACACATGTCAATCTCTGGCCCACAGGGTGGTATTACTTGGCCTGCGACACCAGAACCGCCACCCCTATGTGGCCCATTATTCTGTATGGATGACTATGTGGGGCCATTATTCTGTATGGAGGATTATGTGGGGCCCATTATACTGTATGAAGGATGATGTAGGGCCATTATTCTGTATGGAGGACTATGTGGGGCCATTATTCTGTATGGATGACTATGTGGGACCAATTATTCTGTATGGAGGACTATGTGGGGCCCATTATACTGTATGGAGGACTATGTGGGGCCCATTATACTGTATGAAGGATGATGTAGGGCCATTATTCTGTATGGAGGACTATGTGGGGCCCATTATACTGTATGAAGGACTATGTAGGGCCATTATTCTGTATGGAGGACTATGTGGGGCCATTATTCTGTATGGAGGACTATGTGGGGCCCATTATACTGTATGAAGGACTATGTAGGGCCATTATTCTGTATGGAGGACTATGTGGGGCCATTATTCTGTATGGAGGACTATGTGGGGCCATTATTCTGTATGGAGGACTATGTGGGGCCATTATTCTGTATGGAGGACTATGTGGGGCCATTATACTGTATGGAGGACTATGTGGGGCCCATTATACTGTATGAAGGACTATGTAGGGTCATTATTCTGTATGGAGGACTATGTGGGGCCCATTATACTGTATGATGGACTATGTGGGGCCATTATTCTGTATGGAGGACTATGTGGGGCCCATTATACTGTGTGGAGCACTATGTGGGGCCAATTATACTGTATGGAGGACTATGTGGGGCCTATACAATGTGGAGGACTATGTGGGGCCTATTATACTGTATGGAGGACTATATAGGGCCCATTATACTGTATGGAGGACTATGTGGGGCCCATTATACTGTATGGAGGACTATGTGGCCCATTATTCTGTATGGATGACTATGTGGGGCCCATTATACTGTATGAAGGATGATGTAGGGCCATTATTCTGTATGGAGGACTATGTGGGGCCCATTATACTGTATGAAGGACTATGTAGGGCCATTATTCTGTATGGAGGACTATGTGGGGCCATTATTCTGTATGGAGGACTATGTGGGGCCATTATTCTGTATGGAGGACTATGTGGGGCCATTATTCTGTATGGAGGACTATGTGGGGCCATTATACTGTATGGAGGACTATGTGGGGCCCATTATACTGTATGAAGGACTATGTAGGGCCATTATTCTGTATGGAGGACTATGTGGGGCCCGTTATACTGTATGATGGACTATGTGGGGCTATTATTCTGTATGGAGGACTATGTGGGGCCCATTATACTGTATGGAGCACTATGTGGGGCCAATTATACTGTATGGAGGACTATGTGGGGCCCATTATACTGTATGGAGGACTATGTGGGGCCATTATTCTGTATGGAGGACTATGTGGAGCCAATTATTCTGTATGGAGCACTATGTGGAGCCATTATTCTGTATGGCGGACTTTGTGGGGCCCATTATTCTGTATGGAGGACTATGTGGGGCCCATTAATCTGTATGGAGAACTTTGTGGGGCCCATTATACTGTATGGAGGACTACGTGGGGCCCATTATACCGTATGGAGGACTATGCGGGGCCATTATACTGTATGGAGGACTATGTGGGGCCCCTTATACTGTATGAAGGTCTATATGGAGCCATTATTCTGAATGGCGGACTTTGTGGGGCCCATTCTTCTGCATGGAAGACTTTGCGGGGCCCATTATTCTGTATGGAGGACTATGTGGGGCCCATTATTCTGTATGGAGGACTATGTGGGGTCCATTATTCTGCATGGAGGACTTTGTGGGGCCCATTATACTGTATAGAGGACTATGTGGGGCCATTATACTGTATATTGGTTGGCCGCAACTTTGTCCAAATTTTTCATTTTGGCCCTAATGTGTGTTTGAGTTTGACATCCCTGCTATAGTAGGACACTAGCAGCAGTCTGTATTCTGCTGATATTCTTGTATTATAATATCATTTTTAAGTATCTCAATAGGGAACCCAGCATTTATAAAGAGGGGGTTCGCCAGGATTTAGGAGACTTAATCAATAAGTTACAGGTAGGAGGTAATCAGGACAATACAACTGCTGCAGTGCTCCTGCAGGGGGCGTACAAGTATTTTTTGCCTAGTAGTACAACTTTCTCTAACAGTGGCAATGAGATAAGCCTTTGATACCTGTCGACTGAACTAGGTCAACAACTATTACTCCTGACCCCCCCCCATATACTTGTATGCTCCTGCCCCCCCCCATATACATGCATGCTCCTGACCCCCCATATACATGCATGCTCCTGACCCCCCATATACATGCATGCTCCTGACTCCCCCATATACATGTATGCTCCTGACCCCCCCATATACATGCATGCTCCTGACCCCCCATATACATGCATGCTTCTTAACCCCCATATACGTGCATGCTCCTGGCCCCCCATATGCATGCATGCTTCTGACCCCCCATATACATGCATGCTCCTGACCCCCCATTTACATGCATGCTCCTGATCCCCGATATACATGCATGCTCCTGACCCCCCAATATATATGCATGCTTCTGAAATCCCCCCCCTATATACATGCATGCTCCTGACCCCCCATAAACATGCTTGCTCCTGATCCCCCATATACATGCAGGCTCCTGACCCCCCATATACATGCATGCTCCTGACCCCCCATATACATGCAGGCTCCTGACCCCCCATGTACATGCAGGCTCCACAGGTTCTAATGATGATGTGAATAAGTTGCTTCCAGACACCTCTGGAGGTGGCTTATCAACGCGAGGATAAAAGGATCAGGCATGTTGAAATCCGACATGCCCGATCTTTATTTTCATCATTGGGGGACAGTCAGGAAACCTCCATACATACTGGATGGGTCTGTAGTCTCCCCCCAAAAAATGGAGCAGCAGGATTCATGCACAAGCAGCTGCTCCACTCAACGCCACCTGGCCATGGGGGAACTAGGGGAGAACAGGGGACTGTAGGGATTCACGCTCTCAGGTAGGCATTAGGTAGCATTCACACAGGCAATGCGGTTTGGTCCAAACAGGTGCAGTTTTATAGCTTTCTTAAAACTCCAAGGGATTCAAAACAAGAAAAACGGCGTCTTCTGGGCACAAAGGTATCACAGCAAATAAACAGTTCATTTAACAGGGCCCATATATGTCAGTGCGGGTTCACCCCAACAGATTACAGTCCTTTCTCTCTGAGCACACACAGAAGAAGCACGATCCCACCAGTCTCGGTATACCCTTCAGCCGGAGCTCCAGAACCTTCCAGTGCCAAACAGAAGTGTTCAACTCCATGAACAATTCACACTGAATAGGTTGCAGCTTCCACATAGTTCTCTGCAGCTCCAACACACAGACTGTTCAGCTTTCCTAGATGACCCGTGCAGTCTCCATTTACAGAGAGGCCCTGGCACGTCTTTCTCTCTGAGACACAGCTTACATTTTGGTTGGTCACTCACCAGCAGCACACTTAACTTTGCTCCATCCAGCAGACTGACACACCTACTGAACACAGGCCCTGGTTCTAGTAAAACGCTAGTTAGATGCATCAAATCAAGACCTGCAGAGCTAGGATTTAACTCAGTCCTACCTGGCTCTGCTACAGTACCCATAATGATTTAATAGCTGTCACCTATCCATCCAGTGGATAGTTCATCATTTATGTAGACTGTAGCCTAATGGAAACACAAGGCTGGAGCTCCCCAGATGGGACCTTCACTGATTAAACTTCTGAAGCCTATTCTATGTTTAAGTCCTATAGAACCATGTAATGCTTTATTTCTCTTGGGGTCACAGTTTACATTTGATTGCTGGGGGTCCCTTTACCAGCTGATATATCTTTACAGCAGTCACTACAGAGCTCAAAATCTCCTGTATTAACTTACATTTTAAAAGCTCTCTGCTACGATTCACTTCTCTCAGTTTTCTGAGATAGCAGCAGTGAGAGAAAAGGGTTTGTACACAGATCTTCACAGTGTGGAGAGAAAGCATGTACAGTCTCAGGGAAGGCAGATAAAAGAGGCTATAGAAAAGGAGGAATGCACATAAAGAATAAATAAGTGCAGGATAGAAGCTGTGCTGATACAGTATATGGGCTAAGGAAGATAGCAGCTGGGCAGCACGGTGGTTCAGTCTTCAGCACTGCAGCCTTGCAGTGCTGGAGACCTGGGTTCAAATCCCACCAAGGACAACATGTGCAAGGAGTTTGTATGTTCTTCCCGTGTTTGCATGGGTTTCCTCAGGGTTCTCCAGTTTCCTCCCACACTCCAAAGACATACTGATATGGAATCTAGATTGTGAGTCCCAATGGAGACAGTGATTATAAAGTATGTAAAGCGCTGTGGAATCAATGGTGCTATATAATTGAGTAAAATAAATAAATAGCAGCACCCTTGATACACACAGACCTCACATCCAGCCTGTATTACTTGTAGGGACGCTCCCACACATGAAAAATCTGAAAATTAATGCAAACTGCATATTAGTTAGTCTGAAAATGGATGAAGGTACTGTATGAAGATTGCAGACTGAAATTTACTGCGATTTTATTAACTAAAGGTAACCACTAACAAACGAAAAAATTATTTTTCCATGTCAAAGGTAGCCTTTAAAAATAACATAATGATTACCTGGATCCACCACTAGAGGGAACTCATTGCATACTGTGTAATTATTGAGTCCAGTGTACAGTGTATAGCTCCCCCTAGTGGCTGCCTCAGGTAGCCAGAATGTTATTTTTTTTATTTCTATTTGTATGCAGAGGATCTGGAGCTCTGTATCAGAAAAACAAAACACTAGATACTAAAAAATAAAGAAATTAATAAGCAAACAATTATTGACAAAAAAAATGACACAATGATACAAGGTGAAGGAATTTGTAATCATATCCAGTAATAGAGTAGCGTGATAGTAAAAAATAATGAAAGGAGCAAGAGACCCGATGTTACACAAGGAGCAGAGATTACATTCACCGCAGACCTACAGGATATTACAGGCATGTATACAGTAGACGGCTCATAAAAAGACGTAAAACAAGCAGATCATAGCGAGGGGATGAATAATTTATCCCTGGACTCTAGTGGGGATGAATACATTATACCTTACGCCAATGGACGATACCAGGGGAAATGCAACATTACGTCATAAAGCATAAAATCTGAAGTCGGCAGGAGAAACAGCACTGTGTGAAGCGTTTAAAGGGGACAAGGTGCAAATATATGCGAGGGGGTAAAATCAATCATCACAATGGGTTTCTTTGATGGTGCTGGTCTATTCTTAAGGAGTAAGTAATGAGATTTTATATAATAATAATAATAATTTGGTCCAGCATGGAAAGTTATGAAACTTTTTAAATCACTTTATAAGGATTTATCTTCATAACTGTACAAAAATTGCACGTAAATGACTTCCAAATCCTGGCTTTTCCCCAGTCTTTAGCGTCATTGATAATGTGGAGTACAGATGATGGCAGTGATGGGTCAGCCCTGTCTCCTCCTCTGATGTACTGCTTATCAGAACGAATCTCCCGCAGCAGCTTATTATCCCCAGAATAAGTGAGACACAGCTGCTGAGCTGACCCATCATCACTGCCATCATCTGTACTCCAAATCAGCACGTTCTGATATCAATGCAGCTAAAGGCAGAAAAAATAAACTGGGGAAAATTTTTTTGTAAAAAATTTAAATTTTTTTACAAGTATGATGACAAATCCACCAATAAAGTGATTTGCAAAGTTTGATAACTTTCTATGCCGGACACATATATTAAAAAAAATGAAAGTTTAGTTATACTTTAAGGTGGGCTATCAATATCAGATCGTAAGGGAGCTCGGTTCTCGATAGCCCCACCATTCAGCTGCCACCTCTCATTAGTTGCAGCCTCTTTCATTGGCTCCATCTAAAAACAAGGCGTTTATAGGAGAATTTTGGTGCTTTTATTAAAGTCACAATAGCCAGAGCCGCTAACTCACAAATCCAACATTCACGGTCGGGGAAGGACAGCAAGGTATCGACTGGCCGCAAGTCTCCTGACCCGAACACTACAGCCTCGTTACTGTATGCCTATGAGACAAATTTGGGTCAGAAGACCGGTGACCGGTCCATACATCGCGGTCCATACGTGTGAAGCCGGCTCAAGATCACCATAGGATCACGACCATCTGACATCTGCCTAAGGCTCCGTTCACACTTGTGTCCCAACAGATCTGAATGACTTATAATGGGACTGATCAGATCTCGGTTTTGGTTCAGGAATTATTGCTATCAGTAGTAACGCTGCAGACAATCCTTTCCAGGCTCCAAATCCTGATAACTAGTATGGAAAGATAGATATAGATAATAGATAGATAATAGATAGATAATAGTAATAGATATCTAGATAAATAATGGATAGTTAATAGATAGATGATAGATAGATAGATAGATAATAGATAATAGATAGATAATAGAGAATAGATAAAGAATAGATAGATGATAGATAGATAATTTATAGAGAATAGATAGATGATTGATAGATAATAGATATATAGATAATATATAGATAATAGATGGATAATAGATGATAGATAGATAATAGATGGATAATAGATAGATGATAGATAGATAATAGATGATAGGTAGATATCAGATAGATATATAGATAATATATAGATAATAGACAGATAGATACTCAAGACATATAAGTTATGTCCACACATACAAATCAGCAGTAAATCCACAGCAAAACTCCAGATGTTTTCCGTGCAGATTTGAATGTAGATTTTGTCCCTAATCAGTTCCCAGTTCCCAGTACATGACATGCTGTGTGATCCATGTAGCGGTCAGCAGAGCACTGTGCACACACGGCTGTCCGTTTCCCAGCAGATCTTTTCCGCAGCGTGTAGATGAGATCGGTAATATCTTATCCAGGTTGTTGGTGCAGTAATAGCTGTGGAGCTGTAGGAAATATTCCTTATAATTGATGACAGAATAAAATAGATGTATACCTATCCATCATGGAGTCAGAAGTGTGATATGATCCAGCGGCTGCACACTGTACACACACACACACATATATATATATATACCGGGGTATACACACATACCTACTGCACTGTATATAATACATCCCACATCTCACAGGCTGGAGATCACAATATCTGCTCATCCTATGTGGACAGGACACAGGACTGAATAGGATTTATATTATCTTGTCCCCAAACTATAGATAGATAATATTAGTATCAAGTACTGAACATTTCCACCGCCCCTCACCCACCCCAGCTATATACATCCACCCCGGGCAAAACACAGACGCTGATGGCATCGGGCTATGATCATAATTATACAAAGGTCACATCATACTGTATACGAGGTCTACACTACTGATATATATATATATATATACTCCATACATAAGCTCTAACACCATAGAGAAAAAGATAGAGAGATATAGATGAGAGAGAGAAAAAGAAGCAGAAAGATGGATGTGAGGACAGATATGAAACATATCAACATCAATGAACAAAGTTATATACTGCTCATAAATATTGTCTACAAAGAGATAATAGCGCTTTATATAAACAGATATAAGAAAAGAGATGATAGATAAATATGAGATAGATAGATAATAGATAGATAGATAATATATAATAGATAGATAGATGATAGATAGATAGATAGATAGATAGATAATAGATAGATAGATAGATGATAGATAGATAGATAATAGATAGATAGATAGATAATAGATAGATAGATAGATAGATAGATAATAGATAGATAATAGATAGATAGATAGATAGATAATAGATAGATAGATAGATAATAGATAGATAGATAGATAGATAGATAATAGATAAATAATAGATAGATAGATAATAGATAGATAGATGATAGATAGATAGATAGATAGATAGATAGATAGATAGATAGATAGATAATAGATAGATAGATAGATAGATAATAGATAGATGATAGATAGATAATAGATAGATAGATGATAGATAGATAGATGATAGAGAAATAGATGATAGATAGATAATAGATAGATGATAGATAGATAATAGATAGATAGATAATAGATAGATGATAGATAGATAATAGATAGATGATAGATAGATAATAGATAGATGATAGATAGATAATAGATAGATAGATAGATAGAAAATAGATAGATAATAAATAGATAGATATATAATAGATAGATAGATAGATAGATAGATAGATAGATAGATAGATAGATAGATAGATGTTACAGATGCAAACACTTATAGATAGGTAGATAACACAACATATATGTAACTGCTATTGGATATTCAGTATTAAATAGATATAATAAATGTATTCTGTGCAGCTCATACACATTATATACACAGAGAAAGTTTTGGGTAAATAAACAGAAATGCTGATTGATTGGTAGATGTCTATGTAACATAGGGATATGAGGCACAGAGATAACAGGTTTGATAGATCAGATAAACAGACAGATATGAGATAAAAGGGAAGATAATACAGAATAGATAGATGATAGATAGATAGATAAATATTACAATAGACAAGTGATATTCTAAGAGATGTTTAGGTAAAGATAGAGTGATACAGATAGAAACTTGCACAGATGTTATAATGGCAGATAACAGAATAGATGATAGATAGATAATAGATAGATATTGCAATAGATTATTAGAGATAGATACAGTATAGCTATTATGAGAGACAGATAAATAGATAATAAATAGATAGAAGATAGATAATAGATACAGAGATCTTACAGTCTTTCAGCTATAGTTCACACTTGCAGTATCAGCAGAGATGTATTTATCACCCAGAATAAACTTTAGCCATAATGTTCAGCGTCTCTCACCCCAGAAGAGGAGGCTGTACGGGAGGTGGGTGCTCAGCAGCATCTTCAGATCTCCCCTGGACCAGATCCTCTGCACAGGAGCCTAATATCCCGGTGCTCCTGTATCTGCTCCTGTATCTGCTCCTGTATCTGCTCCTGTATCTGCTTCTCTATGTGCTGGATCCGATGTCAGACATCCTTTACAGGGTAAAAGAGCTGATGGCAGGAAACCCAGGAGCGCAGAGATGCTGAGTGCAGGGATTTAGCTCCTGAAAGAAGGAGAGGAACAGGGGAAGAGTTTGTGTGAGATGGGGAGGAAGTCCAAGAGGTGCAGATCACTGGAGAGGAGGAGGAGGAGAAGGATGGGAGAGACAAGAGGGAAGAGATTATAAAGGGGAGAGAAGAGTGCTGAGGAGACCACAGTGCTGAAGCCCTCACTGCTTCAGAGATGAGTTTGTCATATGTCCTCAGTGAGTGTACACTCACTAAATAGCTGTGAATTCACTCCCACATATCACTAATGTTCCTATACCGTTCACTATTGAGCCAATAAAGCCACAAGATGTGTGAATGTTATAGAGGACCTCTGTCTGCTGCAATGATACTTTTCTGGTGGTAAATCTAGAAAGACAGTGAAGAAGTCCCCAATCTGTTATGTAAGAGATGGAACAAATCTCCACAATCATTAATGATCGTTTTCTCCGCTCATAAAAGGCATACAGCAGCATGTAAAAGTTTGGGCACCTCTGGTCAAAATTACTGTTGGGAACAGTTAGGGAAGTTAAAGATGGAATGATCTCTAGAAGGCCTCAAGTTAAAGATGACACATTTCCTTTATATTTTAGGCAAAAAAAATAAAAATAAATAAAAATAATCTATCTATATATGTCATTTTTTTTACATTTTAAAAATTACAAAATGGAAAATGGGCAGATGCCAAGATTTGGGCACCCTGCATAGGTAATACCCTACACATATCCTACAAATAAATGGAGTATAAATCCCACAGAACAGCATGACTATTAAAATATAAATTTTATTAAATTCCAATATAAAAGACACACACAATTTGCTTAAGACAGTAAATAGGTCCCTTGGGGTAGGAATCACACAAAGTCAGTTTGGCAGGTAGGTCTAGGTTCAGATGGTGTCATTCAGGGAATATGGAGAGTATAAAGACTGGCACTTAAAATAAATATCGCGAGTCATCAGTCCACAGCAACAGAATCTATATGTATAGGAATGCCAAGATCCAAACATATGAGTCTTAGTCTATACAATTGAACTAGATAAAAGTAAACCACAATGTGCTAGTTCTATAGTCAAAGACACAATATAAATATATATGGCTAGAAAAAAATCATCATCATCCTTCAGATGCAATAAGAGATAATGTGAGCTGTATATATTGGATTAACCCATTAAGTTATGTGCCATAAAGTTGATACAGGTTATATAATACAAGCTCCCAAATGACTCTCCCATCTGTGCAGTAACCCCTATGCCGCACTGAAGCCCCAAAGACTCATATGTTTGGATCTTGGCATTCCTATACATATAGATTCTGTTGCTGTGGACTGATGACTCGCGATATTTATTTTAAGTGCCAGTCTTTATACTCTCCATATTCCCTGAATGACACCATCTGAACCTAGACCTACCTGCCAAACTGACTTTGTGTGATTCCTACCCCAAGGGACCTATTTACTGTCTTAAGCAAATTGTGTGTGTCTTTTATATTGGAATTTAATAAAATTTATATTTTAATAGTCATGCTGTTCTGTGGGATTTATACTCCATTTATTTGTAGGATACGTGTCTAGTTGGGAGTATCCCTAGCATCTATTATGCTACTAATGTTACACCATTTAGTTTGGTTCACTGTTTATGTATAGGTAATACCCTAGTAGCACCTCCTTATGCAAGTATCACAGCTTGTAAACGCTTTTTGTAGCCAGACAAGAGTCTTTCAATTCTTGTTTGAGGGATTTTCATCCGTTCTTCCTTGGAAAATTCTTCCAGTTCTGTGAGATTCCTGGGTCGTCTTACATGCACTGCTATTTTGAGGTCTAGCCACAGATTATCAATGATGTTCAGATCAGGGGACTGTGAGGGTCATTGTAAAACCTTCAGCTTGCGCTTTTGAGGTTGTCTATTTTGGATTTTGACATGTGTTTAGAATCATTATCCATCTGTAGAAGCCATCCTCTTTTCAACTTCAGCTTTTTTACAGATGGTGTTATGTTTGCATCAAGAATTTGTTGAAATTTCATTGAATCCATTCTTCCCTCTACCCGTGAAATGTTCCCTGTGCCATTGGCTGCAACTCAACCGCAAAGCATGATTGATCCTCCCCCATGCTTAATGGTTGATGAGATATTCTTTTCCTGAAATTCTATGCCCTTTTTTCTCAACACATATCTTTTGATCATTGTGGCTAAAGAGTTCTATTTTAACCTCATCGGCCCACAGGACTTGTTTCCAAAATGCATCAGGCTTGTTTAGATGCTGTTTTGCTACTTCTGAAGCTGAATTTTATGGTGAGGACACAGGAGAGGTTTTCTTCTGATGACTCTTCCATGAAGGCCATATTTGAACAGTAGAACAACAACTCCAGAGTCTGCTAAATCTAGCTGGAGGTCTTTGCAGTCAAGCGGAGGTTCTGGTTTGCCTCTCCAGCAATCCTACGAGCAGCTTTCACTGAAATTTTACTTGGTCTTCCCAACCTTATCTTGACCTCCACTGTTCCTTTTAACTGCCATTTCTTAATTACATTTCGAACTGAGAAACTTGAAATTGCTTTGCTATCTTCTTGTAGCCTTCTCCTGCTTTGTGGGCCTCCACCATTTTCCGAGTGCTAGGCAGCTGCTTAGAAGAACCCATGGCTGCTGTTTTTTTGGCACAAGGTTAAAGGACGCTGGGTTTATATGAAGCCGGGAAATTTGCATCCCCTGGCCTTTCCTAACGATGATAGTGAACAAGCCATAACCCTAACAGGCTAATTAAGGTCTGAAACCTTGGTCAAAGTTATCTGAGCACACAAATTTCCAAGGGTGCCCAAACTTTTGCATCGTCCCATTTTCCCCATTTTCCTTTTTGTCATTATTAAAATATAAAAAATGACAATATATTTTTTTTTTACCTAAAATACAAAAAGAAATGTGTCATCTTTATGACGCGCCCCCTGGGCCATATTCGTTAGTGGGAATATCCGGAGCCGGATCAGATGGGGGTTGTAGTCTTCCGAGTGGCTGTGACCCGGTCCGTGCCCAGGGTGTCAAACTGAGTTGTATGTGGCAGTCCTACAGATGTTATAAGTTCTTTATTGTCGACTACGCCACCCGTTGTGTTGCGGTCACTGTGGCCGCCGCTGCAGCAGGGTCCGCTGAGGCTGGTGGTGTAGGTGCAGCTTGTGATGGTATAACCCCCAACGGGTGGGGTATAGCCTCAGGGGGATCAGGTGCAGAGGATGGGAGTTGTGGTGATGCAGTGTAGACGGCAGTCAGAGACAGAGTCGGGTTATGCAGTTTAGGATGTTTACTCACTGCTGATGTTCTGGTCACTCCAGCTTCGAGTGACCTCCCGAGCCGTGCTGCGTCCACCAGGTTCTGGATCCAGCCAACTCCCAAATAAGTCCGGAGCGTGACCCTGAGCTCTCCTTCAGTCCTTTCTCTGGCCGTCCCCACTATTGATCCACCCAGGTCCAGCTCCCTCGGGCCTTCTGTTGGGACACCCTTGGCCTTGGGTTCCCTGACCCTCCTCGTGGTATGCCTTCGTGGTGGATGTGGTGGGTGACCGTGGCAAACGCTGCCCACGGTCTCCGGTCTCTGGCTGGGGAATGTTTTTACCCCCACCAGCTTGGGTTCCGGTACCCTGGTGCCGACTCTTCACCCGGGGATTTAGTTTGGGGTCTTAGAGTCCTTTTCTTCTGTGCCTCTGAGTCTCTCTCTCTCTCCTCTCTCACTCTGGGTCTCTCTTCTCCTCTGCTCCTGACTTTCTCTCTGCAACTGACCCTGTTCTTAGTTGGTGCCCACCTTATATACACCCTCTATGTGTGAGCTCAGGCGACCAGCACCCAATGAGCTCCTATCTTTACTCAGGCTGCTCACCCTATCTGCCCCTACACTACTTGGGATGTACCACCCCCCTCCCACTCCAGCCAGGAACAGACTCGGTCGTACCTGCACATTTCTAAGTGGGAGTACCGTCGGTCTGCTCCTCGGAAATGGGATGTGTGTAGTGCATGCAGCCTACCGAGCTCAGATCCACACTCCTTCCTTACCCGGGAGTGGAATATCACACCTCTGGATTGAGGTGCAATACCCCTGTAGCAGCCGAATCCTCAGGGTGCTACATTCCCCCCTGGTAAATCACAGCACGTCCTCGGGCTGTAAGACATAAACACCAAAACATACAAATTTTTATAAACATATAAAACATATAAAATATTATATAAATAACATATCTTAGCAGATAAAACTTTCTCGTCGTCTCAGGCTCCTCCTCCGGTCACTGTGCAACGTGTGACCGGGTAAAGTGCGACAGTCTCTCTAGAAAACTGGTTTTCCTATAAAACCGGTAGGGGGCGCTTTAGGACGCGCAACTATTTACAAGGGATATGGCCGCTCTCAGTCCTCGGCCAGTTAAGGAGGGGAAGGGAATGGCTGCTCACAGTCCTCAGCCTGTGGGATTAAGGGTAAACGGGTAAACAGTTCACTCAGCTGGTCCCAACGGGGACTATATTAGCAGCAGCAACAGTTTCAGTTTATGGTGCCCCGACGGGCAACTATATACAGCACCTGCTTCGCTGTACTTAACAACGGCGTCCTCCTGCTCTTTCTTTATTGTTACCTCTAACTCTAGTTTCAGACCCGTCCGGGTCCTCTTGTTCTTCCTCCTCACATCGCAGCTCTTCCTCCGTCAGGCGATGCACATGGAGGGCGTAGGGTCCTTTGGCACACTTGTGCCGGGTAAAGGTGACCTCGTCCCCGATATAAAGGTCACGACCTCTGTGCCCCTCCGGCAGATGGGACTCCACATCTCTGCGCGTGACAAAGACGTCGCCGGGGGTGTTGTGGTCTCTGATGAAGCCCCACCCATGCTGCATATTGAACTTAATTACAGTCCCGGTGGTGCGGGGACTGTGCGCTGCACGGGGGTCCCTCCTGGTTCGGCTCTTCTGCTCGGCGCTCCTTATTTGGGCCTGTTGTTCCCGGACCCGCCTCTCTCTCCGCTCCCTCGCAAACTCCTCGAGCTGTTGGCGGCAGCACTCAGCACGCTCCGCTGCAGCTGCCCTGGTTTCCTGAGTGAACCCCATTAGATCTTCTCCGGTGGGGTCCCACTCAAACTGCGCTTCCGCTAGCGGGGGCGAGATCCTTATTACGGGCTTCGGAGCCGGAATCAGGGGTGCACACATGGCCCCAACCCTCCTCTGGTGCTCCAGTTCGTAATACTTCTGGGGCCAGATGAAAGGCTGCCCGTCCGGCCACGTGTGCTGGGCAAACAAGTCCTCTCCCAGACGCGGCACCCTTGGTTTCACGGGTGCGGGCGCGGTGGTGGTGGCGCCCGGGTTGCCCAGGCCTTGCGGCCAGGCCTGGGGCACCTGGAAGGTGAAGGGCACCGTTAAGACGGCGGCACCCTGGGCTACCTGGCCTTGCGGCCAGGCCGGAGGCTCCGCGGAGGTAGGGGGCGCTGTTGGTGATGCGACGCCCGGGAATTCTAGGCTCTGCGACCAGGCTGGTGGTACTTCCTGCTTGGTCACGCTCGGGGTCGAGGCGTGTGACGTCACAGGGGTCGCGGCGGCGTCTTCCGGTTGGGGCCTAGTCTGCATCGGTGACATGGCGTTTTCGGGCACAGCAGGGGGACTTTCGGGCTCTGCGACGGGGAGCTGGGGCAGGTAAGCGGTGTCCCGGCTTGGGGTATAGACGTCCCCTTTACCTGCCTCCATGCGTTCGGCTCCCTTCTCGGCGCCGTCTCCGGCCTTGGGTCCTCCCGCGCCATCCTCAGAGGCGGTCTGTCTCCTCATCTTGGCTGGCGTGCTCCGGGTCTTGGTTTGCTGGGCCATCTCTCGGCTCCACTCCGCCAATGTCTCTCGCTGTACCCGGGCCATCCTCCTTGCGAGGCCCTCCAGGGCAGTTTGTGCACACTCCCGGTCTCGGGGGAGCTGTGCAAGGACCTCCACTAGGCCTAGTGGGGTCGCGGTTTCCAGCAGGCTCCTGACCAACGGGTCGGTGCTGCTCTGCTCTTCTTCCAGCAGGCTCCTGGCCAGCGGGCCGGTGCTGCTCTGCTCTCTCGCCATCTCCGGGTGAGATTCTCTGCTACTCCTCTCCAGGCTTCCTGCCTCCGGGTGCGCTCGCTCTAGACTGCTCCAGGCGGCACCCATCTTTGCTCTCTCCTTTCGTCTCCTCCCCCTTCGAGGGCGGTCCCTGGGCCACTTGGTGACTGTCAGCTCCAGGGGCAGTTCTTTCACGCTGACAGACACCTCTAGCATCACAGTCTCTGTTGGTGGGGGCGGTTTCCACTTTTGGCGCCATTTTCGGTCCTGGCCCACGATGGGAGGTGGCCTCTCGCCACCCTCTGGCACGCCCATAATGGCGTCCGCTCTTCCAAGGCGGGAAACCTTTGGAAATGGCGGGAATCGCTTCCCAGTGGCGGGAAACTCTGCAGATGGCGGGAAAACGCTGTTAATGGCGGACAACCGGCGGGAATCGACTAGTGATGGGGTCCGATGGCGGGGACCCTCCGGAACCGGCAGGAGACTTCTTTTTGAGGTAAATTCGTTCTTTTCTTCAGGCACGCAGTACCCGGTTGTTGTGGGCACGTAATCCTGCCGACTACGCCAAAGTTGACGCGCCCCCTGGGCCATATTCGTTAGTGGGAATATCCGGAGCCGGATCAGATGGGGGTTGTAGTCTTCCGAGTGGCTGTGACCCGGTCCGTGCCCAGGGTGTCAAACTGAGTTGTATGTGGCAGTCCTACAGATGTTATAAGCTCTTTATTGTCGACTACGCCACCCGTTGTGTTGCGGTCACTGTGGCCGCCGCTGCAGCAGGGTCCGCTGAGGCTGGTGGTGTAGGTGCAGCTTGTGATGGTATAACCCCCAACGGGTGGGGTATAGCCTCAGGGGGATCAGGTGCAGAGGATGGGAGTTGTGGTGATGCAGTGTAGACGGCAGTCAGAGACAGAGTCGGGTTATGCAGTTTAGGATGTTTACTCACTGCTGATGTTCTGGTCACTCCAGCTTCGAGTGACCTCCCGAGCCGTGCTGCGTCCACCAGGTTCTGGATCCAGCCAACTCCCAAATAAGTCCGGAGCGTGACCCTGAGCTCTCCTTCAGTCCTTTCTCTGGCCGTCCCCACTATTGATCCACCCAGGTCCAGCTCCCTCGGGCCTTCTGTTGGGACACCCTTGGCCTTGGGTTCCCTGACCCTCCTCGTGGTATGCCTTCGTGGTGGATGTGGTGGGTGACCGTGGCAAACGCTGCCCACGGTCTCCGGTCTCTGGCTGGGGAATGTTTTTACCCCCACCAGCTTGGGTTCCGGTACCCTGGTGCCGACTCTTCACCCGGGGATTTAGTTTGGGGTCTTAGAGTCCTTTTCTTCTGTGCCTCTGAGTCTCTCTCTCTCTCCTCTCTCACTCTGGGTCTCTCTTCTCCTCTGCTCCTGACTTTCTCTCTGCAACTGACCCTGTTCTTAGTTGGTGCCCACCTTATATACACCCTCTATGTGTGAGCTCAGGCGACCAGCACCCAATGAGCTCCTATCTTTACTCAGGCTGCTCCCCCTATCTGCCCCTACACTACTTGGGATGTACCACCCCCCTCCCACTCCAGCCAGGAACAGACTCGGTCGTACCTGCACATTTCTAAGTGGGAGTACCGTCGGTCTGCTCCTCGGAAATGGGATGTGTGTAGTGCATGCAGCCTACCGAGCTCAGATCCACACTCCTTCCTTACCCGGGAGTGGAATATCACACCTCTGGATTGAGGTGCAATACCCCTGTAGCAGCTGAATCCTCAGGGTGCTACATTTATCTTTAGGCCTTTTAGAGATCATTTCATCTTCAACTTGCTTATCTGTTCACAATAACAGTAATTTTCACCAGGGGTGCCCAAACTTTTACATGCCACTATAGAGAGATATTTATATATTTTTTTTTATCATTTTCATTTTGGTGTCCATATGGCTTTTTACTTCACTTTTTAGGAGGCAAAGTGACCAAAACACCGCCATTTTTTATTTATTTCCATTTTTTTTTAAATTTATTTTGGTGTTTACAATTTGGGATAAATTTGATATTTTATTTGTTTAGACAATTCCGCATGAGATACCAAACATGTTAATTTTTTTAAATTCTACGTTACATTACATTATGAAGTTTAAAAATGTTTTATTTAAAAAAAAAATATTTATTTTTTTAAGATTTTTTTTTTATTGTTTTCCCCTAGGGACTTGAACCTGTGATCACTAAATCGAGTGTACAATGCATTATAATATTGTAATACTGCAGTGTATTGTAAAAAATACAATGTCATATGAGGCTGAGCAACGTGCTGGGCCTCAAATGTGAAAAAGGCAGGTACGGGGGTGGGTTGAGTATCTGAAGGGACAGATGGGACACCTCATCCCGATTACAACCTCTTGTCATGATTGACAGCAAAATCTAAAAGATGAAATTGCCGCAATCGGAGCCAGCTCCAATCACAGCACTTGGACTCAGGTGGTGGCTGTATCCCACAGCCTGCACCTGCGATGTATGGAGCAGGCTCAGCTTCTGAGACCCCTGTATACTTGCAGGGCGGACACATTTGCAGGGAAAATATTACACATCTGGCATATTATTCATTTAATTCACTATTTTTCAATGCTTAGGAGTCCAGTGGGCAGCTCTACAGTCATCTCTATGCACAGTTATACAGAGAAGGCTGTCAATCACTGAATAGGGCCACCCACCGGACTCCTAAGCATAGACACAGCTGGGATTTAACAAATTAAATACAAGTTATTCTAAATATTTTCCCATAAATCTATATATATATATATTTATGGGAAATATCTATATATGTGTATGTATATATATATATACACACTGCTCAAAAAAATAAAGGGGACATTTAAACAACAAAATATAACTCCAAGTAAATCAAACTTCTGTGAAATCAAACTGTCCACTTAGGAAGCAACACTGATTGACAATCAGTTTCACATGCTGTTGTGCAAATGGAATAGACAATAGATGGAAATTATTGGCAATTATCAAGACACCCTCAATAAAGGCGTGGTTCTTCAGGTGGGGACCACAGACCACATCTCAGTACCAATGCTTTCTGGCTGATGTTTTGGTCACTTTTGAATGTTGGTTGTGCTTTCACACTCGTGGTAGCATGAGACGGACTCTACAACCCACAGAAGTTGCTCAGGTAGTGCAGCTCATCCAGGATGGCACATCAATGCGAGCGTAGTGTCCAGAGGCTGGCGGCACTACCTGGAGACTGGCAAGTACACCAGGAAACTTGGAGGGGGCCATAGGAGGGCAACAACCCAGCAGCAGGACCGCTACCTCCGCCATTGTGCAAGGAGGAACAGGAGGAGCCCTGCCAGAGCCCTGCAAAATGACCTCCAGCGGGCCACAAATGTGCATGTGTCTGCACAAACGGTTAGAAACCGACTCCATGAGGGTGGTATGAGGGCCCGACGTCCACAGATGGGGGGTTGTGCTCACAGCCCAACACTGTGCAGGACGCTTGGCATTTGCCACAGAACACCAGGATTGGCAAAGTCGCCACTGGCGCCCTGTGCTCTTCACAAATGAAAGCAGGTTCACACTGAGCACATGTCACAGGTGTTACAGAGTCTGGAGATGCCGTGGAGAGCGATCTGCTGCCTGCAACATCCTTCAGCATGACCGGTTTGGCAGTGGGTCAGTAATGGTTTGGGGTGGCATTTCTTTGGACGGCTGCACAGCCCTCCATGTGCTTACCAGAGGTAGCCTGACTGCCATTAGGTACCGAGATGAGATCCTCAGACCCCTTGTGAGACCATATGCTGGTGCGGTTGGCCCTGGGTTCCTCCTAATGCAGGACAATGCCAGACCTCATGTGGCTGGAGTGTGTCAGCAGTTCCTGCAAGATGAAGGCATTGAAGCTATGGACTGACCCGCCCGTTCCCCAGACCTGAATCCGATTGAGCACATCTGGGACATCATGTCTCGCTCCATCCACCAACGTCACGTTGCACCACAGACTGTCCAGGAGTTGGCGGATGCTTTAGTCCAGGTCTGGGAGGAGATCCCACAGGAGACCATCCACAACCTCAGCAGGAGCATGCCCAGGCGTTGTAGGTAGGTCATACAGGCACGTGGAGGACACACACAATACTCAGCCTCATCAGGAGCATGCCCAGGCGTTGTAGGGAGGTCATACAGGCACGTGGAGGCCGCACACAATACTGAGCCTCATTTTGACTTGTTTTAAGGATATTACATCAAAGTTGGATCAGCCTGTAGTGTGTTTTTCCACTTTAATTTTGGGGATGACTCCAAATCCAGGCCTCCATTGGTTAATAAATTTGATTTCCATTGATGATTTTTGTGCGATTTTGTTGTCAGCACATTCAACTTTGTACAGAACAAAGTATTCAATGAGAATATTTCATTCATTCAGATCTAGGATGTGTTATTTGAGTGTTCCCTTTATTTTTTTGAGCAGTGTATGTATATATATATATATATATATATATATATATATATATACAGTACAGACCAAAAGTTTGGACACACCTTCTCATTTAAAGATTTTTCTGTATTTTCATGACTATGAAAATTGTACATTCACACTGAAGGCATCAAAACTATGAATTAACTC
Organism: Phyllobates terribilis; assembly: GCF_046119375.1. NCBI lineage: Eukaryota > Metazoa > Chordata > Amphibia > Anura > Dendrobatidae > Phyllobates > Phyllobates terribilis. The sequence goes on along the minus strand of NW_027362771.1, from coordinate 550,838,528 downwards.
ATGTGGAATTATATACTTAACAAAAAAGTGTGAAACAACTGAAAATATGTCTTATATTCTTAGTTCTTCAAAGTAGCCACCTTTTGCTTTGATGACTGCTTTGCACACTCTTGGCATTCTCTTGATGAGCTTCAAGAGGTAGTCACCGGAAATGGTCTTCCAACAATCTTGAAGGAGTTCCCAGAGATGCTTAGCACTTGTTGGCCCTTTTGCCTTCACTCTGCGGTCCAGCTCACCCCAAACCATCTCGATTGGGTTCAGGTCTGGTGACTGTGGAGGCCAGGTCATCTGGCGTAGCACCCCATCACTCTCCTTCTTGGTCAAATAGCCCTTACACAGCCTGGAGGTGTGTTTGGGTGTCATTGTCCTGTTGAAAAATAAATGATGGTCCAACTAAACGCAAACCGGATGGAATAGCATGCCGCTGCAAGATTCTGTGGCAGCCATGCTGGTTCAGTATGCCTTCAATTTTGAATAAATCCCCAACAGTGTCACCAGCAAAGCACCCCCACACCATCACACCTCCTCCTCCATGCTTCACGGTGGGAACCAGGCATGTAGAGTCCATCCGTTCACCTTTTCTGCGTCGCACAATGACACGGTGGTTGGAACCAAAGATCTCAAATTTGGACTCATCAGAGCAAAGCACAGATTTCCACTGGTTTAATGTCCATTCCTTGTGTTCTTTAGCCCAAACAAGTCTCTTCTGCTTGTTGCCTGTCCTTAGCAGTGGTTTCCTAGCAGCTATTTTACCATGAAGGCCTGCTGCACAAAGTCTCCTCTTAACAGTTGTTGTAGAGATGTGTCTGCTGCTAGAACTCTGTGTGGCATTGACCTGGTCTGTAATCTGAGCTGCTGTTAACCTGCGATTTCTGAGGCTGGTGACTCGGATAAACTTATCCTCAGAAGCAGAGGTGACTCTTGGTCTTCCTTTCCTGGGATGGTCCTCATGTGAGCCAGTTTCTTTGTAGCGCTTGGGGACACTTTCAAAGTTTTCCCAATTTTTCGCACTGACTGACCTTCATTTCTTAAAGTAATGATGGCCACTCGTTTTTCTTTACTTAGCTGCTTTTTCTTACCATAATACAAATTCTAACAGTCTATTCAGTAGGACTATCAGCTGTGTATCCACCAGACTTCTGCACAACACAACTGATGGTCCCAACCCCATTTATAAGGCAAGAAATCCCACTTATTAAACCTGACAGGGCACACCTGTGAAGTGAAAACCATTGCGGGTGACTACCTCTTGAAGCTCATCAAGAGAATGCAAAGAGTGTGTAAAGCAGTCATCAAAGCAAAAGGTGGCTACTTTGAAGAACCTAGAATATAAGACATATTTTCAGTTGTTTCACACTTTTTTGTTAAGCATATAATTCCACATGTGTTAATTCATAGTTTTGATGCCTTCAGTGTGAATGTACAATTTTCAAAGTCATGAAAATACAGAAAAATCTTTAAATGAGAAGGTGTGTCCAAACTTTTGGTCTGTACTGTATATATATATACACACATACATATGTAAATCTGCTCACTTCCTGGTGCTCTGTAGCATGATACTTTCATGATTGTGATAACTTCTCTTGAAGTGAAGATAAATTCTTGTCCGCCTTCAGTCACCACTAGACGGAGCTCTTTGCATGCAGATTTATGCAGCCCCAAATGAGTTAAATTGGGGTTGTATGAATTTAGATATAGAGAGTGTAACCTACCTGGCGGCGTCCTTGCATAGTGGTCCATCTCCCACTGTGCAAGAGCGCGCACTTGATCTCCAATCCAGAATGTCTCTCTGGCTTCCCTCCAAGCTGTCTGTTTGCCTCTGTTTCTGCTGCTTAAGGGCGGCGCCCGATCACTTCCTGCTTTTTGTACCTGCTGCAGGCACACCCCTTGTGCGTCCTCAGCCTATTGCTGTCTGTCACCTGGTAATTAAACCAGCTGCTCCAATTAACCCATGCCTGAGCATCTTGCCCTGTCAGTTGGCTTCTTGTCTCTGACATGCCAGGTCCTGTGTATGTTACCTGTCTTGCAGTATCTGCTCCCGTGTCTGTACTGTGTCCTACCTGTGTACTCTAACCTGCAGTCTGTACACGCTCTCTAGCCTGTTGTCTTCTGCCTATCCTGGAGGCTGTATTTCCAGGCCAGTGTGAACACGCTCCTAGCCTGTTCTTTCCGCCTTCTAGGGGCCGCATACCTAGACCTGTTCCTGTATCTTGCCTGTTCTTGTCTGTATACTCTCCTAGCCTGTTACCTGTTTTTCTCCATGTCCGTACCTTCCCTTTTCTTGCAGAATCTGATCCCGTACCTATCTCCTACTTGTTGTCTCTGTACTCCTGTTTGTGAGTTTAGAGTCCACTCGCTACTTCATTGCAAGTATCCTGTGTGTACCTGGTTCTGCCTTTCCCTTCCAGTCTGTTCCGTGTGAACAGAGCCCTGTCCCCTCCGCTCTGCCTTGCTTGCCGCTTCGGCGGTTCTTGCCTGCTCAGCCCTGTCCACCGCGTCTGCGGTTTCGCTTTGCTCAGCCCTGTCCACCGCGTCTGCGGTTTCGCTTTGCTCAGCCCTGTCCACCGCGTCTGCGGTTTCGCTTTGCTCAGCCCTGTCCACCGCGTCTGCGGTTTCGCTTTGCTCAGCCCTGTCCACCGCGTCTGCGGTTTCGCTTTGCTCAGCCCTGTCCACCGCGTCTGCGGTTTCGCTTTGCTCAGCCCTGTCCACCACGTCTGCGGTTTCGCTTTGCTCAGCTTTGTCTACCGCGTCTGCGGTTTTGCTCTGCTCAGCCTTGTCTACCGCATCTGTGGTTCTGCTCTGCTCGGGCTTGACTACCGCACCTGCGGTTTCGCTTTACTCTGTTTGTTTACCGCATCTGCGGCTCCAAATTTGTCTCCCAGTCTGTACTGGACCCTACCCAGCCTACGCTCCAGTCTGCCTGTTCCTGTATTCCCCGGTGTGGGTCAACAGCCGTGTCCGGAGTCTGACCTGGAGTAGACCCTGGTCCCTCTGCTCGGTTCCTCCCTGGTGCACTGGCGTCGTATGCCGTCGTGCGACCTTGGTCGGATCGGGTAGATACTTAGTTACGCCCCTCCAGGCACTCTCCGGTTCATGGCACAGTGGAACCACTAAACACGCACACGCCAGTCAGTCCGGGCATGTGCATTACAGAGAGCTACACCTAATGGTGACTACTTGCAAATGTTACATTAGCATTGCAAGATTAGAATTTTTTTTTGTGGTTATAGCAATCTTAATGGGGTTTCCCAATTAGGAGAAGTCCTTTTTACATGCCAAATTGGGGCACAGGGAAAGATTTAAGGATTGGACACTTCTGTCAGCCAGGACAGAGGGGTAAGGATGGGATAAAAGGTATGAAATATATAAATTACACTAGGCTTAAATCAAAAGTCCCAACAGGAATAAATGACTTCTGGTCCATTCTGCTGTAAGATTTTGAGAGTAACAGCACAGTCACAAGTGAGACAACAGTAGGACCAGAACCGAGCAGAAAATGCACTAATAAGGTAATGTAACACTGGTGGGTGTGAACCCACTGCGCCACGGGCCGGGCTGCCCTGGAGGGCCATGACTAAGTGACTACCAGGTATTCACTAGAGCCTCTGATGACGAGGATAGGCTGGGCCGCCAGTAGTCTCCAGGTGCTCCTCCAGGGCAGTCCCCGGGCCTGCAGCAGCTGACCAGAGGGTCAGAGACACTGGTACGTGGTACAGGCGGACAGAGGCAAAGATGTGGCCAGACAATCTGAGGTCAGGGTAGGCAGCATGAGTTCAATATATGTAGCCTAGATCAAGAGCAGAAAGGTCAGGATAAACGGAGAGACAAGCCTGGTTAAAAAACAGGAGAGACAATACAAGACAGCACCTTACAGGAATCTAGACAGAGACTGAACTAGAACCTAAAAACAGGCGAAGAGTGGTGGGAGAATCTGCCTAATAAATCCCTTGCTGCTTGGGGATAGGCCAGAAGGTCTCACTTCTGCAGGACATGATGAGGTTAAATACCTTCAGAAAGTGGCCCACCACCGTATAGTCAGGTGGAGACTTGCCAGCAGCAGTGCTGGAAATGCTACAAGAGGCAGCTCAGTGATACTGTCTGTAACTGGGGAGAGCAGAGCGGTGACCGCAGTGAGTAGGGCCGCGCTTACCATCTATACAAGTCACGGGTGTGGCTGGTGATAGATTGGGAAACGAATTCCACCCTTCATATTATTCACTCACAGGAAAAAATAAAGCATTTTCTGGGTGTTCTTTTTTTAACATTTATTAAAATTACAGTATGGGAGGCAGAAACACTAACAGTGAGCCACAGGCTCCACTGCTGTCTATGAGAGAATTTTCTCTAGCGAAAAAACAAAATAGTATTCTGTACATTATAGGTAGAAGAAAAGGTAAACAGTAAAGGTTCAATTTTATTTCTACGAAGCTACTAAAAAATAACAGAACAAAATCTATTTATTACAATAAGTATATATTTTAATAGATTTTATTAAATAAGCATACAAAAACAGTAAAGCCAAAAACAGTGACATATTTGATATACCGGAATCGTAGAAAACTGTACAAAGAAGCAAAGACATAACTGATAGTGATCAATAAAAGGCATGAATAAAAATAGTGCAATTGCTTTTTTTCAACATTTACTCTATAATAAAAGTAAACATAATACATACTTTATAGGGTAAAATGGCACCTAGAAAGAAGTATAACTCGTCTCACCAAAAAAAACAACAACAAGACTTTAAAAAGCAATATTGACTCAAGAATAAGGAAAAAAAAGTTATATATTAAAGGGTTATAGTAATCTTCTTTTTTCAGGAGCGCACAGCTCCCCCTGCCTCATGGCTTTCTGCTTACCCGGGGGGCAGTGCGCTCCTGAAGATTGACAGTTCAGGCTAGAGACATGGCTGACCCTCTGGCCCAAACTGTGCTCTGTCCCTTGCTGCCTGCAGTGGCAGCTTTGCCTCTGAACCCCAGGGGCACCAGAGTTGTACGGATCTAGTAATCAGCCCTTGCAAGCCCTAAAGCCACCTTTGTGTTTACAGAGGTGGCCGGTAACCCTTGCATGAACACTAAATCAAAAATAAAAAATCCCTCCATTCTTGAGAACAGTAAGGATTTTTAAGAAGATGTCTATGTTTATACAAGAAATTTTACCCATTTATGAAGATGACAAGACTCCTTTAACCCCTTACCGACATATGGCGTAAAGGTATGTCATACGTCAGCTCCCTGATTTTGATGCAGGCTCAGGAGCTGAGGCCGCATTTCAACTGGCAGATGATAGCTTTATTAATCGGCCATCATCTGCCTTTAACAGCCGCGAGTGTACCAGCTGTTAACCTATTAAATGCCACTGTCACTCTCTGACAGCGGCACTTACAATACGTTGTTCTAACCGCTCATCGGCGTCCTCACTATGCGATCGCTGGTCGCGGATAACTTGACATGAGAGCCGCGTATCTGCTGAAAACCCCCCATACCACTCATAATGGTATTCCTATGTAAGCCAGCCCGTGACTTTTCCTATATACACTGATACTAGAGTATTGCTTTATATAGCACAACGAGATCAGACAATCGCACCTTCAAGTTCTCCTAGAAGACTATAAAATACAGTAAAAATGAAAAAAAAAATTTAAAATATGAAAAAAAAAGTAAAAAAAATAAAAATTTTAATCACCGCCCTTTTCATTAGACATAAAAGAAACAAAAAAATAAAAAAAATAATTAAAAAATACACATATTTACTGTATCCACGTCTGTATATGTCCGATCTATAAAAATAGAAAAAATAATGAAAAAAAAAATAAAATTAATTAACCCAATGAGTAAATGCTGTAATGAGAAAAAAAAAATCAAAACGCCAAAATTTAGTTTTTTTGACTGGCACAACAGACCAAAAAATGAAGTAAAAAGCCATCAAAACATCACATGTACTCCAAAGTTGCCTCTATAAAAAACATCAGCTCGTGACTCAAAAAAATAAGCCCTCATACAGCTCCGTCGACTGAAAAATTGAAAACGGGTTTCGGAAAATGGCGAAACAAGTAATTTTTTTTTTTTTTTGGAATTTTCTAATTTTTTTCACTACTTAATAAAACATAAATCTGTGTATATTTGGTATCTCCGTAATCATACCAACGTGGAGAATCCTATTGCCCGGTCATTTGTACCTTATAATAAACACATGTTGACATAGAACCAAGATCTGTGTCGATGGGGAAATAAAGACTCTGGGAAGAAGGGGAGAAAAAAAAAACGAAAACGCAAAAATGGAAAATCGCTTATTATTATTATGGCCAAACCTCGAAATTGTATCATTCCAGAAGGAGAATTACACAAGTAAACACTTCAATGTTATAAAGTAAAAAGAAAAAACAAAAACATAAAGACTTATTCTGAGGTTCATTGGGTTCTGCCGATTCCTGCTTCACTTTGAAGGAAGAAAAAAATAACCCCATGTGTTACAAATAAAACGAATGTTCTCTGCTGTCGAAGCTCTGACACCGATGGACGGAGCAGAAACGCTCATCCTGCAGATTACAGCGCAAAGGGGGAAATCTGCGGCAAAATCTGCAGCTTCTGCTCCTGTAGTCCGAGGTAAGAATGAAAGTCAGTAATGGAGACCTCCAAATGTGTCATCGTTCCTTCTGATAGATAATACAGTCAAAGAAGGCGACACATTGTATGGAGGTGGGGGGGCTACAGAACAGCAAGGATGAAGAGGAAAAGTGGGAAAGGGTTAAATCCAGATTCTACTGATAGATAGATAATGGATAGATATAGATAATAGATAGATAATAGATAAATAGTGGATAGATAACAGATATATAATAGATAGATAATAGATAATGGATAGATATGATATATATATAATAGATAGATGATAAAAAATAGAGAGATAGATAGATATGAAATAGATCATTAATAGATGATATATAGATAATAGATAGATAATACATAGATAAATGATAGATAATAGAGAGATAGATAATAGATATATGATAGATAGATAATAGATAGATGATAGATAATATATAGATAATAGATAGATGATAGATAGATAATAGATAGATGATAGATAGATAGATAATAGATAGATAATAGATAGATAGATAATAGATAGATAATAGATAGATTATAGATAGATAGATAATAGATAGATAGATAGATAGATAGATAATAGATAGATGATAGATAATAGATAGATAATAGATCGAAGATAGATAGATAATAGATAGATGATAGATAATAGATAGATGATAGATAATAGATAGATAGATAATAGATGATAGATAGATAATAGATGGATGATAGATAATAGATAGATATTAGATAGATAATAGATAGATAATAGATAGATATTAGATAGATAGATAATAGATAGATAATAGATAGATAATAGATAATAGATAGATTATAGATAGATAGATAATAGATAGATAATAGATAGATAATAGATAATAGATAGATTATAGATAGATAGATAATAGATAGATAATAGATAGATAATAGATCGAAGATAGATAGATAATAGATAATAGATAGATGATAGATAATAGATAGATAGATAATAGATGATAGATAGATAATAGATGGATGATAGATAATAGATAGATGTTAGATAGATGATAGATAATAGATAGATAATAGATAGAAGATAGTTAGATAGATAATAGATAGATGATAGATAGATATTAGATAGATAGATAATAGATAGATAATAGATAGATGATAGATAATAGATAGATAATAGATAGAAGATAGTTAGATAGATAATAGATAGATGATAGATAATAGATAGATAATAGATAGATATTAGATAGATGATAGATAGATAATAGATAGAAGATAGATAGATAATAGATAGATACAGTTATATGAAAAAGTTTGGGCACCCCTATTAATCTTAAGCTTAATGTTTTTTAAAAATTGGTGTTTTTGCAACAGCTATTTCAGTTTGATATATGTAATAACTGTTGGACACAGTAATGTTTCTGCCTTGAAATGAGGTTTATTGTACTAACAGAAAATGTGCAATCTGCATTCAAACTAAATTTGACCGATACATAAGTATGGGCACCTCACCAGAAAAGTGACATTAATATTTAGTAGATCCTCCTTTTGCAAAAATAACAGCCTCTATTCGCTTCCGGTAGCTTTTGATGAGTTCCTGGATCCTGGATGAAGGTATTTTTGACCATTCCTCTTTACAAAACAATTCCAGTTCAGTTAAGTTTGATGGTCGCCGAGCATGGACAGCCCTCTTCAAATGATCCCACAGATGATCAATGATATTTAGGTCTGGGGACTGGGATGGCCATTCCAGAACATTGTAATTGTTCCTCTGCATGAATGCCTGAGTACATTTGGAGCGGTGTTTTGGATCATTGTCTTGCTGAAAGATCCATCCCCTGCGTAACTTCAACTTTATCACTGATAATAGATAGATATTAGATAGATAATAGATAGATAATAGATAGATATTAGATAGATACTGTAAACAATAGATAGATAATAGATAGATGATAGATAGATCGATGATAGATAATAGATGTCTGTTAATGCTCAGACATTTCTGGGTTGTGGGTCTGTATTGTGCATGAATCCCACATGCCGGGGGAAGGGCACTTGTGTCGGACATTGCAGGACGCCTCCTCTCTGGGGACAAGTGACACAATGAGCCCATTGAGGTCCCATAGTGAATCACAGCGAGCTCCATGGTACTTTGTGGTCTGACTGATCCGCATCTTCCTGTGAGATGGGAGAAGGAGGAGGAAGATGTGAGGCAGACACTTGTCCCTCTGTGTTATGAGACCTGTGTCACCGCCCGGTGTCTCAGCCCGACCTTTCCTCGCCCTACTAGTGTCAGATAGTGCCCTATTGTGCCCCACACACTGTGATGTGTAACATGTCGGCTGACAGTGTCGCTGTCACCTGCTCCTCTGATTGTGACACGTGACACGTTGTTCTGGGCTTTTACATGGATATTTCTCTTCTCTCCTATCAGTCTTTTTTCATTTCAGGAAAAATGACTTTGAACAATTTATGCAGCTATCAAAGACTTCAGAGTAGATCTTGGAGCCATAACCTAAAAACTGCCCCATAGAAGTGTATGCAGGGTCACTTTTCTTTATACAGGGTAAACTGCTGAGTTCAGTGGGAGTTGTATTTGTCTGTATGCAGTGAGCTCCCCCTAGTGTTTTGTTTGGAAGCTATTTGTTTCCATATTAGCCTTTAGAACTGTGGAAACCAAGCTAACGTATAGTATGTGTCCTATTAGCCAATGTTTAGATTTACAGTTGTAAATGGCCTTGTTTCTTGGCCTTGATTCAGAGAATATGAATGATAACAAAAAAAACTTTTTCTCCACTCATGGTTATTGTAGCATCGGCGTCTCTGCCCCGTTCTAGGCAGAGACGCCGTCCCTCTCACCTCCCCGCTCCTGGCGCGGCGTCCTCCAGCGCTGCTCTCCCCGCTGCTTCCGGCACGCGCTCCTTCCCCGGCAGTGTGCTTAGGGCGAGCGCGCGCGCGCTCCCCCTCTCTTAAAGGGACCGCGCGCGCCGTCCTAAGGAGTCCCCGGCCAATTGCCGGAGGACCTCCCATATAAAAGGCACCTCCTCCAAAATGGAGGTGCCCGAGCAATGTTGTAGCACTGTTCACTACTCTGCTTCAGCCCTCAGGTCCCGTTGCCAGTTACCTGCCAGATACCTGCCAGATTCCTGCCAGTCTGCTGTCTAATTCCTGCCTGATATCCTGCTACCTGCCTGCTAGCCTGAGGTCCGACGGTCTGCCTTACTACTCCTGTCAGTCTGTCTAAGGACCAGCTTGCCCGCTCACCTGGGAGCGCACATCAACTACCTGCCTGCTTGCCTGAGGTCCGACGGTCTGCCTTCCAACTCTTGTCAGTCTGTCTATGGACCAGCTTGCCCGCTCACCTGGGAGCGCACATCTGCTACCTGCCTGCTAGCCTACCTGGAGGCTCTGCCGTCACGTGCTGTGACCACCTGCCTGTCCAGTGACTCCTGCCCGCTCACCTGGGAGCGCTCATCTGCTGCCTGTCTGCTAGCCTACCTGGAGGCTCCGCCGTCACATGCTGTGACCACCCGTTTATCCAGAGACTCTCGCCTGCTCACCTGGGAGCTCACGTCTACCATCAGCCGCCACAGGTCGTACCAACCCTTTACCCAGAGACTGCCCCGGTCACTTGCCGTGACCATCTGCCCGTTCACCCAGAGACTGCCCCGGTCACTTGCCGTGACCATCTGCCCGTTCACCCAGAGACTGCCCCGGTCACTTGCCGTGACCATCTGCCCGTTCATCCAGAGACTGCCCCGGTCACTTGCCGTGACCTCCTGCCCGTTCTTCTAGAGACTGTCCCGGTCACCTGCTGTGACTGCCTGCTTGGTCGCCACCCGCTCCCTTACAAGGACCGCCCCCTTGTATAGTAGCTCAGAGGTTCCGCCTCCCAGACCCGTTACAGTTTGCTCGGGCCATGGAACCCGGTGGCCCCCAAGCTCCCTCGCTCTCGGACCTGTGTCATGAACTGTCCCGTCAGAGGTCCCAACAGGAGTCCATCCTGGGTCACCTGCGGAATGTCAATTCTCGCCTGGACACTCTGACTGCTCTGCCTGCTACCACCGCCAGTGCCATGACTCGCAATCCGGCAGCTCCACTGCCCACTAATAACATGGTATCCTACCCCGGACCCCGGCTTTCAGCACCTCCTCGTTTCGGAGGCGACTCCGCCCAGGCTCGGGGCTTCATAAATCAGTGCACCCTGCACTTTGAACTCCTGTCTCACCAGTTTAACTCCGACAGGGCCAAAATTGCCTTCATCATGTCCCATCTCACCGGAGAGGCCCTGGCCTGGCTAAATCCTCTATGGGAGAGAGGAGACCCCCTGGTGTCCGACTTGCCTGCCTTTCTCACGGCTTTCCGGAAAGTCTTCGACGAACCCGGACGGAAGACCTCATCCGCATCATCTCTGCTACGCCTCCGTCAGGGAAGTCTCACCGTGGGCCAATATGCCATACGGTTCCGTACCCTTGCCTCGGAGCTGGCCTGGGATAATGACGCTCTGGTTTCCGTCTTCTGGGAGGGTCTGTCCGGCCATATAAAAGATGAACTTGCCGGTCGGGATATTCCTACCACTCTCGATGACCTAATAACTCTTGCCACCCGGATTGACCTGCGGTTCCAGGAGCGTGCCAAAGAGGTCACCCGTGAGAGGAGGTTTCCACGTCTAGCTCCTACTTTTCAGAAACCCGTCACTCCCTCCGTCTCTCCTCAGCTACACTCTCCTGAGCCTATGCAGGTCGACCAGACCAAGATGGTCGGTTCTCGCCAAGTATCTCGCCGAGCCGAGGGAAGCTGTTTCTATTGTGGCAGTATGAAGCACTTCATCCGTTCCTGCCCGGAAAAGTCGGGAAACGCCAGTGTCTAGGACCACTCGGAGAGGTCGTCCTAGACAAAAGTAAGCCCTCTCCGTCTCTGACCTTACCGGTCTCTATTGCTTGGGGAGAGAACCGTCTCTTTGAACTCGCCCATCTGGATTCTGGAGCTGCTGGAAACCTCATCTCCCAGTCTCTGGTAGAGAGATACCATATTCCCACCAAGTCCCTGGCTGAACCATTGTCAGTCGCCTCCGTGGATGGAAGACTTCTCTCGGAGACCATCCTGCTCGTCACCGAACCCATAACCCTGCAGGTGGGAATGCTGCACTCTGAGGAGATCTCATTCCATGTGCTGTCCGGACTTTCTCACTCCCTGTTGCTAGGTCTACCTTGGCTCCAGACACATGAACCCGTATTGAACTGGCGGTCCGGTGAAGTACTCCGATGGGGTCCTGACTGCCATAGGACCTGCCTGGTCCCGGTCCGTCCACTTCGCCCTCAGCCTACTCCAGCTAACTTACCTGGTCTCCCGGCTCCCTACTGGCCCTATGCGGACGTCTTCGGTAAGAAGGAAGCTGAGACGTTGCCACCCCATAGGCCATACGATTGCCCGATCGACCTGGTACCTGGCACCACTCCTCCCCGTGGGCGTATCTACCCGTTGTCTGCAGCCGAGACCCGAGCCATGTCTGAGTACATTGAAGAGAATCTGGCTAGGGGATTTATCCGAAAATCTACCTCCCCGGCTGGAGCCGGATTCTTCTTTGTCAAAAAGAAAGACGGCTCGCTACGTCCCTGTATTAACTACAGAGGACTCAATCTCATCACGGTAAAAAACAAATATCCCCTGCCACTCATCTCCGAATTGTTTGACCGTCTCAAGGGCGCCAGGATCTTCTCCAAGCTGGATCTACGAGGAGCGTATAATCTGGTCCGTATCCGTCAAGGAGACGAGTGGAAGACGGCATTCAATACCCGGGACGGTCACTACGAGTACCTTGTGATGCCCTTCGGTCTCTGTAATGCTCCCGCGGTCTTTCAGGAACTAGTCAACGACATCTTCCGTGACCTCCTGTACTCCTGCGTAGTGGTATACCTGGACGATATCTTGGTCTTCTCTCCGGATCTCCCCACACACCGGAGGGATGTTCGTCAGGTCCTGCTTAGGCTTCGGCAGAACCACCTTTACGCCAAATACGAGAAGTGCCTCTTCGATCAGACCTCCCTTCCGTTCTTGGGCTATGTCATCTCCCAAACAGGTCTGCAAATGGATCCCGAGAAGCTCTCTTCCGTTCTAAAATGGCCTCGTCCTGAAGGTTTGAAGGCGACACAGCGATTCCTGGGCTTCGCTAATTATTATCGTCTTTTCATCCCACACTTCTCGTCTCGGACTGCTCCCATATCTGCACTTACCCGTAAGGGGGCTAACCCCAGAACATGGTCGCCTGAAGCCGAGGAGGCCTTCCTTTCCCTAAAGAAAGCCTTCGCCTCTGCTCCCGTCCTGCACCGTCCGGACTGTAATAAACAATTCTACCTGGAGGTTGATGCCTCCTCTTCCGGAGCCGGAGCGGTGCTCACCCAGAAGTCTTCTACTGGGAGAATGGTAACGTGCGGCTTCTTCTCCAAAATCTTCTCCTCGTCGGAGCGCAACTACTCCATTGGAGACCGGGAATTGCTAGCCATCAAATTGGCACTGGGAGAGTGGCGCTATCTGCTTGAAGGGGCTCTCTACCCGGTAATTATCTACACGGATCACAAAAACCTGGCATATCTCAAAAATGCCCAGAGACTCAATCCTCGCCAGGCCCGGTGGTCGTTGTTTTTTGCCCGCTTCGACTTCATTCTTCATTTCCGTCCGGCGGACAAGAACGTCAAAGCTGATGCCTTGTCCCGGTCCTTCCTGTCCTCCGATCAAGAGGAGGAACCTACGCACATCATCGACTCCTCCAAGGTGATGAATGTGGCCCCCTTGGATCTGACTCGTCTTCCACCCGGTAAGACGTTCGTAGCTGTGCCAGATCGGGAGAGGGTTCTTCGCTGGGGACATTCTTCTAAACTAGCTGGCCATGCTGGCCAAAAGAAGACCTTCCAACTTATTACCCGGCATTACTGGTGGCCTACCCTGCGTAAGGACGTGGTAGACTTCGTCGCGGCCTGTTCATCCTGTGCCCGTAACAAAGTTCCCCGACATCTACCTGCCGGCCATCTCCTGCCCCTTCCCGTACCTGCTGCTCCTTGGCAACACATCGCTATGGACTTTATCACCGACCTTCCAGTTTCTGACGGTTGCACTGTCATTTGGGTTGTCGCTGACCGTTTTTCTAAGATGGCCCACTTCATTCCCCTGCCTGGTCTTCCGTCTGCATCCGAGCTGGCTAAAGACTTTATCCGCCACATCTTCTGTCTCCATGGTCTGCCCCTCCACATCGTGTCGGATCGTGGGGTTCAGTTCACCTCTCGCTTCTGGAGAGCCACATGTAAGCTGCTGGACATTACCCTGGATTTCTCCTCCGCTTACCACCCTCAGTCCAATGGTCAAGTGGAGCGGATCAATCAGATCTTGTCCAGCTACCTCCGGCACTTCGTTGATGCTCACCACTCGGACTGGGTGGATCTCCTACCATGGGCCGAGTTCTCTTATAACAACCATGAGAGCGAGTCCTCTTCCAAATCCCCGTTCTTTATAGTCGGTGGCCAACATCCCCGGATTCCTCTTCCTGTCTCCATTTCTGTGGACAACCCTGCTGCGGAGTCTCTTGTCAGCGAATTTTCTACTATTTGGGAGAGCACCAGGTCCGCTCTTCTTCTCTCCTCTGAGCGGATGAAGAGATATGCTGATAAGAGACGTCTGGATCCGCCCCAATTCCGTCCGGGAGACAAGGTTTGGCTCTCATCCAAACATGTGCGGCTCAAAGTACCCTCCTACAAGTTGGGTCCTCGATTCATCGGCCCCTTCGAAGTCCTCAGGCAAATTAACCCTGTGGCCTACAAATTAAAACTCCCGGCCACCCTACGGATTCCCAACTCCTTCCACGTATCTCTCCTCAAACCCGTTGTCTTTAACTTTAACTTTTTTTCCAAAAATCCAGGTGCCCCTCCTGTTCCGGTTTCCGCTGATGACATCTTTGAGGTAGAGAGTATTCTGGCCTCCAAGAGGGTAAGAGGAAAAAACTTTTTTCTGGTAGATTGGAAGGGGTTTGGTCCTGAGGAGAGAACTTGGGAACCCAGGGAGAACATCAACGCCCCGCTTCTCCTTGAGAAATTTCTTTCTGGCCAAAAAAAGAGGGGGCCTAAAGGGGGGGGTACTGTAGCATCGGCGTCTCTGCCCCGTTCTAGGCAGAGACGCCGTCCCTCTCACCTCCCTGCTCCTGGCGCGGCGTCCTCCAGCGCTGCTCTCCCCGCTGCTTCCGGCACGCGCTCCTTCCCCGGCAGTGTGCTTAGGGCGAGCGCGCGCGCGCTCCCCCTCTCTTAAAGGGACCGCGCGCGTCCTAAGGAGTCCCCGGCCAATTGCCGGAGGACCTCCCATATAAAAGGCACCTCCTCCAAAATGGAGGTGCCCGAGCAATGTTGTAACACTGTTCACTACTCTGCTTCAGCCCTCAGGTCCCGTTGCCAGTTACCTGCCAGATACCTGCCAGATTCCTGCCAGTCTGCTGTCTAATTCCTGCCTGATATCCTGCTACCTGCCTGCTAGCCTGAGGTCCGACGGTCTGCCTTACTACTCCTGTCAGTCTGTCTAAGGACCAGCTTGCCCGCTCACCTGGGAGCGCACATCAACTACCTGCCTGCTTGCCTGAGGTCCGACGGTCTGCCTTCCAACTCTTGTCAGTCTGTCTATGGACCAGCTTGTCCGCTCACCTGGGAGCTCACATCTGCTACCTGCCTGCTAGCCTACCTGGAGGCTCTGCCGTCACGTGCTGTGACCACTGCCTGTCCAGTGACTCCTGCCCGCTCACCTGGGAGCGCTCATCTGCTGCCTGTCTGCTAGCCTACCTGGAGGCTCCGCCGTCACATGCTGTGACCACCCGTTTATCCAGAGACTCTCGCCTGCTCACCTGGGAGCTCACGTCTACCATCAGCCGCCACAGGTCGTACCAACCCTTTACCCAGAGACTGCCCCGGTCACTTGCCGTGACCATCTGCCCGTTCACCCAGAGACTGCCCCGGTCACTTGCCGTGACCATCTGCCCGTTCACCCAGAGACTGCCCCGGTCACTTGCCGTGACCATCTGCCCGTTCATCCAGAGACTGCCCCGGTCACTTGCCGTGACCTCCTGCCCGTTCTTCTAGAGACTGTCCCGGTCACCTGCTGTGACTGCCTGCTTGGTCGCCACCCGCTCCCTTACAAGGACCGCCCCCTTGTATAGTAGCTCAGAGGTTCCGCCTCCCAGACCCGTTACAGTTATTGGTTGGGTGAAGCCATTTATTGTCAAACTACTGTGTTTTCTCTTTTTAGATCTTAATGACAGCCAAAAACATCCAAATGACCCTGATCAACAGTTCACCTACCCCAGTTCTCAATACCGTGTATTGCCCCCTCTAACATCAATGACAGCTTGAAGTCTTTTGTGGTAGTTATAGATGAGGTTCTTTATTTTCTCAGATGGTAAAGCTGCCCATTCTTCTTGGCAAAAAGCCTCCAGTTCCTGTAAATTCCTGGGCTGTCTAGCATGAACTGTGCGCTTGAGATCTCCCCAGAGTGGCTCAATGAAATTGAGGTCAGGAGACTGCGATGGCCACTCCAGAACCTTCACTTTGTTCTGCTGTAGTCAATGACAGGTCGACTTGTGTTTTGGATCGTTGTCATGTTGGAACGTCCAAGTACGTCCCATGCGCAGCTTCCAGGCTGATGAGTGCAAACTTGCCTCCAGTATTTGCTGATAACGTGCTGCATTCATCTTTCCTTTAACTTTTACCAAGTTTCCTGTGCCTTTGTAGCTCACACATCCCCAAAACATCAGCGATCCACCTCCGTGCTTTACTGTAGGAATGGTGTTCCTTTCATCATAGGCTTTGTTGACCTCTCTCCAAATGTAACGTTTATGGTTGTGGCCAAAAAGTTCAATTTTGGTCTCATCACTCCAAATTACCTTGTTCCAGAAGGCGTATTTGGCGTATTGTAGGTGAGATACTTTGTGGCATTTGTGCAGTAATGGCTTTCTTCTGTCGACTCGACCATGCATTTTTCTTCAAGTGCCTCCTTATTGTGCATCTTGAAAACAGCCACACCGCTAGTTTTCAGAGAGTCCTGAATTTCAGCGGATGTTATTTGTGGGTTTTTCTTTGCATCCTGAACAATTTTCCTGGCAGTTGTGGCCGAAACCTTTGTTGGTCTACCTGACCGTGGTTTGGTTTTTACAGAGCCCCTGATTTTCCATTTGTTAATCACAGTTTGAGCGCTGCTGACTGGCATTATCAATTCCTTGGATATCTTTTTGAATCCCTTTCCTGTGTTATACAGTTCAACTACCTTTTCCTATAGATCCGTTGACAGTTCTTTTGCTTTCCCCAATCCAGAAACGTCAGTGGCTGGATGACAGATGCAAGAGTCTGTCTGGATCCCAGAAACTCACTCAGCTTTTATGCACACACACTGATTACAAGCAAACAAGTCACAGGTGAGGATGTTACCTTTAGTAGCCATTCAAACCCATTTGTGCCAAATTCTGTGCATGTTATCAGGCCAAAATCACCAGGGTATGTGAACTTTTGATCAGGGTTATTTGGATGTTTTTGGTTGTCATTAAGATTTAAAAAAAGAAAACACAGTAGTTGACAATAAATGGCTTCACCCAACCAATGACCATGAGTGGAGAAAAAAGTTTTTTTGTTATCATCATTCATATTCTCTGAAACAAGGCCAAGAAAGGTAAAATTCTGCCGGGGTATGTAAACTTTTGAGCACAACTGTATGCAGCACCCCCCACAGGAAGAATGAAGTATTGCACAGTTTGTATTTAAACAGTAAAGTGTTTAATTTTCCCCCCATAAATCAATAGTACACATGAAAATAAGCAACTTTGTTACATATCTTATCAGAGGAATCTGCTTCTTTTTCCTGATCTTTAATTCTTAAAATGTTCAATTCACTGATAAAATCTGTCTTTAGTAAATACAGACTTTCCCGTTACTGAGACAGAAGATGACAGTTGGTTTTCGTAAAGTTCTATGTAACTTGCAGTAGAATGTCTGTGTTGGCCTCTAGCTCCTCCCCCACTTCATAGAACTTTATGAGCACCAATTGTCATCTCCTATCTCAGTAATGGGAAAGTCTGTATCCATTGAAGATACATTTTGCACATGAATTGAAAATGATTGATCAGTCCATGTTAAGCCCATGTACTCTTTGGGCTCTCTGGAACAAGAGCCATTATTTGTAGCCACTCTGAATAACAGATCAGAGCCCAAAGTGTTGGAAAAATGGGTATAATAACCCTTTAAAGGCTTTATCTACTTTCACCACTGATGTGTTTCCATATTTTCCAAGCATCTAAAATGAGAAAGGGACCCACTACAACCCAGTAGGTTTGTAGTAAAAAGGGATTGACCATCTTTGGGTCTTTATTATTATTATTATTATTATTAATAATATATATTTTAATTTTATATTTTTATTATATATTTTTATTAGATCTTTTCATTATATATTATATATTTTCATTATATATTTTTTTTATATTTATTTCCATTACATATTTTCTTATTATATATTTTTATTGTATATTTTTAGTATATATTTTCATTATATATATTTTTAGCATGTTTTTTTATATATTTTTATTATAGATGTTTTAGCAAATATTTTTATTACATTTTTTTATTATATATTTTTTTTATATATTTTCATTATATTTTTTTGTGTATATTTTCATTACATATGTTTTAGTATATATTTGTATTATATTTTTAGTATATATTTTTATCATACTGTATACTTTCATTTTATATATATATATATATATTACTATATATTTTTATTATATATTTTTTAGTATATATTTTAGTATACATTTTCATCGCTGACTCGTTTTGTTCAAGATTGTATGTATACCCTTTTTCACATGTAAAGCGCCATGGAATAAATGGCGCTATAATAATCTATACATATAATTGTCTTATCCCGTCTGTCTGTCTGTCTTTCTGTCTGTCTGTCTGTCCAGGAAATCCCACATCGCTCATTGGTCTGGCCGCTGTCTGTCCAGGAAATCCTGCGTCGCTCATTGGTCCGGCCGCGGCCAATCAGTGACGCAGGATTTCAGAAAAAAGATGGCGGCCGTTAGCGGCTCATCTGCCGGACGGAGGTCAGCGGCAATGCAGCCGGGAGATGAGCGGCGCTAGCAGCAAAACTACCCCGACTGGCGGCGCCGCTGACCTCCATGCGGCTAACGTCGGGAGATCAGCGGTCCTAGCCCGCCGTGACCAATCAGCATTATTGGCGCCAAATTTAGACACCGCTTAGCTGATTGGTCACGGTCGCTGGCTGCAACCAATCAGCATTATTGGCGCCAAATTTAAACAATGCTCTGCTCATTGGTCGCGGTCGCCGGCCGCGACCAATCTGCATTATTGGCGCCAAATTTAAACACCTCTTTGCTGATTGGTCGCAGTCGCCGGCCGCGACCAATCAGCATTATTGGCGCCAAATTTAAACAACGCTCTGCTCATTGGTCGCGGTCGCCGGCCGCGACCAATCTGCATTATTGGCGCCAAATTTAAACACCGCTCTGCTGATTCGTCGCGACCGCCAGCCGCGACCAATCAGCGATATTGGCGCCAAATTTAAACACCGTTTTGCTGAGTGGTCGCGGTTGCTGACCGCGACCAATCAGCGATTTTGGAGCCAAATTTAAACAACGTTCTGCTGATTGCGCCCGGTCGGCCGCATACATATTCTAGAATACCCGATGCATTAGAATCGGGCCACCATCTAGCAAAATAATAATGATATATTTTTTTGTATATATTTTCATAATACATTTTTTAGTAAATATTTTTCTTATATTTTTTAGTATATATTTTTATCTTACCGTATACTATCATTATATATTTTTAGTATATATTCTTTAGTATATATTTTTATTTGGGTTTCATTAAAAATTTTGTACCATTTGCCTTCCATAGCCTCAGCGTTTTGACCTGCCTATTACTGGCTGCAGAATGAGTTCACTGAGAATTAGTTAATGAGCTCGTTCTCATAGTCTTAGGTAGGTTAAGTTCCCACAATGAGTTTTTCAATGCTGTGGGGTTTTTTTGCTTTATAAAAAACCCAGTACGTTACAGTTCTAGCAAAGTATTGGTTAAAAAGGTAGAATTAACCTTTAATATAAAAGACTCCATCTTAAATTCAGCTTATTTCTTAATTCCCTACTGAATCTTTTCTCCTTCTTGGAGTTATTATATGTTTGTTTGCTTGTTTGCTTCTATACATGAAATTGACCTCCGCGTGTCTTATTGTGACTCACATGGTGACAATTAATAGAAATATGAGCTGTCGACCAAATATAGCAGATTTATTTCTTCGCTTAGTGCGCGGATTTCTGCAAACCTGCCCGTAACTCTAATGAATGAGGGAAAGCAATTACTCACATGAAATGGCCATTTCATAATAAGCTTAGCGCGTCAGTCAATGTTATTTTCATGTTGGTTTCCCCTCCTAGATGCCAACATTATCCGCTTTACTCCTTATATTATGGCCACTTACTGCAATAGATTTAAAGGGACAGCTCCAGTTTTTTTTTTCTTAAGTAACCGCCAAACCCTCACAGAACTTTTTCCCACCCTTCGTTCTGCAAATCCTGGATAGCGCTCCTCAGAGGACAGCAAAAGCAAGAGTTGCAGGGCTTCCTCCATTATAAGGAGGTTCCATATTACTGCCATGTAGGCTGAAAAATCTACTGCGATAGATGGGAAGGGGTTAATGCGAAATCAGATGGCACTTGATAGAGAGAGGATGGGTGACTGGGTGTCACAGGTTTGTCAGGTGTAATAGACAGTCACTCTGGATCTGGCTGTAGAAGGTCACTGCGCCTGGCATTGCAGACACCTTCTTAATCCTTCTACCTTTAAGATCCAGCGGCGACCTCCCTCCTGCTGCTGATTGACACACCCTTGCATGGGAGTTAAAAACTCTCAGTTTGCTCAAGGCAATTGCCAGTGATACTTCTATGTACCTTTGTGCATGCTTGGAGCACTAGCTGTTGGCTGACTTCTTCTCTTGTGCCCTTGGAGGACAGTTGGCGTTTCCCCTCTGGTGTCTCCTCAAGCTAAGTTAATCCCTTTTGTTTGTCTACCTTGTTGTCTTTAGTTTGTAGTGGGGCCAGACTATAGCTCACCCCTCCCCCTCCCTATCTCGGGCCAAGATCTAGGGATATACAGAGTTTCGGGTCCTGCTCTGTGAGGAACCTATATAGGGACGGTAGGGTAGGCAGGGTGTTATTAGATCTGCCTAGAGGTCTCCACTCCCCCTTTCCGTAGTGTTTGGGCTTCCTCCCCCTCTTCCCTTTGTGTTGCACTTAGTCTTTCCCACACCTTGCGTGACACTAGGTGACAGAGAAATTAACTTATCCCAGGAACATACTAAAATTATCTTATTTAGTAGTCTAATATATGTTTGCAGTATTATTTTGGTTTCTATATGGCAGTATTATATGGGTTTTTTAGTATTATCTGGATACTTTATGTTATTTTGAAAGGAGTATATGAAGCTATGATGTGGACCGCTTATAGCAGTAGTTTGTAGGTTATTTAAGTGAGTATTGTTTGGATATTAGATATTATGTTGGTACTATATGATGATATTATGTGGGCTATATATAACAGTATTACGTGATGTGGGTTTTATAAGTGAGTATTACCGTATATAGATACTACATATAATTTAGGAACTATATAGTGGTAGGAGGTGTACAGTAATATGTGAACGTTTTAAGTGAGTATTCTTTGGTTACCGCATATAATTTGGGGGCTATATGGTGGTATGATTTGGACAGTATATAGCAGTATTAAGTATTATTTGGATACTACATATTATTTTGGTACTATATGATGCTATGATGTGGGCTATATATATCAGTATTAAGTGAGTTTCATATATGAGTATTATATAGAAACTACATATTATTTGGGGACTATATTATAGCATGATAGGAGTTGTATATAGCAGTATTATGTTTGTTTCATAAGTGAGTATTAATGAGATACTTATAAGTTGGGGACTATGAGGTGGTATTTGGTGAGCTGTATATTGCAGTATCCTGCCCATATTTTAAATGGGTATTACATATGGATACTACATATTATTTAAGAACTATATGCTGTGAGTTGTATATAGCAGTATTATGTGCACATTTGAGTATTATTCGGATTCTATATATTTTTGGGGGGTTATTTGGTGGTATGATGTTCGCTGTATATAGCCATATTATGTGGGTTTTGTGAAGAAGTATTATGCATATACAACATGTTATTTTAGTATTATATTATGCTATGATGTGGGCTGTATATAGCAGTATTATGTGATGTGGGTTTTATAAGTGAGTATTAAGTAGATACTACATATTATCTGGAAACTATATGGTGGTATAAGCATTTTTTGGCTGCCACATATTCTTTGGGGGCTATATGGTGGTCTGATTTGGACAGTATATAGCAGTATTAAGTATTATATGCATACTACATATTTTTTTGGTACTATATGATGCTAAGATGGGGGCTATATATATCAATATTATGGTAAGTGGGTTTCATATGTGAGTGTTACATAGAAAATACATATTATTTGGGGACTATATTATGGTATGATATAAGCTGTATATAGCAGTATTATGTTGGTTTGATAAGTGAGTATTATTGAGATATGATATTGGGGACTATATGGCAGTATGTCATGAGCTGTATATTGCAGTATCATACACATATTGTAAATGGGCATTATATATGACTACTACATATTATTTAAGGACTATATGATGTGAGGTGTATATAGCAGCATTATGTGCACACTGTTAGTATTATTTGGATTCTATATATTATTTGGGGACTATATGAGGTTTGTATAAAGCAGTATTAAGTGGACATTATTAGTGAGTATTATTTGGTGACTATTTGGGTGGTATGTGTAGCACCCCGAGGACTCGGCTGCTACAGGGGTATTGCACCTCGAACCAGAGGTGTGGTATTCCACTCCCGGGTAAGGATGGAGTGTGGAACAGAGCTCAGATAGCTGCATGCACTACACTCATCCCATTTCCGGGGGACAGAACAACGGTACTCCCACCAGATAGATGTGCAGGTACGACAGCGTCTGTCCCTGGCTGGAGTGGGAGGGGGGGGGGAACATCCCAGTAGTGTAGGAGCAGTCAGGGGAGGGACTCTGGGCATAGGAAGGAGCCCATTGGGTGCTAGTCACCTGGGCTCGGGTGTCAGAGGGAGTATAAGAGGTGGGCACCATCTTGAGACAGGGAGTTGAGCCTGAGGAGAAGCTGAGGGAGAGTTCAGCCAGAGAGGGCTGACAGGGAGCTGTGGCTCCGGCTGGGCCCAGCTCCAGGGCCAGGCCTGAAGCACTGAGAAGGAGGCAGAAAGGCCCAGAGACGCAAGGAGAGAGGGAACCCTGAGATCCCACAGGAGAACGAAAAGGGTGAAGGGTTGGCAGAGAAGGGTACCGGATCCCAAACTGGTGGAGGCTAATTATCCTCAGCCAGGAACCGGAGGTCGTGGTCAAGCTTTGGCACGACCCTCACCACATCCACCAGGAAGGCACACCACGCATAGGGCCAGGGAAGCCAGGAAAGGTTTCACCACCAAGAGGTCCGAGGGAGCCGGACATAGGTGGGTCCCTAGTGAGAACGGCCAGTAGGAAGGAAGAGAGGGGAGCTCTGGACCACGCTCTGGAACTACCTGGGAGTTGGCCGAGTCCCTGACCTGGTGGACGCAGCACGGCTCGGGTGGTCCTTATTGTGCACAAGCGACCGGATAAAGAACAGTGAGTAAAGCTTTTGAAACTGCACTTCAAGCCTCCGTGTTTCGTGGTCACACCTGCACCTTCAGTACTGGGACACCCGCACCATCACTCCCCTCATCCAATTCACATCTGCTGCCCTGGGGCCATACCCCTCCCGTTGGGGGTTATACCATCTACGCTGCACAACCACATCACCGGCCTCAGCGGTCTGCCCTGCAGCGGCGGCTCCATAGCCGCATTCAACGGGTGGCGTAGTCGAACATTCTAACATCACTGCTAAATACTGCCACTCAGTTTGACTCCCTGGGCACGGACCGGGTCACCGCCATGAGACTACTACCCCTATCTGATCCGGCTCCGGGTAAGCCCCCGTGCGCGCGATGCCGCACGACTCAGGCCCAGGGGCGCGTCATATGTATATGGCCATATAATGTGGGTTTTATAAAGGAGTATTATGCCCATACTACATGTTATTTTGGTATTATTTGACACTATGATGTGGGCTGTATATAGCAGTGTTACAGTGGCACTATATGGCATTATAGTGGTGTTATGTGGAGCTGAAATTACAAGGAGAATGGAACGGTTTCCTCTATAAAACTCGGTGTAAAGAAATCCATATGTCTTACATTAGACCCCACATCTTAACCTTTACCCTGACACTTTGGTTTATCTGTAAATTTTGGCTTTGCTTTAAGCATTTTCCTTTTGTTATAAACCTATAAGATCAGGATAAAACCTGAGGTCTTTAACAGCTGAGTCACAAAAAGGTAACAAGATCCCATAACCAAGGAATAAAGCCGGTGCCAGATCATTGTGGCATTGACCCCGGCCCAACATCAACCACGATCTCCACCACGTTCTGCTCATTAGTATATACTGGTAACCTGCCAAATGAAGACGATTATGAGCCTGGGAGATTCCCGTCCTTAGTTTTGCTGCGGTCTTGTCTTATAGTCTTCTAACTGGCTACAAAGCTTCATAATGCTGATGGGACGGGCGTTAGCCCCCCATACACAATAGGTAGCAGTCAGGAAAAAGATAGTTCGGCCGACCATTCGACTCCCCCTACACAGGAGCACTCGCTCTAACAAGCGCTCCGGTGTTTTCTACAAAAGACGCTGCCAGGACATCTCTGGCGGCGGCTTATCTCACAGAGAATAAAAGGATCGACAGTCTGAAATCACTGGATCCCTACCTCTCCCCATAATCTGTCTGGGAACAGTCTCGAGGCCTCCATATACTTCAGTGTGAATGTACAATTTTCATAGTCGTGAAAATACAGAAAAATCTTTACATGAGAAGGTGTGTCCAAACTTTTGGTCTGTACTGTATGTACATTCTACCTTTTGAGTCTCCCCCTATTTCCTCATAGACTGTAAGCTTGCGAGCAGGGCCCTCACTCCTATTAATATCTGAGTTATGCTTATTCTGGATTGTCTGTATAAGTCCCCCCTAAAATTGTAAAGTGCTGCGGAATATGTTGGCGCTATAAAAATAAAAATTATTATTATTATTAGTATATCAACGTCCCATCACAGAATCCAGTATCCATAACCAGTAATATTATATTTTTCAAGAAAGGCATCCAGGCCATCCTTGTACTTTTTTAGTGAATCAACCATTACATCATGTGGCAGAGAGTTCCATAGTCTCACTGCTCTTACAGTAAAGAATCCATAGTCTCACTGCTCTTACCGTAAAGATTCTGCTTCTGTGATTATGATTAAACCTTATTTATTATCTCTAGATTTAGAGGATGCTGCTTGTCCACGTCACAGGCCTAGGTGTAAAAAGATCATTAGATAGATCCCTGTACTGTCCCCTCATATATTTGTACATTGTAATAAGATCTCCCCTAAGCCTTCATATAACTAAATTCTATGTTCATATCTAAATTCATATTATCTTAATTATTCTCTACTCACTAGAAGCCTGAGCAGCTTCTCTGTCTCTCTGCTTCTGTTTCCCTCTCCCTCTGCTTGTCAAATCCCTCTCTCCATAGACTTCTATAGGCAGCAACTGTAATCTTATTCCTCACTGACGACAAACCTGAAGACAGATTTCAGCAGCTTTTGAGAGTGAACGATCAGTGCAGGGAAAGATGTGAGAAAAAAATCTGAGATCTATTACAAAGTTTCTTCTCTTTTCTTGTCATTTGATTTTTTTATAAAGACTTTGAAATTGTGATTAGTGTCCAAAGTAATAAAATAATCCTCTTCTTCACAAAAAAATGATTTGATGTAAATATTAAAAAGTACATATATAGCATCCACCAGTAGAATAAATATAACTTTTATTTGTGCCAAAGGAGAATAAAAAATACTATACTTGCTCTATAGAGGGCTACCATGAACTGAGAATCCCTTGTATAATGTCTGTATTTGCTAGTAGGGTATATAAAAAGGGATTATTGGGCTGAGACAACCAATATTAAAAATCCAAAATGCATGGTTAACTGATCCCAAAATTGACAGAAATTAATAGGGTGTGGTCAGGCTTGGACTGGCCCACCGGAGAACAGGAAAATTTCCCGGTGGGTCCCCCCGTGAATATTGATTTAATATTTACAAAGAAAGGAATCATCTAATCTTTCATTATACAAACTATTTTGTGAAATATTACATAGAAACATAAATAAATGTGTTTATTTTTGCATGTAGCTGAACAGTGGGCAGTTAGATTCGATGTTAGTGATGGCCACTGACACTGGATGTTGTACTTTAGCTACAGAAAAAAGGTTAGAGCGAACTAGGAATAAATTCCCCAGCCGTAGAGTTATACTCATGTTATGTGCATCGCTTAATGTGGAATTAAAATAAATATATAATAGACACTTCTAAGCGGGTGTTTTCCATGTAGACTTATGCACGTTTGCCTTTTATCCAAGCGCTCCTCTTGGCAGTCATCCAGCAGCACATATTAACTGAAAACCGGAGACCACAAACACCACAGAGCACTATATCTCACTATAATGTGCAGTGCTGGGATATAAGACGAATATAGGAACAAGACAGACACCATGGGGAGTCTGTGGAAAAATGTATATACTGCCAGTAAGGGCAGGTACTGAGCTCTCAACTACTTGGTTAAAAAGATGGCCCTGGTGGTGGCACTTTTGGACATTACTTTAGGAAACAATATAACTTTGTGTATTCCAGTCCTGCAGCGATACTCCCTTCCATCCATCCATCCACTAATTGTTGCAATTCGACCTCAGAACAAAATTTAGTGTCAACTGTGATAGAGACAAATGGATCTTCAGAAGAGTCGTAGAAGCAGAACGGAAGAATGCGTAAACTCTTCTGGAAGTTTATAGGACATTGTTATTGTTCTGGATATTTCAGTTACATTTTGGCTAAGTGAAACTATTATGAATCACTCTGAAAGCCTGAGATCGCGGCGTCTGTCACTATTTGTACATACAATGAAAAGATAAATGATAAAGATGAGCAAATCTTCTGAAAATCAAATTCGCAAGATTGGATGGAAAGTCCCAGGAAGTTCAATCAGGATTGATTCGCCGTGAATCCAGATTACTCCAACTGCCCCGAAAAACGTGTGTGACGCTGATCTCTCTTCTTCATAAACTAATCTTTATCACCGATGTGTTACAAATTTAGGAAGGGTATGTAAGAAGGTGGAAAATAGGTCCAGCACCTTCTTAAAAATATTAAGGACTGTTGCCACCTAAAAACCCACTGTTACACACTGTACACACTGTGTACTTCAGAACTGTCCAGGAGTGAGATAATCTTTTATGATTGACCCTATAAATGTCATATTTAATGCCTGTTATACCATATGTGTATATAGTGTATAACTATATGGACAAAATTATACGAACACACCTCTAAATCATTAAATTCAGGGATTTCAGAGTCCTATTGACATCACCGAGCTCCTCACCGAGCTATCTGGCATTACTAACATTTGCTTTCCTCTTAAATATGGTACAACAATCTGTTGTGAGTTGTATTATTGAAAAGTGGAAGCATTTAGGAAAGTTCAGACATGAAGTGGAAGCCACATAAAGTTACAGAGCGGGGGGCCGAGTGCTGAAGAGCAGAGGGCAGAAAAGTCACCAATGCTCTGCTGACTCTATAACTGCAGAGTTCAGACCTCCTCTGTTATTAACATCAGCACAAACACTACGCCCCCGCCGGGAGCTTCATGGCCGAGCAGCTGCATGCAGCCTTACATCACCAAGCACAATGCTGAGCGTCGGATGGAGTGGTGTAAAGTCACCACCACTGGATTCTAGAGGAAACATGTTCTATGCAGTGATGGATCACACTTCTCTATCTGGCATCTGATAGATGAGTCTGGGTTTGGTGAATGCCAGGAGAACATTACTGTGACATCCATGACAGTGCTTGCCCTCTTTGTTTCTGCTTTTGTCGCCAGGAAACAGTTTGCTTTCGTTGCAGGCGACACGGTGCAACAACATGTTGATCCTGCGTAAGACTCTTGGACTTGTGTTGTCGCCCAGGCTGGGAGCTTGGGAGTTAACTCCTGGGTTGTGTTGGATCCCTGCTGTTGGGCCTGGTCAGGGCTGCTGTGTTCCCAACTGTTAGCGATAAACTACTGACCTGGTTCATATCCTTGATATTAGCTCCTGTTTTTCTAGTGCTTTTGCTGTTATCGACCCATATTCTGAAGTTCCTTTCACCTGAATTTTCTGCTCCTTTTCCAGACCTCCTGCTATTGATATGACTTACCAATCCATCCTCTTTCATCCTCTTTCTAGGGTCATGGGGAGACATGTAAGAAGATTCCTCCTATACAGCAGCCGGTGTAGTTAATTCAGGGAGGAAGAGACTAGGCCGCCTGTATGAGAGGGCCACCATTGCACTTGAGATTGCTAGTATTTTCCCTGAGAGTGAACAATACGTACATAAGGATGAGAATTTGCCACAGTAGAGGGGAGACTATGGGTTTATTACTGACGCTGAGGATGTAGGATGGCTGAGGCCTGAGTGTGAAAAGTATTGCGGTAATTGAGTGAATAGGCTGGAAGGTTGCGCGAGTTGTCAGACAATAGTTACTGCAGGGCACAACTGCCAGGAGAAGCATCCATAGTGGCCAGGAAAAGAAAGAAGGAAATCCAGCTCCCGCAATCCAGTAAAAAAATGCAACGCGTTTCAGGTCACTTATGATACTTCGTCATGGTATAAAGAACAAGAAGAGATGAAGAAGGATTGTAAGTGATCCGAAACGCATTGTATTTTCGTACTTGTGTCTTTTTCTATTTCCTTGGAATACTCAACAAAGCTTTCTCCACTTTTACTACTTTGCGGAGCTGGATTTCCTTGTTTCTTTTCATTGCTGCACTCAGACTGTGTGATCCGTGTGAGTAAGCTGGACTTTTCTTTTTCTACCATAGGGACCATGACCAGCGTTGTGAGCGTGAACTGGGCTGGATTGTGAGAGATGCATAGACTATACCAGAAAATGCCTGCTACTGTGTAGCGCAGGGTTGGGGAGCCCCAGGCCCTGGGGCCGTTTACGGCCTTCGATGACCTTTTATCCAGCCCCCGGGCAGATTCCCGGGACCGCAGTACTTGGACTGGCAGCTGTATTTTGCCAGCCGCCAGCCCGTGTATTTCTTCTTGCTCTGTGAGCATGCGCACGCAGTGCTCACTACCATACCCTGAGGCGCGTGCAAGGAAAAATTACATCTTGATACCAGTGCCAGCGTCAGGATGTACCTTGTGGTTGGAGTTAGTGCACAATATGTGCGGCCCCCGAAGGATGGTATAAATATCCAAATGGCCCTTGGCAGAAAAAAATATTCCCCACCTCTTGTGTAGTGCTTAGAAGCACACTGCATACAGTACATACATTGCGGTCAATGATAACACTGTATGCAGAGAGCTTCCCCTAGTGGCGATTGCTGGAAAACAGCAGATTGTTTTTTACATTTATGTCAATGCAGGGATTGCAATAGATCAGAAAAATAGAGCTCTATTAATAAATATATTAGGAAACTAACCTGCACCCCCACCCCTCCAGTGACACCCCTCTATAATTTTTTATGCATGGTCAGTTTTCCAACATATGATGTTCTTTCTGCAGGTCTACAAGAGCAACGTGCTGCAGAGATGAAGTCACATCTCAGGACTATCTGACAGGTGAGGGAATATGGGAGAGGTTAATGCTGAATAATTTCTCCAGTGTGGCAACCTGTTATATGGTGCCCCCTCCACACTGCTGCCGGGCATTGCCTTCATCTCAGCCCTCTCGGCCTCCCGGGAGGATAATGTACAATATTCATCTGTCTATTGAACTGTTTGTTTCTGAGTAATAAATCTTTTATGTCTACGTGTAACATCCGGCTTTCTGCAAACTCTGCGCTCTCCCGACCCCACTATACTCTGCGTATCCATAATGCATGTGGATATGCCTATACATAGACACATACGCTATTACTTACAGTTAGGACATTTTTTCTAGCGTAACATGACACATGATTCACGCAGCATGACAACATGAAACACATGATGACACTGTGATATTACCACTTACACAATAGTGCCTTACCTGCCCGAAACATTGCACTAGACCT
This sequence comes from Phyllobates terribilis, assembly GCF_046119375.1. Taxonomy (NCBI): domain Eukaryota; kingdom Metazoa; phylum Chordata; class Amphibia; order Anura; family Dendrobatidae; genus Phyllobates; species Phyllobates terribilis. The sequence goes on along the minus strand of NW_027362771.1, from coordinate 550,808,600 downwards.
TACAGGTGTAAATCTCCTGGATGCTGCAATCACACCCTAAGGGTATGTTCACACGTTATTTTTTGTCACGTTTTTATATGTGTTTTTTTAAACGTTTTTGTGGCGCTTTTCAGCCATTCAAATGTAAAAACGTGACAAAAAATAATATAGAACATACCCTTAGGGTGCAACTGCAGCAACCAGGAGATGTAAACCTCTAAGGTCTAGTGTATTGTTTAGGGCAGGCAAGGCACTATTGTTTAAGTGATAATATCACAGTGTCAGTATGTGTTTCATGATGACACTGTGACACATGTATACAGAAGATATTTCTATTGCACCAGAGTCCAGTGGTTGCGGCTTTACACCACTCAGACTCTCGGCATTGTGCTTGGTGATGTACGGGCGAGAGACTGGATGTCATACACCGGGTGCGAGGGACTGTATGTTATACACCGGTGGCGAGGGACTGGATGTTTTACACCGAGGGTGAGGGACTGGATGTTATACACCGAGGGCAAGGGACTGGATGTTATACACCGGTGGTGAGGGACTGGATGTTTTACACCGGGGGTGAGGGACTGGATGTTATACACCGAGGGCAAGGGACTGGATGTTATACACCGGGGGCGAGGGACTGGATGTTATACACCGGGGGCAAGGGACTGGATGTCATATGTGGCGCCCCTGCGGGTCCAGTCGCCACAGAGGTACTGCATCTCAGCCAGAGGTGTGGTACCCCACTCTCAGGTAAGTGAGCACTACCCGGGACCCAACCACTCACATCCAACACTACACCACTTCATATGGGAAGGTCCAGATAGCTCCTAAGGGAGAGCACAGGCCTGGTCCCTTTCTGGAGGATGGAACTAAGTAGAGGAGGTGGGTGGAGGAAGTAGTTTAGGAGAGCACAGACAGAAGAGTATAAAAAGCAGGGTAAGAACATCTAGGAGTCTGGTCCTAGGAGTGAGAGAGGAAGGGAGGTCCATGGATGAGTAGGGCCAAGTCAGAGAGGCCCAGTAGTAGAGTGAGGAGAGAACACCGGAGCAGTGAGAGGGGTTCCAGAGATAGATGCATTTTAGGGGCACGGTGAGTGCGGGATGCCACCCGTGCACCCAAGTTCACGCTGACCGTGGAGGGATCAAGGCCGCAGTAGGTGACTGGCCCCAGACTAGTGGAGTACTTTAAGGCTCAGCTAGCAAACCGGAGGTTGCGCTATCTTCATGTGCCATAGCCAAAACCCACACACATTTGCTAAAAAGGTGGCCATATAGGACAAAAGGGACAGACCGGACTTTGCCCAACAAGGCCCACGGCCACTGGCTCGGGACACTGTGTGTGAGGCGCAGGGCAGGAGGGCGAGGGACTGGATGTTATACACCGGGGGCGAGGGACTGGATGTTATACACCGGGGGCAAGGGGCTGAATGTCATACACTGGGGGCGAGGGACTGGATGTTATACACTGGGGGTGAGGGGCTGGATGTTATACACTGGGGGCAAGGGGCTGAATGTCATACACTGGGGGCGAGGGACTGGATGTTATACACTGGGGGTGAGGGACTGGATGTTATACACCGGAGGTGAGGGGCTGAATGTCATACACTGGGGGTGAGGGACTGGATGTTATACACTGGGGGTGAGGGACTGGATGTTATACACTGGGGGTGAGGGACTGGATGTCATACACTGGGGGTGAGGGACTGGATGTTATACACCAGGGGTGAGGGACTGGATGTTATACACCGGAGGTGAGGGGCTGAATGTCATACACTGGGGGTGAGGGACTGGATGTTATACACTGGGGGTGAGGGACTGGATGTTATACACTGGGGGTGAGGGACTGGATGTCATACACTGGGGGTGAGGGACTGGATGTTATACACTGGGGGTGAGGGACTGGATGTCATACACTGGGGGTGAGGGACTGGATGTTATACACTGGGGGTGAGGGACTGGATGTCATACACTGGGGGTGAGGGACTGGATGTTATACACCGGGGGTGAGGGACTGGATGTTATACACCAGGGGTGAGGGACTGGATGTTATACACCGGGGGTGAGGGACTGGATGTTATTCACCGGGGGTAAGGGACTGGATGTTATACACCGGGGGTGAGGGGCTGGATGTTATACACCGGGGGTGAGGGACTGGATGTTATACACCGGGGGTGAGGGACTGGATGTTATACACCGGGTGTGAGGGACTGGATGTTATACACCGGGGGTGAGGGACTGGATGTTATACACCGGGGGTGAGGGGCTGGATGTTATACACCGGGGGTGAGGGACTGGATGTTATACACCGGGGGTGAGGGACTGGATGTTATACACCGGGGGTGAGGGACTGGATGTTATACACCGGGGGTGAGGGACTGGATGTCATACACCGGGGGTGAGGGGCTGGATGTTATACACCGGGGGTGAGGGACTGGATGTTATACACTGGTGTGGTGAGGGACTGGATGTTATACACCGGGGGTGAGGGACTGGATGCTATACACCGGGGGTGAGGGGCTGGATGTTATACACCGGGGGTGAGGGACTGGATGTTATACACCGGGGGTGAGGGACTGGATGTTATACACCAGGGGTGAGGGACTGGATGTTATTCACCGGGGGTAAGGGACTGGATGTTATACACCGGGGGTGAGGGGCTGGATGTTATACACCGGGGGTGAGGGACTGGATGTTATACACCGGGGGTGAGGGACTGGATGTTATACACCGGGGGTGAGGGACTGGATGCTATACACTGGGGGTGAGGGGCTGGATGTTATACACCGGGGGTGAGGGACTGGATGTTATACACCGGGGGTGAGGGACTGGATGTTATACACCAGGGGTGAGGGACTGGATGTTATTCACCGGCGGTAAGGGACTGGATGTTATACACCGGGGGTGAGGGGCTGGATGTTATACACCGGGGGTGAGGGACTGGATGTTATACACCGGGGGTGAGGGACTGGATGTTATACACCGGGGGTGAGGGGCTGGATGTTATACACCGGGGGTGAGGGACTGGATGCTATACACCGGGGGTGAGGGACTGGATGTTATACACCGGAGGTGAGGGGCTGAATGTCATACACTGGGGGTGAGGGACTGGATGTTATACACTGGGGGTGTGGGACTGGATGTCATACACTGGGGGTGAGGGACTGGATGTTATACACCGGGGGTGAGGGACTGGATGTTATACACCAGGGGTGAGGGACTGGATGTTATACACCGGGGGTGAGGGACTGGATGTTATTCACCGGGGGTAAGGGACTGGATGTTATACACCGGGGGTGAGGGACTGGATGTTATACACCGGGGGTGAGGGACTGGATGTTATACACCGGGGGTGAGGGACTGGATGTTATACACCAGGTGTGAGGGGCTGGATGTTATACACCGGGGGTGAGGGACTGGATGTTATACACCGGGGGTGAGGGACTGGATGTTATATACCACGGGCGGGGGGCCGGATGTTATACACCTGGGGCCAGAGACTGGATGTCATACACTGGGGGTGAGGGGCCGGATGTTATACACCCGGGGAGAGGGACTGGATGTTATACACCAGGGGGGGCGATGGGTCTGATGTTATACAACGGGGGCGAGGGACTGGATGTTATACACCGGGGGCGAGGGACTGGATGTTATACACCGGGGGCGAGGGACTGGATGTTATACACCGGGGGTGAGGGACTGGATGTTATACACCGGGGGTGAGGGACTGGATGTTATACACCGGGGTTGAGGGACTGGATGTTATACACTAGGGGTGGGGGACTGGATGTTATACACTGGGGGTGAGGGGCTGGATATTATACACCAGGGGTGAGGGACTGGATGTTATACACTGGGGGTGAGGGGCTGGATATTATACACCAGAGGTGAGGGACTGGATGTTATACACCAGGGGTGAGGGACTGGATGTTATACACTGGGGGTGAGGGGCTGGATATTATACACCGGGGGTGAGGGACTGGATGTTATACACCGGGGGTGAGGGACTGGATATTATACACCGGGGGTGAGGGACTGGATGTTATACACCGGGGGTGAGGGACTGGATGTTATACACCGGGGGTGAGGGGCTGGATATTATACACTGGGGGTGAGGGACTGGATGTTATACACTGGGGGTGAGGGACTGGATGTTATACACTGGGGGTGAGGGACTGGATGTTATACACTGGGGGTGAGGGGCTGGATATTATACACCGGGGGTGAGGGACTGGATGTTATACACCGGGGGGTGAGGGACTGGATGTTATACACCAGGGGTGAGGGACTGGATGTTATACACCGGGGGTGAGTGACTGGATGTTATACACCGGGGGTGAGTGACTGGATGTTATACACTGGGGGCGAGGGGCTGAATGTCATACACTGGGGGCGAGGGACTGGATGTTATACACCGGGGGCGAGGGGCTGAATGTCATACACTGGGGGTGAAGGACTGGATGTTATACACTGGGGGTGAGGGACTGGATGTTATACACTGGGGGCGAGGGGCTGAATGTCATACACTGGGGGCGAGGGACTGGATGTTATACACCGGGGGCGAGGGGCTGAATGTCATACACTGGGGGTGAAGGACTGGATGTTATACACTGGGGGTGAGGGACTGGATGTTATACACTGGGGGCGAGGGGCTGAATGTCATACACTGGGGGCGAGGGACTGGATGTTATACACCGGGGGCGAGGGGCTGAACGTTATACACTGGGGGTGAGGGACTGAATGTCATACACTGAGGGTGAAGGACTGGATGTTATACACCGGGGGTGAGTGACTGGATGTTATACACTGGGGGCGAGGGGCTGAATGTCATACACTGGGGGCGAGGGACTGGATGTTATACACCGGGGGCGAGGGGCTGAATGTCATACACTGGGGGTGAAGGACTGGATGTTATACACTGGGGGTGAGGGACTGGATGTTATACACTGGGGGCGAGGGGCTGAATGTCATACACTGGGGGCGAGGGACTGGATGTTATACACCGGGGGCGAGGGGCTGAACGTTATACACTGGGGGTGAGGGACTGAATGTTATACACCAGGGAGGAGGGACTGGATGTTATACACTGGGGGTGAGGGACTGGATGTTATACACCTGGGGTGAGGGGCTGAATGTCATACATCGGGTGTGAGGGACTGGATATTATACACCGGGGGTGAGGGACTGGATGTTATACACCGGGGGTGAGGGACTGGATGTCATACACTGGGGACGAGGGACTGTATGTTATACACCGGGGGTGAGGGACTGGATGTTATAAACCGGGGGTGAGGGACTGGATGTCATACACTGGAGGCGAGGGACTGGATGTAATACACTGGGGGGGAGGGACTGGATGTCATACACTGGGGGTGAGGGACTGGATGTTATTCAAGGGGAGTGAGGGGCGGGATGTTATACACCGGGGGCGAGGGACCGGGGGTGAGGGACTGGATGTCATACACTGGGGACGAGGGACTGTATGTTATACACCGGGGGCGAGGGACTGGATGTTATACACCGGGGGTGAGGGACTGGATGTCATACACTGGGGGCGAGGGACTGGATGTAATACACTGGGTGGGAGGGACTGGATGTCATACACTGGGGGCGAGGGACTGGATGTTATACACCGGGGGCGAGGGGCTGAACGTTATACACTGGGGGTGAGGGACTGGATGTTATACACCGGGGGTGAGGGACTGGATGTTATACACCAGGGATGAGTGACTGGATGTTATACACTGGGGGCGAGGGGCTGAATGTCATACACTGGGGGCGAGGGACTGGATGTTATACACCGGGGGTGAGGGACTGGATGTTATACACCAGGGATGAGGGACTGGATGTTATACACTGGGGGTGAGGGACTGGATGTCATACATCGGGTGTGAGGGACTGGATGTTATACACCGGGTGTGAGGGACTGGATGTTATACACCGGGGGTGAGGGACTGGATGTTATACACTGGGGGTGAGGGGCTGAATGTCATACATCAGGTGTGAGGGACTGGATATTATACACCGGGGGTGAGGGACTGGATGTTATACACCGGGGGTGAGGGACTGGATGTTATACACCTGGGGTGAGGGGCTGAATGTCATACATCAGGTGTGAGGGACTGGATATTATACACCGGGGGTGAGGGACTGGATGTTATACACCGGGGGTGAGGGACTGGATGTCATACACTGGGGACGAGGGACTGGATGTTATACACCGGGGGTGAGGGACTGGATGTTATACACTGGGGGTGAGGGACTGGATGTTATACACCGGGGGTGAGGGACTGGATGTCATACACCGGGGGTGAGGGACTGGATGTCATACACTGGGGGCGAGGGACTGGATGTTATACACCGGGTGTGAGGGACTGGATGTTCTACACCGGGGGTGAGGGACTGGATGTTATACACCGGGGGTGAGGGACTGGATGTCATACACTGGGGGCGAAGGACTGGATGTTATACACCGGGTGTGAGGGACTGGATGTTATACACCGGGGGTGAGGGACTGGATATTATACACTGGGGGTGAGGGACTGGATGTTATACACCGGAGTGAGGGACTGGATGTTATACACCAGGGGCAAGGGACTGGATGTCATACACTGGGGACGAGGGACTGTATGTTATACACCGGGGGCGAAGGACTGGATGTTATACACCGGGGGTGAGGGACTGGATGTCATACACTGGGGACGAGGGACTGTATGTTATACACCGGGGGCGAGGGACTGTATGTTATACACCGGGGGGTGAGGGACAGGATGTCATAAACTGGGGGCGAAGGACTGGATGTTATACACTGGGGGTGAGGGACTGGATGTCATACACTGGGGGTGAGGGACTGGATGTCATACACCAGGGGTGAGGGACTGGATGTTATACACTGGGGGCGAGGGACTGGATGTTATACACCAGGGGTGAGGGACTGGATGTCATACACCAGGGGTGAGGGACTGGATGTTATACACCGGGGGTGAGGGACTGGATGTTATACACCAGGGGTGAGGGACTGGATGTTATACACCTGGGGTGAGGGACTGGATGTTATACACCGGGTGTGAGGGACTGGATGTTCTACACCGGGGGTGAGGGACTGGATGTTATACACCGGGGGTGAGGGACTGGATGTCATACACCGGGGGGGAGGGACTGGATGTTATACACCGGGTGTGAGGGACTGGATGTTATACACCGGGGGTGAGGGACTGGATATTATACACCGGGGGTGAGGGACTGGATGTTATACACCGGGGTGAGGGACTGGATGTTATACACCGGGGGTGAGGGACTGGATGCTATACACCGGGGGTGAGGGACTGGATGTTATACACTGGGGACGAGGGACTGTATGTTATACACCGGGGGTGAGAGACTGGATGTCATACACTGGGGACGAGGGACTGGATGTAATACACTGGGGGTGAGGAACTGGATGTCATACACCGGGGGGCGAGGGACTGGATGTCATACACTGGGGGCGAGGGACTGGATGTTATACACCAGGGGTGAGAGACTGGATGTTATACACCGGGGGCGAGGGACTGGATGCTATACACCAGGGGTGAGGGACTGGATGTTATACACCGGGGGTGAGGGACTGGATGTTATACACTGGGGTGGTGAGGGACTGGATGTCATACACTGGGGGCGAGGGACTGGATGTCATACACTGGGGGTGAGGGACTGGATGTTATACACCGGGGGCGAAGGACTGGATGTTATACACTGGGGGTCAGGGACTGGATGCTATACACTAGGGGTGAGGGACTGGATGTCATACACTGGGGGCGAGGGACTGGATGTCATTCACCGGGGGGCGAGGGACTGGATGTCATACACTGGGGGGGGAGGGACTGGATGTTATACACCAGGGGGGAGGGACTGGATGTCATACACCGGGGACAATGGAACTGAATGAAAAACCTGAATTCAACAAATAAGAGGTGTGTCTCAATAATTTTCTCCTTATAGTGTAAATTTCAACCACTTCTCCTTTGCCTACCCTATGTACATTTTTATTTTTCCACATCTTCACTGGCATTTTAACCACAATAATTACATCCATTAAACTTTTTAATAATGATATCAAACTTTCGCCAATAGATCATGTTTGGTTTTCATTTACAATGCATTTTCCATGTGTTGTCCCTGAAGGTACAATTCCCCCTTTTATAACTTCGCACCCACAGACTTCATTACATTTTGCAATTACTGGATGTCCATTTTTTTTGCCAAACTCTGTGTTTTATATGTACGGTAATTACAATTCCACAGAATCTTCATGAGTAGAAATTACATTTCTTATGTTCCCAGACATCGCGAAGATCGCACGAACCAGATAATACAGGATGAAGGGCCAGCAGGAAGGGACTGTGGGTAGAGACATGTGAATGATTACCACTGAAGTGGTGGGATCCTAATACCTCTGTAAGGGCTTATTATACCACTGCAGCCTTCATAACATAGATACAGATCTGATATTCTGGTGCCAAGCACAAAGCAACAAAGTGAAAAATAACAATGGCGGTAATTGTGAACACATGTGATATATGGATGTAAACAAGGTTGATGACGTTGTTCATTCCTAGCTTTATTGGAGGGGTATTTCCATAAGTCATGGCATTTTACTGGGATAAACCAATGTAAAGGAGTGACGAGAGGGAAAACGCCTTCTGAAGACCATTTGCTATGGCTGAAGAGTATATTGGATTCTATGTATTTAGTGATATTATAGGAGGGTGATGAAATTGCATAAATTGTACTGTAACATTTATAGAAAGCACTGGGTTTAGAGCTTTTACTGATCCTGCAAGATTCACACTGGATAAGAGTGAGTTAAAGGGGTTGTAAGAAACAGGAGGTAAGGTCCTGGATAGCAGGTATGTGTCACCAAGGTGGCTGGCCTCCGTGATGTAAGTCCCGAGAGAAAGTGCACCAGTAACAATAGGTTACTGAGATAGTTTTTATTTTGACTGCATTTTGGGTCAGGGATTTAGGAGCGAACAGAAGAGTCTGGGTGGGAAAGGTCGCTCCCATTCTCCAGTCCTGGTCTTACAGGCCTAGTAATAGGCAGCTGGGTTAGCTCAGCAGAATGTGGAGAAAGACCGTTCATGATGGATAGTCTATGTCAGAGAATGAGAAGTGCCTGTGACAGCAAGTTGGTGAGACCGTTTGAGTTGTTTTGCCTTATTCAAAAAGAAAGGACTTTTGTTATTCATTTATGCTGAAGAAAGACTGTTTTTCTTTTTGGAGCTAAAAAGTTTATCAAAGACAAAAACTTAACTGAGTTTTGATATTAAATCCTGTGCTGGTGTGTATCTATACAGCTACCAGAAAGCCGAAACCCCCACAGGGTAAAGATAATTTATCACCTATCTGCTGGATTTCTGATCAGTGGTGGTCTGACCGTTGGGTCCCCCATCAATCGGCAGAACGGAGAATTTTTATGCTCGACGGGGCACTTTTATCCCAATTACATGCTCAACTGTCACTCCATTCATTCTCTCTGGTGCAGCTGGAAAAAGCCAATCGCAGAGCTCTACAGTCCCATAGAGAATAAATGGAGCAGTGGTCGAGCATGGGTATTGCCATTCTATTCCAATAGGAATACAAGTTCCCCATTCTGCCAATAGTTCCTGATTCCAGTAGTCGGACCCCTACTGATGAACAAATTATCTGCTATCTTATAAATAGATGTAAGGTGTCCAGGGCGGTAGCCGTTGGCAAGCTGCTGTTCCTGCACACCCTGGCACTTTACAAACACACAGTGTCCCAGTCGATAACTGTTGTGCTGTGTACATTGCATTTTACTCACTTGCAGGCCGGAGGTCTTCGCTGTCTCCACGTCCTTTGGTCCAGGATCAGTCGCACACACATCAGGGGACACCTTTTTCATTATGACAAGTTCAACAGTCTTTAACATGCAGTGTTGGGCACAGCAACCTCCGGTTCCAGTTCCATCAACACAGTACATTTCAAGCCTTTGCCTACGTTCAGCTCGGACGGTCCCTACTTTAACAGCTCCTGTTCATGCTAAAGACTCCCCTTCCGGCACCACAGCATACCTGTGATCCGTTAAGATTCCCTCACATGGTTTCCCGTCTGGCTTCCTCTGTATGGAAGGGATTAAGGCACACTCCTCAGTGCCTATTTCGTGTCGTAGCCCCTGGACACTACAGAAAAGTCTGCAGGAAATTTGGTACTTTCTCATGTTGCCAGAACGATATGTACTCCTCATGCCTTCAGCCCACTGCACCTTTAACTTGATCTTCACATGAACTTCACACTTACTCTACAGTAACTAACTAAAACAGAGAGTGATTCCCCTTTTTACTTTACCCACCTTGTCACCTCTCATCCTGGGCTGGTCCCAAACATGTAACTATATCATACACTATTCCTATCACTTATACACTAATAAGGCCCACCACTACCTATCTTGCTCTAACTGTCACTGCTCTGGGCCTAAAACCTAACCTATATCTAGAGTAGAGATGAGCGTTGTTCGACTCGAACTGTTCGCCAATCTCAAATTCGAGCTGTTTTGGGCGGTGTTCGAGCCGTTCGGCGAACACGAACGATTTGAGAAAAATTCGGCTGTTCGAGGTTATGTTCGATAACTGTTCGTGCACCAAAATCATAACTGGATTTTTTCTCAGTAATGATGAAAATTAATGTTAATTCGCAGTTTGAGTGAACAGCGGGGTGGGGGGAGGGGCAGGGGATGGATCTCTGCAGGAATAATGAAGATCTCCATTTTTTTTTTTCTTTCCCGCATTTACAGTGGGGAGGTGCAATCTGTCAGCCTATCAGAGCGAACTGCTTTTTTTCACACAAGCAAGGGCATGTGTCATTGGCAGTGTATGTCACATGTCCTTGCCCTATAAGACCAAGCCATTTTCCCCGTCGCCACCATTTTCTCACTGCTGCAGCTGCGTGTTAGACGGCACCGCTGTTGCTGTGTGCGCTATACCTTGTTAATTTCAAGCCAATTTTCGCACAAATCTACAGATAGCTTGGGAGTAGGGAATAGTTGTGATTGCAGTCCTTTTAAGGACTAGGTTACAGCATTTCCTACGACTTTTATCAGGCAGGTCTGTGCTATTAAATAAATAGATTGTGGGAGTAAAGACTAATTGTAATTGCAGTCCTTTTCAGGACAAGGTTACATCAGTTCCTATCAGTTTTTGCCAGGCAGGTCTGTGCCAGTGCTGTGCAAGTTTTTTTCACAGCATTTGGCTGAATCTAGCAAAGCTAATCCTTTTTGGCCTATTGCAGAGTGTGTTAGTCAGTGGAGTAGCCTATCTGTGTTGCAAGATATACCACCTGTGTATAGAATACCAATTTTTTTACTGCACCTAGTGAAGTAAAATCTTTTGGGCATAGCATCATTCTATTAGTCCATCTATACTGACCTCCATCAGGTTGCAAATTGAATATAATTTGTTTCTGCATCTAGCTCTGAAAAAATATTTCGGCTTCTAGCAGTGTGTGGGACTTGTTCTATTAGTCCATCTATACTGACCTCCATCAGGTTGCAAATTCAAAATAATTTTTTGTCTGCATCTAGCTCTGAAAAAATATTTGGCCTTCTAGCAGTGTGTGGGACTTTCTCTATTAGTCCATCTATACTGACCTCCATCAGGTTGCAAATTAAAAATAATTTTTATCTGCATCTACCTCTGAAAAAATATTTGGGCTTCTAGCTGTGTGTGGGACTTGTTCTATTAGTCCATCTATACTGACCTCCATCAGGTTGCAAACTGAATATAATTTTTTTCTGCATCTAGCTCTGAAAAAATATTTGGCCTTCTAGCAGTGTGTGGGACTTTCTCTATTAGTCCATCTATACTGACCTCCATCAGGTTGCAAATTAAAAATAATTTTTATCTGCATCTAGCTCTGAAAAAATATTTGACCTTCTAGCAGTGTGTGGGACTTTCTCTATTAGTCCATCTATACTGACCTCCATCAGGTTGCAAATTGAAAATAATTTATATCTGTATCTAGCTCTGAAAAAATATTTGGCCTTCTAGCAGTGTGTGGGACTTTCTCTATTAGTCCATCTATACTGACCTCCATCAGGTTGCAAACTGAATATATTTTTTTTCTGCATCTACCTCTGAAAAAATATTTGGCCTTCTAGCAGTGTGTGGGACTTTCTCTATTAGTCCATCTATACTGACCTCCATCAGGTTGCAAACTGAATATAATTTTTTTCTACATCTACCTCTGAAAAAATATTTGGGCTTCTAGCAGTGTGTGGGACTTGTTCTATTAGTCCATCTATACTGACCTCCATCAGGTTGCAAACTGAATATATTTTTTTTCTGCATCTAGCTCTGAAAAAATATTTGGCCTTCTAGCAGTGTGTGGGACTTTCTCTATTAGTCCATCTATACTGACCTCCATCAGGTTGCAAATTCAAAATAATTTTTTGTCTGCATCTAGCTCTGAAAAAATATTTGGCCTTCTAGCAGTGCGTGGGACTTTCTCTATTAGTCCATCTATACTGACCTCCATCAGGCTGCAAATTAAAAATAATTTTTATCTGCATCTACCTCTGAAAAAATATTTGGCCTTCTAGCTGTGTGTGGGACTTGTTCTATTAGTCCATCTATACTGACCTCCATCAGGTTGCAAACTGAATATAATTTTTTTCTGCATCTAGCTCTGAAAAAAATATTTGGCCTTCTAGCAGTGTGTGGGACTTTCTCTATTAGTCCATCTATACTGACCTCCATCAGGTTGCAAATTAAAAATAATTTATATCTGCATCTAGCTCTGAAAAAATATTTGGCCTTCTAGCAGTGTGTGGGACTTTCTCTATTAGTCCATCTATACTGACCTCCATCAGGTTGCAAACTGAATATAATTTTTTTCTGCATCTAACTCTGAAAAAATATTTGGGCTTCTAGCTGTGTGTGGGACTTGTTCTATTAGTCCATCTATACTGACCTCCATCAGGTTGCAAACTGAATATAATTTTTTTCTGCATCTAGCTCTGAAAAAATATTTGGCCTTCTAGCAGTGTGTGGGACTTTCTCTATTAGTCCATCTATACTGACCTCCATCAGGTTGCAAATTAAAAATAATTTTTTGTCTGCATCTAGCTCTGAAAAAATATTTGGCCTTCTAGCAGTGTGTGGGACTTTCTCTATTAGTCCATCTATACTGACCTCCATCAGGTTGCAAACTGAATATATTTTTTTTCTGCATCTACCTCTGAAAAAATATTTGGGCTTCTAGCTGTGTGTGGGACTTGTTCTATTAGTCCATCTATACTGACCTCCATCAGGTTGCAAACTGAATATAATTTTTTTCTGCATCTAGCTCTGAAAAAATATTTGGCCTTCTAGCAGTGTGTGGGACTTTCTCTATTAGTCCATCTATACTGACCTCCATCAGGCTGCAAATTAAAAATAATTTTTATCTGCATCTACCTCTGAAAAAATATTTGGCCTTCTAGCTGTGTGTGGGACTTGTTCTATTAGTCCATCTATACTGACCTCCATCAGGTTGCAAACTGAATATAATTTTTTTCTGCATCTAGCTCTGAAAAAATATTTGGCCTTCTAGCAGTGTGTGGGACTTTCTCTATTAGTCCATCTATACTGACCTCCATCAGGTTGCAAATTAAAAATAATTTATATCTGCATCTAGCTCTGAAAAAATATTTGGCTTTCTAGCAGTGTGTGGGACTTTCTCTATTAGTCCATCTATACTGACCTCCATCAGGCTGCAAATTAAAAATAATTTTTATCTGCATCTACCTCTGAAAAAATATTTGGCCTTCTAGCTGTGTGTGGGACTTGTTCTATTAGTCCATCTATACTGACCTCCATCAGGTTGCAAACTGAATACAATTTTTTTCTGCATCTACCTCTGAAAAAATATTTGGGCTTCTAGCTGTGTGTGGGACTTGTTCTATTAGTCCATCTATACTGATTATCTGCATCTAACCCAGCCAATAGTTTTGGCCTAATACCACAGTTTGGCCACTCAGCTCTGCTCGGTTCCCATCCATTGTTTTTTTGTGCAAACAACTCCAGAGTTGTGAATTAGTTAACCACCAAAATGAGTGGAAAAAGGCCTGCTGCTGGTGGAAAGGGGAATAGGCGTGTTGGGAAGGGGAAAAAAGGTTGTGTCCGTGGGGTAGGTGTTAAAGCAACAGTAACATCTGCAGAAGAAAGACCATCTTCCAGCCAAACTAAAATGTCTACTTCTTTTAGCGGACAATGTGATAAGATCCCTTTCTTACGGCCACGCCAATCGCTACAAATTCCAGATGAGGCACAAAAACAGCAGGTGCTTCAATGGATATCAAGTGCTCCTTTAAGTGGGCTCTCCTCCACATCAACTTCAACATCACAAATACTCCAGTCCTCAAAGGTGTCACCCCAATCGCACTTGCTTCCTCACAGCTCCCAAATCTCCAGCTGCCCGTCTGAGTATGAGGTAGAACAGATGGTTGAGTCTGCAGAGCTGTTTACTCATACTATAGCCTGGAAATCAGAGGTCGACTCCAGCACTTCTGTGAATCCAGACGAGGAAATGATCTGCACTGATGCCCAGAATCTTTATGAGTCGGATCCAGGACCAGACGCAGAAGGTTCTGACCATAATGTAGACCCTCGTTCCCAAACTGTAACTCCTGTTGGTGGAGACAATGAGGAAGACGATGATGAGACTCAAATACCTGATTGGAGCGACAACTTTAGTTTTTTGTCAGGGCAGGAACAGGTTGGCTCTGAGGACGACGGGTGTGATAACGCACAGGGTGATGATGATGAGGTTGGAGATCCCACTTACTGTCCACCCACAGTCAGCCAAGAGATGAGGTCAGCAGAGGAGGTGGAGGAAGATGCTAGTGACGACGAGGTCAGGTTGCGCCTTCCTGGACAGAGACGTAGTACTGGAAGCACGTCAACAACTGCATCCTCAAACACAACTCTGCCTCTCACCACAAGTCGTGGTGGCTCTTCAGGTCGCATGGGTGCTAAGCCTTGCATATCCTGGGCATTTTTTCAGATCGATAAAGATGACCCAACTCGTGTTATCTGTAACATTTGTCAGCAAAAGCTAAGTAGAGGCCAAAAAATACATAGTTTGAGTACTTCATGCATGAACCGGCACATGGACATGAAGCATAAGTTGCAGTGGGAAGCTCAGTGTGCTACAATGCGGCCTAGCTGGCCGGGCCAACCACCGTCTGCCATATCTTGTGCATCCGCGGCCTCTTCATCCTCTGTGACTGGGGGGACAGCAGTCACACCTGTTTTGGGGCGCAGACCTGCCACCTCTTTACCCGCAACAGCCAGCGTTGGCAGGTCATCATTTTCTTTGGAGGTGGTAACACCAGCTGGTGTTGAGCGCTGTCCGACATCGATAGCACCACCTTTGGATCAAGGCAACCTAACATGTCCGCCTGCATCTTCCTCACAAACCGGCAGTTTGCCGGGGACACCCTTATCAACCCCGTCTAAGCACAATAGCCAGCCCTCGGTCCCTCAGATGTGGACAAGTAAAAGACCATTTCCTCCTAGCCATGAGAAAGCTAAGAGGTTGAATTTCACCATCTGCAAGCTCTTGGCTACAGAAATGCTGCCTTTCCGCCTGGTGGACACAGAGGATTTTCGAGACCTTATGTCCGTCGCAGTGCCCCAGTACCAGATGCCCAGTCGGCACTACTTCTCAAAGAAAGGTGTGCCTGCGCTCCACCAGCATGTCGCACACAACATCACCGCTTCTTTGAGAAACTCTGTGTGTGACAGGGTGCATTTCACCACAGACACTTGGACGAGTAGGCATGGACAGGGGCGTTACATGTCGCTGACTGGGCACTGGGTAACTATGGTGACAGCAGGACAAGGGGCTGCTGTCCAAGTCTTGCCGTCCCCACGAGTTGTGCGTCAATCCTCTTTATGTCAAAGTTCCTCCACTGCTTCTGCCTCCTCAACCTCCTCTCGGTATTCCACCTGCACCCAAAGCCTGTCTGGTCATGCCACAAGCTTTCTAACTGCGCAGAAGGGATCCTGCACACCTCCTTACTATGCTGGCAGTAGGGCTCAACGTCATCAGGTGGTTTTTACTTTGAAATGTCTGGAAAATGTGAATCACACAGCTGAGGAGTTGTGGTCAGCTCTGGAGAACCAATTTCATGAATGGTTGTCTCCACTGGACCTGAAACCAGGGAAGGCCATGTGCGACAATGCTGCAAACCTGGGTGCGGCCCTTCGCCGGGGCAATGTCACACACGTGCCTTGTATGGCTCACGTGTTGAACCTGGTTGTCCAGCAATTTTTAGCCCACTATCCCAGACTAGATGGCCTTCTGCAGAGGGCACGGTCGCTGTGTGCTCACTTCCGCCGTTCGCATCCCGCAGCTCAGCGACTTACATCTCTACAGAAGTCGTTGGGCCTGCCACTTCACCGGCTAAAATGCGATGTGCCTACCCGGTGGAATTCAACTCTGCACATGTTGCAGCGACTGTGGCAGCACCGACAAGCCCTGGTGCAATACGTTCTGACGTATAGCCTGGGCCAACGAGATTCAGAGGTGGGGCAAATCACGCTGGAGGAGTGGTCTCAGATCAGGGACCTATGCACCCTTCTAAACAGTTTTGAAATGGCGACGAAGATGTTTAGTGCTGACGATGCCATTATCAGCATGACTATTCCGGTGATTTACATGCTGGAGCACATGTTAGACAGAATTCGGAGTCAGGTGGTGGCACAAGAGGAGGTGGAGGAAGTAGAGGAGGAGGAGTTGTATGCGGAAGGGCTAACATCTGCAAGGTCCAGACGGTCGGCAGCACCAAGGCGGCAGGCATGTGAGGGTGGGGGAGATGGTTTTACCAGGGCGCATGGTAGCAGCCAAACTAGTGAGGAAGGTGCAGGAGCCCAGGAAGAAGTGGAGGACGAACTGATGGAAGACTCATCAGATGAGGGAGACCTTGATCACATTTCTGTTGTGCGAGGTTGGGGGGAGAGGACAGAGGAAGGAAGCATGATTGTTACCACGCCACCAACACAACAGTGACTTGGTGCTCCTGGATGCGCAACACACATGAGTGCCTTCTTGCTGCACTACCTGCAACATGACCCTCGAATTGTGAGAATTAGAAATAATCCTGACTACTGGGTTGCCACACTGTTAGATCCCCGGTACAAAAGTAAATTTGCAGAAATTATTCCTGCCATAGAAAGGGATGCACGCATGCAGGAGTATCAGCAGAGACTGTTGCAGAATCTTACATGTGCTTTTCCACAAAACACCAGTGGTGCACGTAGTGAATCTCACAGTTCCAACTTGCCAACCGTGGGACCGTCAAGTATTCAGCACTCAAACCGTAACAGAACCACAGTATCTGCTTGTAACATCAATTTTGGGGAATCATTTCACCACTTTTTTAGCCCATCCTTTGCAAGGCCACAGGAGACAAGAAGTCTGACACATAGTCAACGCCTAGAGACGATGGTACAGGAGTATCTCCAAGTAAACATTGAAGCCATGACTGTGTCACTGGACCCTTGCTCTTTTTGGGCTTCCAATCGGGATAAATGGCCGGAGCTAGCCACTTACACCTTGGAGATCTTGTCATGCCCCGCAGCCAGCGTTCTGTCTGAACGTGTGTTCAGCGCTGCTGGTGGTGTGCTGACAGATAAGCGCACGCGGCTCTCCACTGATAATGTAGACAGACTCACGTTCATAAAGATGAACAAATCATGGATCCGAAACGACTTTTCTACCCCTGTGTCATCCTGGGGAGAGTAAAAGCTTGATGATTGGTTAAAATCACCCTACCAACCGTTTTAAGCTTTCAAATTACTAATCATGTTTATCTGTATCTTGGCTGGAAAATAATTTGGGCTTTGTAGCAGTGTGCAGCTCTGATTCTATTAGGCCATCTATAATAAGCTCCACCAGATTTAAAATGACTAATCATGTTTATCTGTATCTTGACTGGAAAATAATTTGGGCTTTGTAGCAGTGTGCAGCACTGATCCTATTAGGCCATCTATACTAAGCTCCACCAGATTTAAAATTAATAATAATTTTTAGCTGCATCTAGCCCGGAAAATAATTTTGGGGCTCCGAGATGCGCAAGACACATAAGTGCCTTCTTGCTGCACTACCTGCAACATGACCCTCATATTGTCAGAATTCGAAGTAATCATGACTACTGGGTTGCCACACTCTTAGATCCCCCAAACTTTTCGATCAACCTTTTCATTTTAATAAAGACCAAAAAAATGTTCATTTTTGAAATTATAAGCATTAGCAGGTTATTAGAAACTGAAATCAAACAGTTTTCAACTCAAAACTTTATTCTAGGTGATGTTACATTTTCACATAGGACCCCTTGTTCGAAAGGAGCTTCTGAACTCTCTCGTCCATTGAATTTGTCAGGTTTTGGATGGTTTCTGCTTCAATTGTTTTGCATGAGGACAGAATACCCTCCCAGAGCTGTTGCTTAGATGTGAACTGCCTCCCGCCATCATAGACACTCCTTTTGATGATGCTCCAGAGGTTCTGAATGGGGTAGAGGTCAGGGGAGCATGGGGGTCACACCATAAGTTTGTCCCCTTTTATGCCCATATCAGCCAGAGATGCAGATGTTTTATGTGCAGCATGAGATGGTGCATTATCATGCAAAAAAATGATCTTGCTGTGAAATACACGGTTCTTCTTCTTGAACCATGGCAGGAAGTGCTGTTTGAGAAAATCCACATACATTATGGAGTTCATCTTTAGCGCCTTCAGGGATCCTAAAGGGGCCGACAATCTCTCTCCCCATGATTCCAGCCCAAAACATTACTCCACCTCCTCCTTGTTGGCGCTGTAGCCGTGTTTGCGTGGGGTGTCCATAAACCAGCCATCCTCCACTCCATCCATCTGGACCATCGAGCACTGCACGGCACTCATCCGTGAACAAAACAGTTTTGAAATCAGTCTTCATGTAATGTTTGGCCCACTGGAGCCGTTTCTGCTTGTGTGCAGTGGATAGAGGAGGTCGACAGGATGGCGTATGCACAGCTGCAAACCTCTGAAGGACCCTGCATCTTGTTGTTTGGGGGACGTTGGAGGCACCAGCACTTTCAAAAACTTGTCTGCTGCTATGACAAGGCTTTTTTGCCGCTGCTCTTTTAACCTGACGTAATTGCCTGTAGGAAAGAGTCCTCAATTTGCCCTTATCAGCACGCACACGTGTGTACTGTGAATCAGCTACATACTTCTTGATTGCCAAGACACTTCATCCTGATCATCGCACAATGTTGATTGTAGTCATGCCTTGACCTAAACACTCCACAATTTGTTGCTTCTCAGCAGCCGACACATCCTTTTTCTTTCCCATTTTGGCAGAAAATGTAGGCTGCTTAATAATGTGAGACAGCCTTCTTAAGTAGTCTTGCCTTTCATTGGACACACCTGCCAAACTAATTAGCACAGATGTCTGCAATTGCTTACAGTGATATAAAGAGCCCTGACACACATCACCATCAATGAGTTTAACTGACAAACAAACAAATTCTTCCCTTATCACTCCTAAACACTTTTTGCATAATAATTTGGAACACAGTGTACATGTGCTTTTCCACAAAACACCAGTGGTTCACGTAGTGAATCTTACAGTTCTAACTTGCCAACCGTGGTCTGTATGGAGTTGTTCAATAAAGGGCCCAAAATTAAGATAACATAGATGGGAGAGGTCTCTATGAATAGGAATTCCTAAGTATTTGATACCCTGTGAGGGCCAGGCAAAGGGAAAGTTGGACTGGATGGAATCCTATATGGATTTGGGGAGGGAGACATCGAGGGCCTCAGACTTCGCTGCATTGATTTTAAAATTTGACCATGTAACAAAGTGATCTATTTCAGCCATAACAGCATGGATGGATATATGTGATTGAGTGATATATACTAGGACATCATCAGCAAATAGAGAGCACTTGTACTCGGTGCCTCCCACCTCAATCCACCTAATATTGGGGTTATGGCGAATTGATGAGAGCAGGTGCTCCGTCACTAGGATGTATAAGAGAGGGGACAGAGGACATCCCTGCCTTGTCCCATTGGTGATTGTGAAAGGTGATGAAAATGTTCTGATGCACCCCCTGGGCCTTGGGACACCCGGAGCCGGACCCTTTTTAGTGGATGCTGGTGGTTGTAGTCTTCGTGGCGGCGACCCGGTTCCGTGGCTCAGGGCGGTCAAACCAGTGGCGGAACTATTTATGTGGTTTTGATGTTTAAATGTCCGACTACGCCACCCGTGGATTGCGGTCAGAGTGAACCGCCGCTGCAGGGCAGACCGCTGAGGCTGGTGTTGTGGGTGCAGCAGAGCGTAGCATAACTCCCCACGGGAGGAGTATAGCCTCAGGGCAGTGTATACGGAGGATGGGGGTGATGGTGCAGGGCAGCAGCAGTAACGACACGGAGTCAGTGATGCAGTCCAGGGCCTTTACTCACAGTTCTTATTATCCAGACCACGTCTGCAGGTAACGGCTGCCCACGTCGTACTGTGCTCACCAGGTGTGGGGCTCAGACAACTCCCAGATAACTTTGGAGCGCTTCACAGGACCCCCTTTGTGTGTCCTTTGTCTGGCCTTTCTTACCAACCCTTCTGTCGGCTGCCTCGGGCCTCCTCTTGGTAAACTTGGCGCCAGTTTCCCTGAC
Organism: Phyllobates terribilis; assembly: GCF_046119375.1. NCBI lineage: Eukaryota > Metazoa > Chordata > Amphibia > Anura > Dendrobatidae > Phyllobates > Phyllobates terribilis. The sequence continues at coordinate 550,787,940 of NW_027362771.1, read as the reverse complement.
CCTATGTGGTGCCTTCCTAGCGGGTGTAGCGAGGGGCTGCGCCACATAAAATGTCACAGCCTCCGGTTTCTAGCTGAGGGTCGTTTCCTGCCTCCACTAGTTTCGAGGACTGGTCTCCCCCTTTGGCCTGACCCCTCCACGCAGGTGGATTCGGGCGTGCGGTGGCGACTCGCCCGTCCGCACCCCTGGGATCCCTTCATTCCTCGTTCCTGGAGCCTTCTCCACTCCTCTTCCTTCCTTCTCCCTCTTCCAGGCCTGGGCCTCTGTTACTAGGCCCGCCTCCGGAGCAGAGCTCATGCAGAGCCCCTGCTCCCTGCCACTTCTGCTCAGACTTCTCTGCACTGAACTAAGATGGTGCCCACCTTTTATACTCCCTTCTCAATGCACCCAGGAACTGCTTCCTCCCTGCTCCTGCACTACAGGGTTCCCCTTCCTCAGTGTTCCCTCCCCCCACTCCAGCCAGGGACAGGGACTGTCGTGCCCATCTCAGAGGCATATTGGTCGCCCTGCCCCACGGCAATGTGGTGTAATGCATGCAGGTGTCAGGTCCTGATCCACACTCCATCCTTACCTGAGAGTGAGATATCACACCTCTGGGTGAGGTGCAATACCTCTGTAACAACCGAGCCCTCAGGGTGCTACAGTTCCATTTATCTTCAGCCTAGGTGACGTATTGTGATACAGGGCCATGATTTTGGCTATAAAAGGGTCCCCTAGACCCCTACCCCAAGCTTTTTAAGAGAATCATATATGGCGTGCCAGGAGACTCTATGGAATGCTTTCTCAGCATCCAACGAGAGTATCTAATTACAAATTTTTAACTGCATCTAGCCCAGGAAATACTTTGTGCCTAGTAGCAGTGTCTGCTAGTCAGCGGATTATCCCGGCTGTTAAGCAAGCTACACCACCTGTAGTTTGGACACTTAATTTTTTCAAAGGAAATGCTTCGGGACCACGGGATACTCAGTGAAGAGCATCAGGAGGCACCCCAAGGCATAGGGGCTGGGACTGGCAGTAGGATGCCTTGCGGTGCACAGCCGAGCTCGATCCTTATAAAAGCTTTTTAACTGCAGCAGCTTTAGTGGATGCTAATGGAGCTGGAATTACGCGGCTGCTGGCATGAGACTTGCCCTCCAATAGATCCTTGTAAATGGATTTAAAGTGTATTCATTCAAATTAGAGAGACAATTTAAATTAAAAAGCTTAGAGCTGCCTCCACCACAGGGGGGCTCGCTCGACCCACCAGCGGACAGGCACGAGTATTGGGAGAGGGGGGCTGGCCGTCAGGGTTCACCGCGGCTCTGGCACAAACCCGGCGACACGGAGGTGGCACGGGCAGGAGCGGACTGAACGTGTCGGCTTCTCACTTTTTGGATTTTAGAAGGGCATGACATGCCTATATCTGTGTCTCCCCCTCCTTTTACTCCTCCACCTCTTTTCTTTTCGCATGACTATATGTACTTGTCACTTTTCCATATGTTAGTTGTGTCTTCTGAGCAGTTTGTCAGCTTTTGGACACCTTTGAAGGTGTTTTCTATGTGTTTCTATGTGTTTTTGTTTGCCTGCCATTGGTTTTAACGGTGTTCGAAGGTGTTCGACGAACAGTTCGACGAACAGTTCGGCGAACACACGGGTGTTCGACGAACCGAACCGAACTCGAACACTACGGGGGTGGCTCAACACTAATCTAGAGTCACTACACTATGTGCTTTCATGGTAGCTGAGTCTACCAGAGTTTCCTTAGGCCTTACCTTGCAGTATTTACACAGCACCATCAGTACCTATGACACTTTGCATTAGTTACAACACACTCTATACATTTTACATGTCATCATAAAATGCAATAAAACTGCATGTCAATATTCACTTGACGCAATTTGTTGTCTTCAGGGGCAGGTACACGACAGTCTCTGTCACACCCTTACATAGGTGATACGTTTTCACCAGGCACCCTCTTTAAGAGCTAGTTAGGAGGCCTTAAAGGAAACCTGTCAGGTCCCTTGTACCCCCAGAACCATAAGCAGTTGTGTCTACATAGCTAAATCCCCTGCCTAACATTCCCTTTATTACATTGGACACATAAACAGATCTTTAGAAAAAGTAGTTGTAAAGTCCGTTTATGATATGCAAATGAGGCCTTTGACTAGTCGATGGGGCATTAGTGTCCCCAGACTAGCCCACTTAGCATTTTATCATGCCCCAGTGGGCCCCTGTCATCACCAGCGCTATACATACCTCGCATATGCGCATGGCTTCTTTCCCTCACTGCATTGATCCTCTGAAGCTGGGTGTATGCGTGCTAGCTTCAGAGAGGCGTATGATCGGAAGTGAAGAAAACTTCCGATCATATGTAAGGTGCCCCAGCGAGGTAGTCGTGGGCAAGCTGTAGCCCCCTCTTGCTCTGGCACCCAACAGACAATACGTGTCCTCCCTCTGAAGTGTGGCTGTGTATGTGGTGCTCTTCACTAACTTCAAGCCATCCGATCGCGGCTGTCTCCAGGCATTTCTCTTCTGGGACCAGGGCAGCAATAAATTCAGAGGACACGAGGTTCTTAACCAGAACTTGAACTTTACTTGGGGAAGAGGAATATATACAATATTTACTTGCAGATATAATGGATAAGGCCCGACAGGTTATCATCTCTCTCACAGGCGCTGGCAACATCTTCAGCCCTGGTTCCCTCTTTGAGTGAAGCATCTCTGTGACTCTATCTCTAGCCCAAGAGACTCTTCTGTAATACTAACAGTGATCTGGATCCAATCTCTCCCCCACGTCTTAGCCTGGAGTCCCATTTATCTTCTTCTGCTTCCTGCAGACTAGAAGTGCCCCGGGTCCTCAACACTTCCTTTGAGTTTCTCCGGCCGGCTAACAGGACTCTTGCTCTTGCGTAGGGAGACTTTTCCACTATTGATCCCACTGTCTGAGGGTATGGAGCTCCCGTCTACCCTAGCAGCAACATATGTTCAGGCTGCCCGTAATGGTCACTATCCTATCTCTAACTGAAGAATCACTTCCTGATTCTGGAAACTAAACAGAGATTTTCCTAATGTGCCACCCTCAGTGAGCTGTCATCACACAGAATTAACTCATCACTGTCTGTAACACTGCTAGCAGACTCAACCTGACATCTGCACCCAGGACAGTGGCATCTTGTGGCTGTTTTCAGGTACTGCAGCCCACAAGGAATTATGCCAGGAACAAGCTCTATGTCACTCAAGGCTTGATCAGGGCACTAAGTTCCCCCTCTACTCTACCGACTGGACCACTAAAGCTAACCCCTTAGCTTGGTCTACCAACAGTTCAGAGAGGTCTGACTTCAGGAACACTTCCTTTAACTATCTCAGTGCCAAGGGAAGGCTACGCCCTTCCCCACTATTACACATACGTACGCAGGTATGTATTTAAAATCTGTGCTACATACCATAGAAACATTCCATATGGCTTTGCGGCCCCTATAAATAGCTATATGGCCATCAGTATTTAGGAGCAGTTAGGGTAGGTGCACACAACGTCTTTTCAGGCAGATTCTGCCCGGAACCCACCTGAAAAACCACTAAAAAAGTGCCAAAAGGAATTAAAAGAATTTGCTAAAAAATGTGAAAATGCATGAAAAGCAATATCCAATATGTTCCATCTTTTGTAATTCTTTTGTCATTTCTTGGAACTGCTTTAAGCATTGAAAGCTAAAAGAAGTGACCGGTCCATTCTTCAGGCGTCTGCCACTTGGAAACCACCACTATATCATGTATGGAATTAAAAAAGCCACCGGCGAAGCCACAAAGCTTGTCCAGGGAGACAACAGAAAAGACGCTTCAGGGAAAACACATCCGGAGATTTCCTGAAGCATCTTCTGCATTAAAAACGATGCGGGTATGCCAATGTCTAAAAGACTTTGTGTGCGTGTACCCTAAAGTAACATGGAAATTCCCACAAAATACAGTTTAGTACCGGGCTGATTTGCATCTGTTTGACAGCGGGAGAGCTGTCACCTTATTTTTCTGTGCTTATCTCTATATACTTCCATCGTTTCTCTTCTGCACAGGATCCTATATGAGCACAACACCCATCAGGAACATGACGGACTACACGAGTCATCTACACAGCGTCCATCAGTATGGATTCATCCTGAACATAGCGACCATTGTAGATTACATCTCGCACCTTGTTCACAGCATTCTGTAAAATATTAGCTTGAACTTTCTGCTATCAGTGTATTCCCGCAATGCATCTGTTTTGTATTCTGTGAAACATGTGGAGGTGATCATCATCTTTATGCAGCCGCTCGGACTGAGACGCTGAACATCAGCGGGACTATCAGATCGTTGCTGGTTCCTAAAGCAATATTGTAGGTAAATAGACATAACCCTGGCACCAGAGAATAGCCTGATCGGTGGGTTAATGGTGGTGAAGAAATGGTAGGTCAGTTCTAGCTAAGGATATAGAGGGAAATACTCTACTAGTTACCTCCACTTGTGTGTGCACATCTACCAACATTTACCATGCTAAATTTGGGACATTTAAAGGGTTATTCTCAAGTTCTTTAATGGGTAAAATTGTAAAGTGCTTGAAAAAAACAAGTAGCGCAGCATTTAGGCTGCGTGCCCACGATGCGTTTGTTAAGCGTTTTCGCCTTGGAATTTCCGCAGTGAAAACGCTTAAAAAACACTTGGTAATACGCACCCCATGGTCCCCAATGATAATCCAAATGTGCTATGCATATGCTGTGGAAATTTCCGCTGCGGAAAAATCCGTAGCACGTCCATTAATTTTGCGGAAGTGGGGCGTAATTGCCACCATTGACTTGCATTGAATCGCATAATATCCGCATGACTACATGTGCACATGCGGATATTAAGCGATTTAATGCGCGGATGGTACCCGGGTCTGGAGAAGAAGAGACTCTCCTCCACACCCGGGTACCATAGTACCTGTAGTTAAAAAAGAATTTAAATTTAAAAAAAATTATACTCACCTTCTGATGTCCCCTGGTCTCCTGTATGGTGTGTCCGGTGTCTTCAGTGGCTCGCGGTGGTGTAAAAGGACCTTCCATGACGTCATTTAGTCATGTGACAGGTCACGCGACCGCTGACGTCGGCGGTCGCGTGACCTGTCACATGACTAAATGACGTCATGGAAGGTCCTTTTACACCACTGCGAGCCGCCAAAGACACCAGATAAGGAGACCGGGAGCCATCGGAAGGTGAGTATAATGTTTTTTTTATTTTTCACCAGTTTATTATTTTTTTTACTATTGATGCTGCATCTGCAGCATCGTAACTTGGTCACACTATATAAATCCATGCCGGTTGCATGGATTTATATAGTGTGACCAAGTTGTCAAGCACTTTCCAAGTGATGCTAAAATCGCTTGGAAAAGCGCTTGATAACCCGTGTGCGGAAATGCATGCCAAAACGCTTCACAAACACTTCCACCTGGCAGGAAAAACGCATGTAAAATCCGCATGCATTTTTCCTGCCAGGGAAATGCAGAAAAAATACGGAGCATTTCTTAATCATGGGCACTTAGCCTTACAAGCTCTTTCCAATAGCGTTTGTAAGCGCTGCTCAGTAGCTGTCCGGATCGCTGGATCTGTTCAGTTTCAATGGTCCTGTACTTCTCCAAGAATGCACAGTTCGATCCAGAAGCGCAACCTTGCCACAAGTCCCTACTGTCAATCATTCAATAGTACACTGCTTCCCCCCCTTGGAAAGCATGAAACTTTGAGGCAGGGCAGCTGTGCACTCCTGAATGTAAGTGTTGAGTCAACCCCTTTAAGTCCTGCCCTGTAGGAACACTCAGGAATGTTCACTTTTGGGCTGGTTTTACTAAGCCACCTTTGTGATCCAACTCACGGGTTTGTCCCAGCAACCATATCTGGTTTTTCCACTAAAATGGTGTACTTTTTGATGAATTTGCCATTACAACCCCATCCTACCCATGCTCTTCTCACTTTGTCGGAGCTGGCCAGGACTGACAGGAACATTTTTTCCATTTTTCAAAGTGTTTTACGCCAGAAATCTTGCATGAACACTTTTTAATGAATCGGCTTCTATATATTCTCGACATGCAATAGTATATTTCCTACAAATACTGTGGCTTCCTCCCACCCTTCAAAAATCTACCGAAAGATCCACTAACCGGTTAAAAGAAAAGACGTCCTTCTCCTTTCACCTCTGTAGCTCCAAACTTCTGGATCTCATTACACGCTCAGGACCTCACAGATGCATGATAGACTTGCGGTTGTCTAAAAAAAATGCACAATATTTTGCATATTCTTGTTTCATTCTCCTTCTGGCGTGTACTTGGATTAACGTCAAAGTGTACTATACCTGCTTGTAAGATCAGTTCAACACCAATGTGGGAGCCATTGAGACCACGGCCTCATCTGTATAGAATTTGTGTGTAACCAAATTTTGAGGTTCTGTTTGAACTCAACGTTCAAAAACATTCCAATAAAATTAGGCTAGTATTTTTGTAAGCGGGTCAGACCTTGGGTGCGACACAAGCCTCCCGGCTCGAGGACTCAGACGGGGTTGACTTGAATTGTCTTACTCGGTATGAGACAAGTAAGCAAAGTGGTTGCCTTCTCTTACAAGCTTAGTGGTTACATGGTAGCTCGTAGTCACAATTCGTGTTAGTTACACATCACATTTGAGGAACTGAGCTTGGAGGTTACAATACAATGGAAACAGTCTATAACTTGGTGGTTGCACGTCAATATTGAGGCACTTCATGGTGTACCAATAGGAGGATCAGACTTAGTCAGTAATGATCACTCCATAACTTCCCACTATTTCATTAACACCTTTGTTCTTCATCTCTTGGCAGTTTGGGAGCAATTCTCTAGGCCACTTGTTGACCAAACTAACCAACTGGTGTGCTGTTTAGATAGCACCAACCAAGCCTACATACTCACACTACAGAACTTAGTCCATAGTACTTCTTGGACAACCAGCTTACATGATTACATGGGTCTGAAGTAGGGAAAGTAGACAATAGGCTACACTGAATAATATTTGGATGTGAGTGAGGGGGAAGATCAATGATAAAACAATGGATAACCAGTGACCAATAATGACCATGTTGGTGTAAAAATCTGCATTATTGGTAGAATGATCTGTACGAATAAATGTCGCTGTCATAAACAGCGATCATTGCGCTGATACAACTCTAACAGTCGAGAGTGACCAGGGAATATCATGCAGCAAAGTCTAAGTCTCCTTGTGGGGATTAGGAGTAAAAAACCTGGGCCTCCGTAGACATTTAATCGCAGAAAAGACATGATAAATCTCCTTGCAAATGTTGACAGCAGATTGCATTGTGTTGAATTGTTAGAACGAATTCATACAGTACTGTCCGACCTCTTTGCTTCGTTTGTCTTCGTTCTCTCCTGTACCCTCCATGTTGTTATGATGCAGGTAATGATTGTTCATTCTCTTGTGATGTCTGACTGCTGAAAGCTGAAATCTGCAACAGCAACCGCAATCATCGACTATCTTGTCTAGTGGAAACGTAACAAGAAATTACAAATCTCGTGGATAGGCAAAGAGTTAGAGGTGTTGTCCACAATTATTTGAAAATGCATGCATGAAAATAATACCATTACTTATACTCACATAGCAAATCTCTGACGATCCCGCGCCGGTGCTCTGGTGTCCCTCCTGGTCTGTGTGAACTGTTCTGCAGTGGCGACCAAACACCTGTGACGGTTACAGCAAGTGACTGGCTGCAGAGATGATGGTAGCACTGTCAGCATGTGCCCCAGCCTGCATCATTCACACGCATATGGTCAGCACAGTCTCGCTGCACTTTACAAAGATCAATGGTATCAGCAGCGCTGGGGCATCAGGGTATTTAGCAAGTGAGTATAAATTAGTTAGAGTTAGTTTAGTTATTACATTGCATTCCGCACTTTATGGCTATTATGTTTTAAATTATTGGATAAAAACTTTACATGATAAACTTTGGTTACCTGAAGCCACCACTAGGGGGAGATTATTGTATACTGTGATATTATAGTACACTGTATAAACAGTTTGCAGTAAGCTTCATATAGTGGTGGCAGAAAAATAGAATTTAAAGGGGTTTGACAGAATTTTTTGCAATCTTCATAGAGGAAAGTGATCATTAGAACAAAAAGAAATAAGTATTGCTTATCATTCTAATCCCCTGCTGCACTAATGCCATGCTGCTCCAGCGCCACGCCACCAATAGTCTCGGATAGGACTGGAATGGATAATGTCACCCAGGGCCGCCATCAGGGCATTACTGCCCTTACTGGCATATGGGGCCCGGTGAGCAGAGGGACGTTTTTCTGCTCACCGAGCCCCAGCGGCAGAATTCTGCTGGTTCAGTTACTGTGAACATGCGTCCGAGGACGCACGTTCACATGAAATCTATTGCCGTGCGGGAAGATTCCCGCACAACAATAGTTAACAGCCGCCAGCCAATCTCAGGCCGGCAGCTGATGTCAGCGCGCATGTTGCTGACGTTTGATGTCACTGTCATGCGCCGGTGACCATGCTTGAGGTGATGGGAGAGCCAGATGCCGCTAGATTGCTGCAAGGTAAATAGGAACTTTTCTTTTAAACTTTCTTTTTGTAAAGCCGCACAATGGGGGCAGGATGGAGACATGGGGGCAGGATGGAGAGACATGGGGGCAGAATGGAGAGACATGGGGGCAGAATAGGAGACATTGGAGTCAGGATGAAAACATGGGAGCAGGATGGAGAGACATGGGGACAGGATGGAAACATGGGAGGCAGGATGGAGACATTAGGGGCAGAATGGAGAGACATGGGGGCAGGATGGGAGACATTGGAGGCAGGATGGAAACATGGGGGCAGGATGGAGAGACATGGGGACAGGATGGAAACATGGGGGCAGGATGGAGAGAGATTGGGGGCAGAATGGAAACATGGGGCAGAATGTGAGACATTGGGGGCAAAATGGAGAGACATGGGGGCAGAATGGAAATATGGGGGCAGAATGAAGAGACATGGGGGCAGGATGGAGAGACATGGGAGACAAAATTGGAAACATGGGGGCAAAATGGAGAGACATGGGGTCAGAATGGAAACATGGGGGCAGAATGGGAGACATTGGGGCAGGATGGAAACATGAGGGCAGAATGGAGAGACATTGAGGGCAGAATGGAGAGACATTGGGGGCAGAATGGGAGACATTGGGGCAGGATGGAAACATGGGGGCAGGATGAGAGACATTGGGGCACGATGAGAGACATTGGGGCAGGATGGAAACATGGGGGAAGAATGGAGAGACATGGGGCAGAATGGAAACATTGGGGCAGAATAGAAAGACATTGGGGGCAGAATGGAAACATGGGGCAGAATGGAGAGAAATGGGGGCAGGGTGGAGACAAATTGAGACATGGGGCAGGATGGAGACAATGGTGGCAGGATGGAGGCATTGGGGTCAGGATGGAGACATGGGGGCAGAATGGAGACACTGGGGGCAGGGGCAGGATGGAGACAAATAGAGATATGGGGGCAGGATGGAGACAAATGGGAGCAGGATGGAGACAATGGGGGCAGAATGGAAACAAATGGAGACATGGGGCATGATGAAGGAGGCAAATAGAGACATGGGACAGAATGGAGAAAAATAGAGACATGGGGGCAGGATGGAGACTATTGGGGCAGAATGGAGACAAATTGAGACATGGTGGCAGGATGAAGACATCGGGGTATAATGGAGACATTGGGGGCAGGATGAAGACATGGGGGCAGAATGGAGACAAATTGAGACATGAGGGCAAGATGGAGACAATGGGGGCAGGATGGAGACATTGGTGCAGGATGGCGACATGGGGGCAGGATGTGGGACATTGGGGGCAGAATGGAGACATGGGGGCAGAATGAAGACATGGGGGCAGGATGTGGGACATTGGGGGCAGAATGGAGACATGGGGGCAGAATGAAGACATGGGGGAAGAATGGAGACATTGGGGGCATAATGGAGACATTGGGGGCATGATGGAGACATGGGGCCAGGATGGAGACATGGGGCCAGGATGTGAGACATTATTACTGTAGGGGCTAATTATGGAGACAATGAGGGCAGAATGGAGAGACATGGGGGCAGAATGGAGAGACATGGGGGCAGAATGGAAATATGGGGGCAGAATGGAGAGATATGGGGGCAGGATGGAGAGACATGGGAGGCAGAATGGAAACATGGGGGCAAAATGGAGAGACATGGAGGCAGCATGGGGGACATTGGGGCAGGATGGAAACATAGTAACATAGTTTTTAAAGTTGAAGGAAGACTAAGTCCATCTAGTTCACCCCATAGCCTAACATGTTGATCCAGAGGAAGGCAATAAAAAAACATGTGGCAAACACTAAGCTCCACATTGGGGAAAAAAATTCCTTCCCGACTCCATACGACAATCAGACTAGTTCCCTGGATCAACGCCCTATCAAGGAATCTAGTATATATAACCTGTAATATTATACTTTTCAAGAAAGGCATCCAGGCCCTTCTTAAATGTTAGTAGTGAATCACTCATTACAACATCATGCGGCAGAGAGCTCCATAGTCTCACTGCTCTTACAGTAAAGAATCTGCATCTGTGATTATGATTAAACCTTCTTTCCTCCAGACGTAGAAGATGCCCCCTTGTCCCCGACTCAGGCCTCAGAGTAATAAGATCAGTAGACAGGTCTTTGTACTGTCCCCTCATATACTTGTACATAGTAATAAGATCACCCCTAAGCCTTCGTTTTTCCACAGTAAATAACATGAGGGCAGAATGGAGAAACATGGGGCAGAATAGAGAGACATTGGGGGCAGACTGGAAACATGGGGCAGAATAGAGAGACATTGGGGACAGACTGGAAACATGGGGCAAAATGGAGAGACATGGGGGTGGAATGGAAACATGGGGGCAGAATGGGAGACATTGGGGCAGGATGGAAACATGGGGGAAGAATGGAGAGACATGGGGGCAGAATGGAAACATGGAGGCAGAATGGGAGACATTGGGGCAGGATGGAAACATGGGGGAAGAATGGAGAGACATGGGGGCAGAATGGAAACATGGAGGCAGAATAGAGAGACATTGAGGGCAGAATGGAAACATGGGGCAGAATGGAGAGACATGGGGGCAGGATGGAGACAAATTGAGACATGGGACAGGATGGAGACAATGGTGGCCGGATGCAGATATTGGGGGCAGGATGGAGACATGGGGGTAGAATGGAAACGCTGGGGGCAGGGGCAGAATGGAGACAAATGGAGACGTTGGGGCAGGATAGAGACAAATGGAGACATGGGGGCAGGATGGAGACAAATGGGAGCAGGATGGGGGCAGAATGGAGACAAATGGAGACATGGGGGCATGATGAAGGCAAATAGAGACATGGGGGCAGAATGGAGAAAAATTGAGACATGGGGCAGGATGGAGACAATGGGGGCAGAATGGAGACAAATTGATACATGGTGGTAGGATGAAGATGACGCGCCCCTGGGCCTGTGTCGCGCTGCGTTGCGCACGCGGGAGCTTACCCGGAGCCGGATCTCTTGAGGGTTGTAGTCTCGTGGCGGCGACCCGGTCCGTGCCCAGGGAGTCAAACTGAGCGGCGATGTACTAGCAGTAGATGGTTGGTGACTACGCCACCCGTTGAATGCAGCTATGGAGCTGCCGCTGCAGGGCAGACCGCTGAGGCCGGTGGAAGGATGGTGCAGCGTGGATGGTATAACCCCCAACGGGAGGGGTATGGCCTCAGGGCAGCCGACGTGGATGATGGGGGTAGCAGGAACCACTCAGAGACGGTGCGGTGTAGTTCAGGGTCTTTACTGGTGACAAAGATAGACCCTCCCGGAGTACTTGCTAGTGATAGGGGCCTGGTCAGTCCTTGAGCAGATGGGATCTCCCCTGGCCAGGCGGAGTTGTAGGCCTTCCCAACTAACTGTACTCTTCTGGCTACCTTGCTAGAGGCGGGAATAAGTAGCCCACGTCCCTGAGTGTACCGTGTGGTGCTCACCCGTATGGCCGGTGACTCGGGGCCTTCTAATGGCTTCCGCTCCACGATGGCGGTGCTGGTCCCACGCGTGTGACCGTGCCTTCGGGCTTCTGGGCCAGAGGACCTGAAATCCTCTGCCGGACGGTTTCTGCTGCTGGGTAGGAGTTAGTCCCCACAGCCTCGGACTCCGGGTCCGGTAAGAAATCTTCTCAGTCAGGGCGAGCTCTGCAGCTGCCAGCCCCTGACTCGTTGTAACACTGCTCCCCACAGAGCTCCTGATGTTTCTTGCTATGCTGCTTCTCTTCTCTACTCTTGTTCTGTCTTCTTTCTCACTAACCCTGCCTCAGCCCCGGGTTTATATAGGGGAAGTCCTTCCCCTCCCAAGACTGGGCAGGAGGTGTGGCATGCACAGGATCCCTGACCAAAGGATCTCCCACCTGCTCTCAGACGTAATATCTCTATCACTGTGGCAACCAGACCCCTGGGGTGTCACATTCCCCCCTAGTGAAATTTAGTACTCCGGGACTAAACATATTTTTTTTTTTTTTTTTTTAGAAAAACATAACAAGGTATAACAATAACAATACGATAAGAAAAACACATAAGATGGTTACGGCATGTCCGCAACCGGGTGCAGTTTTGAAAAGCAAGGTGTCCATTTCACCAAAACAGGGAGACGTAACCAGGTAGGGGCCTGTCCTGCCCCGAGTCCTTAACAGTCTTTAGTCCATCCTGGGTTACGCTCCAACTATGTACAAGGATTCCCGGTAAATCCACCAAGGACTCCTAAAAAGAACTAGAAACACAAAATTATACACAAGCAACTATAAACAAGTAAACATTATAAGATAGCTTAAACATTTAGATCCTCCAACGTGCGGGTAGCTGGCCTCTAGTGGCCCTAGTGGACCTATGGAGCTGACTGTCTGGCCCTGAACTACAGGGTGTAGGAGCTGTCAAGGGTAAACTGGGCAGCTGTCTATGGGCCCTCTGGCTCACTAGGGGTATGGCAGGCTCACTATAAGCAGAGGGTTGATTTTCCAGGTCTGCTTGTGTAGAGTCTTCTGCCTCCTGGACCGGCTGTTCTTCCAGCTCTACCGGTTGCTCCGTAGGTTCTTGGGATGATGGTTGGAGGAAGGTGAGTACGGGTACCACAACTGCACCATTGACTTGAGTCCAAGACCGAGGGAAGTCCCCGAGCACGGTACTAACCATATCTTCCCTTTCCTCTACGGGTCGATGGTCTTCTTGTTCCTCTTCAGGGTTCCTCAGTTGTTCGGGACACTTCTTCAGGTGGTCCCGGGATACAATGGCTGTGGTTTCCCCTCCGTCTTTACTGATGGTACAGACCTTCGGGTTTTCGTGGCTTGAGGGCAGTACGGTGTACGGGTCCTTCTCCCACTGGTCGTCCAACTTGTGGAGCCGTCTCTTCCTCTTCAAGACCTGCTCTCCGGGTACCAGGGGAACAGCGGGAGCATACTGGTTGTAAGTTTTCTCTTGTCTTTCCCTAGCCTGACAGAGACTTCGCTCCACGCTCTCCTGTACTCTCCGGTACTGCTGCTGCCTCTCTGTGTCCCAGTCTGTTTCTGGTGAAGTGTCCTCGGGTGTCAGGACTCCCATTTCCAGGTCAACAGGTAACTTACCAGGTCTTGCCCTCATTAGGTAAGCCGGGGTACAGTTGGTGGAACCTACCGGGATGTGGTTGTATAGGTCCACCAGATCGGGCAACTTTTCAGGCCACAGACTGCGTTCTTCCAGGGGCAACGTTTTTAGAAGATCCATTACCACCTGGTTCATTTTTTCACAAAGTCCATTAGTCTGCGGATGGTAGGGTGTCGTCCTTATCTTCCGGCAGCCATACAGATTGCAGAATTCCTGGAAGACCTCCGCTTCAAAGGCAGGTCCCTGGTCCGTCAGCACTTGGTCCGGGTACCTGTGTGGATGGCAAAAGTGCTGCTGGAAGGCTCTAGCTGCTGTTTGAGCCGTTAAGTCCTTGACGGGGACGACAACCAGAAACCGGGAGTAATGATCCACGATGGTTAACGCGTAGACGTAGCCACTTCTGCTTGGGGTCAGTTTTACATGATCCAAGGCTACCAGTTCCAACGGTTGCCGGGTGACGATGGACTGCAGGGGAGTCTTCTGGCTGGCGCGGTCCTTCCTTCTCAGGTTGCACGGGCCACAGTCTCTGCACCACTTCTCAATGGTTCCCCTCATGCCTACCCAGTGGAATCGCTCGCGCAGCAGGAACTCCAGCTTCTTCCACCCGAAGTGTCCAGCTCCGTCGTGGTATGCCTCCATCACCATGGCTGCGTCTCTTCGTGGCACCACTACTTGCCAGAGTAATTCATGCGTCCAGGAGTTAACCATTCTGCGGCACAACTTCCCTTTGTAAAGGAACAGTCGACTCTTCTCTGCCCATAGTTGTTTGGCTTCCTCCGGAGCGTCTGGTTCAAGGCGAGCCTCCGGCCGAGTCAGCATCTCCTTCACCAGTCGGACGGCAGGGTCGCTGTCTTGCGTTTCCGCCCAGTTGTAGTGAGGTAAGGGGTTCAACGTAGCAGCCTGCTTACTCCTTACCCGGTGGGAATACTGGATAGTCCCATGACGGTGGAACGCAGGGAGTTCAATCTCTTCCAGTCCCTCCGGATCTTCTCCTTCGTCCTGGACAGGGCGTCCGCGTTAGTATTGGAGCGCCCTGCCCGGTATTTGATTATGAACTCGTAGTTGGACAGACGGGCCATCCACCTCTGCTCCAGGGCACCGAGTCTTGCCGTGTCCAGGTGTGTCAACGGGTTGTTATCCGTGTACACGGTGAACCGGGAAGAAGCAAGGTAATGCTTAAAGCGCTCAGTGACTGCCCATACCACGGCCAGGAACTCTAGCTTAAATGAGCTATAATTCTCGGGGTTCCTTTCGGTGGGTCGCAGTTTTCGGCTGGCGTAGGCGATTACTCGTTCTTTCCCCTGCTGGATCTGGGACAGTACGGCTCCTAGCCCGATGTTACTGGCGTCGGTGTAGAGGATGAAGGGCTGGCTATAATCCGGGTACGCCAAGATTTCATCCCCCGTGAGGGCCATCTTCAGCTGGCGGAAGGACTCTTCTTCTAGCTCTTCCCATTTGAAGGGCGGCTTCTGGTTCTTGGCCTTCCGGGACTGGCCTATCAGGAGGTCCTGCATAGGCGCTGCCTTTTTGGTGAAACCGGGAATAAACCTTCGGTAGTAGCCTACCAACCCGAGGAACTGCCGCACTTCTTTTACGCTGGAGGGGCTTGGCCATCCCTTAATTGCGGTGATCTTATCGGGGTCGGGAGCCACTCCGTCAGCGCTCACCACGTGTCCCAGGTACTGCACCTTTGGTTTCAGGAGGTGACACTTGGAGGGTTTCACCTTTAGGCCGTAACTCGCCAGAGCTTCGAACACCTCCGCCAGGTGTTTCAGGTGGTCCTCATAAGTTTTGGAGTATACGATGACATCGTCCAGGTACAACAGGACCGTCTCGAAGTTTCTGTGGCCCAGACAGCACTCCATTAATCGTTGGAAGGTTCCTGGGGCGTTGCAGAGTCCGAACGGCATGCAGGTGAACTCGCTAAGTCCCATCGGGGTGGTGAATGCGGTCTTCTCCCGGTCCGCCTCTGCTACAGGAACCTGCCAGTACCCGCTAGTGAGATCCAAGGTAGAGAAGAAGTTAGCAGACCTTAAAGCAGCCAATGACTCCTCTATCCTTGGTAAGGGGTACGCATCCTTGTGTGTGATACGGTTGATTTTCCGGTAATCTACACACATCCTCATGGTGTTGTCTTTCTTTTTGACTAAAACTAGCGGGGCTGCCCAGGGGCTACAGCTATCCCGGATTACCCCAGCCTCCTTCATGTCTCTAAGCATCCCCTTGGCGTGTTGGTAATGTGCAGGGGGTACGGGTCGATACCTCTCTTTTATGGGAGGATGATCTCCCGTGGGGATGCGGTGTTCTACCCCCTTGACTCGCCCGAAGTCTAACGGGTGTTTACTAAACACTCTCTCATACTCTTGAACCACCCGGTAGACTCCCTGTTTCTGGTGGGAGGGAGTGGAGTCAGTTCCCAAGTGTAGTTGCTGACACCAATCCTCCATTACTTTCTTAGAGCCGTTACCTTCCTCCGGGTGAGATGGAGGCAAGGGTTCCACAGACTGTATAGAGTTTTGGTTGATGGTATATAATTTTGCTAGCGTGGCATACCGGGGCAGGTACACTTCCCTCTCCCCGATATTGATTATGCGAACGGGCACCCTCCCATGGCGTACATTGACCACCCCCCGTGCTGTCAAAATGGTGGGCCTACTGTCTGAGTAAACTGGTTCTACCTCTCAGACCAATAGCTGCCCGGCACCAAATCATCATTTCACTTTTTGGGGGCATGGCAATAGGGAAAGGGTCACACATTCTTACGCTACCAATCTCACCGCCGGAGAGTTCCACCTGTTGCCGTCGCATCAGTGCCCGGATCTCTTTCTGGAGCACTCGCTGCTCGCCGGAGCTGGCGTTCTTGGCAACCTGCTGTAGAAGGAAAATCACCTCTGCAAGACAATTTTCAATTACATTAGTTCCTAGAGTTATTTTTGGGTGGCTCTCATGTTTGTCAATGTCTACAATGATCAGTCCCTGTGCTGCCAGTTCGACTCTACCGATTTTGATGGTCACCTCTTTAAATCCGATCTGTGGCACGGGCTGGCCATTGCTGGCGATGATACTCAAGTCGTCGTCAGGGTAGCGGGTGATATCCGAGTCATTCCAGTACTGCTTAAAGAGCACGTACGGGATGGTGGTGACCTGTGACCCGGTGTCCAGTAGGGCACTCATGGGAATGCCATCCAGTACCACAGGCAAGACTGGACGTCCTCCCACATATCTGTCGCGCCAGTTCGATGGGCCTGGTGATCTTTTTCCTGGGGGTTGGCCCTCTACCCCAGGTTGTGCCCGTTTAAAGAACAGTACCTTGCCATATGTCCAGGTTGATTGCAGCGGCGGCAGATGGGTCGTCCGTCCTCGCTGTATCGGTCACTGGGTCTTCCTCTGGCCGGTGGGGTCCTCCTTGGTCAACGCCACGGGATGTCCTCCGGTCCGGATGCCAGCTGGATCTTCCCTGGGGTGGAAACCTGTAAAGACTGCACAGTTCGGGTTAGCGCAGCAACGCTCTTAGCTAGCTCTTGGACCTGATGGCGTAGGTCTGGAGCCGGGTCATTGTCCAAAGCCTGCGCATCAGCTCCCACAGGCCCTGCCGACAAGGGCGCCGCCTCCTGGTGGTAAGTGATAGCTGGGCGCCTGTGGGTCACAACGCCACCCGGTGCCGGTTCTCGGAGCACCCGGATGGCTCTGTCCTTGAACTGTGCAAAGTCCAGATGGGGATCCTGTAAGGCCATTGCCCGCAACTGGGTTCGGTGGGCATTGCAATATAAACCCTCTATAAATTGTTCAGTCAACAGCCTGTCCTCGTTTCCCACCCCATCAGGGTCGGTCTGCTTTATGGCCCTCAGGGCCTCTTGTAGGTTTAGTGCATAGTCCCTTATACTCTCATGCGCTCGCTGCTTGCACCCGTAGAATCTAAGCTTAATCTCGGCTGAGGTGCGGGTATCAAAGGTGTCCTTCAGCCGGGTTAGTATCCCTGCGACAGTCTTCCTCCCAGGTGGCCAGGATTTTACTTCCCTTTTGGCTGCCCCAGTTAGTTGGGCCACCAGGATGCTCACTTTTTGCTCTTCTGTGAGGGGGTACACCTGGAAGAGGCTATCCAGCTTTTCTCTAAAGTCATACAGGGTATGTGACTCCCCTGAGTTCTGGGGTAGCCAAGCTGCTCCCGGGATATAGGGCATGGTGAAGGGCATAACTGCAGCAGCGGTGGCGCTGGCGGGGGTTGAGGCAGTGAAGCTCTCCTCCGTATCCGACATCTTCCTCCCCCCTAGTGGACCGTGGCCTACCTTGCGATGATCCTGTTCCGTAGGCCGCGGCTCCGCAGTGGATCGTCAGGGTTGAGGACCTTCCGTCGCGCTCCGGCGACGTCGGCGTCTGCTGGGCTCCTTCCAGGACCTTACGCAACGTCCGGACGTGAGGCGGGGCTTCAGTTCTCGCGCGCTTTCGGAGTCCACGCCCCTCTTCTTCCCGCGCGGCGTCCTCAAGATGGCGTCCAATGGCGGGAAAACTCCACGGATGGCGGGAAGAAGGTCGAAGATGGCGCCGGATGGCGGGAAAACTTCGCGGATGGCGGGAAGAAGGTAGAAGATGGCGCCGGATGGCGGGAAACCTCCACGGATAGCGGGAATCTTCACCACTGGTAAGTTTGAACAGTCTTTGCTTTTCAGGCACGCAGTACCCGGTGATTGCGGGCACGAAATCCTGCCGACTACGCCAAAGTTGACGCGCCCCTGGGCCTGTGTCGCGCTGCGTTGCGCACGCGGGAGCTTACCCGGAGCCGGATCTCTTGAGGGTTGTAGTCTCGTGGCGGCGACCCGGTCCGTGCCCAGGGAGTCAAAATGAGCGGCGATGTACTAGCAGTAGATGGTTGGTGACTACGCCACCCGTTGAATGCAGCTATGGAGCTGCCGCTGCAGGGCAGACCGCTGAGGCCGGTGGAAGGATGGTGCAGCGTGGATGGTATAACCCCCAACGGGAGGGGTATGGCCTCAGGGCAGCCGACGTGGATGATGGGGGTAGCAGGAACCACTCAGAGACGGTGCGGTGTAGTTCAGGGTCTTTACTGGTGACAAAGATAGACCCTCCCGGAGTACTTGCTAGTGATAGGGGCCTGGTCAGTCCTTGAGCAGATGGGATCTCCCCTGGCCAGGCGGAGTTGTAGGCCTTCCCAACTAACTGTACTCTTCTGGCTACCTTGCTAGAGGCGGGAATAAGTAGCCCACGTCCCTGAGTGTACCGTGTGGTGCTCACCCGTATGGCTGGTGACTCGGGGCCTTCTAATGGCTTCCGCTCCACGATGGCGGTGCTGGTCCCACGCGTGTGACCGTGCCTTCGGGCTTCTGGGCCAGAGGACCTGAAATCCTCTGCCGGACGGTTTCTGCTGCTGGGTAGGAGTTAGTCCCCACAGCCTCGGACTCCGGGTCCGGTAAGAAATCTTCTCAGTCAGGGCGAGCTCTGCAGCTGCCAGCCCCTGACTCGTTGTAACACTGCTCCCCACAGAGCTCCTGATGTTTCTTGCTATGCTGCTTCTCTTCTCTACTCTTGTTCTGTCTTCTTTCTCACTAACCCTGCCTCAGCCCCGGGTTTATATAGGGGAAGTCCTTCCCCTCCCAAGACTGGGCAGGAGGTGTGGCATGCACAGGATCCCTGACCAAAGGATCTCCCACCTGCTCTCAGACGTAATATCTCTATCACTGTGGCAACCAGACCCCTGGAGTGTCACAAAGACATGGGGGCAGAATGGAGACATCGGGGGCAGGATGAAGACATGGGGGCAGAATGAAGACAAATAGAGACATGAGGGCAGGATGGAGACAATGGGGGCAGGATGTAGACATGGGGGCAGGATAGAGACATGGGGGCAGGATGTGGGACATTGGGGGCAGAATGGATACATTGGGGGCAGAATGGAGACATGGGGGAAGAATGGAGACATTGGGGGCATAATGGAGACATTGGGGGCATGATGGAAACATGGGGCCAGTATGTGGGACATTATTACTCTAGGGGCTAATTATGGAGACAATGGGAGCAGGATGGAGACATGGGGGGTAGGATGTGGGACATTATTACTGTAGGGGCTAATTATGGGATATTATTACTGGTGTAATGTATTTTATTTTTGAGGATACTGTTTTCAGTGAGGAGGGGTCTTGTTACTGTGCAGGGCGGCACTGTCACTTTTTTTTCTTCATCTGGTGTAGTGTAGAAGTTGGGGAAAAATTGGGAAATGTGCTCTAGAATCTGTACTCTAGAAAACTGTGTTATTTTCTGTAGAGACGAGTCCCGGCTGGAAGAAGTTATGGCGGTCTGGGCTTGATGAAGAAGAAAAGCAAAGATGAAGGACTTCAACTAGAGACGTCACTGGTGAGTCAGTGTGTTATCTGTACACTGACACTATGCACTGTATACTATGTGTATAATGGCACTTATGGCAATATTAGTATTTTTTTTTTAATTAATGATCAGTATTGTAGTAATCGGTCACTATGTGGTAGTAATATGTGGTCTGGTCATGGTGTGACAGTATTTGTTCCTTGTATGTGGTATTATTCTGTAACTGTGTGGTTTTAATATGTGATTCGGGAATGGTGTGACAATATTTGTCCTTTGTATGAGGTAATATTCGGTCACTATGTAGTGGTAGTATGGGATCTGGTCACAGTGTGATGGTATTTGTCTCTTGTATGTGGTATTATGTGATCACTATGTGGTGGTAATATGTGGTCTGGCCATGCTGTGGTGGTATTTGTTTAATGTATGTGGTATTATTTGGTCTCTATGTGGTGGTAATATGTGGTCTGGTCATGGTGTGATGGTATTCATCCCTTGTATGTGATATTATTGGTCATTTTAAAAAATGTATGTGACACTTTCCCTTAAATAAAAATTAATAAAAATATACCTAAAAAGAGTATTTGGTATTATAAGAAATGTTTATTAGGTGAGAGTATAGTAGGGCCCAGCCAGAAGAGTCTACCTTGACCTGGTGGTGGCTTAAAAAATCTTTTGGCCAAAACAAAAGCTGCTGGCTATGTATGTGATATGATGTTCGATGGGAACTGTTAATGTGTGATTGGTGAGGACAGGGTGCAGAAGTGGAGCTTTTCCAAGAGTGGGAGGTGTGACTGTGGAAGGTTCGAGGGGTGGAGGGGGAGCTGGGGTGGAGCCTGAGTGAATTCTCAAGGGGGCCTGAAAATTTTGCCAGTGTGGGACCCTGAAATTCCTGGTGGCAGCCCTGATGTCACCTAACCACTGGTTACACAGTCAGGTGACTGATGTCACCACTTCTGATCCAGGCAGAAACCATTCGTGCACCGGAGATAGAGCAAGTTTTGAAAAAGTCTTGGAAAACCTGTTTAATGGAGTTTTTCGGGCTTATGATATTGATGACCTCTCTTCAGGATAGGTCATGGATATCAGATCATTGGGGGTCCAACACATAGCACCCCCAACGATCAGCTGATTTTAGCTCCTTGCATGGATAAAAGTAAACAGGGAACAAAGCCAGGACACCATAGCTCCATACACTGTGTGGAGGTTGTTCCCAGGTGTTGCAGCTCAGCTCCTATTGAAGGGAATGTGATCTGAGCTGCAGTACCTGGAACTGCCACTACACAGTGTATGGCGCTGTGGTGTTTGGCTCTGTTCATTCTATAGGTTTGGATGGAGCTGAAAACAGCTGATTGCAGGAATTCCCGGGTTTACGACCCTCAGTGATTGTAAGACAAGAATCCCTTATAACTATATAATTTGCAGAGGATTTAGAGCTGTGTACCAGGAAAACAAGGCTCCAACCACTATCAAGATATGTTCAGAAATTAAATGATTACTCCCATCTTCCTAGACAGGTATTGTCAGATAGTGCTTTTAAATACAAAAACTTTTGTAATTTACTGCTTATTAGAATTTGCAGCCGTTCTTGAGATATTAACACTTTACTTTTGTTTACGGCTCATTGCCTAGGAGACCGACCACCGCGGCAGTTTAGCTTGTAAGCACTGTGCAAAGTGGCTGGGATCAGGAGATAGAGAGCTGTCCAGCTTCAAAACACTACTTACAAGCTGAATGGAAAATGGCTTGAAAGCACAAAGTATATGCTGCTGTCTAGTAACAGTGGTCGGTCTCCAAGGCAACAGGCTGTAAACAAAAGAAAAGTTAATATTTCAAGAACGACTTAAAATTTTAATAAGAAATAAATTGAAAAAGTCAAGCACTATCTGACAATACCCATGTAGGAAGATAAGGGGATAACCTTTTAATCCGCAAAAAACGTATGTTCATGGGTGGACAGTCACAATTAAGGATCCGGATATACATTTATATATTGTGAATTTTAGGCTTGTGGTAAACATCCTGGGTATTTTCAGAATCAGTAATAGGAAATAATTTAATGTAATGCTTTTTGTTTTTCCATAATCCCAATCAGAGCCATTCAGTTTGGAATCACTCAGACGTTTCGCGTGTGACCATTTGTAAGTCCTGGCGACGGGACATTCGCCTTACTGGCAAATTATAATCAATGCAACATCTGATCCGCTCACACAAGAGTCTATGCGCTCTATGGAAAACCTAATTAAATCAGGGATTAAACACAGTTATTTCCCTTTTGTACTCAAAGCCAAAGAGCCGTGTCCATGATTACCTGGTGGTTGTAAAATTTGTTATATTAATTTGATTGTTTTTGTCGGCCCTGACAAATGTCCACCATTTAGGAATTAGCAGTAGGTACAAGATGGAGAAGTGTCACCGCCAGATTTATACATTTGCTACATCTCCAATATATCTGTGTATCCCACAGATACATAAAACAACAAATCTTGGGGGTCCATGCTGCTGTGCAGTGACTGTAGATATACAGTTGTGCTCAAAAGTTTATGACGCGCCCCCTGGGCCGTGGGCTACCCGGTGCCGGGCCGGTGTATGCTGAGGAATGTCACAGTGGCGGTGACCCGGTCCGTGACCCAGGGCGGTCAATAAAAGGGGTTATATTTACAGGGGATTTTTATAGTTTATATTAAAGTTCGTGACGCCACCTGTGGATTGCGGCTAGAGGGAGCCGCCGCTGCGGAGCAGGTCCTCTGGAGCTGATGTTACTGCAGCAGGGATGGTGTGGCTCTCCACAGGAAGAGCTAGCTCCAGGGCAGTGTAGATGTTGCAGGTTGTGCTGGGCGTTGTAGTGCAGGGGTTGATGGCGCAGCAAGAAACACAGAGACAAAGAAGTGCAGTCCCAGGGTCTTTACTCACAGTTGTTGCAGTCCAGATTACAGGGATCCATGTAACTGCCCTCGTCGTCCTGTGTTTACTCAGGGAGGGGTTCGGTCTACCCCCAGGTAACTCCGGAGTACTTAGCAAGACCCCCTTCTGTGTGTCCTCGCTCTCTGGCCTTCTTCCTGCACCTCACACCTAGTATCTCCAATCCGGTACCCACGGGCCTTGGCGAGAGACGTCTGTTCCGTCCCCTGGGTCCTATATGGCTACCTTCTCGGTGAGACTGGCGTGGACTTGTGGCTACAGGACATAAAGTACTGCAGCCTCCGGTTTCTAGTTGGGCATAAAGTCCTCTGCTAGTTGAGGGACCGGTTCCCTTTGTGTGGCCTGACCCCTCCACCTCCTGGTAGATTCGAGCGTACGGGTGGCCTTCTGCACGGCCCATACCCCTGGGTCCTTTCTTGGTTCCTGGAGCCTTTCTCCTGCTCCCTCTCCTCTCTTCTTTCCTTCTCTTCAGACTTGGGCCTCACTGGCTAGGCCCGCCTCTGGAGCAGAGCTCCTGCAGAGCCTCTGCTCCCTTTACTTTCCTCCTCTGACTGGCTTGTCTTTCTAAGATGGCTTCTCAATTTATACCTCCTTCTCCTGTGCTCCCCTGAGCTACTTCCTCCACCAACACCTACTACATGGTTCCCCCTCTCTAGGTTCCCCTCCACTCTAGCCAGGGACCAGGGACTGTGCTCTCCCTTAGGAGCAATCTCTCTCGCCCTGCCCTTCTGAAGTGGACGTGTTGGATGCAGGTGTTAGGGTCCTGAGCTGTACTCCTTCCTTACCTGAGAGTGAGATGCCACATCTCTGGCTGAGATGCAACACCTCTGTGGCGACCGAACCCTCAGGGGCGCCACATTTACATACCCCAGCAGAATTTTTTCTTTCCTGGCCTTGTTTCAGAGAATATGAATGATAACAAAAAAACTTTTTCTCCACTCATGGTTATTGGTTGGGGAAGCCATTTATTGTCAAACTACTGTGTTTTCTCTTTTAAAATCTTAATGACAACCAAAAACATCCAAATGACCTTGTCTTTCCCTCTATCCATGTCCGGTACCATACAGTACAGACCAAAAGTTTGGACACACCTTCTCATTTAAAGATTTTTCTGTATTTTCATGACTATGAAAATTGTACAATCACACTGAAGGCATCAAAACTATGAATTAACACATGTGGAATTATATACTTAACAAAAAAGTGTGTCTTATATTCTAGGTTCTTCAAAGTAGCCACCTTTTGCTTTGATGACTGCTTTGCACACTCTTGGCATTCTCTTGATGAGCTTCAAGAGGTAGTCACCGGAAATGGTCTTCCAACAATCTTGAAGGAGTTCCCAGAGATGCTTAGCACTTGTTGGCCCTTTAATCTACACTCTGCGGTCCAGCTCACCCCAAACCATCTCGATTGGGTTCAGGTCTGGTGACTGGAGGCCAGGTCATCTGGCGTAGCACCCCATCACTCTCCCTCTTGGTCAAATAGCCCTTACACAGCCTGGAGGTGTGTTTGGGGTCATTGTCCTGTAGAAATATAAATGATGGTCCAACTAAACGCAAACCGGATGGAATAGCATGCCGCTGCAAGATGCTGTGGTAGCCATGCTGGTTCAGTATGTCTTCAATTTTGAATAAATCCCCAACAGTGTCACCAGCAAAGCACCCCCACACCATCACACCTTCTCCTCCATGCTTCACAGTGGGAACCAGGCATGTAGAGTCCATCCGTTCACCTTTTCTGCGTTGCACAAAGACACGGTGGTTGGAACCAAAGATCTCAAATTTGGACTCATCAGACCAAAGCACAGATTTCCACTGGTCTAATGTCCATTTCTTGTGTTCTTTAGCCCAAACAAGTCTCTTCTGCTTGTTGCCTGTCCTTAGCAGTGGTTTCCTAGCAGCTATTTTACCATGAAGGCCTGCTGCACAAAGTCTCCTCTTAACAGTTGTTATAGAGATACGTCTGCTGCTAGAACTCTGTGTGGCATTGACCTGATCTCTAATCTGAGCTGCTGTTAACCTGCGATTTCTGAGGCTGGTGACTCGGATAATCTTATCCTCAGAAGCAAAGGTGACTCTTGGTCTTCCTTTCCTGGGGCGGTCCTCATGTGAGCCAGTTTCTTTGTAGCGATTGATGGTTTTTGCAACTGCACTTGGGGACACTTTCAAAGTTTTCCCAATTTTTCGGACTGACTGACCTTCATTTTTTAAAGTAATGATGGCCACTCGATTTTCTTTACTTAACTGCTTTTTTCTTGCCATAATACAAATTTTAACAGCCTATTCAGTAGGACTATCAGCTGTGTATCCACCAGAGTTCTGCACAACACAACTGATGGTCCCAACCCCATTTATAAGGCAAGAAATCCCACTTATTAAACCTGACAAGGCACACCTGTGAAGTGAAAACCATTTCCGGTGACTACCTCTTGAAGCTCATCAAGAGAATGCCAAGAGTGTGCAAAGCAGTCATCAAAGCAAAAGGTGGCCACTTTGAAGAACCTAGAATATAAGACATATTTTCAGTTATTTCACACTTTTTTGTTAAGTATATAATTCCACATGTGTTAATTCATAGTTTTGATGCCTTCAATGTGAATGTACAATTTTCATAGTCATGAAAATACAGAAAAATCTTTAAATAAGAAGGTGTGTCCAAACTTTTGGTCTGTACTGTATGTCTCTGTCAGAGGTAACGGCCCATCTCGCGCGTCCTTCCTGGTCGCCGGCTTGACCGTGAATTTCCAATCTGACACCTCCGGAGCTTCTGCGACGTCCTGTGTCAACCGACGTCACCCGCGTGAGGAACCTTGACTGGCGTCGCTCGGATCTTTGGGGCTTGACCGTTAACGTCCGGACTGGGCAGATGAGCAGCAGTTGTTATGTTCTGCTACCAGAGCTAAGGAAAGAGAGGAGATCTGTCCCTACGATAGAACTCAGCTAGATCCCTACGATGTAACAGGGAACCTGATCCTGCGATCAGACCTGCTAAAGACCTCAGCTAGTCTGTACGGAGACCTATAGATATGGGGAAGGAATCCCTACAAGTACTAGGGACTGGGAGCAAAATGGACACCTCCTAACAGAAATAGTAGCAGACAGACAAACAAACAAAATATATAGAACACAGAGGTCCGAAGACCAAGCAAACTAACAGAGTTAGATACTGAGCACAGGCTAGCTAAAGAGTAGTAATACAATGAAGTCCAGCAAAGCCAGAAGGGCGGAGCAGGACTAAATAGGCCAACAAGGTCATGTGACCAGCAATAGAAAAAACCTAAGAGCAAGGTTCTAACAGTACCCCCCCTTCTAAGAGGATCCTCCGGATCCCCTAGGACCAGGCTTATCAGGAAATCTCCTGTGAAACGCTCTGATAAGTCTGGACGCGGAAACATCATCCGACCTCACCCATGAGTTATCCTCGGGTCCGAAACCTTTCCAGGCCACGAGATACTGCAAACTACCTCTATACCGTCTAGAATTAAGGATGCGAGAAATTTCATATTCCCCGTCCTCCACCACCAGAGGAACAGAGGCAGAGGCGTCACAATCCGACACAACAGCTTTTTTCAACAGAGAGACATGAAACACCGGATTAATTCTCCAGGAGGTAGGAACCTCCAACCTAACAGCAGATTGGTTGACAACATGAAGCACCTTAAAGGGCCCTACAAACTTGGGACCCAATTTCTTAGAAGGAATCCTCAACCGCAGATTCCTAGAGGACAACCAAACCATGTCACCAACAGCGAACAAAACCTCCTGTCGTTTCCTATCAAAGTAGTCTTTAGATTTTCTGTTAGCCTCCTGAAGATTACCACGCACATCCGTCCAAACTCTCTCCAAATCGCCGGAAAAATTCTCCTCCTCAGGCACGGCAGATACCAACTTGGAGAACGACCCAAACGACGGATGTCTCCCAGAACAACAAAAAAAGGCGAACAACCAGCAGAAGAAGATGTATGATTGTTCAGAGCAAATTCAGCAAGTGGCAGAAACTCAGACCACCCCTCTTGATTGTCTGCCACAAAACAACGCAAGAACTGCTCAACATCCTGGTTTTTCCTTTCTGTCTGGCCATTAGATTCAGGATGATATCCGGATGAGAATGACAAATGAACTCCCAACCTGTCACAAAAGGCGCGCCAAAAACGAGCCACGAACTGAGGTCCCCTATCAGAAACAATGTCAGTAGGAACGCCATGAAGTCTGACAATTTCCTTGACAAAGGCCTTAGCGAGAGTCTTATCGCAGGGCAGTTTGACGAAGGGAACCAAGTGACACATCTTGCTAAAACGGTCCACGACCACCCAGATGACAGTAAAACCCTCAGAGGGGGGAAGGTCAGTTATAAAGTCCATAGCCAAATGTGTCCAAGGAGCACTGGGAACCTCCAGAGGGCAAAGTAACCCCGCAGAAGGAGTATGTGAGGACTTAGATCTAGCACATATAGTACATTGACGCACCCACTTAATGACTTCCTTCTGCCATCCAGGCCACCAAAAACTGCGACCCACCAGTCTCTTGGTCTCAGAGATTCCGGGATGACCTGCCAACCGAGATTCGTGACACTCAACAAACAAATCTTTCCTAAAGGTCCCAGGCACAAACAACCTCCCATGGGGAGTGTTAGATGGGGCATTCTCCTGTGCTTTAAGAATCTCATCTTCCAAAACGGAGTCCAAAGCAGCTATCACAACACCTTCTTGGGAGAAAAACTGCGAGACAAGGCATCCGCCTTAACATTCTTAGTACCTGGGATGTAAGTAACGGAAAAATTAAACCGCGAGAAAAACAGTGCCCACCTAGCCTGACGGGCATTCAGGCGCTTGGCAGCATCAAGATATATCAGATTTTTATGATCCGTAAAAACCTGAACGGGAAATTCAGCACCTTCCAAGAGGTGGCGCCAGTGTTCAAATGCGAGTTTAATAGCCAATAATTCCCGATTACCAATATCGTAATTCAGTTCAGTCTCCGAAAATTTTTTTGTACTCCATCCCCGTTATCCTGAGACAATACTGCGCCAACCCCCACAGAGGAAGCATCAACCTCAACCAAAAGCGGCTTAGTCACATCAGGCTGCATAAGGATGGGAGCAGAGGTGAACCTCTCATTGAGATACACAAAAGCTTCAATGGCCTCAGCAGTCCACTGAACCGCATCAGCACCTTTCCTGGTGAGATCGGTCAGAGGTTTGACAATAATAGAAAAATTTTTAATGAATTTTCTATAATAATTGGCGAAACTCAAAAACCTCTGTATCGATTTCAAACCAATAGGCCTAGGCCATTCCTGCACAGCTTGAACTTTCACCGGGTCCATCTCAAAACCTTCGCTGGAGATAATGTAGCCCAAAAAACTAATTCTCTGTACAGCGAACTCACATTTCTCCAGCTTAGCAAAAAGCGAATTGTCAATTAATAACTGTAATACTTCACGTACGCTCCGCCAATGAGATTCCAGATCCGGCGAATAAATCAAAATGTCATCCAAATACACAACCACATTTTTGCCAATCAAAGGTCTAAGGATGTCATTAATAAGATTCTGAAAAAATGCAGGAGCATTAGTAAGACCAAAAGGCATAACCAAATTCTCAAAATGACCCACAGGAGTGTTAAAAGCAGTCTTCCATTCGTCACCCTCCTTCATGCGCAACAGATTGTATGCCCCCCGAAGGTCAATTTTAGAGAACCACTTGGCCCCCACTAACTGGTTAAACAGATCAGGAATCAATGGCAGTGGGTAAGGATTGCGTACAGTAATTTTGTTAATCTCACGAAAATCCAGACAAGGACGTAAACCGCCGTCCTTTTTTTTTACAAAAAAAAATCCAACCGCCACAGGAGACTTAGAGGGCCTAATGTGACCGGCGGCCAAACTTGTCTGTATGTATTCCTCCAAAGCCTTTCTCTCAGGAATAGTAAGATTAAATAAACGACTTTTAGGAAGAGTCGCTCCAGGGACAAATTCAAGGGTACAATCATAGTCTCTATGGGGAGGCAAAACCTGCGACTCCTCCTCAGAAAAAACTCTCCAAAAATCCTGAATAGGAACAGGCAATTCCCCCCTATCCACAGCTGCAATGCGCCCGTTACAACACTTGTCATAACATTTATGGCTCCAGGATTTAATTTCATTGGTAGACCAATCCAGTACAGGATTGTGCAATTTTAACCAGGGCAATCCCAACACCACCGGAGAAGGCAAGTTATTCAAAACTACCAAATCCAATTTCTCATGGTGAACACCATTAATAGTGAGAGGAAATTCACAGACCTTGAGAGCAACATTCTTCAAAGGGGAGCCATCCACAGAAACCACAGCAATGGGGGATGACAAAGGTTCGGGTTTTAAATTAAGTTTTTCCAAGAATCCCCCATCAATTACATTCAGAGTAGACCCACAATCGACAAACACCCGAAATTCCATTAATTTTTCCTGAGCAATAGTGGAAGCAGCTAAAAATACACCCTTGGAATTTAAACAGGCAATACGGGCATGACTGACCTTTTTTTTTTCTTTCTTCATACGAAGCACACAGCTTTTAATGAAATGACCAGAATTTCCGCAATAGAAACACAAACCTTCAGAAAATCTGCGGTCCTTTTCTTGAGAGCGAGGTGCCATCGCTCCAATCTCCATCGGCTCTCCACTGTCAGTACACACATTCTCATGACCAGAAACTGACATAGCAGAGGATTTGCTCTCATTAACCCTTGCACGCAGTCTCCTATCCACCCGTATAGCTAATTGCATAGCCTGTTGCAAATCTTCAGGTGTGGGATAAGCAATTAGCAGGTCTTTAACCCTTTCACTAAGCCCAGCAAGAAACAGACTCTTCAGAGCAGAATCGTTCCACCCTACTTGAGTAGACCACCGACGGAAATGAGTACAATATTTTTCCACATTACCTGATCCCTGTCTCAAACGTCTCAACTCAGTCTCAGCAGATGAGACACGGTCAGGATCATCATATAATAGCCCCAAAGCAGAAAAAAATCTATCCACTGATCTAAAGCATGTATCACTAGGTTGCAAAGAAAAGGCCCACTCCTGAGGCTCTTTGCGCAAAAGTGACATTATGAACCCTATGCGCTGGGATTCATCCCCAGAGGACCTGGGTCTCAAACGAAAATACAATAAGCAAGCATTTTTAAATGAAAAAAATTCTTGGTGTTCACCAAAAAATAAATCAGGCAAACGTACCTTAGGCTCCAAGAAATGTGCTCCAGGACAGTTACTCACGTGCTGATGGAGCTCGGCCACCTCCAGAGAGAGTCCCTGCAGGCGTTTAGCCAAATCCAGAACCGACACCATGATGGAACAGAAAAATCTTTCCTTAGAGAATTTGCAGGCTGGACTTACTGTTATGTTCAGCTAAGGAAAGAGAGGAGATCTGTCCCTACGATAGAACTCAGCTAGATCCCTACGATGTAACAGGGAACCTGATCCTGCGATCAGACCTGCTAAAGACCTCAGCTAGTCTGTACGGAGACCTATAGATGTGGGGAAGGAATCCCTACAAGTACTAGGGACTGGGAGCAAAATGGACACCTCCTAACAGAAATAGTAGCAGACAGACAAACAAACAAAATATATAGAACACAGAGGTCCGAAGACCAAGCAAACTAACAGAGTTAGATACTGAGCACAGGCTAGCTAAAGAGTAGTAATACAATGAAGTCCAGCAAAGCCAGAAGGGCGGAGCAGGACTAAATAGGCCAACAAGGTCATGTGACCAGCAATAGAAAAAACCTAAGAGCAAGGTTCTAACAGCAGTTTTCTTCCTGACTGGGGCTCCGGACGCTGGTGTCGCTTCTTCCATCTCTCTCCTCGGCGCCAGAATCACCTCAGAACTTCTGCACGCTCTGTTTTTCTCCTGAGCTGGATTCCCTGACAACACTGTCCCCAGAGTCCTGATCAAACTCCTCCCCTCTGCCATGCCGCCTCGCTGTTCTGGTTCCACAGTGTCTTGTCTCCTTACATTCCTCCCTTCTTATATTTTGCCAGTCCCTAGGTGACGTAAGTTTACAATTCTGTGTTGCTTCTTTAAAGGTAGTCCAACTTCTGCCAAGAGCCGCACACATTCCTGAGTCTTCTGTTGGATTTGCGTCTAGATGAACTCATCTTGTGCGTACAGCCAAGGAGTACAGCCTAGGAGGTTTCAGTCGGTTCACTGGGCGTCTGCTCCAGTAGTTCCCTTGGCACATTGATCCACCCTTCATAATAGGCCGCAGGTTCAGTGACTGTTTCCAGTGGGGTCTTCAGGGGGAGCACCTTCTTTTGTTTTTCCGCCTCAGAAAGGCTTGGGTGAAGCATATTTCTGTGCAACACTCACATTGTGGCGCTCTCTTCACCATCCGGTCGAACTTCGTAAACCGGGCTATTTGGGTGGACTCTCCTCACAATTTGATAGGGCACTTCCTCCCACCGGTAATCTAACTTATTCTTGGGTCACTTGGCTCATATTAACACCCGCTCTCCTGCCAAAGGGTTCTTCCTGTGTTGAACTTTTGACGGGGTATTCTATCTCCTTAAGTTTCTGTTCCACCAAGCGTCTCATTATTTGAAGTCGATGACGATGGCCCCGAACCCAGGTAGTTGGGTGACTTCCTGGATGTTCATCTTCTAACACTAGTCCTAATTTGGTAATTTCTTGACCACTTCGCCCAAACAGTAATGTTTAGGGTGTGTATACAGTGGTCGCATGAACCCGATTGTTTTACACCCACACCAGCTTGGAGACAAACTCATTTTCTGATCTTCTTCCAGTGTCTGTAGCATTTGTAACAGAGTTCTATTGAAGCGTTTGCAAGCTCCATTTTCCTGTGGGTGGTATGGCATGAGCCGGGATTTGTTTATACCGTAGAAATGGTGCACTTCCTCCATTATCTTCCCTTGGAAACAGGCTCCTTCATCTGAATGAATTCTCTTCGGACACCCATACACATGGATGAAATCTTGGCAAATTGCTTTGGCCGCCGTTTTTGCAGTCTGATCTCGGGTCGGAGGGACCACAGCGAACTTTGTGAAGTGGAAGATCATTACCAAACAATGTTCATAACCCTTGTAGGATGTTCCGATCATCAAGTAATCCACCATCAATACTTCCAACGAGGCACACGTCTTTATAGTTTGGACTAGTGCCCTTTGTTCTGCAGGTTTGGTTAACTCCTACTGATGGCACCTTCGACAGGCTTCTTCCACCGTCTGGCGCAGGTGAGGACAGTACACAAATTATTGCAGCCATCAGAAAGTCTTTTCAGTGCTGAAAGGGGCCCCCTGTTCATGAGCTTCCTTTGCCAGACTCACCGCCATTTCTTCAGAGATCATCACTTGCCAGGTGACATCCATTTCCCTTCAGGACAGCAGACCATTGTTCATGACAAGTCTTTCCCATTGGCCCAAGATCTGCAACATACTAGATGACAGATGCTCTTAACTCCTGATCAGGTTTCTGCCCCAAGGTAACCCACTTCCTTAGCTCCGCAAGTTCAGGATTGAACTGCTGGAGATAAATCGGGTTTACGCTCTCCCTCTTTTTCTTGCTACCATGGCGGCTGTGAAACGCTTGAAATCCAGGATCTCGTCACCTTCTAGATCTTCTGTGTCTCCCTTTGGACTTATTGGAGTGACTCGAGACAGTGCATCAGCATGGGTGTTCTGAGCTTTTGACCGATATCCGATCCTGTACCAGTACTTGGACATTCTGGCAACCCACTTTGTTCAAAGCGCTCCCAACTTTGCATTTTCAAGATGAGCAAGGGGATTGTTATCGGTTCGCACCTGAACCTCCGACACCGACAGATACTCTGCAAACTTTTCAGTCATGGCCCAGATTAGTACCAGCAGCTCTATCTTGAATGAACTGTAGTTATCAGAGTTCCTTTTGGTTTCTCTCAGTGACCGACTAGCATATCCAATCACCCATTCTTTGCCTTCTTAAATTTGCACTAATACTGCTCCTAGGACGTACAGACTTCCATCAGTGTATAATAAGAAAGGTTGGGAGAAGTTGGCATAGGCCAATATGGTTGATGCCATCATTAGGGCACAAAAGTCTTCTTCCTGTCAGGGCCTGCACTGAATGCTTCAATCTCCCTCTGGAAAAAGTGACATTTCCGAGGTTTAATCTTCAGCCCATGCTTTTGGAGCCTCTCTAGCACTTGTTCTAACAAACTGAAATTTTCTTCGAAGGTGGAGGAGAATACTACAATGTCGTCCAGAAAGATTAAGGTCACTTCGAAAATGAGATCCCCAAGGCATCTCTCTATTAACTGTTGAAACGTTCCAGGTGCATTAGTTAGGCCTAAGGGCATCCGGTTGAACTCGAATAAACCCATGGGGAGGATGAAGGCAGTCTTCGACTGATCCTTATCGGCCATAGGAACTTGCCACTAGCCACTAGCTAGATCGAGGGAGGAGAAATATTTAGCTTTTCTTAAAGCAGACAGGGACTCTTCAATCCGCGGCAGGGGATAGGAATCCCGCACCAAGCAAGCGTTCAACCACCGATAATCTATGCAGAACCTCATCCTTCTTCTGAACTAGTACAATGGGTGTGGCCCAAGGGCTCTGACTTTCTCTAATTACTCCATTTCGTAACTTATGGGACAAGAAGTCTTTCACTTCTTGAATCTGATGGTATCTCTCTCTAATGGGAGTGGTGTCCCCCGTAGGGATCTCATGCTGGATAGCCCCAGTGCACCCGAAATCGTCTTCATGACGAGCGAACACCCTGTGATAACGCTGTAGTAGGCCCTCGATTTGTTCTACTTGCTCAGGGGAAAATTCTGTAAGGTCAGCCTTCATCTGTTCCAGGAGAGAGCGACCAACCCGTGCGCCCCCTTGTTTCACTCTCGTAACGAGAGACGCTGATAGAGTCCATGGATCTCCTTCCAGGGATGTCAACTCAATGCAGTCGGGTTTGGGAAGACCCTCTGGCATTAGGTTCACCTGGGAGATTTATTTCCGAAGGTTCAACTGTAAATTTATTTTGCTCAAGTTGATGCAGCGTACCTGCACAAACCCGTGCCGCACCTTGGTGAGAGTTCGGTCGACCAGGAGCCCAGGCATTGTTTCGTCTCCTTCTATGGGCTCAATTAGCACCTCCACCCTCTCAGATGGTACACAAGCCCTTACAGGGAGGGTGAGTAAGTTTTTTCCGATGGGTAGAGTCACGGCAGCCTCCGGAGGTATAATCACTTTGCCAAGAAGCTGAGAGTTGTCCGGTAACTTCTGGACTTGACTCATTCGGATGAGTTGTTGAAAAACCTTCGTCTATCGTGACGACTGGTCATCCGATTCCTGTTGCCTCTTTATGGTTCACCAATCAGGAACTCCCCTACTTCCTTCGGGATATTCATTCCCAACATCACTACAGACCCGGGGCTTATCGGGCATTTCACCAACACAATCCTTTTCTTTCCTAATTATCATCTCTCACATACGGACAGTCATCCACACCACCCCAGCCACTGGAATGGGGAGCTGGTTGGCAGCTACTAGTCTGATATTCGGCCCCTTGTTGGACCAGCTGACCACAAAGAAGTAAGCGTTGAAGGATTCTTCGGCATAGTGGTCACCTGAGACCCCATGTCCATTAAACATTAAATGCGTTTCCCATCAAATTCAGCCCAAGTCATGGGCCTTTCGGAGACAATATCTTCAGAGCCTTCCTTCCTTTGTTCTGGGACATGGTACCCCATGGTTTACTCCTCAACCGTGAGGCTCTTTAATTTAAAGGACGCCCCCTTCTTCCTTGGTCCGGCTTGGGCACTCTCGGGATATATGTCCTCAGTAACCACAGTTCCAACATTCAACTCTTCGCTCTTCCATCCAGCGACGGGTCTGAGATGACAAATTTGGGTATATAGAATCCTCTCCTTGGTCCCTCTCCTTATATCTAGCTGAGGGGCCATCCCTTGGCAAGTTACTAGAGGCTCCTTTGAGATTGTGTAACTCTCCTCTAATGTCTCTGATCTGCTGACGTAATTCTCGTGCCCAGTCAGGTTCCCTGCCGACGGCTTCTGAGGCGGTAGCTACCTGGTGACTCCAAACCGTGCCTATCAAAGCGGGTGCCTCTTTTTCTTGGACTCGTGCCTCAGCCCCGGTTTCCAAGAAACATATGTCCGGGTTAGTCCGTAAACACTCCTTCAGAGCCTGCCGCAGGTAGGGTTCCCTTAGTCCGCAACAGATTGATCCAACAGTACTTCGTCTAAGGATTCCAGCCCTCGACATCTCTCTTGAGTATTCTTGGCGATATGGGCATCACCTCCTGCAGAGCATTGCCATACTGCGCAATAGTCTCATGTTCCCCTTGAACTCGTTTAAATAAGCGCATGCGTAAGTTACCAAGGCCAGTGGTGTCACCGTGCATATCTTCCAAAATCCCAATCACTTTTTCTGTTCTGTCACGGTCCTTAGGTTGTCGGTACATAACAGTCTGTCGGGCCTCCCCATCAAGAGTCAGTACGGCTAGCTCTGCCTGCATGGGTGGGGTCATAGGGTACATCCTGACCATGCTCAGCAGTCTCTCCACCCAATCTCAAAACTGTAAATTATTCCCCATGAATTTTGGGAGGCTACTGAGAATGGCCCCCAGGGGAATACTTCCCCTGACAAGCCCGCCATCACCCTGTTCCGCCATTTCTGCACTGGAATGTTGCATCCTGCCGACTACGCCAAGTATAAGCAGGTACCAAAATGCAACAGCGGAGACACAGGCGGAACATCAGTTTATTTATTTTATTTAACAACTAATATTAATTGTAAAACACGTATTATATGGTAACAATTTCTTTACAATGTTTGACAGTAAAATGAGCAGGAAATCACATAACAGAATAAATTATCAGAATACGCTAGAATTCAGGGGCTGGTAGTTTATAATGATCTACTGGAGGGAAGGGGAACTATATTAACTATAGTGGGCAGGGGGCAGTCTTTTAAAGCCTTGTATATACCAGGATGTGGACCATGTACAGGTGCATCTCACAAAATTAGAATATCATCAAAAAGTTAATTTATTTCAGTTCTTCAGTACAAAAAGTGAAACTCATATATTATATAGAGTCATTACAAACAGAGTGATGTATTTCAAGTGTTTATTTCTATTAATGTTGATGATTATGGCTTACAGCCAATGAATGCACAAAAGTCATTATCTCACTAAATTAGAATACTTTATAACAACAGCTTGGAAAATGTTTTAAAATCCGAAATGTTGGCCTACTGAAATGTATGTTCAGTAAGTGCCCTCAATACTTGGTCGGGCTCCTTTTGCATCAATTACTGCATCAATGCGACAATGTGGCATGGAGGCGATCAGCCTGTGGCCCTGCTGAGGTGTTATGGAAGCCCAGGTGGCTTTGATAGCAGCCTTCAGCTCGTCATCATTGTTGGGTCTGGGGTCTCTCATCTTCCTCTTGACAATGCCCCATAGATTCTCTATAATAGATTCTCTATGGGGTTAAGGTCAGGTGAGTTTTCTGGCCAATCAAGCACAGTGATACTGTTGTTTTTACACCAGGTATTGGTACTTTTGGCAGTGTGGACAGGGGCCAAGTCCTGCTGGAGAATGACATTTCCATCTCCAAAAAGCTTGTCGGCAGAGGGAAGCATGAAGTGCTCTAAAATCTCCTGGTAGACGGCTGCGCTGACTTTAGTCTTGATAAAACACCTTGGAGCTACACCAGCAGATGACATGGCTCCCCAAACCATCACTGATTGTGGAAACTTCACACTAGACCTCAAGCAGCTTGGATTGTGGCCTCTCCACGCTTCCTCCAGACTCTGGGACCTTGATTTCCAAATGAAAATTGAAACTCTGGGACCTTGTGGAGTGTGTCAATGACTGCCTTCTGGGCATCTGTCAAGTCACCTGTCTTCCCCATGATTGTGGAGCCTACTGAAACAGACTAAGGGACCTTTTTAATCGCTTGGAAAGCCTTTGCAGGTGTTTTTTGTTAATTATTTTAATTTACTGAGATAATGACTTTTGTGTTTTCATTGGCTGTAAGCCATAATCATCAACATTAACAGAAATAAACACCTGAAATAGATCCCTCTGTTTGTAATGACTCTATATAATATAGGAGTTTCACTTTTTGTATTGAAGAACTTAAATAAGTTAACTTTTTGATGATATTCTAATTTAGTGAGATGCACCTGTATATACTAGGATGGCGGGGCCATATATAAACCAGGACAGGGGCCATGTATATATCAAGATGGGGGACTATGTGTATACCAGGATAGGGGGACCCTGTGTATACCAGGATGGGGGGACCCAGTGTATACCAGGATGGGAGCCATGTATATATCAGGATGGGGGGACACTGTATACCAGGGTGAGGGGACCCTGTGTATACCAGGATGGGTGACCCTGTGTATAAGGGTGGCCCAACCAGTTATTAGGTTTAGGGGGCAATCACTTTTTCACGCAGGGCCCTGTAGGTTTGGATTTCTTTTTCCCTTAATAATAATGACCTTCATTTAAAAACTGCATTTTGTGATTACTTGTGTTATCTTTGTCTAATATTTAAATTTGTTTTGTGATCTGAAGCATTTAAGTGTGACAAACATGCAAAAGAATAAGAAATGAGGAAGGGGGCAAACACTGTTTCACACCGCTGTATCTTTGTATTTATCTATTTGTCTCACATCTATTGAATATTCATCTATGCCTCGTTATCCACTTTATATCTATTTTGTATTTATCTATAAATCTTTTTATCTCACATCACCTATTCCCTATCTAGTTATCTCGTTTTTCTCCAATGTCTATCACCACATGTCTATGATTGTTGCTATACATACATAAATGCATATGTTAGAGTAGTTATTGATATCACAGGGTCTGAGTCTCCAACAGCGAACAGGAAGAAATTACTTTCTAACAATGTGTATAAATATTTATAAGATGCAGTGTATACATAGACACGCGCACCGCACCAGACGGCTACCATGCCCTCCGCTTCATTACAGATACCCAGAACTTCTATTGTAGGTATAAACTAAATGAAAGGACTAGCTACCTGGACATTGTACGACCTAGATCCAAACCAAAATGTGTGTGTTTGGATAAAAAAGATATGGATGAGTTATCCATGTGCTGTAACAGTAATGTGTTTATTATCTCTGTGCTATGACATCTCTGTGTTTATTATCCCTGTACTATGATATCACTGTCTTTATTATTCCTGTACTGTGACATCACTGTGTTTATTATCCCTGTACTGTGACATCACTGTGTTTATTATTTCTGTACTATGATATCACTGTCTTTATTATTCCTGTACTGTGACATCACTGTGTGTATTATCCCTGTACTGTGACATCACTGTGTGTATTATCCCTGTACTGTGACATCACTGTGTTTATAAGACCTGTACTATGATATCACTGTGTGCATTATCCCTGTACTGTGACATCACTGTGTTTATAAGACCTGTACTATGATATCACTGTGTGTATTATCCCTGTACTGTGACATTACTGTGTTTATAAGACCTGTACTATGATATCACTGTCTTTATTATTACTGTACTGTGACATCATTGTTTTTATTATCCCTCTACTGTGACATCACTGTGTGTATTATCTCTGTACTGTGACATCATTGTGTTTATTATCTCTGTACTGTGACATCACTGTGTGTATTATCCCTGTACTGTGACATCACTGTGACATCACTGTGTTTATTATCTCTGTACTGTGACATCACTGTATTTATTATCTCTGTACTGTGACATCACTGTGTTTATTATCCCTCTACTGTGACATCACTGTGTTATCCCTGAATTGTGACATCATTGTGTTTATTATCTCTGTACTGTGACATCACTGTGTGTATTATCCCTGTACTGGGACATCACTGTGTGTATTATTCCTGTACTGTGACATCACTGTGTTTATTATCTCTGTACTGTGACATCACTGTGTTTATTATTCTTGTACTGTGACATCACTGTTTATTATCCTGTACTGTGACATCACTGTGTTTATTATCCCTCTACTGTGACATCACTGTATTATCCCTGTATTGTGACATCATTGTGTTTATTATCTCTGTACTGTGACATCACTGTGTGTATTATCCCTGTACTGTGACATCACTGTGTGTATTATCCCTGTATGGTGACATCATTGTGTTTATTATCTCTGTACTGTGACATCACTGTGTGTATTATCCCTGTACTGTGACATCACTGTGTTTATTATCTCTGTACTGTGACATCACTGTGTTTATTATCCCTGTACTGTGACTTCACTGTTTATTATCTCTGTACTGTGACATCACTGTGTTTATTATCTCTGTACTGTGACATCACTGTGTTTATTATCTCTGTATTGTGACATCATTGTGTTTATTATCTCTGTACTGTGACATCACTGTGTGTATTATCCCTGTACTGTGACATCACTGTGCTTATTATCTCTGTACTGTGACATCACTGTGTTTATTATCTCTGTACTGTGACATCACTGTGTTTATTATCCCTCTACTGTGACATCACTGTATTATCCCTGTATTGTGACATCATTGTGTTTATTATCTCTGTACTGTGACATCACTGTGTGTATTATCCCTGTACTGTGACATCACTGTGTTTATTATCTCTGTATTGTGACATCACTGTGTTTATTATTCCTGTACTGTGACATCACTGTTTATTATCCTGTACTGTGACACCACTGTGTTTATTATCCCTCTACTGTGACGTCACTGTATTATCCCTGTATTGTGACATCATTGTGTTTATTATCTCTGTACTGTGACATCACTGTGTGTATTATCCCTGTACTGTGATATCACTATGTTTATTATCCCTGTATGGTGACATCATTGTGTTTATTATCTCTGTACTGTGACATCACTGTGTGTATTATCCCTGTACTGTGACATCACTGTGTTTATTATCTCTGTACTGTGACATCACTGTGTTTATTATCTCTGTACTGTGACATCACTGTGTTTATTATCCCTGTACTGTGACTTCACTGTTTATTATCTCTGTACTGTGACATCACTGTGTTTATTATCCCTGTATTGTGACATCATTGTGTTTATTATCTCTGTACTGTGACATCACTGTGTGTATTATCCCTGTACTGTGAAATCACTGTGTTTATTATCCCTGTACTGTGACATCACTGTGTTTATTATCTCTGTACTGTGACATCACTGTGTTTATTATCCATGTACTGTGACATCACTGTGTTTATTATCTCTGTACTGTGACATCACTGTGTTTATTATCCCTGTACTGTGACATTACAGTGTTTATTATCTCTGTACTGTAACATCACTGTGTTTATTATCTCTGTGCTATGACATCACTGTGTTTATTATATCTGTGCTATAACATCACTGTGCTTACAGTGGTGGCCAAAAGTATTGGCACCCCTGCAATTCTGTCAGATAATACTCCGTTTCTTCCTGAAAATGATTGCAATCACAAATTCTTTGGTATTATTATCTTCATTTAATTTGCTTGCAAGGAAAAAACACAAAAGAGAATGAAGCAAAAATCAAATCATTGATCATTTCACACAAAACTCCAAAAATGGGCCAGACAAAAGTATTGGCACCCTCAGCCTAATACTTGGTTGCACAACCTTTAGCCAAAATAACTGCGAACAACCGCTTCCGGTAACCATCAATGAGTTTCTTACAATGCTCTGCTGGAATTGTAGACCATTCTTCTTTGGCAAACTGCTCCAGGTCCCTGATATTTGAAGGGTGCCTTCTCCAAACTACCATTTTGAGATCTCTCCACAGGTGTTCTATGGGATTAAGGTCTGGACTCATTGCTGGCCACCTTAGAAGTCTCCAGTGCTTTCTCTCAAACCATTTTATAGTGCTTTTGGAAGTGTGTTTTGGGTCATTGTCCTGCTGGAAGACCCATGACCTCTGAGGGAGACCCGGCTTTCTCACACTGGGCCCTACATTATGCTGCAAAATTTGTTGGTAGTCTTCAGACTTCATAAAGCCATGCACACGGTCAAGCAGTCCAGTGCCAGAGGCAGCAAAGCAACCCCAAAACATAAGGGAACCTCCGCCATGTTTGACTGTATGGACCGTGTTCTTTTCTTTGAATGCCTCTTTTTTTTTCCTGTACACTCTTTGTTGATGCTTTTTCCCAAAAAGCTCTACTTTTGTCTCATCTGACCAGAGAACATTCTTCCAAAACATTTTAGGCTTTCTCGGGTAAGTTTTGGCAAACTCCAGCCTGGCCTTTTTTATGTCTCGGGGTAAGAAGTGGGGTCTTCCTGGGTATCCTACCATACAGTCCCTTTTCATTCAGACGCCGACGGATAGTACGGGTTGACACTGTTGTACCCTCGGACTGCAGGGCAGCTTGAACTTGTTTGGATGTTAGTCGAGGTTCTTTAGCCACCATCCGCACAATCTTGCGTTGAAATCTCTCGTCAATTTTTCTTTTCCGTCCACATCTAGGGAGGTTAGCCACAGTGCCATGGGCTTTAAACTTCTTGATGACACTGCGCACGGAAGACACAGGAACATTCAGGTCTTTGGAGATGGACTTGTAGCCTTGAGATTGCTCATGCTTCCTCACAATTTGGTTTCTCAAGTCCTCAGACAGTTCTTTGGTCTTCTTTCTTTTCTCCATGCTCAATGTGGTACACACAAGGACACAGGACAGAGGTTGATTCAACTTTAATCCATGTTAACTGGCTGCAAGTGTGATTTAGTTATTGCCAACACCTGTTAGGTGCCACAGGTAAGTTACAGGTGCTGTTAATTACACGAATTAGAGAAGCATCACATGATTTTTCAAACAGTGCCAATACTTTTGTCCACCCCCTTTTTTAGGTTTGGTGTGGAATTGTATCCAATTTGGCTTTAGGACAATTCTTTTTGTGTTTTTTCATTGAAGACAAATGAAATGAAGATAATAATACCAAAGAATTTGTGATTGCAATCATTTTCAGGAACAAACTGAGTATTATCTGACAGAATTGCAGGGGTGCCAATACTTTTGGCCACCACTGTATAAGACCTGTACTGTGACATCACTGTGTTTATTATCTCTGTGCTATGACATCACTGTGTTTATTATCTCTGTGCTATGACATCACTGTGTTTATTATCCCTGTACTGTGACATCACTGTGTTTATCATCTTGTACTATGACATCACTGTGTGTATTATCTCTGTATTGTGTTTATTGTCCTTGTGCAATGATATTGTGACATCATTGTGTTTTTTTACTCCTGCGCTGTGACATCACTGTGTGTAGTATCTCTATACTATGGCATCACTGTGTATATTATTCTTCACTACCATAAACTGATGATTTATATGTTCCTCATTTTGACCCTCATACAGTAATTATGTCATTCATGCTCAGGGGTGTACATAGAAATCATGGGGCTTATAGCAGAAATTCTAATTGCCCCCCCCCCCTCCTCAACAACAAAGAAATAATATTCAGTGGGGTCACAAAAGATAATATCTCACAACTTTGCAGCCTTTACAAAGTAATTTTCATCCTATGGAAGCCCTAGATTCCACTTTCATTGTGACGCGCCCCCTGGGCCATATTCTTTAGGGGGAATATCCGGAGCCGGATCAGATGGGAGTTGTAGTCTTCCGAGTGGCTGTGACCCGGTCCGTGCCCAGGGTGTCAAACTCAGTTGTATGTGGCAGTCCTACAGATGTTATTAAGTTCTTTATTGTCGACTACACCACCCGTTGTATTGCGGTCACTATGGCCGCCGCTGCAGCAGGGTCCGCTGAGGCTGATGGTGTAGGTGCAGCTTTTGATGGTATAACCCCCAACGGGTGGGGTATAGCCTCAGGGGGTCAGGTGCAGAGGATGGGGGTTGTGGTGGTGCAGCATAGGTGTTAAATGAAGACAGAGTCGGGTTATGCAGTTTAGGGTATTTACTCACTGCTGATGTTCCGGTCACTCCAGCTTCAAGTGACCTCCCGAGCCGTGCTGCATCCACCAGGTCCTGGATCCAGCCAACCCCCAAGCAAGTCCGGAGCGTGACCCTGAGCTCTCCTTCTGTCCTTTCTCTGGCCGTCCCCACTAGTGATCCACCCAGGTCCAGCTCCCTCGGGCCTTCTGTTGGGAGACCCTTGGCCTTGGGTTCCCTGACCCTCCACGTGGTATGCCTTCGTGGTGGATGTGGTGGGTGGCCGTGGCAGACGCTGCCCACGGCCTCCGGTCTCTGGCTGGGGTGTGTTTTTGCCCCCACCAGCTTGGGTTCCGGTACCCTGATGCCGACTCTTCACCCGGGGATAGAATTTGGGTTCTTAGAGTCCTTTCTTTTTACCCCCTCTGGGTCTCTCTTTCTTCTCCTCTCTCACTCTGGCTCAGGCTTCTCTGCTCTGCTCTTCTGCTCTCCAACAGACTCTTTGCAAAAGGCTGACTCACTCCTCCTCTACAGCAGACTGACCCTGTTCTTTGATGGTGCCCACCTTATATACACCCTCTATGTGTGAGCTCAGGTGACCAGCACCCAATGAGCTCCTATCTTTACCCAGGCTGCTCCCCCTATCTGCCCCTACACTACTTGGGATGTACCACCCCCCTCCCACTCCAGCCAGGAACAGACTCGGTCGTACCTGCACATTTCTAAGTGGGAGTACCGTCGGCCTGTTCCTCGGAAATGGGAT
This sequence comes from Phyllobates terribilis, assembly GCF_046119375.1. NCBI lineage: Eukaryota > Metazoa > Chordata > Amphibia > Anura > Dendrobatidae > Phyllobates > Phyllobates terribilis. The sequence goes on along the minus strand of NW_027362771.1, from coordinate 550,744,376 downwards.
GTATGTAGTGCATGCAGCCTACCGAGCTCAGTTCCACACTCCATCCTTACCCGGGAGTGGAATATCACACCTCTGGGTTGAGGTGCAATACCCCTGTAGCAGCCGAATCCTCAGGGTGCTACAATTGCACTCCCCACAGTAAGTTCCTCCACAGTACCCTCCACACGCACAGTATAATGACCCTACTGGATCCCACCCCTTATCTCACCCAGAAAAGTATGCTGACCCCAACACAGTATGATCCCCCAACTGTGACCCCCACACAGCCCTCCATGCAGTATAATGGACCTACATACAGTATAATGGCCCCACACAGCCCTCCAAACAGTATAATGGCCCCACACAGCCCCCCAAACAGTATAATGGCCCCCACACAGTATGATGAACTCCATACAAACCTTAACACTGTATAATTGCTTGCATACAGTATAATGGCCTCCACATACAGTACAGACCAAAAGTTTGGACACACATTCTCATTTAAATATTTTTCTGTATTTTTTTTTACTATGAAAATTGTACATTCACACTGAAGGCATCAAAACTATGAATTAACACATGTGGAATTATATACTTAACAAAAAATTGTGATACAACTGAAAATGTCTTATATTCTAGGTTCTTCAAAGTAGCCACCTTTTGCTTTGATGACTGCTTTGCACACTCTTGGCATTCTCTTGATGAGCTTCAAGAGGTAGTCACCGGAAATGGTCTTCCAACAATCTTGAAGGAGTTCCCGGAGATGCTTAGCACTTGTTGGCCCTTTTGCCTTCACTCTGTGGTCCAGCTCACCCCAAACCATCTCGATTGGGTTCAGGTCTGTTGACTGTGGAGGCCAGGTCATCTGGCGTAGTACCCCATCACTCTCCTTCTTGGTCAAATAGCCCTTACACAGCCTGGAGGTGTGGTTGGGGTCATTGTCCTGTTGAAAAATAAATGATGGTCCAAATAAACGCAAACCGGATGGAATAGCATGCCGCTGCAAGTTGCTGTGGTAGCCATGCTGGTTCAGTATGCCTTCAATTTTTAATAAATCCCCAACAGTGTCACCAGCAAAGCACCCCCACACCATCACACCTCCTCCTCCATGCTTCACGGTGGGAACCAGGCATGTAGAGTCCATCCGTTCACCTTTTCTGCGTCGCACAAAGACACGGTGGTTGAAACCAAAGATCTCAAATTTGGACTCATCAGACCAAAGCACAGATTTCCACTGGTCTAATGTCCATTCCTTGTGTTCTTTAGCCCAAACAAGTCTCTTCTGCTTGTTGCCTGTCCTTAGCAGTGGTTTCCTAGCAGCTAGTTTACCATGAAGGCCTGCTGCACAAAGTCTCCTCTTAACAGTTGTTGAAGAGATGTGTCTGCTGCTAGAACTCTGCGTGGCATTGACCTGGTCTCTAATCTGAGCTGCTGTTAACCTGCGATTTCTGAGGCTGGTGACTCGGATAAACATATACTCAGAAGCAGAGGTGACTCTTGGTCTTCCTTTCCTGGGGCGGCCCTCATGTGAGCCAGTTTCTTTGTAGTGCTTGATGGTTTTTGCAACTGCACTTGGGGACACTTTCAAAGTTTTCCCAATTTTTCGCACTGACTGACCTTCATTTCTTAAAGTAATGATGGCCACTCGTTTTTCTTTACTTAGCTGCTTTTTTCTTGCCATAATACAAATTCTAACAGTCTATTCAGTAGGACTATCAGCTGTGTATCCACTAGACTTCTGCACTACACAACTGATGGTCCCAACCCCATTTATAAGGCAAGAAATCCCACTTATTAAACCTGACAGGGCACACCTGTGAAGTGAAAACCATTTCCGGTGACTACCTCTTGAAGTTCATCAAGAGAATGCCAAGAGTGTGCAAAGCAGTTGTAGCACCCTGAGGATTCGGCTGCTACAGGGGTATTGCACCTCAACCCAGAGGTGTGATATTCCACTCCCGGGTAAGGAAGGAGTGTGGAACTGAGCTCGGTAGGCTGCATGCACTACATACATCCCATTTCCGAGGAACAGACCAACGGTACTCCCACTTAGAAATGTGCAGGTACGACCGAGTCTGTTCCTGGCTGGAGTGGGAGGGGGGTGGAACATCCCATGTAGTGTAGGGGCAGATAGGGGGAGCAGTCTGGGTAGTGATAGGAGCTCATTGGGTGCTGGTCACCTGAGCTCACACATAGAGGGATATATAAGGTGGGCACCAACTAGAATCAGGGTCAGTTGTAGAGAACAAGTCAGATGCAGAGAACAAGACAGCTGCAGAGGAGCAGACAGCAAGACAGCTGCAGAGGAGCAGACAGCAAGCAGAGAGAGGAAGTCAGCCTGCAGCAAGAGAGAGACCCTGAGTGAGAGAGGAGCAAAGAAGGAGTACCCAGAGGGGAAAACAGAGAGGACCCAAGAACCCAAATTAAAGCACCGGGTGAGGAGTCGGCACAGGGTACCGGAACCCAAGCTGGTGGGGGTAAAAACATTCCCCAGCCAGAGACCGGAGACCGTGGGCAGCGTCTGCCACGGTCACCCACCACATTCACCCCGAAGGCACACCACATGAAGGGTCAGGGAACCCAAGGCCAAGGGTGTCCCAACAGCAGGCCCGAGGGAGCTGGACCTAGGTGGATCACTGGTGGGGACGGCTGAAGAAAGGACAGAGGGAGAGCTCAGGGCCACGCTCCGGACTTGTTTGGGGGTTGGCTGGATCCAGGACCTGGTGGACGCAGCACGGCTCGGGTGGTCACTAGCAGCTGGAGTGACCAGTACAACATCTGCAGTAAGTAAACACCCTTAACTGCACAACCCGACTCTGTCTTCACTGCCGTCTGCACTACACCACCACAACCCCCATCCTCTGCGCCTGTCCCCTCTGAGGCTATACCCCTCCCGTTGGGGGTTATCCCACCAAGCTGCGCACCCACCATCAGCCTCAGCGGACCCTGCTGCAGCGGCGGCCACAGTGACCGCATCACAACGGGTGGCGTAGTCGACACAAAAGAACTTTAGTAACATCTGTAGAACTGCCACATCACACTGAGCTTGACGCCCTGGGCACGGGGCCGGGTCACAGCCGCTCGGAGACTACAACCCCCCATCTGATCCGGTGCCGGGTATTCCCCTCAAAAAGGAATATGTCCCAGGGGGCGCGTCAACTTTGGCGTAGTCGGCAGGATTACGTGCCCGCAACACCCGGGTACTGCGTGCCTGAAGAAAAGTGCAAGTTTACCTCAGAAAGAAGTCTCCCGCCGGTTCCGGAGGGTCCACGCCATCGGACTCCATCACCAGTCGTTTCCCGCCGATTGTCCGCCATTTCCAGCTTGTTCCCGCCATCTGCAGAGTTTCCCGCCACTGGGCGACGCTTCCCGCCAAAACCGCAGATTTCCCGCCTTGGAAGAGCAGCGGACGCCATTATGGGCGTGCCAAAGGAGGGCAGGAGGCCGCCTCCCATCGTGGGCCGGGACAGAAAATGGCGCCAAAAGTGGAAACCGCCCCCACCAACAGAGACTGTGATGCTGGAGGTGTCTGTCAGCGTGAAAGAACTACCCCTGGAGCTGACAGTCACCGAGTTGCCCGGGGACCGCCCTCGAAGTGGGAGGAGACGAAAGAGAAGAGAAAAGATGGGTGCCGCCTGGAGCAGTCTGGAGCGAGCGCACCCGGAGGCAAGAGGTCTAACGAGGAGTAGCGGAGGAGCTCACCCGGAGATGGAGAGAAAGCAGAACAGCACCGGCCCGCTGGCCAGGAGTCTGCTAGAGACCGAGGAAGGAGGGCAGAGCAGCACCGGCCCGCTGGCCAGGAGCCTGCCGGAAGAAGAGCAGAGCAGCACCGACCCGATGGTCAGGAGCCTGCTAGAGTCCACAACCCCGCTAGGTCTAGCGGAGATCTTAGCGCAGCTCCCCCGAGACCGGGAGTGTGCACAAACAGCCTTGGAGGGCCTCGCAAGGAGGATGGCCCGGGTACAGCGTGAGATACTGGCGGAGTGGAGCCGGGAGATGGCCCAGCAAGCTGGAACCCGTCCACGGAGCATGCTCCCCTGGGAGAGGACACCAACTGCCTCTACGGATGACGCGGGAGGACCCAAGGTCGGAGACGGCGCTGAGAAGGGAGCCGAACGTATGAAGGCAGGTAAAGGGGACGCTTATACCCCATACCGAGAGACCGCCCACCTGCCCCGGTTCCCCGTCGCAGAGCCCGAAAGTCCCCCGTCCATGCCCGTAACCGCCATGTCACCGCTAATGACTAGGCCCCGACCAGAAGCCGCCGCCGCGACCCCTGTGACGTCACACGCACCGACCCGGAGCGTGACCAAGCAGGAAGAGCCTCCGGCCTGGTCGCAAGGCCCGGTACTCCCGGGCCCCGCATCACCAACAGCGCCCCCTACCTCCGCGGAACCTCCGGCCTGGTCGCGAGGCCAGGTAGCACAGGGCGCCGCCGTATTAACGGTGCCCTTTACGTTCCAAGTGCCCCAGGCCTGGCCGCAAGGCCTGGGCGACCTGGGCGCCACCACCACTGCGCCCGCACTCGCAAAACCAAGGGTGCCGAGTTTGGGAAAGGACCTCTTCAGCCAGCTCACATGGCCGGATGGGCGGCCCTTTATCTGGCCCGAGGAGTTTTGTGAGCTGGAGCGGCAACAGAGACTAGGGCCCTTGTGTGAGCCCCTGATCCCGGCTCCGAAGCCCGTGACTCGGGTCTCGCCTCCTTTAGAAGAAGCCCAATTCGTGTGGGACCCCACGGGAGAAGATTTGATGGGGTTCACCGGAGAAACTCGGGCAGTCGCCGCTGAGCGTACTGAGTGTTGTCGTCAGCAGCTAGCAGAGTTTGCGAGAGAACGGGAGGAGAGGCGGGTCAGAGAACAACAGGCCCAAATCCGGAGCGCGGGGCAGAAGAGCCGGACTAGGAGGAACCCCCGTGCAGCGCACTGTCCCCGCACCATCGGGACGGTGATAAAGTTCAACCCGCAGCATGGGTGGGGCTTTATTCGGGACCGTAACAACCGCGGTGACGTTTTTGTGACTCGCAGAGACGTCGAGTCCCACCTGCCGGAAGGTCACAAAGGCCGTGACCTCTACGTCGGAGACGAGGTCACCTTCACCCGGCACAAGTGTGCCAAAGGACCTTACGCCCTCCACGTACACCGCCTGACGGAGGAGGAGTTGCGGTGCGAGGAGGAGGAGCAAGAGGACCCGGACGGGTCTGAAGTTACCACCAGCTGTAAGCAAAGAGCAGGAGGAAGACGCCGTTGAGTGCGGCAGAGCAGGTGCTGTAAATAAGTTACCCAATCGGGGTATAAAGAAACTGAAACTGTTGCTACAAATATATAGTCCCCGTTGGGACCAGCTGAGTGAACTGTTTACCCGTTAACCCCTTAATCCCACAGGCTGAGGACTGTGAGCAGCCATTCCCTTTCCCTCCTTACCTGGCCGAGGACTGAGAGCGGCCAACTTCCCCTGTATATAGTTGCGCGTCCTAAAGCGCCCCCTACCGGTTTTATAGTAAAACCAGTTTTTCTAAGAGACTGTCGCACTTTTCCCGGACACACGTTGCACAGTGTCCGGAGGAGGAGGAACCAGGAGCCTGAGACGACGAGAAAGTTTTATCTGCTAAGATATGTTATTTATATAGTGTTTTATATGTTTATTATGTTTATATGAAAATTTTGTATGTTTTTGGTGATGTTTTATGTCTTACAGCCCGAGGACGTGCTGTGATTTACCAGGGGGGAATGTAGCACCCTGAGGATTCGGCTGCTACAGGGGTATTGCACCTCAACCCAGAGGTGTGATATTCCACTCCCGGGTAAGGAAGGAGTGTGGAACTGAGCTCGGTAGGCTGCATGCACTACATACATCCCATTTCCGAGGAACAGACCAACGGTACTCCCACTTAGAAATGTGCAGGTACGACCGAGTCTGTTCCTGGCTGGAGTGGGAGGGGGGTGGAACATCCCATGTAGTGTAGGGGCAGATAGGGGGAGCAGTCTGGGTAGTGATAGGAGCTCATTGGGTGCTGGTCACCTGAGCTCACACATAGAGGGATATATAAGGTGGGCACCAACTAGAATCAGGGTCTGTTGTAGAGAACAAGTCAGATGCAGAGAACAAGACAGCTGCAGAGGAGCAGACAGCAAGACAGCTGCAGAGGAGCAGACAGCAAGCAGAGAGAGGAAGTCAGCCTGCAGCAAGAGAGAGACCCTGAGTGAGAGAGGAGCAAAGAAGGAGTACCCAGAGGGGAAAACAGAGAGGACCCAAGAACCCAAATTAAAGCACCGGGTGAGGAGTCGGCACAGGGTACCGGAACCCAAGCTGGTGGGGGTAAAAACATTCCCCAGCCAGAGACCGGAGACCGTGGGCAGCGTCTGCCACGGTCACCCACCACATTCACCCCGAAGGCACACCACATGAAGGGTCAGGGAACCCAAGGCCAAGGGTGTCCCAACAGCAGGCCCGAGGGAGCTGGACCTAGGTGGATCACTGGTGGGGACGGCTGAAGAAAGGACAGAGGGAGAGCTCAGGGCCACGCTCCGGACTTGTTTGGGGGTTGGCTGGATCCAGGACCTGGTGGACGCAGCACGGCTCGGGTGGTCACTAGCAGCTGGAGTGACCAGTACAACATCTGCAGTAAGTAAACACCCTTAACTGCACAACCCGACTCTGTCTTCACTGCCGTCTGCACTACACCACCACAACCCCCATCCTCTGCGCCTGTCCCCTCTGAGGCTATACCCCTCCCGTTGGGGGTTATCCCACCAAGCTGCGCACCCACCATCAGCCTCAGCGGACCCTGCTGCAGCGGCGGCCACAGTGACCGCATCACAACGGGTGGCGTAGTCGACACAAAAGAACTTTAGTAACATCTGTAGAACTGCCACATCACACTGAGCTTGACGCCCTGGGCACGGGGCCGGGTCACAGCCGCTCGGAGACTACAACCCCCCATCTGATCCGGTGCCGGGTATTCCCCTCAAAAAGGAATATGTCCCAGGGGGCGCGTCACAGTCATCAAAGCAAAAGGTGGCTACTTTGAAGAACCTAGAATATAAGACATATTTTCAGTTGTTTCACACTTTTTTGTTAAGTATATAATTCCACATGTGTTAATTCATAGTTTTGATGCCTTCAGTGTGAATGTACAATTTTCATAATCATGAAAATACAGAAAAATCTTTAAATGAGAAGGTGTGTCCAAACTTTTGGTCTGTACTGTAGCTCTTCATAAAGTGTAAAGGCTTCCACAAATCCCTCCAAATATTATAATGGCCCCACATAACCCTTCATATAGTATAATGGGCCCCATAGTCCTCCATATTATATGCTTCACCCTATGGTCCTCAAAATAGTATAATGCACTCCCCATAGTCCTCCATACATTATAATCCACTCCCCATTGTCCTCCATAGACCATACAGTATATTGCACCCCCATAGTCCTACATACAGTATATTGCACTCCCCATAGTCCTCCATACAGTATAATGCACACCATAGTCCTCCATATAGTATAATGCGCTCCCCATAGTCCATACAGTATAATGCACTCCCCATAGTCTATATAGTATAATGCACTCCCCATAGTCCATACGGTATAATGCACTCCCCATAGTCCATACAGTATAATGCACTCCCCATAGTCCATACGGTATAATGCACTCCCCATAGTCTATACGGTATAATGCACTCCCCATAATCCATGCAGTATAATGCACTCCCCATAGTCTTTATGGTATATTGCATTCCCCATAGTCCATACGGTATAATGCACTCCCCATAGTCCATACGGTGTAATGCACTCCCCACAGTCGATATGCTATAATGCACTCCCCATAGTCCATACGGTATAATGCACTCCCCATAGTCCATACGGTATAATGCACTCCCCATAGTCCATATGGTTTACTGCACTCCCCATAGTCCATACGGTATAATGCACTCCCCATAGTCCATACAGTATAATGCACTCCCCATAGTCGATACAGTATACTGCACTCCCCATAGTCCTCCATACTGTATTATGGCCATCACAATTTACGATTTAAGAAAAAAAATACAATACTCACCTCTCCTCCACATTCCCTTGCTTCACCAGCCTCTGCAGCGAGCGTTGTGATTCACCAGCACATCTCAGTGCAGCGGGCGCCATGTAGTGATGTCAGACGCAGAGGGGGAATGTCAGCTGATGCTCCCACTTTCATCATTACTGTCAGCTGTATTGGCATCCAGGATGCCGATACAGTTGAATTTGTGATGATAGGTGGAGGGGGGCCCTGTGCCGGCACTGGCATAGGGCCATCCCGGCTCACGGGCCCCATAGCAGCCGCATGGCCTGCTGCCATTGGCAGTATGCCACTGCTCATGCTATAATAATGTCCGACATCCTGGCCTCCATCCTGTAAAAATGTCCTCTGTCCTGTCTCCCATCCTGTAATAATATCCCCCATCCTGTAATAATGACCTCTGTCCTGGCCACCATCTTGTAATAATGTCCCTCATTCTGTAATAATGTCCTTGCCCTTATCCTGTAATATTGTCCTCCATCCGGACCCCAATCCTATAATAATGTCCCCCTTCATATTATAATGTCCTCTGTCCTAAAATAATGTCCCCCATCCTGTAATAATGTCCCCATATGTAATAATGTACCCCATCCTGTAATAATGTTCACCCTCCAATAATGGCCCCCATCCTGTAATAATGTCCTTGCCCTTATCCTGTAATATTGTCCTCCATCCGGACCCCTATCCTGTAATAATGTCCTCTGTCCTGTCTCCCATCCTGTAATAATATCCCCCATCCTGTAATAATGTCCTTGCCCTTATCCTGTAATATTGTCCTCCATCCGCACCCCAATCCTGTAATAATGTCTCCCTTCATGTTATAATGTCCTCCGTCCTAAAATAATGTCCCCCATCCTGTAATAATGTCCCCATATGTAATAATGTACCCCATCCTGTAATAATGTTCACCCTCCAATAATGGCCCCCATCCTGTAATAATGTCCTTGCCCTTATCCTGTAATATTGTCCTCCATCCGGACCCCTATCCTGTAATAATGTCCCCCTTCATGTTATAATGTTCTCCGTCCTAAAATAATGTCCCCCATCCTATAATAATGTCCCCATATGTAATAAGGTCCCCCATCCTGTAATAATGGCCCCCATCCTGTAATAATATCCACCTCCTGGCCCCCATCCTGTAATAATGTCCCTCATGCTGCCTGGTTGTGGTTGTACTCTCTGCGCCTGTGATCGTTACACCCCTGTGTACAGGCAATACAGTGATCTTCAGTGATATTATACACAGGAGCTCTCTAGATAGTATTTGGTGTAAGTGTTCAGGTAAATCCATTGACTTCAGTGACAACTCCAGGTGAAGTCAGAGTGAAACACACAGACATCAATGTCTGATATCTTCTGTATCACCCTCCCCACTTTTCCCCCACGTATACACTTAGCCAGATAAAGAAGAAAAATGCCATAGTGCTGCACTGTAACAGCATCTCCAAAAATAAAATAACTTACACTTGTGATGTCCTCATTTATGAACCCCCCAGAGTAGAAATATCGCCCTTTGTGTCCCCCATACAGTATTAATGCATATGTCCCCTTTTGTGGACTCCATACAATAGTACAATTCCCTCTTCCTCCTCTATTGCACATCACAGGTGAAGCAATGTAGTGACATCACCTGCACCATCTGCCACTGTGATTGTTAAGCCCAGCTCAGTGGTCCACCAAGGATTCCCCCGGTCCTCCAGTGGGCCAGTCCAAGCTTGTACTGTAACATGCACTATCCATGTTCTGTGATAACATGGTAATGAGGTGGAAAAGTTGCAGTTGCGCCTAGAACATGTTGCCTATGCTTGCCCAGTTCCTTTTTTTAATTTCTCCACTGAATGTATATAATATGAGTAATATTCCTGGCGGATATCATAGCCTGGCGCGAAAAAGAAGCAAACCATGGAACTTGCCAAATTTGCGACTTTTATTATTTTACGCTCCTCTTACCATTTTGAAAAGTAGGTGAAACTAGCGGGATGGATGTGGCCTCCCGCAACCTCACACTTTTGCTATAATATATCTGAAAATGGCATAAATTATAGCGCAAATCTAGATTTGACTTTCTGGTGCACAGGCAGGTGGAAATGCACCGGATTTTTTCAGAAAATAGTTGTGTTTTGCTCTGGTTAGCTAAATATTAAGTCCATGGACGTCCAGTCACATAGATGGTCGCAGGATGTAGCAGAGCTGACAAGTCTACACGTTCTAGACAATGCACTGAGAACTTGCGGTAATTGTGATGTGCATATACGTGGTAGCTCATCATTTCCGTATTACTCTGTATATGTGATCAGTGGTACCCCCATTCCAGACTCCACATACCGTCCTTTTCCCAATCCCCCCACCCCAGTCATAACTATCCTATTTCCCACCCACCACTGACCACCCTGTAAGAGCAGTGCCCCCTCAGTCTCGTGCTGACTGCAACATTACCAGCAATTTTTGGATCGTCAATTAATGGACAGGGAGGAGGGTAGAGACTGTGGGAGCAGGGTCAGCAGTGATTAAAATGACCATTGCTGAGGCCATCAAATTATAACCCCCCTTCTAGTAATATACTGAAGTGCTGAGGCAATCATGAGGTTATTATAAGGAGAAAGAGGGAGGAGGGCAGCGAGGGACACAAACACGCTGAGGAAAGCAAGAGAGGCGATGAAATAGAGGAAAGCAGAATACGCAATGGGAGGGACATGAACAGTGTACAAAGTAATATGTTCCATCTATGCATACTAGATAGGAAGAAAGAGAAAGAAAGAAGAAGATGGATTTCTTTCTAGAAATTAAGAAAAAGAAAGAAAACGATAGAAAGAAATAAAGAGAAAGAAAAAGACAGATAGATAATAGACAGATAGACAATAGATAGATGATAGATAATAGATAGATAATAGGTAGATAATAGGTAGATAATAGGTAGATAATAGATAGATAGATAGATAATAGATAGATAATAGGTAGATAATAGGTAGATAATAGGTAGATAATAGATAGATAATAGATAGATAGATAGATAGATAATAGATAGATGATAGATAATATATAGATAGATAATAGACAGATAGATAGATAATAGATAGATAATATTTAGATAATAGATAGATAATAGATAATAAATAGATAGATAGATAATAGACAGATAGATAATAGATAGATAATATATAGATAGATAATAGACAGATAGATAATAGGTAGATAATAGATAGATAGATAGATAATAGATAGATAAAAGGTAGATAATAGATAATATATATAGATAATAGACAGATAGATACTAGATAGATAATATATAGATAGATAATAGATAGATGATAGATAGATAGATAGATAGATAGATAGATAGATAGATAGATAGATAGATAGACTGTACAGTGGGTACGGAAAGTATTCAGACCCCTTTAAATTTTTCACTCTTTGTTTCATTGCAGCCATTTGGTAAATTCTAAAAAGTTCATTTTTTTCCCATTAATGTACACTCTGCACCCCATCTTGACTGAAAAAAACAGAAATGTAGAAATTTTTGCAAATTTATTAAAAAAGAAAAACTGAAATATCACATGGTCATAAGTATTCAGACCCTTTGCTCAGACACTCATATTTAAGTCACATGCTGTCCATTTCCTTGTGATCCTCCTTGAGATGGTTCTACTCCTTCATTGGAGTCCAGCTGTGCTTAATTAAACTGATAGAACTTGATTTGGAAAGGCACACACCTGTCTGTATAAGACCTCACAGCTCACAGTGCATGTCAGTCCAAATGAGAATCATGAGCTCAAAGGAACTGCCCAAGGAGCTCAGAGACAGAATTGTGGCAAGGCACAGATCTGGCCAAGGTTACAAAAGAATTTCTGCATTACTCAAGGTTCCTAAGAGCACATTGGCCTCCATAATCCTTAAATGGAAGAAGTTTGGGACCACCAGAAGTCTTCCTAGACCTGGCCATCCAGCCAAACTGAGCAATCATGGGAGAAGAGCCTTGGTGAGAGAGGTAAAGAAGAACCCCAAGATCACTGTGTTTGAGCTCCAGAGATGCAGTAGGGAGATGGGAGAAAGTTCCACAAAGTCAACTATCACTGCAGCCCTCCACCAGTCGGGCCTTTATGGCAGAGTGGCCAGACGGAAGCCTCTCCTCAAGGCAAGACATATGAAAGCCCGCATAGAGTTTGCTCAAAAACACATGACGGACTCCCAGACTATGAGAAATAAGATTCTCTGGTCTGATGAGATGAAGATAGAACTTTTTGGTGATAATTCTAAGTGGTATGTGTGGAGAAAACTAGGCACTGCTCATCACCTGCCCAATACAATCCCAACAGTGAAACATGGTGGTGGCAGCATCATGCTATGGGGGTGTTTTTCAGCTGCAGGGACAGGACGACTGGTTGCAATTGAAAGAAACATGAATGCGGCCAAGTACAGAGATATCCTGGGTGAAAACCTCTTCCAGAGTGCTCTGGACCTCAGACTTGGCCGAAGGTTCATCTTCCAACAAGACAATGACCCTAAGCACACAGCTAAAATAACAAAGGAGTGGCTTCAGAACAACTCTGTGACCATTCTTGACTGGCCCAGCCAGAGGCCTGACCTAAACCCAATTGAGCATCTCTGGAGAGACCTGAAAATGGCTGTCCACCAACGTTCACCATCCAACCTGACGGAACTGGAGAGGATCTGCAAGGAAGAATGGCAGAGGATCCCCAAATCCAGGTGTGAAAAACTTGTTGCATCATTCCCAAGAAGACTCATGGCTGTACTAGCTCAAAAGGGGGCTTCTACTCAATACTGAGCAAGGGGTCTGAATCCTTATGACCATGTGATATTTCAGTTTTTCTTTTTTAATAAATTTGTAAAAACATTTCTCTTTTTTTCAGTCAAGATGGGGTGCAGAGTGTACTTTAATGAGAAAAAAAATTAACTTTTTAGAATTTACCAAATGGCTGCAATGAAACAAAGAGTGAAAAATTTAAAGGGGTCTGAATACTTTCCGCACCCACTGTAGATAGATACTAGATAGATAGATAATAGATAGATAGCAGCTAATCCGCAATCACTTTTTACATCTGCAATTTTCTAGCGTTTTTGACTGACTTCATTGAAGTCAATGGCTGAAAAATGCTAGCAAAAACGCACAGAGAATTAACACGCTGCATATTATTTTCTGCCCCAAATCTGCAAGTCAAAAAAATGCAATATGTGCATGACACGTCAGGTTTCTCATTCACTTTGCTGACATCAGGTTTTGCTTCAGGTTTTGTTAACAAATCTGCGTGGAAAAAACGTGTGCACATGGCCTTAGGGCTTCATCATCTAGAGTTTTTTGACAAGACAAAAAAAGCATAAAAAATGTGGGTTTTTTTAAATATGCTTTGATGGATTCAGCAAGGGCAAAGTGTACATACAGCGGGTGAAATAAGTATTGAACATGTCACCAATTTTTTAAGTAAATATATTTCTAAAGGTGATATTGGTATGAAATGCTCCCCAGATGTCGGTAACAACCCATCCAATCCACACAGGCAAAGAAATCACAGAATAGAGGTCCATAAATTAAGTTATGTGTAATAATGAGAACTGACACAAGGAAAACGTATCATACACATGAAAAATGAAAGGTGCAAAAGCCATGGAAAGTCATGACACCAGCTGAAATCTATCAGTAATTAGAAAGCAATCCTGCCACTTAGTGATAAATAATATCAGCTGGTTCAACTGATGGCCTATAAGAAGGTGTCTCATTATGTGTCACACAAGAAACAGCTCATGATGGGTAAAACCAGTGAGTTGTCTCAAGACCTTTGCAACCTTATTTTGCAAAACATACTGATGGCATTGGTTACAGAAAAAATTCAAAACTACTGAAGTTTCCAGTGAGCGCTGTTAGGGAAATAATCCAGAAGTGGAAATAACATCATTTCACCATAACCCGGCCACAACCAGGTGCTCCCCGCAAGATTTCAGACAGAGGAGTGAAAAGAATTATAAGAAGAGTTGTCCAAGAGCCAAGGACCACCTGTGGAGAGTTGCAGACAGACCTGGAATCAACAGGTACAATTGTTTCAAAGAAAACAATAAGTAATGCACTAAACCTCTATGGCCTGTATGCACGCTCACTACACAAGACTCCATTGCTGAACAAAAAGCATCAAGCGTGTTTAAAGTTTGTTCAACAACATTTAGACAAGCCTGTTATATATTGGGAGAATATAGTCTGGTCAGATGAGACCACAATTTAACTCCTTTTATGCCATAATACACATTTGTTTGGAGGCCAAAAGGCACTGCATATCACCCCAAAAACACCATACCCACAGTGAGGTTTGGAGATGGGAACATCATGTTGTGGGGCTGTTTTTCATCATAGGGCACTGGCAAACTTCATATGATTGAAGAAAGAATGAATTGGCAAATGTACAGAGACATTCTTGATAACAATCTGCTGCCATCTATCAGGATGATGAAGATGAAACAAGGGTGGACATTTCAGCAAGACAATGATCCCAAACACATGGCCAAGGAAACTCACAATTGGTTTCAGAGAAATAAAATAAAGCTGCTAGAATGGCCCACCCAATCAACTGACCTGAATCCAATAGAAAATTTATGGAAGGAACTAAGGCTCAGAGTTCATAGAAGGAGCCCACATGACATTCAGGAGTTGAAGAGTTTTTGCGTGGAAGAATGGGCCAAAATCACACCTGAGCAATGCCTGCAACTAGTTTCTCCATACAGGAGGCGTCTTGAAGCTTCATCACCAACAAAGGCTTTTGCACAAAGTATTAATTAAATTTCAGTAAGCGTGTGTAGGAGTGTGTCCGGCACAAGCATGCTCTTCTTCCCTTCCTAATAAAATGGGTGTGCTTTTTGTTGTTATATGAAGAATGCTATAGAATGTTTAAATACTAAACATTCTTTAAATTTTAATACTTTAAATGGATGACTCAAATGTACTTTGATAAAGATGTAATGTATTAATGTATTAAGTATAGGGAAAGTATAAGGATAGGAAATTAGGGCATATGTCTCGCCCAGGGGGATACGGGGGTTACTCGGTACCCGGGCCTTTTACCTTGTTTAAGATGTCACGGCAGTCGGCTCCCGGGCCCGTACTCTGGGGTTTCTCTTGAAAAAGGGATTTTTGGTCGGTCTCGTGACGCCACCTGTGGTTTCTGGTAACGGATACCAGCGCTGCTGCAGATCTCCGGGGCAGGTGTTAGGGCAGCTGGGTTGGTGCGGATCTCCACAGGCAGAGCACAGCCCCAGGGCAGTGTAGGTGCAGATGGTGATGCTGGGCGTTGTAGTGCAGAAGAGATGGCGCAGCAGGAGTAACTGACAGAGACAGGAGATTCACTTCAGTACCTTTACTGGTGCAGATGTCAGGTACGGTCCAGGGTACTCGGTAGGAAGGGTGCACTTCAGGACTCTCCCCAGTGAGCGGGTATAAGGCCTCCTGGTCCGTTTCTCCCTCTCTGTATCCTCCTGGCCAGCCTGCAACTGGGCCTAGCTTCTGTGTTGTGTTGTTCTCTCACCTGTCGCTTGGTAGTAGGACCTTTCTCTGGCAACCACTATCCCTGGACGCTGAGGCCTTCGTGGTACCTAGTCCTGTAAAGGGTTTAGCTTCAGGTCAACCAGGGATCTGTAATCCTCCTGGTATGCCGGTAATCCCTACTGGGTGTAGAGGACCCTGTAGGCGCGGACCCAGTGTCCGGTTTGTATTCTGGGGTGAGCCTGTGATGCTCCTCTGCCCCCTTAACTACCTTCTCCTCTCCTCTTTGCCTCCGGCCACACTCGGGGCCCTCAGAACACAGCAGCGCACATGCTGCTTCATCACTGGTCTAAGTGCCAGCACACTCTCTCTGACTGAGAGACTCTGACTGAACTGCCTGACTCCACCCTCCATATATATATCCCTAACAGGGCTCCCTCTGGTGGTCTGAGATGGAAGGGTGGAGGTGTTTGTTTGTAATGAGGGCCTCTTGTGGAGAAGTCCATCCATGAACCCTTTTGGGTCCTGTGGTACCTGTGGTAGCAGGGCGCCACACATAGGCATAGGAATAGTATAAAGCTGTAGATATAGATAGGAATGGAAAAGTGCAGTGGAGGGCACAATCAAATCAGGAAATAGTTAGGTATAGCATAGCAACAGTTAAAGTGTTAGGGAACAGCCCCAGTATGGGAGGAGCAAGGGTAACTATATGAGGAAACACTTCCTCCTTGGGACAGTTGATGAGAGGCTTCGATAGAAAGAGTGATTAGTGAAGTCCAAGGCCAGAGGGCTGAGAAGCACGGGAAACTACGAACGTCTGGGGCAGCATGCGGATGGTCGCCACTAACTTTAGTGGACCTTCCTGGGACATCCGGGGCCTTTGGCCCAAATTAGGTACAGAGGAGCGTGCCTTAATCACTTTCCAGAAGGGAAATCCGGACGGGGAACTGTATCAGGAAGGCGGGTCGGAACTCATGAAAGCTGCGGAGCTGGACAGAATATTTCAGGGGCCAGGGGTGCCAGACCAGAAAGGGATAACTCAGACTGAAAAAGAAGTGATTGTAACATCGTACTGTGCTGTGACTAAGATGGAGTTTGGACTATTCAGTAAAGTTCATTTGTTTGAAAAGGATCAAGTGTCTCCTGTTCAATGTGCGGCTGATCCAGGATCCGGAGGTGTGGAGTCAGCGAAGGCCTCAGGCCAAATCGTGTTATTACATGCACACACACCTCCAGGGATACGGGACATTATCTACTTGTAGGTTGCCAGGGTGTGGGAACGCAGCAGCTCATGACTACCGCCCTGCACACCTTATACATGTTCAATACTTTTTCCCTGTGCCATTTCGCAGTATTACACATAACTTAATTTATGGACATCTATGGTGATTTCCTGTGTGAATTGGATGGGTTTTTACCGACATCTGGTGAGAATTTCATGTCAATAGCAGCTTTAGAAATATATTTACTTAGAAAATTGGTGGCGTGTTCAATACTTATTTCACCCACAGCAAGTATGTTTTTTGAAGTGTTTGTTTTATTTTGGATTTTCGAGCAGAAATCTGCTGCATAAATTGCTGCTTTGGCGCCGGTCAATGTACGCTGTAGATCTTCAGTGTGGGGATAAGAATTTGTAAAATCCACCTTCTCACTCATAACATTAGTACTGCACTATGCAGCAGATTTTATATGCAGTTATATTCTGCTGGACTTTTGAGACCGGGCCAAGGAATAGTTGGTGGAATAGGCAGCTGCCTTGAGTGCCAGAATGAGCAAAATCCTAAACGAAAAAATAATACACAGTAAGAGATAAGAGGGATAGAATCAGGAGAAAAAGTACAGGAGCCGCCCAACGAGATGTGGTAGAATAGTCAGCATTAGGAACTTCATATGGAGCAGATGGATGGAAATAAGGAGCATGTATAATTATAAACTAGGACATTAGGGATTGCTGGAGAAAGGGCCAGAGACCCACAGGGTAATAAGATGAATGAGTGTCCATCTGTCAGATGTGATGTGGAACCTCCAGAACTGAGGAGGAAAGGGACACATTCCAAAACCCCTGCACATCAGAACAGCTTGTGCCACCACTGATTTTTGCCTATTACTGGTCTTAATCTTAAGCCTTCCAAAGGATCATTAAGCACTGTGGTGGCCATTCTGGCCATGTAAGCCTAGAAGAGGACCTGTCACTTGCCGCACATATATAATTTTTTTTTTTACCTGGTGTGAATGCCTTTGTTCTCCTGAATCCGGCGCTGTTTTTTTGTGTTCCTGTGCCTCTCCATTCCTGAGATATGGCCCCCCTCTTCCCTGTAAATCTAGTCTTGTTAGCTAAATGGGCGTGGTCCTCAAATCTTCTTTGCGGGAGACTTCATAGGAACCACACCCCTTTGCCTAAGAAGACTAGATTTATATACAGAGAAGAGGAGACCATATCTCAGGAACGGAGAGGAGCAGGAGCTAAAGAAAAATAATTCCGTATTTAGGAGAACAGACACAGGTACCAGGTGAAAGAAATGCATAATTATGGAATATCCTCTTCAGGGAGGAAGAGGACTTGAACTCTTGGGTCACCTATTGTAAGCATTAATATTAAAAGTCAATATCGATCCTTTAACGAGCCTGGCCACATAACTTAGGATGATAACAAGACAAACCAGACACTCTGTTTGCAGACATGTGTTTCAGGGTGTTTGCCCCTCATCAGTGTAAAGCAGGCGGTCTGATTTGGCTGGGTTACAGGCCTCTCAAAGGGTGTGTCAAAGTGGAAGAGTTTGTCCTTGTGGAAAGCACTAAGCCAGCATGAGGAGACTTCTAGGCCATGTAATGCTCCTTTGGGAATTTATGGCTGCTATTTCTGAAAAACAATGCCACACCTGTCCAAGGGTTAAGTCTCACAAGGTCTGGTAAAATAAATGGGGCTGAACTACAATACAACATTCAACTTGTGGACATGTGTGGTGCTGTTTTTGGAAAACAAAGCCATGTTTTTCTATTTTACGGACAACCTCTTTAATTAAAGAGTATTTGGTAATATCATCCTTTTCCTTACAGCTCGCTCCCAGTAGCGTATAACACAGCCGAGAGCTATGTGATGTTTTATCGGATAGCACTCGGTTTAATGTTATACTATGGGGCAGTGCATATTTGTGATTATTTTCTCATGCCGATTCGCTATGAGTGCGTGGAAAACATCAGACTGCACTTGGATGTCATTCGAGTGCAGTCTGATGTAAGCACACAGAGACAATGGAGAAGATGGAGAGATTGAGTTCTCCACACTTCTGCAAGGGAATTGGATCACACTAACATGACACTCGGATCAAACTCTGACAGAGTCTGATCAGAGTGTCATTAGCATAATCGGCCCTTTTCTCTCGGCTGTAAGCGGCCCGATTCTCGCGGCCGTGAGAGAGCCCTTATTCTGATTCTTCCTTCTCTTTTATAGAAGTAACAATCACTTCATTATATAACCTAAGGTACACTAGGGTGGGAGGGGGGCAAACATCCAAACTCTGGTATATAAGGAGGCCTAAAATTCCCTCTTTCACATAATAAGACACCTGGTAGGTAGATAGGCAACACATGGTAAGTGGGGGCCCTTTTACACATTTTGCATTGCTGCTGAAAGTAGCTCTTTTCGTGGTATAGGGGAAGTGGGAAGAGCGAGACTAAGCACCAGAATTGGCTCATCTTATTGATGCAGCATTTCTGGGGCTGCTGAGGGCTGATCTTATTAGCCTCGGAGGGGGCCAATATCCATGGCCCCTTCGCTGGCTATTAATATCAGCCCACAGCTGTCTGTTTAGCCTTTGCTGGTTAGAATATTGAGGGGGACCCTATGTCAATTTTTTCCTGTAGTCCCCCTGTAATCTAGCCAGTAAACGCTAATCAAACAGCTGTGAGCTGTCATTAATAGCCAGTGAACATTTTTTGGCTAATGGCTCCTTTCCCTCGCGGGTAATATCAGCCCCCAGCGCTCGGCTTTCCCTCTGCTGGTTATGAATAATCGAGGGGATCCCACGCCATTTTTTAAATTTAATTATTAATTTTACACAAGATGTACACAGCGGGTGCTGAATACAACTCCCATCATTGTCTCTTGGTTACACTGATCTCAGCGCAAACAGGTGATTATGATGAGAACTGCCTTCAGCAACCGGCGCCTGGGATAAGCGTGAACTGTACTGCTTTTCCCAGGCGCTGGTACGTGTCACACGGAAACACAGATGGCACACGGATGTGTAGCATGGACACACAGACTGCAAACGGATACACGGATGTCACGCGGATGTCACATATACGTACATAAGGATGGCACACAGACACGGACCACAGATCTCACAGTACTGTTTTTTCCTGAACAGGGATCACCAGGTCGTGTGAAGGAGGCCTAAGCCAAGACAAAACCAGAGTAGTCCAAAATCAGTATCATCAAGCAGAGGTAAAGGTCAAAACAATCCAAGATCTCAAACTTAATAACAAACAGGATCAGGGCAGCAGAGATACAGGGAGAGGACCAGGGTCAGGTATAACCTATAACTGGCAATAGAAGGCAGATAGCTAGGAGTTTATATAGTGTGTAATCCCACCTAAGGCTCACCGAATGGAGATGCTGAGAAGACCATGTTTAAGAATTAACCTCCAAACTCCCAAAATATTAAAGAGAAATGTTGCATTGTTGCCCCACGTCACCAGCGACAAGGGTGCGGCACTGTCCGATGACAGTAGTCAAGGATAGACAAGGATGATACAGGTGCCAGGTTGAATACAGTTTTTTACAACATGAAAACCGACAGATGATCATCAGGACTATAGTTAAAGGGAACTTCTTGGGAATGTCCGCTTCTTGGTGACCTTAATTCATTTTCTGTGTGGAACTGGAAAAAAAAATATTACTCTATGTATTTCTGCACAATTTCCATTTACCTTGCTGCTGTCTTCTTATGCTCTACTTTTTCCACAGCTGGTGCAGAGATGTTCAATGCTAATAGGAAAGGTGGGTGGTCAGCGTATCATTGCATCTCGTCAGGGTGGCAGAGTTTACACAGTGCGCCCAGCAGTGTCTGTGTGCACTCCCCTGCATGGGCCAAGCATCTCCTGTGTTGTGACAAGTATGTCGTGAGCTTCTAGCTCTGCTTTATATAAACTGCCAAGAAAGCCAGGCTACTGCTTAATTGCTGTTCGGAGCATGCCAAGATGCCCAGCAGCTCCTCTCTCTGATGCCTGGTATGCCAAGTATGTCTACAGGCTACTGTGTTATTATAAGAGTGCAATAGCAGCTTGGTAATTAAAGGGTTGAATTGCAATACCGGAACCAGCCTATGGACAAAAGTGGCGCTGCTTCAGGAAAAAAAATGTAGACGGGTTGTCCAAAGACAACTTCTTGTCTTCTTTTTTTACCTGTCGTACAGACAAGTCATAAAATCATAACCTCTCTGACCCAGACTGTTGTTGACAGCAAGGAGTGGCACAACTAAATGCAGCTCATTATAAGGGAATGGGGCTTTACAAAATCCTATTCTATGGGTCTTAGGACACACTGCAGCTTTTCAAAGGGTGAAATCTGATGTAAATCTGGAGCAAAATCCATGGACTTGTCTCAAGATAGATGATAATTTATGATTGCTCTGGGTCTGACAACTGAAACATTCCCTGTACAGTGATAGTCCACATGCATGATGACTACTCCAACTACTCTACTTCTATGAAGCTGAAGGAACAAGTCTCTTTTAATCCCATAGAAGTGAATGGGGCAGTGGTCATGCTGCAGTTCCCATCACTCAGGGGACTTCAGGACTCCGGTTTTCTAGAGGGGTGCAGGTCCCAGTGTGCAGACCCCCAGAGATCTTGCATTCATCATCTATCCTGTTAATAAGTCAACCTTCCAAGGAATTCAGTGTGTCTCTTATAGGATAAAACTCAATTTAAAGAGGTTGTCCACTACTTTTACATTGATGCCCTATCCTTAGGATAGGTCATCAGTGTCTGATCGGCCAGCACCTCCTGCCGGGACCCTGAGCGATCAGGCATTGATGACTTATCCTAAGGATAGGCCATCAATATAAAAGTAGTGGACAACCTCTTTAAGGACTTCAACCTACTCAGATCAATGATGACTCAAGATGAGGTGACGACACAGGATGTCAATAGGAGAATAGCTATGGACAAATCAACAATGAAGTCTCCGGAAAAAGTCTTCAAATCGAGTAACATTTCACTGGCGATGAAGATACGGCTCGTACATAGTTTGGTCGTCTCTGTGGTAACATATGGATGCGAAACCTGGACGATAAAGAAAGAAGACAGAAGAAAAATCGACGCCTTTGAAATGTGGTGCTGGAGAAGAATGCTATCAATACCATGGATGGCAAGAAGAACAACCAAAACAATTTCGGAACAAATCAAGCCAGACATGTCACTCGAAGCAAGGATTACCAAGATACGGCTTGCCAACTTTGGACATATACAAAGAGAGCAATCACTGGACAAGGACATCATGGTTGGAAGAATAGAAGGAACAAGGTGAAGAGGAAGACCATCAACCTGATGGCTTGTTACAATCAAGATAATGACGGAGAAGACCCCGGTGGACCTATCTTGGCTTGCACAAGATCAATCTTCCTACAAATCTTTCATCCATCAAGTCACCATGGTTCGAGATCCAGCCGAAGGCCATTTAAAAAAAAGTTCTTGGCAAGCTGCACTCTTTGCCTAAAGTTTGAACTGAGTTGAAAACTCTTTGGGTATGCAAAACCTGGAATTCTGAATTATTAAAAGATGGCTCCCATTTCTAAACTCATTTAATATAACAGAAAAATGGCTGTATAGTTTTTTTCACCCTGGAATAATTGTGCATTACATAGTCAGTCCATTGATTTTAATAGCAAATGTGAACCCCTGTGGTGGTGCTGCATGGAAATTTAGCACTTAATGTCAGATTCTCCTACAAATCACAGCTGATCTTTCCAGGTCCCAGCAGTGCAATATACATCATCAGCTCACACTCCTAACAAAAAGTCTTTGTACATTGTTGACAGCCTCTTTAAGGTCTTTACGAGGACTCTCAACCATTTTTCCCATTCTACAAGGTGCTTATAAATGTTTTTGCAAAGGGAACTGCCTGTATTCATCAGAGCCAGGACCTGTAATCACTTCATAACCCTTGTATGATACTCAGCGGGTCCTCCTGACCTGTAAAATACCCAGTCTCCTTGGAGATAAATGCATGTCCATTGAGAAATTGATAATTTCAGATCATCACTATTAATGGAGATGGTTTTGAAGAAAAAGTTGTCTACCTCAAGGTATTGGATATTCTTCACATCTGGTTTTATTTTTTTTTCTAAAGTAAGACCACACCGTAACCAAATGCCCTTCCAATCCCACACCTCCCTTAGTTCTGACCCTGTCCTCTTAGGTACATATTCGAGGGGGAACGTGTATCAGAAGTAAGGGGAATTGGCGACGTGTAGGGATGGAAGGGACCTGAACTGAATGAAAACTAATCAGATTTGAAGGCGATACAAAGCTAGGAGGAATAGCTAACAATAGACAGAGAAAGGATTCAGAGGGACCTAGATAAGCTTGAACAATGGGCAGCGACTAATAAAATGGTAGTTAACAGGAAGAAATGCAAGATTCTACATCTGGGCACGAAAAATTACATCGACAGAATGGGAGGAATAGAGCTAAGCAACAGTATGTGTGAAAACACTTGGGTCACAGACTTCACATGAGTCAACAGTGTGATGCAGAAGCAAAAAAGCAGCTCTGGGATTTATTAAGAGAATCATAGAATCTAGATTATGTGAAGGAATTATCCCCCTCTACTCCTTCATTATCAGACTTCTTCTGGAATACTGTGTCCAGTTCTGGGCACCACATTTTATAAAAGACATCGAAAATCTGGAGCAAGTTCAGGATGATGAGCGGACTTCAAACTATGTCCTACGAAGAACGATTAAAGGATTTGGGAATGCTAAGCTTGCAAAAAAGAAGGCTAAGAGGAGACTTAATAGCTGTCTACAAAAAAACCTTTTTGACAGTGAGGGTGATCAATGAGTGGAAAAGGCTGCCACGAGAGGTGGTGAGTTCTCCTTCAATGGAAGTCTTCATACAGAGGCTGGACAGACATCTGTCTGAGATGGTTTAGTGAATCCTGCATTGAGCAGGTCCCTTCCAACTCTTAACATTCTAGGATTCTAAGGGCATTTGTCTAGAAGCCAATTGTAAATGGGGCACTACCAAGCAACTCTGCCTTATACAGAGTATTTTGAATCTTTCCTTAGCTGAAGGAAAGCCTAATAATGGCTCTAAAGATGAGGGTTCATCTACAGAACCCCCATTGGGATACTGACAAAGGAGGCTGCATGTTCCCTTTTCAAAGGAGTACTTGTTGCCCACAGGTGGCACTCTATGTATTGTATCTGGTGACCGAGAATAGAGCTGTGAAAGGAGCAGTTTAAGCGTGACCTCCGCTCCACCCAAACAGAGGACAATGAACCCCTGTTCTCATGATCAGTGGAGGTCCCAGTGATAGGGTTCCATCTTTAACATTTGAAAGTTCTCCAGGAACTAATGAGCTTCATTAGGGTTTAACTTCCCAATCAAGGACTCAAGATTTATGAAGACCCTTTGAATTGGAAGCTAAAATCTTCTCTTTGGGGGTCTCCCCCAACTGTGAAAAGGTGCAGAATTTGGTGCAGCAATGTTATAACGCGGCATGGTCTACACAGCACGGCAGCCTTGCAGAGCTGGGGTCCTGGGTTCAAATCCCACCAAGGACAGCATCTGCAAGGAGTTTATACAGTTATATGAAAAAGTTTGGGCACCCCTATTAATCTTAAGCTTAATGTTTTATAAAAATTGGTGTTTTTGCAACAGCTATTTCAGTTTAATATATGTAATAACTGTTGGACACAGTAATGTTTCTGCCTTGAAATGAGGTTTATTGTACTAACAGAAAATGTGCAATCTGCATTCAAACAAAATTTGACAGGTGCATAAGTATGGGCACCCTTATCATTTTCTTGTTTTAAATACTCCTACCCACTTTTTACTGACTTACTAAAGCACTTTTTTTGGTTTTGTAACCTCATTGAGCTTTGAACTTCATAGCCAGGTGTATGCAATCATGAGAAAAGCTACTTAAAGTGGCCACTTGCAAGTTGTTCTCCTGTTTGAATCTCCTCTGAAGAGTGGCATCATGGGCTCCTCAAAACAACTATCAAATGATCTGAAAACAAAGATTATTCAACATAGTTGTTCAGGGGAAGGATACAAAAAGCTGTCTCAGAGATTTAACCTGTCAGTTTTCACTGTGAGGAACATAGTAAGGAAATGGAAGAACACAGGGACAGTTCTTGTTAAGGCCAGAAGTGGCAGGCCAAGAAAAACATCAGAAAGGCAGAGAAGAAGAATGGTGAGATCAGTCAAGGACAATCCTCAGACCACCTCCAGAGAGCTGCAGCATCAACTTGCTGCAGATGGTGTCACTGTGCATTGGTCAACTATACAAAGCACTTTGCACAAGGAGAAGCTGTATGGGAGAGTGATGCGAAAGAAGCCGTTTCTGCAAGCACGCCACAAACAGAGTCGGCTGAGGTATGCAAAAGCACATTTGGAGAAGCCAATTTCTTTTTGGAAGAAGGTCCTGTGGACTGATGAAACCAAGATTGAGTTGTTTGGTCATACAAAAAGGCGTTATGCATGGCGGCAAAAAAACACAGCATTCCAAGAAAAACACTTGCTACCCACAGTAAAATTTGGTGGAGGTTCCATCATGCTTTGGGGCTGTGTGGCCAATGCCGGCACTGGGAATCTCGTTAAAGTTGAGGGACGCATGGATTCCACTCAGTATCAGCAGATTCTTGACAATAATGTTCAAGAATCAGTGATAAAGTTGAAGTTATGCAGGGGATGGATCTTTCAGCAAGACAATGATCCAAAACACCGCTCCAAATCTACTCAGGCATTCATGCAGAGGAACAATTACAATGTTCTGGAATGGTCATCCCAGTCCCCAGACCTGAATATCATTGATCATTTGTGGGGTCATTTGAAGAGTGCTGTCCATGCTCGGCGACCATCAAACTTAACTGAACTGGAATTGTTTTGTAAAGAGGAATGGTCAAAAATACCTTCATCCAGGATCCAGGAAATCATCAAAAGCTACCGGAAGCGACTAGAGGCTGTTATTTTTGCAAAAGGAGGATCTACTAAATATTAACGTCACTTTTCTGGTGAGGTGCCCATACTTATGCACCTGTCAAATTTTGTTTGAATGCAGATTGCACATTTTCTGTTAGTACAATAAACCTCATTTCAAGGCAGAAACATTACTGTGTCCAACAGTTATTACATATATCAAACTGAAATAGCTGTTGCAAAAACACCAATTTTTATAAAACATTAAGCTTAAGATTAATAGGGGTGCCCAAACTTTTTCATATAACTGTATGTTCTCCCCGTATTTGCGTGGGTTTCCTCCGGGTTCTCCAGTTTCCTCCCACACTCCAAAGACATACTGATAGGGAATCTAGATTGTGAGCCCCAATGGGGACAGTGCCGATAATGTCTGTAAATTGCCTGAATTGTAAAGCGCTGCGGAATATGTTGGCAATATATAAATTATTATTATTACTACATGTCTATAGTATGGATTCACAGATTCCCTATAGCTGTCATGTGGAGCATATGTGAATTTAGTGCTTTAGGGCTCGAGCACACAACTGTAAAATTGGACGAGTTCTATCTGTTGTTTTGACCCCTTTGTGAAACAAAAGATAGGGCATGTTGAAATCCGACATGCCTAATCCCTTTATCTCTCTATATCGGCAACCAAGAGAAAGTGGTTGCTATAGTCATATCAGCACTTTAAGGGGGTACGACAATGCGTTTATGGGGGACTTTTAATCTGCTTCATATGAAAGAGTTTTATATTAATGCTGGATTGTGCAGCATATCCGTTCCCAGAAAAGAGCCCTATGAGAATATATTAGTCGCACTGTCAGGAGTCAGAGCCTTGTTACGCTTTATTTAGCAGGACAATCGTGGACATTTGTTTAAGGCGGATGCAGACACCAGGCTGCAAGTTAAACATATAAACTTACATGCACCAGCAATAAAATCAACATGGCTGTGGAGAGAAGCAGAGCGCTGACAGGAACCTCATCTGGAAATGAACGTTTGTCCCCAGGGACCGACTGTCATCAAGAAATCAGAGGACAGACATAGAGACCTGCACAGTGTCTGTACATTAACTATGTCCCCTGTCAGAGGTCTGGGCAGCATCACTCCATTACCCCTGTCCCAGCAGAGACCACTCACTTAACCCCTCTCCTGCTGGCCGTGCGTCCTCGGAGTATTGCCGCATTACCACGGTCGTGATGGACGTTGCTCCATTTAACTTGCCTACAAGGCTGCAGATTATTACTCCATTAAGTACCAGCCTATTACTTCATTAACACTCTGCGAGAGTCTAAAATAAAAAGCCTACAGATTGGAACGCTATAAATTCTCAAGTCCATAGATCTACAGAGAGACCACCAGGCCATTGCTGCCGTATGTGAAAAGAAGGAAAATGTAAGGAAAGGGGCCTATATCAGACAGGCTTTGGCACAGCATGGCGCCCTGGGCATAACTATGAGGCTAGAAAGCCAAGGACCTTCCATGGATCCAAAAAAAGTAAGACTTGGTCTACACCAGTGTTTCTCAACTCCTGTCCTCAAGACCCACCAACAGATCATGTTTTCAGGATTTCCATTTACATTGCACAAGTGATGGAATTATCACCTGGGCAATACTAAGGCAATCCTGAAAACATGACCTGTTGGTGGACAGGAGTTAAGAAACACTGGTCTACACGATGACTTTGGCCGAGCGGCCAAAGATCATTCTACACATGGCTACTACATCACAGCATAATGCAGGTGAATGGGATCCAATTTTCTCAGAAGTGGAGAGAAAAATAAAAGTTTCTCCACCTTCTCCATGTGGTCAGTCTGTGAAAATCAGACCTCACTCGGTTGTCATCTGATTGTGGTCCGATTTTTTTCATGGACCTGTTTAGCATCAGACTTTGGTCAGAGTTTCATCAGTATTTCTCGGATGAAAAAAAGAAAACTGATAGAGATTTCTGAAGCTTCTCCTATCATCTAATCTGGCCAGGACCGGTTAAAAATGCCAAAAGACACAACATTTTTGCAACTTTACAACATTTGAAGATGTTTTATGCCATAAAACTTGTGATAATATCTTCATTAGTCAGGGCCAATGTTTTAAGCACTAGGATATGGTCACAGTCTTTTGACGTGGATTCGGTCCAGATTCTTTTTCAAATACACTTTGAATAGGATTCTTATTGATTTTACTCTAAAAACATGGTGTTGTATTTTTCAGTGTGGAAAAGCAGTTTGTCAATTCTTAATTGAGTCGCTCTTGAGGTTTGTATTTATTAAAGATGAATATTGATGGGCGAACACTAAAATGCTCGAATACTCGTTGCTCAGGTCGAGCACATTGGAATGCACGAGTGCTCGGTCCGAGTAACGAGCCCAATGTAAGTCTATGGGAAACTCGAGCATTTTTCCGGCGCCTTCCCCGGCGGTCTGCAGAGGGCCTAAAAATTTCCCAAATCGATGGGAACAGTGCTTAAATGACATGGGAACAGCATGGGGAAGACCCCTGGAAGCATCTCTGACTCCCAGGTCACTGCTGTCAACAATGTTGTCAGAGGTATTACGCCACTTTTACGGACTCACAAGAAAATATTCAAAAACAAAACCAAAATGGATTTTCCTGGGAAAAATGTTAAGGAACATCCTTTCCAGGGTAATGACTTGTATATAAAGCAAAATAAATATACAAAAACAAGAATGCTCATCCACACCTTGGGTTATGTTCACACGTAGCATTTTTGATGTGTTTTTGCACTTTTGCATTGCTTTCAACGGTGAAAAATACATTCACCGGTAAATGTAATGTTAACATTTTACTACCTTATCTTGCCATGTGGTGTGTGAGACATAATCAGACAAATCCTGTTTCATTTATGAACGAGGAACTCTGAAAGTCACAAAGCCTATTTTTATAGGGCCATCAGGCGGCCCTTACTATTCTTAAAGGGCCAGTAGTCGGCTATGCTTTGTTGTTCCCATTATTAAAAAGTGTGTCTCCTATACAGTTATTGCATATGCAGTGAGTGCAAGGGCTGCCAAAAATTTGGACACACCCCAATACCCCTCTGAAGAGACAGAGGAGGGCCTCAGTAAAAAAAATGTTCCCATTATATTATAAAGGAGTGGGTCTCCTATAGTGGTAATGCCCATGGAGTGACTGCAAGGGCTGCCAAAATTTAGGAAAAACCCCAATAACAATTTAAAGACACACAGAGCTGGACCTCAGTAATGATATGTTCCCATTAGAAAGAAGCGGGTCTGCTATACAGTTATAGGGTATGCAATGAGTCCAACGGCTGCCAAAATTTAGGAAAAACCCCAATAACAATTTAAAGACACATAGAGCTGGGCCACAGTAACGACATGTTCCCATTAGAAAGGAGAGGGTCTGCTATACGGTTATAGGGTATTCAGTGAGTCCAACGCCTGCCAAAATTTAGGAAAAACCCCAATAACAATTTAAAGACACATAGAGCTGGGCCACGGTAACGACATGTTCCCATTAGAAAGGAGCGGGTCTGCTATACAGTTATAGGGTATGCAGTGAGTCTCTATAAAGACACATAGAGCTGTGCCTCAGTAACGACATGTTCCCATTAGAAAGGAGTGGGTCTCCCATACTGTTCTTGCTTATGCAGTGACTGCAACGGCTGCCAAAAATTTGGAGGAACTCCAATGCCCATTGCAAGAGACGTAGAGGTCGGAGGGCCTCCTGAAAACTATGTTCCCATTATTAGGAAGTGAGTCGCCCATACTGTTTGTCTATGCAGTGAATGCAACGGCTGCCAAAAATTTGGAGGAACTCCAATGCCCCTTGCAAGAGACGTAGAGGTCGGAGGGCCTCCTGAAAACTATGTTCCCATTATTAGGAAGTGGGTCTCCCATACTTTTTGCCTATGCAGTGAATGCAACGGCTGCCAAAAATTTGGAGGAACTCCAATGCCCCTTGGAAGAGACGTAGAGGTCGGAGGGCCTCCTGAAAACGATGTTCCCATTATTAGGAAGTGGGTCTCCCATACTTTTTGCCTATGCAGTGAATGCAATGGCTGCCAAAAATTTGAAGGATATGGTAGATATGGTCGATATGGTGGTGATATGGTGGTGGAAGACGAGGATGAGGAGAAGGAGCAGGACAAGAGCAAATAAACAAAATCAGGAAGCGTATACCTATGTCTGGGTGTGAAGACAGAGGTGCATGGGAATAGAGTTAGACCTCCCAAAAAAAGACACTGTTTTTGAGTTTATGTTACGCTGCTATCATTCGGTGGTGTTGAGAAGTCTGGCCTAATCCAGCCCTTGTTTATTTTTATGAGTCAGCATGTCAGCATTTTCAGTTGACAGGCGGATGCGGCAGGGCAGGCGAGGACCTCCAAGGCGTAGACAGCCAGTTCATGCCACGTGACCAGCATGGATACCCAATAATTATAAGACACAGAGGAATCATGGAGGACGTTGGTACGGTCAGCAAAGTACTCCCTCAGCATCTTCCGAAACTTTTCCCTCTTTGTGAGAGTACTCCGTGCCTCAGGGCCTGTCCGATGGGAGGGTCTGAGAAAACTGTCCCAGTACTCCTTGGTTGTCCAATGAACTGTGACCACTGCCGCCAGCGTTTTCAGATGGGAATTTTTTTAATAATTCCGCAACAAGGGCATTCTGGTACTGCCCTATTTTATTAGGCCTGTCCGGTGTGGCAATAAGAGATAGAAAGTTCTCCTTGTAGCATGGGTCTAGAAGTGTCACCATCCAGTAATGACTGTCACTCAAAATTTGGACAACACGAGGGTCACGGGAAAAGCAGCATAACATAAACTCAGCCATGTGTGCCAGACTGCTAACAGGCAAGACTTCCGTGTCCTCACCAAAAGGACGACTGACCATGCTCTCCTCTTCATCCTCCTCCTCCTCCTCCCTGTCCTCAAACCATCCACGCTGAACAGACGGTATGACAGTTGTGCAGGTAGTACCGTCTATAGCACAGGAAACTAGCTCCTGTTCTTCCTCCTCCTCCTCTTCCTCATTGTCACCCAATCCACGTTGGGATGAGATAAGGCTGGGTCGTGTGGAATCACCCTGTACGTTTTTTTGCTCCATCTCATCGTGCTCCGCCTGCAATGCATCCTCAGAAGACAGAGAACCGGGATGGTGATGCTAATTATGGCGTCGTCGCCGCTCACCATCTTGGTGGAGTCCTCAAAGTTTTGGAGGATGGTACAGATGTCTGACATCCATGTCCACTCCTGAGGTCTTATGTGTGGAGTCTGACCTGAACACCGATGGCCTTGTTGATGCTGGTAGTCAACAACTGCCCTCTTCTGCTCACAAATCCTTCCCAACATCTGCAATGTAGAGTTCTAATGCGTGGGGACATCGCACTCCAGTCGGTGAGCTGGAAGCTGCAAATGCTGCTGAAGCACGGCAAGGGCGGGGAAGCTGTAGCTGACCTTCTAAAATGGGCACACGGCGTACTTTGACAAGCAGATCCGGCATATCTGGGTAGGTTTTGAGAAACTGCTGAACCATGAGCTTAAGCATATGGGCCAGGCATGGTACATGTGTGAGCTCGCCTCGCCTCAGAGCCAGGTTCCGGCCATTGTCACACACGACCATGCCTGGCTGTAGGGTCAGCGGTGTCAGCCACAGATCTTCCTGCTCTTACAGAGCTGTCTACAACTCTTCAGCATTGTGCGATTTGTCACCTAAGCATATTAGCTTCAGCACAGCCTGTTCTCGCTTGGCCGAAGCAGTGCTGCAGTGCTTCCAGCTTCTGACTGTTGTGGTCATTTCAGAGATGAAGGTTGAAGAGGAGGAGGTGCAGGAGCTGTAGAATATGGGGGCAACCCTGATTGACCCAGGGCCCGCAATCGTCAGCGTCGGGAGGACGTGTTCCATCCCAAGGTCCGACTGGGTCCGCACTTCCACTATACTAACCTAGTGTGCCATCAGCGAGATGTACCGTCCCTGCCAACAAGCTATTGTCCACGTGTCCGTGGTTAGATGGACTTTCCCAGTAACTGCGTTGTTGAGGGCATGGCTAATGTTGTGGGACACATGCTCGTGTAATGCGGGGACGGCATATCGGGAGAAATAGTAGCAGCTGGGGACCGAGTACCGAGGCATGGCCTCCGCCATCAAGTTGCGGAAAGTTCCGTCTCCACGAGCCTAAGAGGCAACATTTTGAGCACAAGCATTCGCGAAATGTGTGAATTTAGTAGTGTGGCCTCTGGGGCGTTGGATGCGTATTTGCACTTGCGTTCCAAGGACTGGGGTAGGAACGCTTGCTGATGGTGCAAGTTCAGAGTCTGCAATGACATGTGCAGGGTGGGAGGCAAATTGTGATGCCCCATGGACAGGGGATTGGCATACACGCACAACAGTGGAAGAAGCTGTGGTGCCACCCACAGACACTGTTTCTGGACCCTGGGGTTTGGCCCACTTAGTCGGGTGCTTTGCTGCCATGTGCCTGATCATGCTGGTGGTGGTCAGGCTGCTAATTTTGCTACCCCTGCTGATGCTGGCCTGGCAGGTGGTGCAAATGGCCTTTTTGGGGTTATCTGCACAGTCTTTAAAAAACAACCAGACTCGGGAAGACCTTACAGTTGTACTGGCAACTTCTGTTGTGCTGGCATTACGGGAAACGCTTTCTTGCCTTGTGTCTGCAGCCACCACACTTTTTCTTCCTGCCTGTTGTGGTGCTACGCCTCTCTCCCCCTGTGTGCTGCTGTCCTCACTCTGCATGTCACCCTGCCAGGTTGGGTCAGTTACTATGTCATCCACCACCTCATCTTCCTTTTCCGCACCCTGTTCCTTCTCCTGACTTTCTGGCAATTGTTTCTCATCATCATCATGTGTCACCCCAGGCCTGGATGCCACAAATATTAAAGGCTGTGTCTGAGAGCAGGAGGGAGGTTCCCTGGTCAGGGACAATTAGCATACAGCACCTCCTGTCCCAGGCCAGTAGGGGGAGCTGGCTGCCCCTATAAAAGCTGGAACTGGGGGCAGGGTTAGAGAGAACTGGATGACCTAGCTCAGGACTGAGACTAGTCCCAGAGAAGGAGGGACAGTTCGGCTGTAGCCGAGGAGTCCGTGAGGCAGAGGAGAAGCTGCGAGCCAGGGACAGAGGCGACGAGAGCCGGTCCTGGCTGAGAGAATCACCACCAGACATTGGGGTCCGAGGCTGTCAGGGTTGCAAGCCCAGCAGCAGAGAACCAACCTGCGAGGGATTTCAGGTCCCTTGGCCTAAGAAGCCTGGAGGCTCCGCCACACAGAGGGACCAGTACAGCACGGAGAAGCAAAAGGTACCTAAGGCCCGAGTCGCAAGCCATACAGGTGAAGTACACGGCCAGCTCAGGGACGTGGGCTATTACACCACGAAAAGGGGGATAGTCAGCAAGGGCAGAGAGAGAACGGTAGGCCTTCACACTCACCCTGACTAGTGGGGCTCGCCCGAATGCTCTCAGACACCCAGGCCCATTCCTACCCGGTACTCCTGTTGGGTCATTAGTAACATCTACAATAAAGACCCTGGACTGTTTGAAGCGGATTCTGAACTTTTATTATTGCGGCCTGCACTATCACCCCCAGCATTCACATACGCTGCCCTGAGGCTACACTCTTCCCGTGGGGAGTTATCATATCCCTGTGCTACACACCAACACCAGCCTCAGCGGTCTGCCTTGCAGTGGCGGTCATCCCTGACCGCAATCAACGGGTGGCGTAGTCGGACATTCATAACTCTGCAAATAGACTGCCACAGCATTTGGTCTGACCACCCTGAGCTACGGGATCGGGTTGCCACTACTACCCCCATCATCGCACTGAAGCCCGGTTCCGGGTGCCCCACGGCCCAGGGGGCGAGTCAATCATCTACCTCTTGCGACAGTAATTGCACTTTCCCACCGTTGCCTTTGTGTGACCGTGGCTGCTTAAATATTTGGGCATCGCTACATGTGTTCTCCACTTGACTCGCTTCAAGCTGGCCAGGCGAGAGGCCCGAATCTATAAATGGAAAAGTGAACAGCTCTTCTGATTGTCCAAGTGTGGGATCAGCTGTCTCTGGGCACTCGTCATGGTGGGAGGAAGGAGGATCAGGGTGAGGAATATGCGGTCCAGACTCACGGCTACTGAGACTTGACCGTGTGGAAGACAGGGTGGTGGTGGTGGCAAAGTGACTGGAAGCATTATCCGCTCTCCAACCAACAACCTTTTGACACTGCTCTGTGTTCAATAGTGGTGTTGTGTGGTCCCCTAGTAATTGGGAAAGGAAAGTCGAGTGACAAGATGTGGGTGTTTGTTGTGGCACAATTTCAGCTTGCCCACGGCCTCGGTCTCTGCATCCACCATCACGTCCACTTCCCTGTCCCTTGCCACGTACCTTGCCCATTTTAAATGGAGGACAATATTTTCCACGTTCACTAGAAATGGCTGATTTTGGAGGGAAGTTATATGTGATACTTCTGACAGAGAACCACGTTTTTAAATAGCAGGCCTGTAATTTACTAATACTATTCTTCACAGAGACCTCGTATGAATAGCTTCACCGACACACTGCAACAGAATGGAAATGGAGGCCAATATTTTCCATGTTCAGTTCAAATTTCTGGATTTTTATCGCTGTAATATGGAAACGATCTGGCTGTATTCTGCAGTGCTAACAAGTAAATGGAGCAGAAAAATGATGTACTCTGCATTGCTTTTTAAACAAATAACCAAGATTAAGATAAAAAAATAGCCCTGGTCCCTGATACCTGGGGTTATGTCTACAAATATTTGTCACAGCAGGATCAGTCAGAAGTTGAACATGCAATGGACCCTCTTGTGCTGTATCATGCATTGCAGTCTGCCACATACCCTGCCTGCCTGCCTAACTCCTGCTACCACCTTCACCACTGAAAATATGCAGCTGGATTAGTCCTCAGAAGGACTGTTAGTTCAGATATATATATATATATATATATATATATATATATATATATATGTTGTGGAATACCTATACTAACTATGAACAAGCAAATCTCTCCCTGACTCAGCAGCAGCTCTCCTGCCTGTTTCCTGGGTAGACTGTGACGAGCATAACGACGCCAGGTCTTATATAGAGATTTACATGGAAACCCTGATGTAAGCGCTCAGCGCAGAGCGCTGGATAAATGTGAGCCGAGCCTTAGTGGGATCTTTGGGAGGCAGAATGAACAAATCAACAGCAGGTGAAGAATTGGTTTTATTTATTTTTACACCGTTCCTCGTGCGGTATAAATGATTAGACACATACTGGCAGGCGACCAGTCTATGTATTATTTATCCTATTTAGTATATCAAGGCTGCATTATACAATATATGTTCATTCTACCTTTTGTGTCTCCCCCATTTCCTCATAGACTGTAAGCTTGCGAGCAGGGCCCTCACTCCTTTCGATATGAGATATGCTTATTCTGTATTGTTTATATAAGTCCTCCCCTAAAATTTAAAAAACCAGACAATGTGAACTGAGGTCTAAGATGGCAGACATACAAGAAACAGAGGCATGTTCACACTAGCAAAAAAGAAGCAAGACAAAAATATATCTCATACCCTACCATAATTATATATAAATGTAAAGCAAAGTTGCATAATAAATATAGGGTACTTAGTGAACTATTTTTGATCAAAAAAAGTATACAAGCCGTCCCACCAGCGGCAAGGTGACCCTAAATTGGGACGGTACCTATACTGCCTATATTAAAAACCTTACTGTATATCAAAGTTGAAGTAATGCATATAAAAGGGTAGACAAATAGGACCGGGTCCCAACTCTGTCTGAAACTTGTATGTCTGCCATCTTAGACCTCAGTTCACATTGTCTGGTTTTTTGACTTGTTTGCATTCTGTGCAATTTAAGGGTGTGGCATGCCCTTTGTTGAGCTGATTGGTATATATGTAGCTTACCACGGGCCTAGGTGGTCTGGAGTTGGGACCCGGTCCTATTTGTCTACCCTTTTATATGCATTACTTCAACTTTGATATACAGTAAGGTTTTTAATATAGGCAGTATAGGTACCGTCCCAATTTAGGGTCACCTTGCCGCTGGTGGGACGGCTTGTATACTTTTTTTGATCAAAAATAGTTCACTAAGTACCCTATATTTATTATGCAACTTTGCTTTACATTTATATATAATTATGGTAGGGTATGAGATATATTTTTGTCTTGCTTCTTTTTTGCTACTCCCCTAAAATTTGTAAAGTGCTGCGGAATATGTTGGCGCTATAAAAATTATTATTATTATTATTATTATATTAGACGACTTTTTTTTTTTCGGGTCGGTGCGATTACAGTGATACCAGATTTATTGTGTTTTTTTAGGTTTTGCTGTCACACATTAAAAATGCTTTTTTGCAAAATATAAGTTTTTGCATCGTTGCATTTTGAGAGTTATAATTTTGCTATCTTTCTGCTGAAAGAGTCATGTGAGGGTTTGTTTTTGTGGGATGACTTGAAGTTTTTATTGATGCCATTTTGGATTACATAATAATATTTTTTGATCAATTTCTATTCTGATTTTTGAGAGGCAGAATGAACAAAAACTGCAATTCAGGAATAGTTTGTTTTATTGTTTTTTTTTTACACTGTTCACCGTGCCATAATGATTAGATGCCTTTATTCTTCGGGTCAGTGCGATTACAGCGTTACCACATTTATATTGTTCACTTTATTTTTTTTTCTGTTTTTACACAAAAACAATTTTATAGAAAAAAAAACATGTTTTTGCATCACTATACTCCGAGAGATATAGCTTTTTTATTTTTCCGCTGACAGAGCTGAATGTTTTTTTGCAGGACAAGATGATGTTTTCAGCTATACCATTTCTATATATACTGTATATGACTTTTTGATCGCGTTTTATTCCACTTTTTTGTCAGCTGTACGACGAAAAACATAGTTTTTGCTGTGTTATGTATTTATATTTGTTTTACGGTGTTCAGTCTAGGGTTTAAATAGTGTGACAGTTTTATAGATCAGTTTATAGATCAGCGATACGAAATACAGTATGTGTACTTTTTGGGTTTATTTTTGTTTTTACGTAACTATGTGTATTTATTGGTGTAATTTTTTGCAATTATTTTTTGTTCTTTGTTTTGTGTTTTTTTAAATGAAAAAAAAAAAAACACACACAAAAAAAGTTGTTTTTTTTTACTTTGCCCCTCTATGGGACTTCAACTTTTATTTCTCTGGTCACTGTTGTAATGCAGTGCAATGCATTAGCGCTGTCAGTGTGATACTGACAGAACACCTTTTAGGCCATGCTCCTGGCATGGACTGACAGGGCACCATTGCTGGTAGACCAGAGGTCAATATTTGAC
The DNA here is from genome assembly GCF_046119375.1 of Phyllobates terribilis. NCBI lineage: Eukaryota > Metazoa > Chordata > Amphibia > Anura > Dendrobatidae > Phyllobates > Phyllobates terribilis. Next base: position 550,707,347 of record NW_027362771.1, on the reverse strand, counting down.
CTCCGGCTGGCATGATTAACATCGGCTGCCTGCGATCGCATCTCAGAGGTGCCAATGAAGTGGAAGAGGGAGCTCCTTCTCCTAGCCTTCTAAATGCCACGATTGCTATTAATTGCTGCATTTAGAGGGTTAAACAGCCAATGGCGGTGCAGGCATCAGCCCTGTTACAACAGGAGCTATCACTTAAGCCGAGCTCCCAGCCGCAATTGTACGGGCACAGCTCCTGTGCCCGGATAATTGCCTTGACGTACTGGTATATCCATTTGCGTGAAGTACCCTCAAGATATGACCTACTGGTACATGATATGCTGGGAAGGAGTTAAAATGTAAAAAAAAATATGTAAAAAATATTTCTCCAGACACAACCAAACCAAAAATATTAGGTTGCCTTTTGTGGGCAATTTTCAGAACTAAGAAAACAAAAATCATAATATTTCTCCCATACATTAAGCACCAAGACAAAAAAAAATCAACGTGGCAGAATCGCTGTTTTTTTATCACGTCACATCCCCAAAAAAAGGAAATAAAAAGAGATAATAAAGTCGTATGGACCCAAAAAATGGTGTCATTAAAAACTACAACTTATACCGCAAAAAACAAGCACCAATAGAATTCTAATAGAGAAAGTTATTAGGAAAGAGGTGAATGAAACTAAACTTTTATTTTTATTTTTTACATAGTAATACAAACAAAAAAACAATATAAATGTGGTATCAGCATAACCGTACCGACCCGTAGAAGTAAGTTACTTTTTTCTGCAAAGTGAACATAATACAGTAGAAACACAATAAAAAACACATCGGCGGAATTGCTTTTTTTTTTTTTTTTTTGATTGTTTTTTTTATTTTTTTTTTATTTCACCCATTTGGATTTTTTTTTCACATTTTTCAGTGCATCATATATTAAAATGAATGTTGTTATTTAAAACTAAAACTCATCCTGCAACAACAACAAAAAAAAAAATTCTGATATGACTATGTTGGCAGAAAAAAAAAATACAAAAAATAATTTATGCCTCTTGAAAGAAGAGAGAGATAAAAAACAAAAAATGAAAAATAATAAACCTGCCTTGCACTTTTATAATGGAATTTCCCCGGATCTGCGACACTCTATGACCCTACAGTAAAGGGGGGCGTTTAAGTTATAGGAGTTTCACTTGACTTAACCGTTTCAGTGCCGCCTGTCCTCATCCTAGCGAGACCTCTAGAGTTAGATCCTGAGCTAGGAGAGTGATGATCTGCAGAGTTTCTCCATTCCTCCTCAGTCACTCTGCTACTAATTGATTTCCGAAGAGCTGATGCCTGGATTAATGGTCGGTTCCACCTATCAATCAGCCGACGTCGCAGTACCACGGGCTCTCATCGCATTTTGCTGAGTGGTCCCCGGGGAGGGTTGAGTGGACCAGTGTATTATTATTTATGTCTTATTCTTATTTAATGGACTTAATGCTGAACAAGGAAAATCATGTTAGCAAGGCGGCTCAGGTTGGGCCACAGAGCTTGCAATTCAGCTCCATTATAGCATCTTGGAATGTAATCATGACTGTATTTAATACTGCGCCTGGGTTTAATGACATCATAGATCCGGATAATTCAATGTGACAACTTCCTGGGTGGCAGAAGATCCTCAGGCTGTACAAGATAAGATGACAGAAGAGATCTGCCGTTCATCCCCTTTACTGACTGCAGAGCGTTGCTCTTTAATTGCTTTCCCTTCTTAGGTTTATACAAGTTCCCGAATCCCTTTTATCTGTGGAGTGACGCACTGCTCTCTATATACCGCCATGCAATGCACGTACGTGTGGGCCCCAAGGGTTTCTGTCTGCATGGGCCCTGAGCCCCTGAATTTCAATAATTCAGAAGTACGAAGAAAAAAAAAAATCACTTGAAATATTCACAACGTGTAAAAAATTCACCATCCTTCAGTCTTTTCTGCTCCCGTTCCTGAGGACAACGTCTTATCCCCTCCCCGGGGCTGTATAGTGATGCCGAAAAACTCCAGGAGCACAAAGTAAATCTGCCCGATGCTGATAATGAGCTGTATACTGATGAATAGACTGTATACACCAATACGTTTATACTGCACCAGCGGAATCAGTATGAACAGGGATGAGAAGAAATAAGTACACCCTTTTTGATTTCTTTGTCTTTATATATCAGGACCTGGTCCGTAGAAGATTTTAAAATTTGCTAAATGTAATCTCAGATGAACAACACATAACAAATTACACTGTGTCATTGATTTAAAGGGGTGATCCAAAAGTAACATTTTTTAATCCTAAATCTCTATCTATTTAATGTAATGATCCAATCTCTTTTCTAATATCCTTTAATTGAAAAGTCCCTACCGTTTCCTCTCTTCTCTCTCTAACTGCTTTTCCCTTCTTTTTTTTTTCACCAACTTCCTGTTTGATGACGCTTCATTTCTGAATCCACAGTGCATGCTGGGATACTCAAATGAGACACCCTGAAATGAAGTGTCATCAGTGACGTCCACTTCAAGGGCTGGGCTAATCTCTGCTGTACTGAGCATACGGTTGTCAATTCTAACATATGTTCAGTACGAGTTATCTTGTCACTGTGAGATAATACTTTCAATGCACACTGACAGTGCGCTCCCTCACCAGCTGTGATGAGAAATGATGAGCCGGTAAGAGAGCGCACTGTCAGTGAGCATTGAAAGAAGAGCACCCAGCGAGCAGGAAAAGCAGAGCCCAGCCCACCCCTGAAAATGACATTGATTTTGGGGACGGGGCTGGTCTCTTCTCTGCCTGCTTGCTGGGTTCTCTCCTTACAATTTGCACTGACAGTGAGCTCTCTTGCTGGCTCGAAATTTCTTATCAGAGCTGGCGGGGGAGCGCACTGTCACTGTACATTGAAAGTACTGTCACACAGTGACAAGGGATCTCATACTGAGCATACGCCGGAATCGACAACTGATGCATGCTCAGAGGAGCAGGGACTAGCACAGCCCCTGAAACGGATGTCACTGATGACACTTCATTTCAGGGTGGCGAAAAAAGCTGCGTCAGTGACCGCAGCCTCTGCCCCCTGAAAACATCTTGTTTGAGTTTCCCAGCATGCACTGGGGATCCTCAAAGCGTCATCAAACAGGGAGTTGGTAAAAAAAAGTAGTTAGAGAGAGTAATATAGAGTAATTTTCTAATATACTTTAATTAAAAAGTCTTTACGTATATTAGAAAAGAGAATAGATTGTTATGTAGCGCCCCGAGGGTTCGGTTGCTACAGGGGTATTGCACCTCAACCAGAGGTGTAATATTCCACTCCCAGGTAAGGATGGAGTATGGACCAGGGCTCAGTGGCTGCATACACACACTCACCCCATTTCCGGGGGACAGCTCGACGGTGCTTTCATTTATATATATGCAGGCACAACTGACCATGTCCCTGGCTGGAGTGGGGAGGGGGGAGAGAACCCAGTGATGTAGGAGCAGAAGGGGACTGTTTCTGGAGCATAGGAAGGAGCTAATTGGGTGCAGGTCACCTGGGCTCACACAGAGAAGCAGATAAAAGGTGGGAGCCATCTGAGTTCAGAGAGTTCAGTTCAGTCAGAGAAGTAGTTCAGCCAGAGAGAGAGCTGACAGGGAGCTGTGGCTCAGCCTGAGCTCAGCTCCACGAGGCAGGCCTAGGGTGAAGGCCGGAGCCAGAGAGGAGAAGAGAAGAAGGAGAAGGAAGGAAAGAGGACAGACAGAGGAGTAGGAAGGCTCCAGAGACAAGGAGGCAGAAGGGACCCTAAGAGAGAGCAGAACGGACAGTAACCGTTGCAAACCGCGTGATATCGGGTGAAGGGTCAGGTCGTGGAAGGGTACTGGATTCCCAAGTTGGTGGAGGTAAATTATCCCCCAGCCAAAGACCGGAGGTCGTGATCATCTATTGGCGCGACCCCCCGCCAAACCTGCTAGGAAGGCACCATATAGGATAGCGGGAAACGGGGGCCAACGTTTGCCCGCATAGATTCACGGCTGGACAGAAGTTTGGTCACTGCTGGGGCACGAGAGGCCAGAGAAAGGACAAAAGGGGGTCCTGTGCCATACTCCTGAATTGCCTGGGGGTTGACCGAGCTCCTCACTTGGTGGACGCAGCACGGCTTGGGCAGTCATTGCCGGCAGAAGTGACTCGGATAACAACTGTGAGTAAAAGACCCTGGACTGCATCACTGACTCTGTGTGATTAATGCTGCGTCTGCACCATCACCCCCAGCATCCTAGTACACTGCCCTGAGGCTACACTCTTCCCGTGGGGAGTTATCCTACCCCTGTGCTGCACACCAACATCAGCCTCAGCGGTCTGCCTTGCAGTGGCGGTCATCCCTGACTGCAATCCATGGGTGGCGTAGTCGGACATTCAAAACCCTACAAATAGACTGCCACAGCATTTGGTCTGACCACCCTGAGCCACGGGATCGGGTTGCCACTACTACTCCCAACATTGCACCGAAGCCCGGTTCCGGGTGCCCCACGGCCCAGGGGGCGAGTCAGTTACATACAGTTATATGAAAAAGTTTGGGCACCCCTATTAACCTTAAGCTTATTGTTTTATAAAAATTGGTGTTTTTTCAACAGCTATTTCAGTTTGATATATGTAATAACTGTTGGACACAGTAATGTTTCTGCCTTGAAATGAGGTTTATTGTACTAACAGAAAATGTGCAATCTGCATTCAAACAAAATTTGACAGGTGCATAAGTATGGGCACCTCACCAGAAAAGTGACATTAATATTTAGTAGATCCTCCTTTTACAAAAATAACAGCCTCTAGTCGCTTCCTGTAGCTTTTAATGAGTTCCTGGATCCTGGATGAAGGTATTTTTGACCATTCCTCTTTACAAAACAATTCCAGTTCAGTTAAGTTTGATGGTCGCCGAGCATGGACAGCCCTCTTCAAATGATCCCACAGATGTTCAATGATATTCAGGTCTGGGGACTGGGATGGCCATTCCAGAACATTGTAATTGTTCCTCTGCATGAATGCCTGAGTAGATTTGGAGCGGTGTTTTGGATCATTGTCTTGCTGAAAGATCCATCCCCTGCGTAACTTCAACTTTGTCACTGATTCTTGATCATTATTGTCAAGAATCTGCTGATACTGAGTGGAATCCATGGGTTCCTCAACTTTAACAAGATTCCCGGTGCCAGCATTGGCCACACAGCCCCAAAGCATGATGGAACCTCCACCAAATTTTACTGTGGGTAGCAAGTGTTTTTCTTGGAATGCTGTGTTTTTTTGCCACCATGCATAACGCCTTCTTGTATGACCAAACAACTCAATCTTGGTTTCATCAGTCCACAAGACCTTCTTCCAAAAAGAAATTGGCTTCTCCAAATGTGCTTTTGCATTCCTCAGCCGACTCTGTTTCTGGCGTGCTTGCAGAAATGGATTCTTTCGCATCACTCTCCCATACAGTTTCTCCTTGTGCAAAGTGCGTTGTACAGTTGACCGATGCACAGTGACACCATCTGCAGCAAGTTGATGCTGCAGCTCTCTGGAGGTGGTCTGAGGATTGTCCTTGACTGATCTCACCATTCTTCTTCTCTGCCTTTCTGATGTTTTTCTTTCCTGCCACTTCTGGCCTTAACAAGAACTGTCCCTGTGTTCTTCCATTTCCTTACTATGCTCCTCACAGTGGAAACTGACAGGTTAAATCTCTGAGACAGCTTTTTGTATCCTTCCCCTGAACAACTATGTTGAATAATCTTTGTTTTCAGATCATTTGACAGTTGTTTTGAGGAGCCCATGATGCCACTCTTCAGAGGAGATTCAAACAGGAGAACAACTTGCAAGTGGCCACTTTAAGTAGCTTTTCTCATGATTGCATACACCTGGCTATGAAGTTCAAAGCTCAATGAGGTTACAAAACCAAACAAAGTGCTTTAGTAAGTCAGTAAAAAGTAGGTAGGAGTATTTAAAACAAGAAAATGATAAGGGTGCCCATACTTATGCACCTGTCAAATTTTGTTTGAATGCAGATTGCACATTTTCTATTAGTACAATAAACTTCATTTCAAGGCAGAAACATTACTGTGTCCAACAGTTATTACATATATCAAATTGAAAGAGCTGTTGAAAAAACACCAATTTTTATAAAACATTAAGCTTAAGATTAATAGGGGTGCCCAAACTTTTTCATATAACTGTATATACATAAATATATTAAAAAAATCTTAACAAAAACTTTTAACAAAAACTAGGCCAAAATGCAGAAGCGTGTGTGACTAAATAAGTACACCCCATGAATCAATCATCATGGTTTTCTTTATGACTTTATCAGTCTTACTCTTGGAGGAATTTTGTCCCAATCTTTACAATCTTGTGGACATTCATTTATGCAATTTCTATTGTGTTGAGGTCAGGTCTGTGCCTGAGCCTTTACAACACCTTTGCTTTTCTTTTTCAGCCATTCTGATGTAGATTTCCTGCTGAGCTTGGAATTATTGTCCTGCTACATGACCCAGTTTCGGCTGAGCTCTAGCTTTTGGATGGATGGCCTCACATTTAACTGTTTGGTTGCAATTCATCAAGACCGACATTGTTCACACCTGTCTTGACGAGGGAATGTGAGGGAGTCTGAGGTGCATCTTAAAAGTGGTGTGCGCCTCCGTACACCGTACCACAAATCTTACTCCAGTCAGGGACTGGAGTAAAATTTGTGGTGTAATGTATATCACAACCTGTCATGAAACAGACAAGCTGGTGTTGCCCTGCCGCTATTCCGTCCCAGCGCCACCCATTTTGGCGGATCTGGCCCAAACTAGGGCAGAAACGCCAAAAGTTGTAACATTTTCATGCACCCACATGTTTTTCTGATTTCTGGCTTAAACACTTTGATGAATTGGGACGTTTGAATTTGTAATATAGAGGAATTCATGGTCAACTCAATGACTGCAAGTTGCCCAGGACCTGTGGATGTAAAACAAGCCTCAATCATCACCCCTCCACCACCATACTGATTGTTGTATAGGTGATCATGCCGATATACTGCGTTTTCTGTTTGCCAAACGTGGTGCAAAATATCATGGTGAAATATGTCAGGTTCTGTCTCTTCTGTTCAAAGGACATTATTCAAAAAGTCTTGTGATTTGTTCAGATGCAACTTTACAAACTTCTGCCATGTTTTTTTTTTCATCTTTACTGTTAATCGCCATCCTCTGGCTTGGATTGATGTGGATGACTTGTCCTACGTCATCTGTGGCGCCCCTGAGGGTTCAGTCGCCACAGAGGTACTGCACCTCACCCCGAGGTGTGGTGTCTCCATTCTCTCAGGTAAGGAGGGAGTGCCCCAACACCTGCATCCAACACTACACTGCTCCAGGCCAGCAAGAGGGGCAAGACGCAATGTAGTTTCCTGCTGAGCCCTGGCCCTGGCTGGAGTAGGGGGGAACCCAAAGGTAGGGGGAACCAAGAGTGGATGTGGGTGGAGGATACAGATACACGGAGCACATATACAGTAAGTATATAATAGGAAGCCATATTAGGTCTAGGAGAGTTCAGTCCAGTACAGTGGGCACAGTCCGGGAGCAGAGGCTCAGTCAGAGCTATGCTCCACAAGTTAGGGCCCAGGATAGAGGCCCCGGAGGGGAGCAGGGAGCAGGCTCCATTCTACTTAAAGGATCCCAGGGGGTACGGCGCGTGCAGGACGGCACCCGTACGCCCCGCTCCTGCCAGGTGATCAGGAGGGATCGGTTGCAACATCAAAACCCCAGGGGGTCAGGTTGGTCCCGGATCCGACGTACAGGAAGGACTTCAGCATACCCAAGCGGGAATGAGAGTGAGCAGCGTAGGAGCACGGTGAGAAGGACCGAGTGTGAAAAAGGTCAAGATAGGTACATATGAAAGCGGGGTTCCGCCAGGCATTCCTAAATTTGCTGAGAAAGGACTGAACTCCTGCCCGGTGAACGCAGCGCGACGAGGGAGGCCTTCACCTGCAAAGTGCATTTGTGAATTGCCTAAGAACTGTAAGTAAAACCTTGGACGACTGCATCGAACAGCCTCTGTCTGTTTCTTCACCGGCATCACAGATCCTCACCGCACTACAACGCCCAGCACACCATTCCACCCTCTTTCTATCTACACTGCCCTGAGGCCCGCTCCACCTGTGGGGAGCTGCACCATCTTTAGCTACCTTGTCACCTGCCTCAGAGGACTGCTGCAGCGCTGGTGACCTTCACCAGACACCACAGGTGGTGTCACGAATTTCTCTGAACTTTATTAGTAATCGCTACCCCTTTTGTGCACTGTCCGCCCTGGGCCAGCCACCGTGATATACATATACTGTCCCCAAACAGTAAGGCCCCCGGGGGCGCGACACATCCACATAGCTGGCGAAATCTTACACATTCGCACGGACATCACCAGCTCGCACAGGCACACTTTGCTCTGCCCTTCTGTGGGCAGAGCCTAAAGCATCACTGCACATGCAAACCGTGGTGGCAGATCAGTTGTCTTGCCATCTGAGCCGGCCTGTAAGGCCTGAGATGGACCCAGCCAAGACAGGAGGAGGATATAACACCCATCACTGGAGCCAGGACATGTGAGTAACACGTTCTGTTCGAATCAGAGCAGTTATGGCGGCTGACGCTTCTGGTTTGGCTGGAAGTCAGAGTTATTGGTTGTATGTCAGACCTGATGTCTTGACAGGGTAAGTTTTGTTTTTCATATTCTTTAGATTTCTTGTTTGTTAATTAGTGTATTTCAAAAGCAAACCAGCATGTTTAGATAGATCATTCATATATCTATTGCGCCGAAAAGAGAGCTGTTATCCTTCCGGTCGGTGTTTAATTAGATCTTTGAGGAACAGATGTACACTGGAAAGGGACAAAATGTCTTCTCTGTATAAAAGTCTTCCCGTAAGTCATAGCAGTTATCAAGCAATCAAAATGTCCCATCATATAGGTGGTAGTAGGAAATGCCCTCCACCGAGTAAAAGTACGGGACTAGGAATTTTGGTGAGTTCTTTAATTTGTGGTCTAAAATCCCATCATGAGCTTCCTCGAGGTTGGAGCAGGATTTAGAGTTTAAGAACAAGAGGTCCTAACTGTGGCGGGTCTGGTCCGAAGCCATTAAGTAACCACTTCGGGGGCTCCGAATGTCGAACCAAACTGGGCTCGTGAGTTACGGCAAGAAATGCGAGAGATCGGGGGGGAGCTACGGAGCATAAGAAAAACTCCTGTAACTATCCTGGAACCAAATATTGTACTCCGATATGAAGAACGACTAGAGAGGGGGTATCCTCCTGCCAGAGAACAGCGATACAGACCGAGGCACCCACCAGACGAGCACAGAATTGAGTGTTGGACCTGTGGAGAAATGGGACACATGTCGAGGAGCTTCCCCACACGACACAGCCAACAACGGGGGCAGCCTTTAAACTAAATATGGGGTCTCAGGTGACCACAAAGCCAGAAATATATTTCTGGCAACTCTTCCCATCCCAGTAGCAGGGGTGATATGGATGAGGATACAAGTCTGCATACGGAACCTAGGAAAGAAGGGAATCGTGCTCGTGAAGGGCCATCGTTATACCGGGTCCTGAAGGAAGTAGAACAGTTCCTGGCGGGCAGAAAATAAATGACTGAAGGCTCGCGACATGGCACCACCGTAGCAGAAGAATATACCAACAGCTAATCGGGGCTAGCCAAATCCAGAAGTTGCCAGGCACCTCCCAGGCCTTGGGAACCACTACAACCGCCCTGAATTTGCCACATGGTCAGGCAGTGCTCACTATGCCGGTCCAGGTCCGGATGTCCTTGGAGAGAGTGGAAGTACAGGTTTAGCCCCAGGAGACAGGAGAATTGATGCCGCTACTACTGGTCGCTCGCACTCTGAAGACAGTGCGCAAGGACGAGTACTGGTGAGGTGCCTTAATTTCAGCGGAACAAGCCTGCAGCTGGCTCACAGAAAGGAATTGGCATGAGTCTATGTGATGCAGGAAGACCTCTCAAAATTCGATGCAGTGAACTTGACCCCTGTGGATGGGGATCCGTGGACGCTGTTGGTGTCCATAGACCGGAAGAAGAGAGAGTACAAGACAATGGATGGCCGTGGTATATTGGAGCAGATGGAAGCAGATCTAACTGAGTTTTTCTCCAGACAGGTGGGACAAGTGGAAGATCTGTTGAGGCAAAATCAGGTGGTGTTCGCCCGACACGATGACAACTTTGGGTGTACAGAGGCCATCCAGTATGAAATCCCTACAGAAAATACAGCCCCCATATGAGAAAGATATAGTCAGATTCCTCCACAGTTGTATAGTATCAAAAAGTGAATGATCTTCTGGCTCACATGCTACAAAACGGGGTGATACAAAAAAGCCAGAGCCCCTGGGCTGCACCCATCATGTTGGTCTGGAAGAAGGACAGGATTCTGAGGGTCTGTGTGGACTATCGGTAGTTGTACACCTGCATGGTCCGAGATTCATACCCTAAGCCGAGGATAGAAGAATCCCTGTTGGCACTAAGAAAGCTAGTTACTTTTCCTATCTCTATTTGACCAGTTGCTACTGGCAAATTCCCATGGCCGAGTGAGATCAGCTGAAGATCATCAGCCCATGAACTGTTTGAGTTTAACCGGATGCCGTTTAGGCTAACTAATGCCCCGGGGAAGCTTCAACAATTGATGGAAAGGTGTCTTGGAGACTTGAACTTTGAGGTAATGCTGACATACTGACGCGCCCCCGGGGCAATGGGGTACTCGGCAGCCGGCCCTATGGATGCTGGGGGGGTATGTCACAGTGGCTGGCCCAGTCCGTGGCCCAGGGAGGTCAACCAAAAAGGGGATTGTAACTTGGATAGAAAATAAAAATAAAGTAAATAGTTTGTGATGCCACCTGTGGAACCTGGTAAGGTTTACCAGCGCTGCTGCAGACCTCTGGGGGGTGATGGGATGGCAGCTGAGGTGTTTCTGCTCCCCACAGGTGGAGCAGGCCCCCGGGGCAGTGTGGAGTTTGGTGGGTGGTGATGCTGGGACTTGTAGTGCAGGTGAGATGGCGCAGCAGGAGTAATTGACAGAGACAGGGGATTCGCTTCAATACCTTTACTGGTGTGGATGTCAGGTACGGTCCAGGGTACTCAGTAGGATGGGTGCACTTCAGGACTTCTCCCCAGTGAGCGGGTATAAGGCCTCCTGGTCCGTGTCTGCCTCTCTCTAAGCTCCTGGCCAGCCTGCAACTGGGCCTAGCTTATGTGCCGTGCTGTTCCTTCACCTGTCGCTCGGTAGTAGGACCTTCTGCTGGCAACCACTATCCCTGGTCGCCGGGGCCTTCATGGTTCCTGGTCCTGTAATGGGTCTAGCTTCAGGTCGGCCAGGGACTTGTAATCCTCCTGGTATGCCGGTGATCCCTACTGGGTATAAAGGACCCTGTAGGCGCAGACCCGGTGTCTGGTTCGTGTCTTGGGGTGAGCCTATGATGCTCCTCTGCCCCCTTTCAACTCCTCTCTCCTCTCCTCCTTGCCGTCGGCCACACTCGGGGCCCTCAGAACTCAGCAGCAGACGTGCTGCGTCTTCGCTGCTCTCAGCGTCAGCACGCTCTCAGACTCTCTGACTCTGTCTGACTGACTGATCTGAACTGCCTGGCTCCACCCTCCATATATATATCCCTAACGGGCCCAATCTGCTGGTTTAAGGTGGAAGGGTGGAGGTGTTTGTATGTAGTGAGGGCCTCTTGTGGAGAAGTCCATCCATGCACCCTGGTCCTGTGGTACCTGTGAACAGCAGGGTGCCACAATACTTCGACAACATTATAATATACTCCACCACATTTGAGGAGCATCTTGCTAGAATTAAATAGAATACCTAGGGCACACAGTATCCAGTGAAGGAGTGTACCAAATAAAGGAAAAAGTGGATGCCATACTGAAGTGGCCTACACCCTTGACATTGAGAGAATTAAGAGCATTCCTGGGCCCATCGGGGTATTATAGAAGATTCATCAAGGATTTTGCGAAGATGGTGGCCCCATTACATAAATTGCTAAAGGGGACGGCAGGAGGCCCCAAGAGTCGGCCAATCCAGTAGGAACCAAGCCTTCCAGGCATTAAAGCTCGCATTGACGAATGTGACTCGCCCAGGGGGGATATGGGGGACTCGGTACCCGGGCCTTGACCTTCTGTGGGATGTCACGGCAGTCGGCTCCCGGGCCTGTACCCTGCGGTCACTCTTTAAAAAGGGGTTTGTTAACAGTTTCGTCTCGTGATGCCACCTGTGGTTCCCGGTAATGGGTACCGGCGCTACTGCAGACCTCTGGAGCAGATCTTAGGGCAGCTGGGTTGGTGCGGCTCTCCGCAGGCAGAGCACAGCTCCAGGGCAGTGTAGGTGCAGATGGTGATGCTGGGTGTTGTAGTGCAGGAGCGGTAGCGTGGTAGAAATAACTGACAGAAACAGTGGAGTGCAGTCATCCGAGTTTACTCACAGTTCTTTTTAGGTTCCTCAGGTACACTGTACGGGTGTCCGCCTCCCGCGTCGCACTGCGTTAGCCCCTTTCTTTATGTTCCTGTAACGACCGGAACGCCGGTCGAATGTGTATGAGGAATACGGCGCTGCTATGAATGACTCCGACCTTGTATAGTGGCAAATAACTTTCTTTATACTGGTCACAAAAATTGACAGGGCTAAACAATTCTACAAAATATGGGCCACAACAGCCACTAACACAAAATACAAGTTATGCAGCCCAAGAGAGCCCAAGTGCCAATCTCGCAGGAATGAGCCAAACTACCCCTATGGGTAGTACCCCTATGCCGCTCCCACCTTTATTCAGTACAGGGCCTACCCAGGATGTTACCGCGGACGTGGAATATAACCTTACACCCTCCTCCCACACTAATACAATGGGATCTGGGTACCTTTGTTTTCCCCTTAGAGAACACTCATATAGATTTAACCAACGCGTTACCTATACAGTGTACAGTTTCTTTTCTTACAAGAGCAAAGAGAAATCTCTCAGACTTAATACATATGCAAACAGTTAACAAACTAAACCTTTAATTAGACCTGATCTCCGGCCACAGGGTTTGATCAGCTTCTCCTTCTCACCAAGCTCTCCAGCACATCCTGGTGTAAGCAGGAATTAGAATCAATCTCAGTCTCAAAGTGTAGTTCATAACAGGGCTCCTTTGTAGTATCCACGTGCACAGAGTCTTAGTGTACCAGATCCTTCACAATCTCTGGATCAAGCCTGATCAGTCCATCAGCAGTGATATACACCAGGCAGTTCTCAGCACTACTGGAATCACTAACTAGCTTTCCCTATCTGACTACACAGTTGGTGACCGGTCACATATCTCAGTTACTCACAAGTCACAGCTTCTTCTTGGACACACCGTCTGGCTGCAGTCCGTACAAGCTCTCCAACGTCACTCAGCATTCAGACTCATGTCGCCTTCTCAGAGAGCTTCCTGGATCTCTCTTTCCCGGGCTTTTTACAGAGCCCTGGGCTTTCTCTTTACTTGTTTCTTGCTGACCCCTAATGGCCGGACTAAGTCATTGCAGGAGAAATTTACACTGTCATAAATATGAGCTCATTGCTAGAAAGACATGTCAACATGTTACACTCCACCCCACTTACAATTTGGGGTCCCGACAAATGGTTTCATACCACTCATATGTAACACATACTCCTCAGGATTATATCGTATCGGGGGAACACCAGCTGTGCTCCTCTCCGGTCTCCGCAAACCAGCACCTGCCGAGCTTGATGGAGGGTCCACCGCATCTAGTGGAACAGTAACATCAGTGGCGGTGTCAGGAACACCTGGAACTTGCGCTATCAGACTCTGCACGTCCGATGGTCTCACCCCGAAGTCATCCCATCAGTCGCATTCAACATTGCTCGGTGCAACTGCCGTAGGTGGCGCAGGTGACTCAGGGTGACAGGCAGGTGTGTCGGACATACACCTCTTTAGCCAGTTCCGGTGCATTGTGCAACGGGGTCCAATGCACCCTTCGGGAATCACTGTGTACACACTTCCCCCTGGGAATACCCTTTCCACTACTGTGTAGGGTGTTTCCTCCCACCTGTCGCTCACCTTCCCTCCTGGACGCGTGACTCGCACTAGCACCTTATCACCCACCCGGAACTCATCTAGGTGCACCGGCACCCGATCTCGGTGAGGATGATCCTGCACACGGTCTTTTACTATCCGATGGATTTCACGCAACCTTCGGCGATGATCCTGGACCCACTCACTGGCTGTACGATATTCTGGTTCATCGGGTACAGTGAGACTAAGTTCTTCAATCTCTCGCCCAGGCCGACCGAACATCATCGCGTACGGAGTGAATCCTGTGGTGCTATGGACCCGATTGTTATAGGCCCACATAAGTTCTGGGAGGAACTCAGTCCATCACTCCTTCTGCCTCTGTTCAAGCGTTCTCAGCATCTGGAGCAAGGTTCGGTTGAACCGTTCCCAGGCCCCATTTCCCTGCGGATGCTAGGGCGTTGTCCGGAATTGCTGAATCCCATAGTCTTGTAGCAACTCTGTTATGAGCTGACCTTGGAAGCAAGCACCTTGATCTGAATGTATCCTTTGAGGACACCCATAAACCTGGATGAAATGCTTACAAATTGCCTCTGCTGCAGACTTAGCAGTCTGACCTTTGGTGGGGACAGCGACGGCAAACTTAGTAAAGTGATCAGTCATGACCAGACATGACTGATGACCACTTCTGGTGTACCCAATTGACAAATAATCCACCATTAGCACTTCCAGTGGGGCAGACGTCACGATTGTCTGGACAGGAGCCCTCTGCTCTGGAGACTTATTCAGCTCACATGCCCGGCACCTGCCACACACCTCTCTCACAACTTCTTCTAAGCCAGGCGTGTACACATACCGGTGCAGCGAACGATAAGTCTTCTCAGGCCAGAAATGTGCACCCCGCGTATGAGCTTCCTGTCCGGAGCCACTGAAGCTGGAATTACTACCTGCCAACGGTACCCCAGCTCCGCTGCTATGTAGATCCAGTGATACAGTATCCCCTCCGCTATGACCAATCGATCCTACTGCCTTAGCAGCTTTTGTCCTTCGGCACCCAGCCGGGCTCTTGCTCTCCCATCGGACCAGGACTTTTGACTCAGCCATTTCTTTACTCGTGACAGTTCGGAGTCTGCATCCTGTAACTCAGCCCACTCTTGATGAGTCTTGCCCAGCAATGTGGCGACCCGTGTCGCCAACCCACTTGAACGTGCCACGTCCACGAACACAGGCAATCGCCTCAAATCGGGGATCTCAGTATCCTCGAGTTCTTCATCCACCCCATGCTCGGGTGCGCCTCGGGCCACTCGTGATAACGCGTCAGCATTGGAGTTCTCTTTACCCGAACGGAACAGAATCCGGCAATTAAACTTGGACATCCGTGCTACCCATCTCTGCTCCAGGGCTCCAAGCTTAGCGTTTTCCAAGTGTGCAAGTGGATTATTGTCCGTCATCACGAGAATCTCAGAGCCAGCCAGATACTCTGCAAACTTCTCAGTCATGGCCCACACCAGGGCCAACATCTCCAGCTTAAACGATCTGTAATTGTCCGGATTTCGCTCGGTGTCCCGTAGAGACCGGCTAGCATACGCGATGATCCTCTCACCCCATCTTGTTCTTGGGCTAACACAGCTCCCAGACCATGGAGACTTCCATCCGTGTACAGGGTGAACGGTTAGTCAAAGCGAGCATACGCCAATAAAGGTGCCTGTACAAGGGCGGCCCTGACCCGATCAAATGCCTGTTGCTGTCGGTCAGTCCACCGAATTGGCTGATTGTTGGGCCCCTGTGCCGTCCCTCTCAACAACTCATTCAGTAGTTCAGCCACCTTAGCAAAGTCCTTCACAAACCGACGGTAGTACCCAGCTAAACCAAGGAACGCTCGTACTTCTCTCACGGTCTTGGGACGGGGCCACCCCTGAATGGCCTCAATTTTACTCGGTGCTGGTCACACACCCTCAGCAGACACTACATGCCCCAGATACTCGATCTGTGTCTGAAACAAGTGACATTTCTTTGGCTTGATCTTAAGTCCATTGTCTCTCAGTCGGTGCAACACTTGCCGGAGCTTCTTCAGGTGGTCGTCGAACGAATCTCCAAATATAATTACATCATCCAAAGACATCAACACGGAATCGAAATTGTAATCGCCCAAGCAGTATTCCATTAACCTCTCAAATGTTCCTGGAGCATTGGTGAGTCCGAAGGGCATTCGATTAAATTTGTACAGTCCCATTGGCAAGATGAATGCTGTCTTCTGCCGATCTAGAGCTGCCACGGGCACCTGCCAGTAGCCGCTGGCCAGGTCAAGAGTGGAGAAGTACTTCACCTTTCCCAGGGCACACAGGGATTCCTTGATCCGGGGCAATGGATAGGAGTCACGTACTGTGTGCGCATTCAGCTTACAGTAATCAACACAAAACCGTATTGTCCCATCCTTTTTCCGGACCAGCATGACCGGTGTGGCCTAAGGACTTTGACTCGGCCGGATCACCCCATTATCCAGCATCTGTGCCAGCATTCCTTTGACCTCCTGATAAAGACTCGGTGGGATCTAACGATATCTCTCCCGAATTGGGGGGGTGTTTCCCGTGGGTATCTCATGCTCCACAGCCTTGGTGCAACCAAAGTCTTCATCTCCCCTGGAGAAGGCAACCTGATATTCCCACAGCGCAGCCTCCAGTCTGCGAGCCTGTTCGGGAGTCAACTGGGACTCATCCACTCCCATGATTTCCATAATCCTTCTGCCATTGCACTCAGGCGTGGGGGATTCTTCAGCTGTCATCTGCATCGACAAGGTCCAGGCAGTCCGGCGGTCAGCCCTCAGTGTGAACTGGCTTTTGGGGATGACTCCTTCACCACACACATACACATCGGCCAGCTTCGTGCCCACTGCCAGAGTCACCTCATGATTCTGCAGATTCAGACATCTCACTGGTACACTTCCATCTTGCACAATGGCCAATGTTCGGGCTATCATCGGGCTATCCGTATCTTCTGACCATCCCACCGGTTCCAGAATCACCTCCACACCATTCAGTTTCCTGTGCATCCCTACCGGCATCAACACAAGATTCTCTTGACCCGGAGCGATTACAACGGCAGACCCGCGTGGGACATACACCGCTCCCACTGCTCTTCCTTCAGCCGAACTCTTTTGAATGCCGCACGAACGGACCACCTGTTGCAGGGCCCTCTGAGTGGCTTTGTGGGGTGTCGCTCGCTTCCAGTATCTCGGACCATCGCGCTCAAACAAAAGGGAGTCCAGTTCTCTCAGGATATTCATTCCCAGAACCACCGGGAGATTCGGCCTCGCCTGAGTCTTCACGAGCACCACTCCTTTGGTTCCTAACTCCTGGCCGCACAGCTGTACTCTCATCCAAGCGATGCCTGCCACTGGAATTTCTTCATTATTAGCGGCCTTCAACCTTAGCAGGTGTCCTGACTCCGTTTTGACAGTCTCTTCGAAGTGCGTCTTGAAAAATTCCATCGGCATGGTCGTCACCTCCGATCCGGTATCCACCAAGCACGCCACCTTCTTTCCTGCAAACTGCACATCCAACGTGGGACTCTCTGCAATCAGATCCTCAGAACAGACATTGGGCGCTGATTTTCGTTCCTGCCTCGTCGTATGCTCAACTACAGCGAGGGCCTCTCTTTTACCGATGGCGGGACTTCAGCTGGCAGACTCCTCGGGCAGTACCGCTGCATATGCCCCAGTTCTCGGCATCGCCAACATTGAACTGGTCTTCTTGCCCTACCTCCGGATGCCTCAGGTCTAGGAGCAGTCGGCGTCCTTCCTGAGGTATAGGGGGGTTGACCATAAAGGGGAATAGAGGGGTTCGTCAAGGCTGAGCATATCGGAGGCGCCCCCCGAACTTGCATCTGTTGTACCTGTTCCGTCAGGTTTTCTACGGTTTTCTGCAAGGCAGCCAGCTGTGCCTGAACAGGGTCTGGTCTCGGCTCTCTTGTGTTAGCCACTTGCAGGCTACTCCACTGCAAAGCAGGCTTCACTTCCAAAGTCCGTGCTACCGCCTCTTCCTGTATTTCGGCATAGGTGACACCAGGGGTATTCCGCGCCTTCAGCAACAATTCGCTCCTTAGCGCCTCACTCCGTATCCCCTCTATGAACTGATCCCGAAGAATGCTGTTGACATCGGCTTCAGTACCCACGGTTACAGGCGACTTCTTTTTGATCTCCTGATGCAATTCCTCCAGCGCTATAGCATACTGGATCAGGCTTTCTCAGTCTCTCTGGGTCCGGGCGAAAAACTGTACTCGTAGTTGCCTTGCTGCCTCCACGTGATCAAATGCTTTCTCAAGTATCCGGATGATGTTGTCGACCGTCTTTCGCCTATCCTCGGATTTTAACAAGACAACTTTACGGGCATCCCCCTCCAGAGCATTCAGCGCGACTTCTGGTTGCAGCTGAGACCTAACACCGTGCAAGGCAATGGCATTCTTCAACCTGCCTACCCAATCACTGAACAGCAAGTTATACCCATCAAACTTGGCCAGGTGGTTAAGTAGTGCGCCCGTTGCAGAGCAACCAACTAACCGGTCTCTACTGGTCACAACGGGAGTAGTGGGGTGGAGTACTACAGCGGACGCGGCTGCACCTTCCGCGCTACTGTCACTATTCATGGCGAGCGCCGTATCCTGTCGACTACGCCAAGATGTAACGACCGGAACGCCGGTCAAATGTGTATGAGGAATACGGCGCTGCTATGAATGACTCTGACCTTGTATAGTGGCAAATAACTTTCTTTATACTGGTCACAAAAATTGACAAGGTTAAACAATTCTACAAAATATGGGCCACAACAGCCACTAACACAAAATACAAGTTATGCAGCCCGAAAGACCCCAAGTGCCAATCTCGCGGGAATGAGCCAAACTACCCCTGGTGCCAATCTCGCGGGAATGAGCCAAACTACCCCTGGGCTATGCTGCTCCCACCCTTATTCAGTACAGGGCCTACCCAGGATGTTACCGCGGACGTGGCACGTGGTCCTCCCAGGAATATAACCTTACACCCCCCTCCCACACTAATACAATGGGATCTGGGTACCCTTGTTTTCCCCTTAGAGAACACTCATATAGATTTAACCAACGCGTTACCTATACAGTGTACAGTTTCTCTTCTTACAAGAGCAAAGAGAAATCTCTCAGACTTAATACATATGCAAACAGTTAACAAACTAAACCTTTAATTAGACCTGATCTCCGGTCACAGGGTTTGATCAGCTTCTCCTCACCAAGCTCTCCAGCACATCCAGGTGTCAGCAGGGATTAGAATCAATCTCAGTCTCAAAGTGTAGTTCATAACAGGGGTCCTTTGTAGTATCCACGTGCACAGAGTCTTAGTGTACCAGATCCTTCACAATCTCTGGATCAAGCCTGATCAGTCCATCAGCAGTGATATACACCAGGCAGTTCTCAGCACTACTGGAATCACTAACTAGCTTTCCTTAACTGACTACACAGTTGGTGACCGGTCAGATATCTCAGTTACTCACAAGTCACAGCTTCTTCTTGGACACACTGTCTGGCTGCAGTCCGTACAAGCTCTCCAACGTCACTCAGCATTCAGACTCATGTCGCCTTCTCAGAGAGCTTCCTGGATCTCTCTTTCCCGGGCTTTTTACAGAGCCCTGGGCTTTCTCTTTACTTGTTTCTTGCTGACCCCTAATGGCCGGACTAAGTCATTGCAGGAGAAATTTACACTGTCATAAATATGAGCTCATTGCTAGAAAGACATGTCAACATGTTACATTCCTTCCTTAGCCGACTTCCCGCGCTGGGTCTTCTCCCTCCTGCCCTGCGCCCCGCCACACAAAGTCCCAATCGGGTGCTCTGAGATCCCTCTGGGCAACTTGAAGTTCCCGGACCTTACTTGGTGCCCTTCACGGCGGCTTAGGTGCGGTTGTGGCAACTGCACCATGGAAGTGCAGAAGTCTCCGGTTTTCCAGCAGAGACCTGGAGTAACTCGGCTAGTCCAGGGACCGGTTCCCTTCTTGCGGCCTGATCCCTCTGACTCTTGGCAGATTCGGGCGTAAGGGTGCTGTCCTGCACTCACCGTACCTCCTGGGATCCCTTTTGTTACTGGAGCCTTTCTCCTCTGCTCCCCTCCTGGGCCTCTCTTACTAGGCCCCACTATGGAGCAGAGCTCCTGAAGAGACTCTGCTCCCCTCCTCTCTCTCTCTCTTACTACTCACTGAATCCACCCCTACACATGATGGCTCCCTTTATATACACCTCCTCTTCAAGTGCTCCCCTGGTCTGCATCCGCCACCCACACCCCCATTCCAGCCAGGGACAGGGCAGCAAAAGAAGTGCATAATGCCCTTCCTGCCAGCCTGGAGTAGTGTAGTGTTGAATGCGGGTGTTGGGGTCCCGGGCAGTACTCCATCCTTACCTGAGAGAAGGAGATGCCACACTTCTGGGTGAGGTGCAGTACCTTTGTGGCGACTGAACCCTCAGGGGCGCCACAAATGCTCCTATATTGGCCTACGCAGACTTCTCTCAACCATTAGTGTTATACACAGACGGAAGTCTCTACAGTCTGGGAGCGGTGCTGGCCCAGGTCCAAGAAGGCCAAGAACGAGTGACTGTCTACGCAAGCAGATCCCTACGGGATACAGAGAGAGATCATGAAAATTATAGCTCATTCAAACTAAAATTGTCAGGCCTGGTATGAGCCAAGACTGAAAAGTTTGCGGTATATCTATTGGGGTCTGAAGTTAATGTGCAGACCGACAACAACCCACTTCCCCACTTAGAAAACGCAAAACTGAGAGCATTGGAACAATGGTGGGTCATGAGAATGTCCAAGTACTGGTACAAGATAGCCTATCGGGTGAAGGCTGAAACACCCACTCGGATGCCCTATCCAGAGTGACCCATGAGTGACCGGCCCAGGATGTGGACAAAGAGTTGGAGGGTGATGAAACCCCAGGTTTCAGATGTTTTGTGATGGCTCTTGTGGCCTCTCAAAAATCGGGATCAGAATACCGACCAAATCAAGTGCTGGGACGCCCACGAGATGAATGTGTACACCTGCAACAGTCAGATCAAGCTATTGAAGTTACAGAAGTGGGTGACCCTAGGCCAGAAGCCCAACAGAGGAGAGAGAGCAGCTTTGTATATCGGTGCCTTACAGACGTTAGGACAATGGGAACGACTCTGTATGAAAAATGGCCTGTTATACAGGTGGATACAGTTACCCAGGGAGTTTGGGACTACGTGGCAAGTAGGGATTCCAGAAGGGATGGTGCAGAGTGTGGCGAAGGAAACTCATGAGAGGGGAGCACACTTCGGAATGGAGAGGACCTTCCAGTGGCTGCAACGACTCGTGTATTGGCCACAACTACGTCGGGTGGTGGAAGAAATTTGTCAGAAGTGCGGGCAATTTAAATTGGATAAGCCTCCAGAACTGACGGCACCCACACAAGTAATAAGGACATCTGAACCACTGAAAGTATTAATGGTGGACTACCTCATGATCGGCCCATCTCATAACCGTTGTGACTATTGCCTGGCGATCAGCTGCCCGTGCTATCTGCCAAGACTTCATCCGGGTATATGGGTGTGTAAGGGGATGTGCTGCAAAGGATGAGATTCTCTAGCACTATATGGGATTTGTGTCTGGAGACTGCAATCTGCTGCCTGAGCAGAACCCTGCAGAACCAACGGGAAGAGTTTTGGGGAGGAAGAGTCTAGACGGAGCACCGGGTCATGTGGCCTTGATGAAGCAGCTCCCTGATATAAAAGGCCAGAGCAGAAAGGCGGGAAGAAGATTGGTGCCAACCGGTGAGATGAACAGGACATGTGTACAGGGGAACGTAGAAGCCGAGATTCCGGAAAGAGCCATGAGGTCTGAGGCAGCAGATGTGCACGTGAGCAAGGTCCAGGCGACGTCGGTCAAGGTTCATAAATCAGACCACACCAGTCAAGAACTGAGGTCCAGATCTGCGCCAGGCAAGCTTTGAGAAGCAGTCTGCACCAGTCAAGACCCAGGACCCGGACCTTGTTCGTCCAGGCCCGATAGACGTTCGTCCCAAGGCCAAGCACCAAAGATCCAGTGAGGACCCTGACCCGGAAGTGGACGTCCATACTAGTGAATCAGAGGTGTGAGTGAGTAGGGCCATTACTTCCAGCACTGACGTACGGTACAGGGTGCAGTAGGGGGTAGTACAGCGGGCGAGACAGAGACCGATCAGTGTGAGGAAGGCCCAGAGAATATTTCTTGACTTTGTCAGAAGGACTTGCAGCATTGAGGGAAAAACTGGAGACCCCCGCCAAGACCCAGAAGAGACAAGGGGTATATTGTGATAATACATTATATGTTTGTGGACACTATCAGCATCAGAGATTAGTTAGATAGCATAGAGAATTTGCTATAACAATCACCGTGTACTGTTAATAGCATTGTTTATTTCCAACTGTATTTAATCTGTTTTATTTATCATATCCTACTATTAAACCCATCCCTCGCATTCCCATCTCAGGAGAATAAACAGCTAACTTGGTTACTTCTGCCTTGCTCTTACCTGAGTGTTTCATCTCCTGATCTGTTTACAGGTGCCTGAATTGGATCCACTTTGACCAAGGGGCATGCTTCCTGCGGGGGGGGCCACGGAAGAACGTCACCAACTCTACGGACAATGCCCTATCACCTTAAGGCATAGGCTGCAGATTCTGAGATGGCTCTTGAACAGCAATTCCAAGAGATGAGCCATCCAGACGTGACCCCGATGCTGGAGACACCACTACAACCCGGAGATAGAGTGCTGACACGAGCAAAGCTCCCTGGGAACAAGTACAGATGGGAGACTACTCCCCACTGGGTTATGAAAAGGGTATACCCCGAGAATTTGGTGTATGAGGTTCAACCAGAAGAAGAAGAAGGGGCACCAGGAAGTATGCTACACCACAACATGCTTCGTCCCTGTGTGTCTAATGAGTAGAGAGTGCCTGAACCCCCAAAAGAGCAGAGGAACTGTGCATCAAGGAGGCTTGCGGAGGATGAGAATGAATGGTGGGTGGTACCTGCAGTTGCCAAGGGAAGCAACACTACCACTCCAGGCTGATCCAGAGAATAGGTCGGAAGTCACCCTGCAAGAGAAGACCCGGGTGTTCCTGAAGAGACAAACCAAGAGGGGCCTCACAGAACTGAGCGTGCCAACGCTAATGTCCCATCCACAAGGTACGCAGAGGATGACTTCATTTGGCAGTACATAATGCAAGAAACACAAGAATGTGCTTGGATACTAGCGACTCTGGGACCACCCCCGAGGAGCATCTAGAGGTAAATTGGTCTCTCTCTCCCGAGGACTGGCGGGAATGTAAGGAGATAGACGTCCATAGTTAATGCCTAAAAGAGTGGCTGCAAGCGAAAACTGCCGTCTGCTAGTCAAAGACTAGAAAGTAAAATCTAAAAGAATTGCGTAAGTCAGAACTTAAGAGTGAATTGCATGTTCCCTCAGGGAAGAGGTTGGAGAAGACACCAGGCAGGTGATAGCTGTGGCGCAGTTAATAATTATAAAAGGCCCGGGACAGCAGTGAAGGGTAGGAGTTGGGTCTCGAACCTGTAGCGGGATGGATGTGCACTACAGTGAGCTCGCTTATAGCCGCCATTATGAGAGACCAAACCCGAGAAAAGGAATCGAGAGACCAAGCTCGAGTGAAGACATGAGAGGAGAGGGACCAAACCCGATTGAAGACCCAAGAGATAGGACCAGAGTGAAGACTTAAGAGACCAGACCCGAGAGAGCTGAGCCAAGTGAGCAGAGTCAGAGCCGAGAAATAGAGAAACGACTTGGCCACAGCGGAGGGACATTCATGTGCGCCGTCGCTTTCAATGTAGATGTATGGTACAAAGTGGGTACCAGGGCCGTTCTTCAGGGAATAAAGGCGGCCACTGTGACGAGTGGGCCGAGTAACTCACCAACCTGGAAGTTGCGGCCTAGCGGGTGGCATCCTCGACTGCCATTAGGGCCTATGTGATGTTTTGTGTGGCCTAGAGAGTGACGACGGTGACGGGCCCAGAGGTGACAGTGATGCCCTCTGGGTTGGGGTATTAGGACTAAGACATCACTTCACTAACAATTATTTAATTGTAATAATAGAATGATAGGGTGTAAATAGCATTGTGTCAATAGTCTGTTCATCTGAATTACTGTATTCTTCTTGTAACATAACTTATTTCATTTCCACTGTTTGCGCTATCCCCTGACACTGTGCAGAAGGCACCTCTTTATAATTATAATGAATTGAGGGGCAGCAGGAGCACAGCGGTCCGGCGTTGAGGATGCAGGAGAGTGATTTGTGTTTTTGTGCTCTGTTTTAGAGATGAGCAATCTTAAATCAGAGTCTGAATTGCAAAGGAAGGTAACCTCGAAAGTTTTAGTCATTTCTGTGCTGAAAAATAAATTATAGCAATTTCTGTCTCCTGGAGAAGCTCTTGAAGCAGACGTCACCCACCATACTCCACTTCGAGAAAGTGCTGATGGTTGTAAGGAAGCTGATGCCCTCTAGTGTTCACTTCAGAAAGTTGTGTCATCTATGTGCCTGCGATATACAAGAAATATAGGAAAATATTAAAGGAAAAATGGTACCAGAAAATGTCCTTATTGTTTCCCACTGCTATAGACAGTTTTTCTTTATTTTTGGCTTTAGTTTTTCGTTCTTGTATTCCAAGAACCAGTTTTATCTTCCCACCAACAAGAGAACTTGATTTTTGTAGGTACTTTTTAATAACACCATTTAAAGGGTTTGTCCAGTATTTAGGATTGGTCACCTCTGATCATTAGTTATTCCCGGTTACATCGGCTAAGTTTCCAAATTGCACATCTCCATCAATTGTATATGACCACGGCCATGTACTGCTCATCCACCCCCTATTGGTTCGAATAGGGGGCAGATATGCAGTACCTGGCCGCAGCCACTCAGATATTGATGGCCTATCCTAAGGGTAGACCATCAATGTAAAAGTCCCGGACAACCCCTTTAATCGCTGATTCTATATACTCCAATACTTTTTTTTATTGCAATGTATTGTCCCGTCAGCCTCCTGTTAAGTGATCCCTGTTCTGTACTGAAGACTTTTCAGCAGTCTCATTATCATCACAGACAGAATCACAAGGGAAGGTGCTGGAGTAATGCTTCTCAATTTGGGTTGTATAGACAAAACCCCCTACTTGATTCTTCAGCTCCGTCTCAGAGGTTCCTAATTGTTCTTGTAACTAATGTTCAGTAGAGACAAGGAAAGCACAAAGCTAAGTCCTGCGGTTATGGCGAACCTGACCCAAAATACCCAACACCCTCTCCTTATACAATGAAAAGTTCGGAGAGCATCACATAGACGGGGCAAGAACTAACAACTGTTGGGCACTGGCCACCAACCAAAAATGACAAAAACAAAAACAAGTTATATAGACATAGACCATTACCTACTGTATGTGTTGACCCGGATAGAGCTAATCAGTTTGTAACATAAATGGAAAGAGAATCTGGAACTTCCTCACAGATAATGCTAAAAGTCAAGGTCCGAGAGACACAAAACGAGCCTTCAGATAAACAATGGCAGATAAAGACTCAACGCTATACTATAATAATGTGATCAGCTGAGATTCAGGATTAATAAAGTAATACAGTTAGGTCCATATATATTTGGACACAGACAACATTTTTCTAATTTTGGTTCTAGACATTACCACAATGAATTTTAAACAAAACAATTCAGATGCAGTTGAAGTTCAGACTTTCAGCTTTCATTTGAGGGCATCCACATTAAAATTGGATGAAGGGTTTAGGAGTTTCAGCTCCTTAACATGTGCCACCCTGTTTTTAAAGGGACCAAAAGTAATTGGACAATTGACTCCAAGGCTATTTCATGGAAAGGTGTGGGCAATCCCTTCGTTATGTCATTCTCAATTAAACAGATAAAAGGCCTGGAGTTGATTTGAGGTGTGGTGCTTGCATTTGGAAGGTTTTGCTGTGAAGTAAACATGCGGTCAAAGGAGCTCTCCATGCAGGTGAAACAAGCCATCCTTAAGCTGCAAAAACATAAAAAACCCATCCGAGAAATTGCTACAATATTAGGAGTGGCAAAATCTACAGTTTGGTACATCCTGAGAAAGAAAGAAAGCACTGGTGAACTCATCAATGCAAAAAGACCTGGGCGCCCACGGAAGACAACAGTGGTGGATGATCGCAGAATAATCTCCATGGTGAAGAGAAACCCCTTCACAACAGCCAACCAAGTGAACAACACTCTCCAGGAGGTAGGCGTATCAATATCCAAATCTACCATAAAGAGAAGACTGCATGAAAGTAAATACAGAGGGTTCACTGCACGGTGCAAGCCACTCATAAGCATCAAGAATAAAAAGCCTAGACTGGACTTTGCTAAAAAAAAACATCTAAAAAAGCCAGCACAGTTCTGGCTCCTGAGCCAGACACCTTCCACCCCGGGCACTGACTCCGCGGACCCGCTGCTCGGCTCCCTCCCGGAACCTTCACCCCCGGGCGCTGACTCCGCGGACCTGCTGCTCGGCTCCCTCCCGGGAACCGCCAGCCCCGACACTCGAGTGGGTGTACGGAGCGCCCTCTTTCGACTGGTCCGCCAGGTTTGAGGACCAGCAACAATGCCCTCTACTCCCAACACCAGACCTGATGGGGTTCCCGCAGGAGACCCAAGCCCAAGCGCTGGCAAGAAAGGAGTTCTGCAGACAGGAGCTCCTACAACTAGAAAAGGAACGGCGCACCCGGCGGGCGCGCTGTGAGAAGTTGGAGGCCAGGAACAAGGCCGCAAAAGCCCAAGTCCGGCAAGCAGAATCTGCCCGTCCTAGTCCCCGTGAAGAGGGACTGGTCGTCAAATTTGACTTGGGGGCTGGGTGGGGCTTTATCCGCGATCCCCACTTCAGCAGAGACATATTCGTCAACCGGCGGGATGTTGAGCCCCATCTGGAACAGGGCCACCCCGACCGGAATTTGTACCCCGGTGACCGTGTAACCTATACTAGGCACCACGGGGAACGCAGGTGGTATGCCCTCCAGGTATACCGCGTAGTCGAGGAGGAAAAGGACATGCCCCCGCAGTTCATGGCTGATGACCCGGCTGTGTCAGCCAGCAAGAATCAGAAATACCCCCGGCGGGGACCCCATTACTAGGTACCAGTAAGTGGGACTGAACATTGTAAATATGATACCAGAAGGGTACAAACAGGAAATTTGTTTTGTGTGCATAATTACCCGTGAGGGTATACAGACTTCAGGCTGAGAACTGTGAGCAGCCAAGAACTGATCTTGTATATAATTTGCACTTCTTAAAGTGCCCTCTATTGGTTTTATATTTGCAACCGCAGACCTCAGAACAAAAACCCGTTTGGCGTGGCCGAAGACGTGGTCCAGCACCAGGATCACTTGAGCCCTGCAGCCACGCCCAGGGCCTACATTGAGGGTTTTCGGACGGGTCCCTCATGCTGCTTGATTTGCACCTTTACCAGTGAGATGGACACCCTGTTTGGGATCTTACCGCAAGATTCTTGAGAAAATGTATATATGCCAGTGAACAGTTTTATACTGTTTGTAATAATGTTAACCTGTAACGTTCAAGAAATGTGCCTCCCATAAAGGGAAGAAAAGGTTTAATAATCTTCTAAGCGAATGCATTCTAAAAATCTTTGTATGTCTAAAATACCGTGTTTTTGCTCAGTTCCAGCCTGCGGACGTGCTGTGTTTTACCAGGGGGGAGTGTGGCGCCCCTGAGGGTTCAGTCGCCACAGAGGTACTGCACCTCACCCAGAGGTGTGGTGCCTCCTTCTCTCAGGTAAGGAGGGAGTGCTGCCCGGAACCCCAACACCCACATTCAACACTACACTGCTCCAGGCCGGCTGGAAGGGCAAGATGCACTGTGTTTCTGCTGAGCCCTGTCCCTGGATGGAGTGGGGGGAACCAAAGAGAGGGGGAACCAGTAGTGGGTGTGGGTGGAGGAAGTAGAGTATGGGAGCACCATGATAGGAGGTATATAAGGGGAAGCCATCTTAGGGTGGCAGGACGGTCAGTTAGTCAGTCAGTAGTAGTAACGAGAGGAGGGGAGCAGAGTCTCTTCAGGAGCTCTGCTCCATAAGTGGGGCCTAGTAACAGAGGCCCAGGAGGGGAGCAGAGAAGAAAGGCTCCGTTTTACAGAAGGGATCCCAGGGGGTATGGTGAGTGCAGGACGCCACCCGTACGCCCGAATCTGCCAGGTGTCAGAGGGATCAGGCCTCAAGAAGGGACCGGTCCCTGGCCCAGCCGTGTTACTCCAGGTCTCGGCTGGAAAAACCGGAGGCTTCTGCACTTCCATGGTGCAGTCGCCACAGCCTCACCCTAGTCACCGTGAAGGGCATCAAGTAGGTCCGGGAACTCCAAGTTGCCCAGAGGGACTTCAGAGCACCTGATCGGGACTGTGTGTGGGGAAGCGCAGGGCAGGAGGGAGAAGACCCAGTGCGGGAAGTCGTTCTAGTGAGGAACATAAAGAAAGCGGGGTTCCGTCAAGCGCTCCTGAGGTATTTGAGAAAGTGCTGGTCTGGTGGACGCAGTGCGACGCGGGAGGCTGACACCCGTACAGTGTACCTGAGAACCTTGAAAAAGAACTGTGAGTAAAACTCGGATGACTGCACTGCACCTGTCAGTTATTTCTGCTGCGCCATCTCTCCTGCACCACAAGTCCCAACATCACCACCAATTGCACCTACACTGCCCCGGAGGCCCACTCCGCCTGTGGGGAGCAGAAATATCCCAGCTGCCATCCCATCACCCCCGGAGGTCTGCAGCAGCGCCGGTAACCATTACCGGGAACCACAGGTGGCGTCACAAGACAAACTGTACACTAAAACCCCTTTTTAAAGAGAGACCCAGAGTACGGGCCCGGGAGCCGACTGCCGTGACCTCCTAAACAAGGTAAAAGGCCCAGGTACCGAGTCCCCTATATTCCCCCTGGGTGACACATATATCTATTATTGTCATTTTGTATTATCATAATATTTTTGCCAGCTACCTGTATTAATTATCACTTGGAATTGTGTCTGCTTTTCTACTCGGTTGTTTCTTTCCACCCTTTTATTATTATTTTTAATACTCTTAATCGATAAAGTTGTATTTTAATATTCACACCTACCATGGACTTTTTTGTCGGTTTCTCCTCCATCTTCGAATTTCTAATTAATAAAGTAATCAGATAATTATATTATTTTTTCTAAGTAAAGTAATGCTTCTCCCCATGTGAGCCCATGATAGTAGCCCCCCAGTGATTCTCCCATGTGCTTTGTCACCCATCTAACAGGAGACCACCTATACCACCCTTAAAGGGGAATGCACCACTTTTTCCCCTATCATAATATCCTGTGACACTTGTCACATGAAACATAGATATGACTATGCCGTGTAAGACATGACAACACCATCAGTCAGTTTTATCACCGGTATACAACAGGCGAGATGAAAGGCAAACTGACATAACCACACGCTTCTCAATACCCCATACAGGTAAAATGGGATAAATGCATAGTGCCATCTGCTGGACAGCAGTGACAGCACAAGAAGAGCTGTAAATGGATATGAAAACAAAGTTTTACTTTTTAGAAAATTATCACTAGTAACAGACCCTGCAGCAGACGTCCCCATGACAACACTTCTGGTGCACATACTTAAATATGTTAGTAATATTAATAAATCCTACATGTGCCAAATTTGGGAGTAAAATATTAGTAGACTGGGACAGCAGGTCACGTACCTTCACAGACCATGCTTCCAGAACTATAGGTTCGGGACTACGTGTGTCGTCAGATCACAGCGTTACATTGCTGCCGGATTCATTTTTCGATCTTTTTTTCCCATCAGTGTTTTATATGGTTTTTGTCTGTTTGTTTGCAAAAAAAAAAAATCTGGGATTTCCCAAACTTCTTCTAGTAACCAGTCATTGAAAAGCTGTGCGGTTTTATATCCCTACTAACATTCACTTCACAATGAACTGCCACGTGTTTATGTATATATATATATATATATATATATATATATATATATATATATATATATATATATAAAGCTTGAAGTTTGAAAATACAGAACAAAACACAACAAAAACGTGGAGTTAAAAAATAAATAATTTAAAAAATCAATTATTAGTTGTCAAACCAGCCTAAATTACCCATAGGTGAGACTGAATTTCAAGCAGCCAGACTTTAATAAGCTTTCTTTTTTTATAATTATTTATTCATTTTTATGTTTTTTTCTTTATTGGCCATTTTTTTATATGTTCCAAAATCATAGTATGACAATATTCATACGTTCAGTATTTGGTCAGTATTTTACATCAGTATTTTTAAGCCAAAACCAGGAGTGGAACAGTCAGAGGAAAAGTATAATAGAAACATGATGTCACCACTTCTGCATTTCTCACCCACTCCTGGTTTCGGCTTACAAATACTGGTGATTGTACTCAAAATGGTTACACATTAAATTGGAAGATTGTTTCAAGAAGGGTACCACAAGGCTCTGTCCTGGCCCCAGTGTTGCTCAACTTCTAATTTCCTAATATATGGCTAATTTCATAGAATCATAGAATGTTAGAGTTGGAAGGGATCTCCTGGGTCATCTGGTCCAACCCCTTGCTCAATGCAGGAGTCACTAAACCATCTCAGATAGATGTCTGTCCAGCCTCTGTATGAAGACTTCCATTGAAGGGGAACTCACCACCTCTCGTGGCAGCCTGTTCCACTCATTGATCACCCTCACTGTCAAAAAGTTTTTTCTAATCTCTAATCTGTATCTTCTCCCTTTCAGTTTCATCCCATTGCAAAATCTGAACTCCAATATTTCGCTTCTTCCTTTCTGAGTTTTGCACTATGCCTCAAAAGTAGTTTTCGACCACATATGGGGTATCTGTGTACTCAAGAGAAATTGCACAACAAATTTTGGGGTCCATTTTCTCCTGTTACCCTTGTGAAAATGCTAAATTTTGTCAGAGAAAAAATGTGTTTTTTTTTATTTTCACGGCTCCATGTTATAAACTTCTGTGAAGCACCTGGGGGTTCAAAGTTCTCACCACACACCTAGATAAGTTTCCTGAAGGGTCTAGTTTCCAAAATGGTGTCACTTGTGGGGGGTTTAGACTTTTTTAGGAACGTCAGGGGCTCTCCAAACGCAACATGGCGTCCGCTAATTATTCCAGCAAACTTTACATTCAAAAAGTCAAATGGCGCTCCTTCCCTTCCGAACCCTGCCGTGCGCCCAAACAGTGGTTTTCCCCCCACATATGGGGTATCTGCTTACTCAGGAGAATTGGACAATAAATTGTACGGTGCATTTTTTCCTGTTACCCTATTGAGAATGCAAAATTTGGGGCTAAGAAACATTTTTTGGAAAAATGTGATTTCTTTATTTTCACTGTGTACTCAGGAGAAGTTGCACAACAAATTTTGGGGTCCATTTTCTTCTGTTTCTTCTTGTGAAAGTAAAAAAAAATTGGGTCTAAAGTAAAATTTGTGTGAAAAAAAGTTAAATGTTAATTTTTTTGTTCCACATTCCAAAAATTCCTGTGAAGCACCTGAAGGGTTAATACACTTCTTGAATATGGTTTTGAGCACCTTGAGGGGTGCACTTTTTAGAATACTGTCACTATTGGGTATTTTCTGTCATAAAGACCTCTCAAAGTGACTTCAAATGTGATGTGGTCCCTAAAAAAATGGTTTTGTAAATTTTGCAGGAAAAATGAGAAATCGCTGATCAACTTTTAACCCTTACAACTTCCTAACAAAAAAAAATGATGTTTCCGAAATTGTACTGATGCAAAGTAGACAGGTGGGAAATGTTATTTATTAACTATTTTGTGTGACATATCTCTCTGATTTAAGGGCATAAAGATTAAAAGTTTGAAAATTGCAAAATTTTCACAATTTTTTGCCAAATTTCAGATTTTTCAGATTTCACAAATTAACGTATGTCATATCAAAGAAATTTTATCACTCTCATGAAGTACAATATGTCACGAAAAAATAATCACTGGGATCCATTGAAGCGTTCCAGAGTTTATTACCTCATGAAGTGACACTGGTCAGAATTGTAAAAATTTACCTGGTCAGGAAGGTGAAAACAGGCTTCGGGGTGAAGGGGTTAATGCTACGTTCCCACGATGACTATTTGGTGAATTTGTGATATTACAGATTTTCTGCACCTATTAGGTAAATTAAGCTACGAGTGTTATTTTCTTTACTCTTCTGGGTGCATTTTTTTACATCTTCTTTTATTGCCTTTTTGACTCTGCTGTTTTTGTCTCCTTTTAAATAAAGCTGCTTTGTTTTTGATGCATCCTGGTATTTGTCTTTGACAAAACTTTACTGATACAGTCATGTGCGGATTACATGCATTTTTTTATCTGTGGATTTTCCCCATCTAATGTAAGTCAGTGGGAAAATCCGCACATAAATCTCAGAGAAATTGTCCCGTTGCGGATTTGAAACACGCACCGCAGGTCAGTTTATGCAACGTAAAAAAAAACAAAACACAATGAGCATGAGATTTCTATAAATCCCATCCACTCTGCTGGAACTGTAGGAAGCTGTGTTTTTTGTGCAGCAAAAATACGCAACATCAAAACCTCATTGCGGGAACTTAACCTAAAAGGAACCTTGACCGTATAGGCGCTGCTGCTCCAATAAAATGGATTCCTTTTTTGTTAAGATCCAATGTGGCAGTCGTGAGAAATATAGTGTAGAAGCCAAATTAAAAAGCAGACAGGAAGTGCACTTGGAGCGTGTGAATGCACTTAACAGACTCCACCCAAGTGCATTGACACGCCCCCAGTGCACTACTTTCCTGATTTGCATAAGGATTCCTTCTTCCAGGACATTTCTCCACTTTAAAGTTGAAGTTATAGTTGTAAAGTCCAGAAAACTTACACCAACAAATGGTGACCCTACCCCATCACCAACCACGGGTCATCAAATCACAGCCTTCATTCAATGTATTCATTGGGGGCTTTGTTAAACAGCGTAAAAAAAACATAATATGAACAGGGTTGTACTTTGCAGCTCGTTTTTGCACTGTACAATGTTGGAAAAATCCAAGCCTCGAGCAGCAAGTTCAGAACAAATAAAAGTTTATGATTATTTTGGTTTCCTTAATGCACAATGTCAGGGTTTCACAGTGACAGGGGCGACATCGGGGAGACCACACGATATCTCACTGTTGCCGTCACTCTGTCAGGATTTCATCAGGGATTTGCGAGCACACGATCCCGACTACTCACTATGTAGCTATCGGCAAGCGAGCAGAAAGCGTATGGCGTCACACCTTCGGGTTCCAACGCATGGAATATGTGTATACACCCCAGTACAGTTACTGCCAGCTTCACGATAGCCCAATTATTATTATTCTCAGCCACCACCGGCCAGATTGGAAATATAATACAGGCCTGGTCAGACGCCTGCGTTCTGGTAGCTTATGGCTTCGGGGGAGGGAATGATTACAGAGCAAAAGAAACAGAACTATTACATTTTGTATTTAATCCAAAAGGGAGGCAGTGTTTATGAAAAATATACAAGATTTTACAAATGGAGACAATACAATACATATGCAGTTACACAAAATAATAAGGATTAAAGAAGAAACTTACTATACGATCGCAGAGACGATTCAATATAGCTGGAGACAAGCTCTTCAGATTTGCCGTTACCGAACGGGATCCGTTGCTTATAATAAATATATACTCCCCCAATGACTACTCATCCATCCTCCGTGGATTCTTTTATGCCTAAGGGGAGACCTGCCCACACACCCCCTGGGATGACATCATGGGGGCTGGTCTCCAGCCTTCATATTTTTATTAGAATATCTGGCTTTTGTGATAACTCATTGTTGTTTGATCACAGAAGCCCGGAATTAATACCATTTTTTCCGTTATGAATTTACCTTCCTTTAGAGACCACACATGACATAGTTGCAGTCTGCTATTTTGTTACTTTTGCACCACAGCCCCCGGAGGGGCTTATAGTGACGGGAAAATATCCATATTGTTCCTTAGATGACCCTGTCTCTAAAAATATGGGCCCCATTATTATCAGACGTATGGAACTTTAGTTATTCCATATTTTGTTTCGGCTCCGAAAATCCTGCAGTTTGCAGCTGGGGAATTGTCTTAGTTAACGAACTGCGTCCTCCTCAGCTAGATGTAAATTGTCGCAGGTCTGTTTCAGAGGAAAACACACTGGCATGCTAATTGGGGTTGCAGCACCTTTCTTTGTGCCAGCATCTCCAAGCCACTTCTGCTGTGGGTGATAATTTGCATACAGACAGATGGTAGATTGTCAGCTCTTCTCTCCTGACAAATACTATAGGGGAGGGGGAGAAGAAGGTGGGTCTGGTGGGGGGGGGGGATTCTTTATATTTTCCTGACCAACAAGGAACACAGTGATGTCATAATACTGGGATGATGCACACAGTGATGTCACAATACTGGGATGATGCACATAGTGATGTCACAATATTGGGATGATGCACATAGTGATGTCATATTAGTAGGATAATGCACATGGTAAAGTCACAATACTGGGATGATGCACACAGTGATGTTACAGTAGTGGGATGATGCACATAATGATGTCATATTAGTAGGATAATGCACACAGTAATGTCGCAATACCGGGATGATGCACTCAGTAATGTCAGAATACCAGGATGATGCATACAGTGATGTCACAATACCGTGATGATGCACACTGTGATGTCACAATACCGGGATGATGTACACAGTGATGTCATATTAGTAGGATGATGCACATGGTGATGTCACAATACTGGAATGATGCACACAGTGATGTCACAATACCGAGATGATGCACACAGTGATGTCACAATACTGGGGTGATGCACACAGTAATGTCACAATACCGGGATGATGCACACAGTAATGTCATAATACTGGGATGATGCACACAGTGATTTTTATATAGGATAATACACACAGTGATGTCACAATAGTAGGAAAATAAACAGTCATTTCACAATAGTGGGATGATACACACGATTTCACAGTAATGCAAGGATGCGCAAAATGATGTCATAATAGCGGAATGATGCACACAGTGATGTCACAGTTCAGGCATAATGAACACACTGATGTCATACTGTATGATGTACCGCACACAAAAAAGATCACCATGTACACTAAGACTTCAGAGCACAGGAAAGACAACCATAATTAAGTCCCAGCACAGAGATAATGCAGATAGTAATGCCCCATAGTCGTAACTGTCTGCACCTCATTTTTGGGGCTCTCCTCTATAACTAATTAGCAAGGATCTCCAGCAGGATACCCCGTCTATGACTATATAGTATAAAGAGAAAAAGGGCCAGGGGTTGTCCAGTTGGGACAGACACTTTGACTCCTACATACTGCCTAGTAGAGTTCACCAGCACATAGTACACATGTATCTGATATGTATGGTGTGTAATGAGTTCACCAGCACATAGTACACGTGTATCTGATATGTCTGGTGTGTAATGAGTTCACCAGCACATAGTACACATGTATCTGATATGTATGGTGTGTAATGAGTTCACCAGCACATAGTACACGTGTATCTGATATGTCTGGTGTGTAATGAGTTCACCAGCACATAGTACACGTGTATCTGATATGTCTGGTGTGTAATGAGTTCACCAGCACATAGTACACGTGTATCTGATATGTCTGGTGTGTAATGAGTTCACCAGCACATAGTACACGTGTATCTGATATGTCTGGTGTGTAATGAGTTCACCAGCACATAGTACACGTGTATCTGATATGTCTGGTGTGTAATGAGTTCACCAGCACATAGTACACGTGTATCTGATATGTATGGTGTGTAATGAGTTCACCAGCACATAGTACACGTGTATCTGATATGTCTGGTGTGTAATGAGTTCACCAGCACATAGTACACGTGTATCTGATATGTCTGGTGTGTAATGAGTTCACCAGCACATAGTACACGTGTATCTGATATGTATGGTGTGTAATGAGTTCACCAGCACATAGTACACGTGTATCTGATATGTCTGGTGTGTAATGAGTTCACCAGCACATAGTACACGTGTATCTGATATGTCTGGTGTGTAATGAGTTCACCAGCACATAGTACACGTGTATCTGATATGTCTGGTGTGTAATGAGTTGGGTAATTTGGCTAATCGGGTTCCCACAAGTGTCTTTTAGTACTAAGTGCATACAAACATTACCTGTAATAAAATCTTTACTAGTAACTAGCCTGCTTGTTGACGGTTTTCACCCTAGAATAAGACAATTTTCTACCCTGCAAGTAAATTCTAAATAAATGAACGCCTAAATACTAGTAAGTGCAGTTTAGCTTAATCCAACTCTGGTAGTTCATATGTTGACTGGGCTAATCTTGAAGATAAGTAAGAGTACCTAATAAATACTGTCCTGACTGACTAATTAAAGGGAATCAGTCAGCAGGTTTTTGCTATGTAATCCGAGAGCAGCATAATGTAGAGGCTGAGACCCCGATTCCAGCGATGTGTCACTTACTGGGCTGCTTGCTGCAGTTTTGATAGAATCTCTGTTTTCTCTGCTGCAGATCTAGCAGTGTTCTGAATGCTGAGCTCTGTATAACCCCGCCCACACCTCTGATTGGCAGCTTCTTGTGTCCAATGTCAGCAAGCTTCCAATGAGTGGTAGGGGCGGGGTTACACAAATTAGCCTGACTGGTCTGCACGCTACAACTAGTCCTCTAGTGATAATCTCCTGCTAATAAAACGCTAATTGCAACAAGTGACACATCACTGGAATCAGGGTCTCTGCCCCTACATTATGCTGCCCCCAGAATAAATAACAAAAACCTGCTGACAGATTTCTTTTAAAAACAGAAAAAAATCTGTACAATAATTTTCTGAACCAAACACTAAGGGAAAATATAGGTTGTCTAGAGTATTTGGTAAATGTTTTCAACTTTCCTTTGTCCCCCCTAATGTAATATTGTCATATTCCCTTTCATTTGTTCCCTGTGTTCCCCACTCCTCCTCTTGTTTTTGAGATCCTCCCTGACAGGCCTTTCCCTTTCCTCTGGGCACGGCATAATCATCCCATCCTGGTAAATATGGATATTCATAGCCAATTTCATGGGCATCAGTGGCTTGACTTTTCCAAGCATCCACCCTTATTCCCTCTGGCTCATCGTATACCGGAGTCAGTTCTGGTTCGTCATAAATATGCTCGGGTTTGCGAATTTTCCTTGATTTTGCCTGTGGAGGAACATTTGGTCCAAGAAGACCTCCGAAGCCCGTAGCCAAAAGATTTTGAGCCACTTTATCGAAAGGCACGGCATATTCACTCTCGGGTAGGTTGGCAGGCACATTGTTCTTGAAAGGCATAGTTGAGTATGAAGGGGCCACCGCTAGAGAAGATGAGCGAATTGGTTGACGAGGTAGACTGGATGCTTCCTCGTGAAAGTGGTCATAGCTAGCCGGGGACTCGTTGCGACTTGCTTTGATGGCGGATTCAATGGCGTTGAAAATGTGACTTCCGTGGGCTGTTTCAAATTCAAAGTTGCCTTCTCCTGAAGCACAACGGCGGCCGGCCTCGAAGGAAAACATGGTCTGTTGGTGGGAAGGAATGAGAACTATGAAGACAATTCCATACCCAAGAAGGGAGCTGGTAAAATACTAATATAAAACTGCTGTATATGTTCTACTTGGAAGCCACTGGTGATGTATGGACATGGCGAAACCTTCTAGAAGAGCAAAATTCTCCCTACTTGAAAGCCACAGGTGATGTATGGAAATGGCGAAACCTTCTAGAAGAGAAAAATCCTCCCATCTCTGTCATAGACCCACGATCAGCCACTACGTGACTTTGGCATCTATTAGAGGCTTATTCCTACTGACATTTATGGCAGCATGTGGCATAAACAACCCACACTTTTCTCAAGAATGGAGGGCCTATCTTGTATGGACACTCATAGAAGAAAAGTGAATAGGGAAAGCAGCGCATGTGTGTCCACTCTACTCCCATTCTCGAGATGGAGGATGAGGGTCCCAGAGGTGAGACCCTCATCTCCCAGAGGTATTTCTGAGAAGGGAATAACCCTTTAAACTCTTATAACAGAGTGCTGCTTTTTGACAGCAGACTACCCCAACTCCCAATCATCCTAGCATTAAATGGATTGTATCAATGAGACAACCTCTTTCAGTAGGACCTTTTATTGGCCAACAGACCTCATAGAGAGGGGTTCCCCAATTATACTTCCACCCCAATATTAGTCAGAAAGAGCTATAAAGTGGGGTTCTCCCTCTGGTGGACCAAGCTCACCCCTGTATTACATAGACTACTATACTGCAGCTAAAATATTTGGCTAGCTGCAATTGCTGCTGACCACCAGGCCACTTATAATATAGGGGAGTTGTTTTCACGAGTAATGTGTATTTCTAGGGATGGGATATTGATTCAGAGTAGTTAGGAAGGATGTAGGGGACTTATGTGGGGCCCATACTGTATATATGCTAGTGCTATGTGGGGGCTCATATTGTATATAGGGGCTATGTGTGGGCACACACTTTATAAAGGAGCACTATGTGGGGGCTCATCCTGTTTATAGGGATGCTGCGTGGAGGCACATACTATAAATAGGAGGCTATGTGGGGGCTCATACTGTATATAGTGGGCTATATCGGGGCTCACACTGTATAAAGGAGCGCTATGTGGGAGCTCATAGGGATGCTGTGCGGGGCTCATACTGTGTATAGGGGCTGTATGTAGGGGCTCATACTTTATATAGGAGGCTATGTGGTAGCTCATACTGTATATAGGGGGCTCACACTGTACACTGTGTTCCAAATTATTATGCAAATAATATTTTCTCAGATTTTCCCAAATTACCTCTATGAATTGCAGTCATTGTAATTTTCCCGTCAAATAACTATTAGAGTAGAATTGAAAGGCTTTTGTACAAACTGCCTGTGATAACAGTATATTTTTAAAAAAATAAAAAACTCAAACTGCACTCAAAATGCATGTTCCAAATTATTATGCACAGCAGAGTTTTCAACCTTTTCATTTTAATAAAGAACAAAAAAATGGTCATTTTTGAAATTATAAGCATTAGCAGGTTATTACACACTGAAATCAAACAGTTTTCAACTCAAAACTTTATTCTAGGTGATGTTACATTTGCACATAGGACCGCTTGTTCGAAAGGAGCTTCTGAACTCTCTCGTCCATTGAATTTGTCAGGTTTTGGATGGTTTCTGCTTCAATTGTTTTGCATGAGGACAGAATACCCTCCCAGAGCTGTTGCTTAGATGTGAACTGCCTCCCGCCATCATAGACACTCCTTTTGATGATGCTCCAGAGGTTCTCAATGGGGTTGAGGTCAGGGGAGCATGGGGGGGTCACACCATAAGTTTGTCCCCTTTTATGCCCATAGCAGCCAGAGATGCAGATGTGTTATGTGCAGCATGAGACGGTGCATTATCATGCATGAAATG
Organism: Phyllobates terribilis; assembly: GCF_046119375.1. NCBI lineage: Eukaryota > Metazoa > Chordata > Amphibia > Anura > Dendrobatidae > Phyllobates > Phyllobates terribilis. Next base: position 550,667,833 of record NW_027362771.1, on the reverse strand, counting down.
ATCTCGATGGTCCAGATGGATGGAGTGGAGGAAGGCTGGTTGATGGACATCCCATGCAAACATGGCTACGGCGCTAACAAGGAGGAGGTGGAGTAATGTTTTGGGCTGGAATCATGGGGAGAGAGATTGGCGGCCCTTTTAGGATCCCTGAAGGGATAAAGATGAACTCCATAATGTATGTGGAGTTTCTCAAACAGCACTTCCTTCCATGGTTCAAGAAGAAGAACCGTGCATTCCGCAGCAAGATCATTTTCATGCATGATAATGCCCCGTCTCATGCTGCACATAACACATCTGCATCTCTGGCTGATATGGGCATAAAAGGGGACAAACTTATGGTGTGACCCCCATGCTCCCCTGACCTCAACATCTGAGAAAATATTATTTGCATAATAATTTGGAACACAGTGTATAACGGAGCACTATGTGGGGGCTCATACTGTATATAGGAGTGCTATGTGTGGAGCTCGTGCTGCATATAGTGGGCTGTATGTGGGGGCTCATACTGTATATAGGGATGCTGTATGTGGGCTCATACTGTATATAGGGGGCTGTATGTGGGGTTCATACTGTATATAGGGAAGCTGTGTGAGGGCTCATACTGTATATAGAGGGCTGTGTGGGGCTCATGCTATATATAGGGAGGCTGTATGTGGGGGCTCATACTGTAAATAGGGAGGCTGTGTGAGGGCCTATACTGTTTATAGGAGGCTATGTGAGGGCTCACACTGTATATAGGAGGTTATGTGGGAGCTCATACTGTATATAGATTGGCTGTGTGGGGGCTCAAAGTCTATATAGGGGGGCCATGTGAGGGCTTATACTGTATATAGGGGGTTTGTGTGGGGGCTCATGCTGTATATTCGGGGCGATATGTGAAGGCTCATACTGTATACAGGGAGGCTGTGTGGGGGCTCATACTGTATATAGGGGGCTATGTGAGGGCTCACACTGTATATAGGAGGCTATGTAGGAGCTCATACTGTGTATAGAGGGCTGTGTGGGGGCTCATAGTCTACATAGGGGGGCTATGTGAGGGTTCATACTGTATATAGGGAGACTGTAGGGGGACTCGCACGGTATGTAGGGGGCTGTCATTTTGTGTTGACAGAGTCTTTAAGAAGAGATCTTCTCACCTTGTCTCGCCCGAACCTCCTCAGGTATGGATAAGGCCAGCTGAAGATCACATTTCTAGCTTGGCGATCTCTCAGAGAAAGACACTTGCCTTCAGCTACGAGTGTGTATGTACCGGACAGACCACAGCGAGATGAAGCATCTGTCTGCCTCACTCGCACTGCAAACTGGCCACCTAGAAACAAGAAGAAGCCACATGAACATTACAGATGTGATTCTGTGTCTAGTTTGTTATATTATGGCTGTTTTTTTCCAAAAAACAGCGCCACACTTTCCCACAGGTTGTGTTGGGTACTGCAGTTCGTTCCGTTCACATTAGTGGAGCAATCGGCTATACTGGATAGAACCTTTGGATTGGTGTTTGTGGAAGAAAGCAGCCATTGGAGATTACTATCTTATTTGTATGAATATTTTTGGACTGCGGGAGGTTTCAGAAACGTCTATATTTTTTATGGAATATGATGAGACAATCCCGTTAACGACCAAATCAAATCTGCTCTAAGGGGCAACAGGAATTTTTTAGTTTTTGGACCACAGCATTGTATTGGCCATACATTTTTCACATTTCTTTCAATATACTGTACCCCTTTAAGGACTTGTTATTTTTGCCAGAGAGTCATATAAAGTCAGAATGGATTTACGTCATTCACTATTTACCTTACTTAGCAAAATAACTTCATTGTACTTGACGTTATAATTTTGGTGATATCCGATATATGGATATTTTTTACTATTAAATAATTTTCGTTTAATAATATATATATATTTTTTAACATGGTTATTGTATATTGTACATTTTTTCTTCCCGCTATTTTATTTAATTGTAAACCTTATTCATTTTTATTTTTTTAGTAAGTTTTTATTTTTAGACTTTTTTTTTCGTTAATAGTAATATAAAAAATTAAGCCCATGTGGGACATTTCTACGATATTGAATGGATATGCCATAAATGTAGATAGATCTATTTAGAGAACAGCGCCCCAGTCAGGTAGTGTTGTGCATAGAAAAGTGCCTCTGTTTGTTTCTAAGGAACCTCAAAAAAATGCAGAGAAAGTGAACTCAGAATTTTCTGGAGCTCACATAAACATGGATGGGGAGAGCCATGCATGCATCAATCAGACATTTATGGCTTATTTATTAATATCCCATGGAATAGGACATCCCCTCTAATGTCATGTGGCACTACATTATGGCCTGTTTGGATAAAACGCATAGGCATATGTTAGGATATACCTTAATCTGGCGGAACTGTCCCAAATTGCTGACCCAAGAGGTTGGGATTATGTCTTAACAACACAGATAGAGTTGAATTCAATGATGGAGCAAAGAGCCATCAGATCCCTCCTCCATCAATCTGTCTATATAGAGACTGAAGGACTGTTAAGGACCTCCAGGTCACATGACTGAGCAGCAGAGACCATCTTGGTCATAGGATCAGGAAAGCAGGCAAGTGGAAAGCTTGTGCTTGTGTGGGTGTGCCCTAAGAGGGAATTAGACTAGACGAGTATGACTTTAACCTTTCCACCCCTGTATTTATGCCCTGACTGATATTACACATGGCAAAAGGAGAGAATTCAAATACAGCCCTTGTCTGGCTCAAAGTACAACATAAAGCATAAAGTCCGTACAATAGTGCTGATTAGCCCACCTGGCTTAGAGTTCAGCTTCTTAGTCCTTTAGATCTGCCCACCTCCATATACACAGGCATGTGTGAGACAAACAGCTCTCAATTTCCAAAGTGAACCACACCCAGGGGTGGAGATATGGTGAGCAGCAGTCTCTCCCAACTCATCAGCTGCTCACAGTCAACCTGTCAATTAACCCCTTTTAGCCCTATATGTTATAAAACATTATTTCAAGTATATCTCCCAATCACTAGGTGTCCGACAGCTACCTTACCTACCTCTCCCCTCTGCCTAAAGACATGGGCTTGGCACCTTCTACCGCTAGACATGGGATTCTCAAGGGGGCATACATGTAAGCGGAAATCCTGCAGGGCTAGGAACAAATATTTTCCCCCTTTTTCTTCCTGATCCACTTGAGTGAGGCATGGTCTGACACTAATTTAAATCTTCGCCCTAAGTGATAGTATTGCAATGTGTCCACTGCCCACTTTATGGCCAAACATTCCTTTTCTACCAGGGAATAATTTTTATCACATGCCGACAATTTCCTATTCAGGTAGAGAACAGGATGCTCCACTCCGTGTATCTCCTGAAAAAAGGCCGCTCCTAATCCGACTTCTGAGGCGTTCGTTTGGAGTACAAATTCCTTCTTAAAGTCAAGGGCAATCAGGACTGGCTGCTTACATTGAACTACTTTCAGTTCTTGAAAGGCCTTCTCCGCCTCCGACGTCCACTTGGCCATGACTGATTTTGTCCCCTTTATGAGGTCGGTCAGGTGTGAGGCCACCATGGCAAAGTTTGGAATGAACCTCCTGTAGTACCCCACGATTCCAAGAAAGGCACTTGCTTCTTTGAGAGAGGCTTTGCCCAGTTCTGGACTGCATCCACTTTATTGATGTGGGGTGTGATTTCCCCTCTACTACAACATATTCAAGGTATTTGGCCTCTTCTTTCCCCATGGCACATTTTTTGGGGATTTAAAGAGAACCCCGCCTTCCTAAGTGTTTCAAACACTGCCTGGACCTTTCCCAGATGATTTCCTCAATCCGGGTTGAAGATTACGATAACATCCATGTACGCCACGGAGTAATTCTTGTGGGGTGCAAGGATCCAGTTCATGGCCATGTCCACTTTTGGCCACCGAATTTAGCATCCCCGTGAATGCAGTGGACGCCCACTTCCCAGGGATCAATTGGAGAGGCAGTGTGGCCCTCACAAGGGTCACCAAACTCCCTGAGTCAAGTAGTCCAGTCATTTGCAGATCATTCACTTTTACAGGACAAGCTTCAGGCCCCTTGTCGGGTGGATAGTCCAAACTGCAATCAGGATATGCGTAGAATGAACACCAGTGTCCCATGCTACAGTCCATTTGCTTGGTAGTCAGGGGATAATGGGCAGCTATATGATGTGGGCTGTGACATCTCCAGCAAATTACATCACCCGATGAGACCCTTGGTATTACTTCCATCGCCCCTTTGGACTTTGGACTCCCGACCCCCTTTTTAGCCTCCGCCCCCCAGTATGAGGTGGGTTGCCTCCCCAAGGAACCATTGACCCTCTAATACCTTTCGACTAGTCCATTCAAATCATCGGCGTTTTGGGGATCTCCCTTGGCAAGCTAAGTCTGCATCGGGCTTGGAAGGGAGTGCACGAACTGGTCCATTACAACTCGCTCGACCATCTGTGCTGGGGTAGAGGACTCTGGCTACAACCACTTTTGGATGAGGTGCAGCAGATCAAACATTAAGAAGCGAGGGGGTTTGTTACGGTGATATGCCAGCGGTGGACCCGTTGTGCCCTGACAGATATTGTCACCCCCAAGGGCGCCAAAATTTCCGTTTTCAATTTTGCATATTCTTTGGGTCCTGTAAGGCTAAATCATAGTAGGCCTTTTGACGCTCCCCCGTTAAGTATGGTGCCAGGCTTCCGCCCACTGCTCTGGCAGGAGTTTCTCCCTTTCGGCGACCCTTTCAAAAACGGTTAAAAAGGCCTCTACATTGTCCCCCGGGATCATTTTCTGCAAGGCTCTCCTCACTGCTTTCCGGTTAGAAAAAACATCATCTGACTTTGGAGTTGGAGCCGCTGTCGTGCCACGAACCGCCTCTGTGAGTAAATCATTCTGCTGCTGCAGTTGACTGTGCTGTTGTTGATGCTGTTACTGCTGCTGCTGGATTTGCTGCTGGTGCTGCTGTTGTTGCTGGAGCTGTTGCTTAAGCAGCTTACTTGTCTCCTGCTGAGCTTGCACCAGGTGTTTAATCAGGTCCTCCATGCTGTCTGACATTGCTCCCTGGTTTATAGCTGCCTTCACCCACGACATGTAGTACTTCTGTAGCAGTCACACGTGTTCCCTGGGAATGCTGCCTGCACTTCTAACACCAAATGTAACAATGCTACTCACTTGGGAGCGATCTGTGGTATTACAGGAACCGTTTCTATTTATTGTCCGGCTGGTTAATTGTAGTACACATAAACCACATCATAGGAAACTCAAATACAGCCCTTATCTGGCTCAAAGTACAGCATAAAGCATAAAGTTCATACAATAGTGCTGGCTAGCCCACCTGGCTTAGGGTCCAGCTTATTAGTCCATTAGCAAAGGTATTCAATCCATGAGATCTGCACACCTCCATATACACAGGCATGTGGGAGACAAACAGCTCTCAATTTACAAAGTGAACCACACCCAGGGGTGGAGATATAGTGAGCAGCCGTCTCTCCCAACTCATCAGCTGCTCACAATAAACCTGTCATGGCCGATTAACCACTTTTAGTCTTATATGTACTAAAGCATTACTTCAAGTTTATCTCCCAACCATAGGCGGATTATAATGAGGGCAATCTGGGCTACCGCCCTGGGCCTCGGGGCTCCAGGGGGCCCGGGGCTCCGGGGGGTCCATGGCCAGATTGCCCTCATTATAATATGTGCGGCGCCGTGGCACATACTGGCAGTCAGAGATAGGGGGCCCCCGGACCGCTCCCCCAGCAACGGCGCACAGCTGCTACTTCTTCTTCGGCCTCCAGCTCCTCTCCGGTGCAGCAGTGCAGTGCATTGCGTGACGTCACACTAGCAGACATGGCCGCGCAGAGGGCCGTGTCTCCTAGCAGTGACGCGGCCGGGCTAGCACACAGGGAAGTTAACAGGTGCAGTGCTGGCCCGGCCGCGTCACTGCTAGGAGACACGGCCCTCTGCGCGGCCATGTCTTCTAGTGTGACGTCACGCAATGCACTGCTGCACCGGAGAGGAGCTGGAGGACTGGAGCCGAGCCGGTGTCAGGATCTAGGCCTGGAATCTGTTGTTTCTTTTGCCCTTAGTTAACATGGATCTTTATGTTTCACATCGGCCATCTTGCTTAATAATGTCACTGCCGCTGTACACGCTGAGATGCAGACATGGAAGAGCAGAATAGAAGGCCTAGAGGGTCAAACAAATCATGATGTGCAAGTACTTAGTCAGACCATTCAGGAATTGCGTGCCCGGGTTGCGGCCCTGGAAGCACAGCCCCAGACTTCAGTTCCTGCCATCCCCAAACTACCGCCATTCAGGTTTGGTGGCGACCGAGATAAGTACCGTGGATTTCTGAACCAGTGTCATTTATTTTTTGCTGCACATGCCACACAGTTTCCTACGGATCGATCCAAAGTATTGACTATCATCATGTTGCTGACTAACAAGGCTCTTGCCTGGGCAAGCGCCTTGATAGAATCGCAGGATGCATGTCTGAATGACTTCAATATGTTTATCACCGCCATGGGGCAGATGTTTGACGATCCGAACCGTAGCCTTACAGCGGAAACGGCCCTGCTGAACTTGCGTCAAGGTGAACGCCCAGTGACTGAGTATGCTATGGATTTTAGAAGGTGGGCCCAGGATACCCCCTGGAATAGTGCAGCAAAGTACTCAATATTCAAGAAGGGGTTGTCCAGTTCTATCAAGGATGAGCTTGCACGTGCGAGGCCCCCACCGCTCTATGCGACTTCATCAATCATTGTATTCGCCTAGATGCTCGCATCTCCGAACGAAGACTAGAGAGGTGGTCTGAGATGAACCGCAGCAATAAATCGCTTGCACCTTTCCTTCCCAAGGAGATTCTGGATCCAGGTCCACGGGAGTCAGTTCCCGAACCGATGCAGGTAAATTCCCTATGAAGTCGAGCAAGTGACGAACGGAAGGAATTTCGTTTAAAGGAGAATTTATTTTTCTACTGCGGAAAGTCAGGACATTTTACTATCAACTGTCCCAGCTGTTCTCGCAGAATAACCGCAGCCATGGTAGAACGCGACTCCTCAGACTCACGCTCCGTGGTTTCCGAACCAGGGCCACCCGGAATTGCAGCAGCTGTTCCGGACTATGACTTTTCAGACATGAACTCTGTTACATCCGAAACGGTGCTACCTATCAATGCTGTTATTTTGTATTTTGTCTTCTGCAGATTCAGACCTCTACAGTAAGAAAAAAGACTCACATTTCTATCTCCCTATCAAGATCTTGGTTGACTCACATTGGGTGAACAGTTCCGCCATGATAAATTCTGGGGCCAGCGGTAACTTCATGGACACTTCCTTTGCTAAGGAATATGGAATCCGATCACAGAAAAGAGCATCTTCTATTCTGATGGAGACTGTGGATGGCTCTCCTTTGGCCTGGGGGCCAGTGGACCTGCAGACTGAGCCCCTGAAGATTCTCATGAGAGATGACCACCAGGAGAAATTGCCCTTCCTTCTGATTTCCTCCCCACACTTCCCTATTATCTTGGGTTTACCCTGGTTGCAGGCTCAGAATCCCATTATTGACTGGGAGACCAAGAGATTGCACTTCCCAGCTAGGAGGTAATTTCTGGGGATTTGAGTGGACCATCTTCAGGCGACCCATCTTCGGATTTAAGGTTACCGGCAGTTTATAAAGAATTTTCGGATGTGTGCGATAAAAAGAATGCAGACAAGTTGCCACCACATCGCCCTTATGATTGTCCAATCGAGCTCCTACCTGCTGCTGCCATTACCTTTGGAAATATTTATCCTCTGTCCGGTTCTGAGCTCAAGACCCTCAAAGAATACATTGATGAGAATCTGTCCAAGGGTTTCATACGCCCCTCATCCTCTCCAGCCGGAGCACCCATTTTTTTCGTTAAAAAGAAGGATGGATCTCTCAGACCCTGTGTTGACTACCGGGAAATTAACAAAGTGACCATCTAGAACCGCTCCCCCCTGCCATTAATTCCGGAGCTTCTTGAGAGAGTCCGTCAGGCCAAGGTCTTTTCAAAATTGGACCTACGCGGGGCATATAATCTAGTCCGTATAAGACCTGGAGACGAATGGAAGACAACATTTAGGTCTCGATATGGACACTTTGAGTATCTGGTCATGCCATTTGGACTTTGTAATGCCCCAGCGACCTTCCAACATGTAGTAAACGATATCTTTAGAGATATTCTTGACCTTTTTGTCGTAATCTATCTGGATGACATTCTGATTTTTTCCTAGCTCCATGGAGGAACATCAGCAACATATCAAGACTGTCCTGCAGCGTTTGAGGGAACACCATCTATACATCAAGTTGGGGAAATGTGAATTTCACAAGACTGAGGTCCAGTTCTTAGGATATGTAATTTCTCCATGGGGTCTGAGTATGGATAACAGTAAGATCAAGGCAACTCAGGAGTGGCCGATCCCCAAGAACGTCAAGGAGGTCCAACGTTTCATCGGGTTTGCTAACTTTTACAGACGCTTTATCAAGAACTTCTCTGACATCATCTCGCCCATCACCCGGCTGACACAGAAGAAGACAGCATTTATTTGGTCCCCTCAAGCCCAAGAAGCATTATCTCGGCTCAAGATCAAGTTCACATCGGCACCAGTACTGATCCACCCTGATCCGGAACGCGCCTTCATTATTGAAGTAGATGCCTCAAACTGTGCTGTCGGGGCTATACTGTCCCAAAGAACAGGTGAGAAGAACTTACTTCATCCTTGTGCTTTCCTTTCCAAGCGACTGTCTCCAGCCGAAAAGAACTATGATGTAGGAAATAAAGAATTACTGGCTAACATCACCACCTTCAAGGAGTGGAGACATCTTCTCCAAGGAGCTTCACAGCCGATCATTGTCCTCACGGATCATCGCAACCTTGAGTTTATCAGGTCAGCTGGATGTCTGACCCCACGACAGGCCGCTGGAGTCTTTGCCTTAACCAATTCAATTTTACAATCTCTTATAGACCAGGTTCTCGCAATGGAAAAGCTGATGCTTTATCTCGGATGTACTCCACTGATGCTGTTCCAAATGCTCCACCTAAGACCATACTTTCTGATCGCAATTTTGTAGGAGTCATTCATAATCAAGATTTGTTGCAGGTCATCAAAGAGGCTTAGAACTCGGACTCTTTCCTGTCTCAGCCATTTTAGGAATGGAGTTTGGACCCGGGAATGGCGCCTCTACATTCCTGAGACTGTGAGGCTAAGAGTGTTGAGATTGGTTCATGACTCTAAGGTTGCGGGGCACAGAGGAATTCAGAAGACTCAAGAATTCTTATCTCGCTTCTTCTGGTGGCCAGGTTTTCGGAAGGATGTTCAGAAGTACGTTTCATCTTTTGAGGTATGTGCTAAATTCAAGATCCCACGTGCCTCCCCTACAGGTCTGCTACAGCCTTCGCCGGTGCCATTTCGCCCGTGGGGGTCCATTTCCATGGGCTTTATTGTGGAACTGCCCACTTTCGAGGGAAAGAGTACGATTTTGGTGGTGGTCGATCTCCTGACCAAGGCTGCCCATTTCATCCCTTGCTCCGGCTTATCCTCTGCGAAGGACACTGCTGACCTAATCATCCAGAACATCTTTCGTTTGCACGGGGTTCCGGATGAAGTTGTTTCTGACCGTGGAGTTCAACTTACTTCAAAGTTCTGGCGAAGCTTTTGTTCGGCATTAGGCATTGAGGTTAATTTATCTTCTGCTTTCCACCCACAGTCCAACGGGCAGACAGAGCGTACCAATCAAACATTGGATCAATACCTTCACTGTTACGTTGGCCATTTACAAGATGATTGGGTAAGACTACTCCCATTGGCTGAATTTTCGTATAATAATGCCCAGAGTGCTTCCACCAAGCAGTCACCATTTTACGCTAACTTGGCATATCACCCTAGCATTCTTCCCAGATTACCGGTAGATACATCGTTACCAGCAGTTGCCGACAGGATCTCTTCACTTCAGCAGAACCTTGAACTTCTGAAAGAGACTTTGCTTTCCGCACAAGATAGGTACAAGAAGGCAGCTGACAGATTTCGCAAACCAACACCAACGTTCAAGGTAGGAGATTTAGTCTGGTTGTCTACAAAAAATGTAAAGATGAAGATCCCTTCCCCTAAGTTGGGACAGAAGTACATCGGTCCCTATAGGATCAGTGGGTTGGTAGGTGCTGTTTCATGTCGCTTAAAACTCCCAAGAACTATGAGGATACATCCTGTCTTTCATACTTCCTTACTTAAGGCTGTAGTACCAAATCCTTTTCCAGGACGTTCATCTCCTCCTCCCAATCCCATTCTCGTGGATGGTCAAGAACAGTTTATCGTTGAGAGGATTCTGGACTCGAGAATCTACAGAAATCGATTGCAGTACTTGATTAAATGGCAAGGCTATTCTTCAGTGGAGAATTCCTGGGAACCCGTGGATAATATTAATGCATCCCGATTTATTGAGCAGTTCCATCAAAGGTACCCTGGCAAGCCTGGTCTAGGATCGTCCTGAGGCCGTTCTTGAGGTGGGAGTAATGTCAGGATCTAGGCCTGGAATCTGTTGTTTCTTTTGCCCTTAGTTAACATGGATCTTTATGTTTCACATCGGCCATCTTGCTTCCTGCCAAAGCTATATATAAAGTCAGCACCTGTTCTGTTTCCTTGCTTGTGTATTATGTTGTGGAGTCCTCTACCGACCTGCACGTCTGAATCCCCGCCTGGTGACCAAATGATTGCTAACACCCGACTTCAGAAATCTCCGACCTGACTACACCTGCGGTTATGAAAGAACTCCCGCCAGCTTGTGTTCCTCTGCTCTGCAAGAGAGTCTGTCAGTGCCGGACATCTTGGTGCTCTCATTGCTCAGTGACTTTGCATGCTATATTGCCGCTATTGTCTGTTGGATTGGCTAAAGACTCGTCTGAACTTCTATGCTGTATTGCATTCAAATCATCAATACAATATCGCTTGTTTAACCCTTATGTCTGCAGTCTCTTTGACCTAGCTACTGGTGTCCAGTTGTATCCACTAGTATCGTGACAGCCGGGGGATGGTGAGTGTGTGTGTGAGTGATTGAGTGAGTGAGTGTGTGTGTGTGTGCAGGCAGATATCATTGTGTGATGTCTGTTTATATGTATTTTTGTGTTTCAGATGTGTTTATGCGTGTATGTATATGTATTTATATGTTTGTGTGTGTGCGTGACTGCATGCGGCCTCCCGCTGTGTATAGATGGCGCCGTGCGGCCTCCTGCTGTGTATAGATGGATACGTGCGGCCTCCTGCTGTCTATAGATGGCTACGTGCAGCCTCCTGATGTGTATAGATGGCTACATGCGGCCTCCTGCTGTGTGTAGATGGTTATGTGCGGCTTCCTGCTGTGTATAGATGGCACCGTGCGGCCTCCCGCTGTGCATAGTTGGCTACGTGCGGCCTCCCACTGTTTATACATGGCTACGTGTGGCCTCCTGCTGTGTATAGATGGCTACGTGCGGCCTCCCGCTGTGTATAGATGGCTACGTGCGGCCTCCCGCTGTGTATAGAAGACTACGTGTGGCCTCTTGCTGTGTATTGATGTGTTTATGCGTGTATGTATATGTATGTATATGTTTGTTTGTGTGCGTGACTGCATGCGGCCTCCCGCTGTGTATAGATGGCGCCGTGCAGCCTCCTGCTGTGTATAGATGGCACCGTGCGGCCTCCTGCTTTGTATAGATGGCTACGTGCGGCCTCCTGCTGTGTATAGATGGCTACGTGCTGCCTCCTGCTGTGTATAGATGTATATGTGCGGCCTCCTGCTGTCTATAGATGGCTACGTGCAGCCTCCTGATGTGTATAGATGGCTACGTGCGGCCTCCTGCTGTGTATAGATGGCACCGTGCGGCCTCCCGCTGTGTATAGATGGCTACGTGCGGCCTCCCACTGTTTATAGATGGCTACGTGTGGCCTCCTGCTGTGTATAGATGACTACGTGCGGCCTCCTGCTGTGTATAGATGACTACGTGCGGCCTCCCGCTGTGTATAGATGGCTACGTGCGGCCTCCCGCTGTGTATAGAAGACTACGTGTGGCCTCCTGCTGTGTATTGATGGCACCGTGCGGCCTCCTGCTGTGTATAGATGGCTACGTGCGGCCTCCCGCTGTGTATAGATGGCTACGTGTGGCCTCCTGCTGTGTATAGATGGCTACGTGTGGCCTCCTGCTGTGTATAGATGGCGCCGTGCGGCCTCCCGCTGTGTATAGATGGTGCCGTGCGCTCAATATTAAGTCATACAATTAATGTAAGGCTATGTGCCCATGATGCAGAAATGCTCCGGATTTTTTTGAGCATTTCTGCATCTCCCTGGCAGAAAAAACACATGCGGATTGTTCATGCGTTTTTCCTGCCAGGAAAAGTCCTGCCATTTGGAAAAGTACTTGTCAACTTGGTCACACTATATAAATCCATGCAACCGGCATGGATTTTTATAGTGTGACCGTAAAAGAATGGTAAAAACTAAAAAATAAATATATACTTACCTTCTGATGGCCTGCCGACGTCAGCAGTCACGTGACCCGTCACATGACTAAATGACGTCACCACAGGACCTTTAGTCTACCGTGAGCTGCCGACTAGCCAGGACGCATCAGATAAAGACACCGGGGGCCATCAGAAGGTAAGTATAATATTTATTTTTTATTTTATTCTTTTTTTTACAGGTTCTATGGTACCCGGGTCCGGAGGAGAGTCTCCTCTTCTCCAGACCCAGGTACCATCCGCACATTGAAACGTATGGATTCCGCATGTACAGATGCAGTGATGCGGATTCCATGCGTTCCAATGCAAGTCAATGGCGGCGAAAGCGCCGCGCTTCTGCAAAATAATTGGTAGTGCTGCAGATTTTTCCGCAATGATAATCCGCAGCGGGAATTTCTGCAGCATGTGCACAGCACATGCGGATTATCATTGGGGAACATGGCAGACCTTCTACCATGCGTTTTTTAAGCTTTTCTGCAGCGGAATTGCCACTGTGGAAACGCTTAAAAAATGCATAGTGGGCACACAGCCTAAAAAAAATTATTATAATTAATATATTAATATTGTGCCAAATTAATCTCACGTGAACTATCACATGATCTATCACAAGGGATCATGTGACATGTCACGTGATACATCAGGTGTGTGGGGGGGGGGCCCGCGCCTTCTAAACTGCCCGGGGCCCTTGCTACTCTTAATCCACCCCTGTCAAAGACTCCTCTCATCATTGGTTTACTACATATGCAAAAGCATGGCCAGATTACTGTCTTCTTGACCTGTTTCCATCTCATAAGATATTGTAGTCATGTCACTCAGTAGGTCTCCTCACCTGCTGAGGCCTCCTTGCTGGTGCTGTATAGAGAGTTCTCCTGAAGTTGGAGACTTGAGATGAGCGGTTGGCTGGCTGTTCTCTCCAAAGGTCGGCGTTCCTGAACATAAACACAAATCAAACTCAGACTGGAGCCAAAAACTATTACTTTTGGTTATCAACCATTTTAGACTTACGGGAGACTAATTAACACCTTTCCAACTAACAACCAGCATTCAAGCGATCACAGGTTGAAGTTCCTTAGAAGAGCTAAAAAAAAAGGTAGTATCACAATAAAAAAAAAAAATTAAATTATTTTTTTGCCATTTGATAAATTGAGAGAAATCTGAAAAAAGTATTGTTTTAGTACTACTGTATCTGTCTGGAATCCAATCAAAATATCACTATTTTTGTCTCTAGAGCTGAGTAAATCAATTTGTGGGACCTGGTCTAATGTCAAGGTCAGTATTCCATGGCTGTCGGGCACAAGCCCTGCAAATGGCCTCATTATGGATAGCATTCGCGCTCTGCTTTTGATTAGCCATCCTAGCACAACGTTGTGTGTGCATCACGATGCAACAATGACGTCCAGTGGCCACGGATTACTGACCTGTCCACTAGACCAGGATGCGGCAAATGCATTCACTCATCTCTTATTGTCTCTCATGGTGAACTTCATAAAGAAAATAAACAGGTGGAAACTCTTATTGATATTGAGGTCTTTGCCTTAAAGTGAATCTGTCACCAGCTGTCACTCAAGGTGTGGGAAAGACTTAGTGCAACACAAAGGGAAGAGGGAAAGGGAGCCCAGACTCTAGGGAAAGGGGGGAAGTGAAGACCTCCTAGGTTGATCTAGCGTCACCGTCTCCCCTAACGTCCCTGTATTGGCTCTTCACCAATCGCCGCATGCATACCTCGCGCTGTCTTTCCCTGGCGTATGGCTAAGGCTAGGGAAGGGAGGAGATGAGCACTAGTCAATCTCCACTAAGCACTATAGACAACAAGGGTAGACAAACAGGGGGAAATTGCTTAGCTTTAGACGAACTCCAGACAAATGCGCACACGTCCTCAAGCTCCAGAGAGGACAGAGTACTGCTCTTGCTAAAGCTTTCACAAGTAGTAATGAATATCGCCAGCACCTCCCTCTGAAACACAGCAGGTATTTATACACCCAGGCAGGGTGTTAATTAGCCAGAGGGAAGTAGCCGCTGAATCCTAGAAACAGTCTCTAAGAAGATGTCTGTAATGCCAAACGTAGAGATCTCCTGCAACCAACTGCAGGGCAACTGTCTGTCAACTCTGACGCACCCATGACACCAACTTTTTCACTGCCCCATCTGAGAGAAGCATAATGCAGGGTGTAAGGCGGCGGTGTTCACACCATGCAGTAACTGAGGCAGTGACCCAAAACAAGTCCAACATAAACAGCTTTTATTCAGCAACTCACGGTTAAACAGAAAGTCCTCCGGTTCGCAGCTGGGTTAACATGAGTCCATAAACAACGGTTGCCGGGGACAACGGCCACGCCGGGCCTCTCAGAGCCTGACAGGTGCAGAGCCTTCCCAGGCGGGGGTTCAGCCACCCTTAATCCTGCTGAGCTTTCCTGCTGTGCTCCTAGCAGGTTCCAACATAGAACAACACTAATCCTTAGTGCAGGGATTGTAAAGGACCTGGGGCAAGAGCCACTGGAAAACCCGGGTTTGAGGGAGGAGGCCGCCCCACTGCCTCCTGTGACCTCCTCCAAGAAATGAAGGCCCTGCCGGGTTTTACTTAATCTGCCTTAGCCAGGTAGTCTGACCAGGTGATTGCTCACCTTCATTCCTGCATTGCAGCCGCAGCTGTGTCTGTGACTGCAATGCACTCCAATGGATTTAATAGGTCTCTGTACACATTCTGGGGGATATATAACGTCCCTCGTATACGATTCCGGTCACTGCCTCACATATCCCCCCCCTCTGTTCAAACTTGTGGGGTTGAACATTTGCCACCATACAGGGTGCCCGGGACAGGGCACCCGCGTTTCCCTGCGACTTCCCAGGGCGATGTTCTACCGAGAAACTGAAATTTTGCAGTGACAGGAACCACCTGGTGACTCGCGCATTCCTCTCCTTGGCATTTCTCATCCATACCAAGGGTGAGTGGTCCGTCACCAAGCGGAACTGACGCCCGAGTAAATAATAGCGTAGTGATTCCAAGGCCCACTTAATAGTCAAACACTCCTTCTCTACCACGCTATTGAGTTTTCTACTCAAGTAGGTGACCGGGTGCTCTTCACCATTCACTTTTTGTGACAATACCGCTCCTAGGCCTACCTCCGAGGCATCTGTCTGTACAATGAAGGTTTCCTTGAAGTTGAGGCTGATGAGGACCGGTTGTCTACACAGGGCCAACTTCATGGACTGAAAAGCTTCCTCTGCCTTAGTGCTCCACTGAACCATTACCGATTTTTTTCCTTTCAAGAGATCAGTCAGGGCTGCCGTTCGCCCAGCAAAATTAGGTATAAACCGGCGGTAATACCCAAGGATGCCAAGGAACGCCCTCACCTGCTTTGTACTTGACGGTTTAGGCCAGTTTTTTATGGCCTCAACTTTATTGATTTGGGGCTTAATAGCTCCTCGGCCTATCACATACCCCAAGTATCGGGCTTCCTCTAGCCCTATCGCACATTTTTTTGGATTTGCCGTTAACCCCGCAGCTCTGAGAGAATCCAGAACCGCTTGTACCTGGGATAGGTGCGTATGCCAGTCAGTGCTAAAGATGATAAGGTCATCTAAATAGGCGGACGAGTACTCCTGATGGGGCTTAAGCACTATGTCCATCAACCTCTGGAATGTAGCCGGGGCCCCATGTAACCCAAAAGGTAAGACCACATAGTGGTATAGACCCTCTGGAGTTACGAAGGCGGTCTTTTCCTTCGCCGAATCTGTGAGGGGTACCTGCCAGTAACCCTTGGTGAGATCGAGCGTGGTAAAGTACTGGGCCTGCCCCAGTCTCTCAATCAGCTCGTCCACCCTGGGCATTGGATAAAGGTCAAACTTTGACACTTCATTCAATTTCCGGAAATCGTTACAGAAGCGTAATGATCCGTCTGGTTTTGGAATCAATACGATGGGGCTAGCCCACTCACTCCGTGATTCCTCTATGACGCCTAGCTGAAGCATTTGTTTTACCTCAGCCGTGATGGCTTGCCTCCGGGCCTCGGGTACCCGGTACGGTCTTATTCGTACCCTTACGCCAGGTTCGGTGACAATGTCATGTTGGATAACCGTAGTCCTACCTGGTAGCTCTGAGAACACGTCGTTATTGTGCTGCACCAGCGAGCGAGCCTCCCGTCGCTGCTGTTTAGTGAGGGCACCATTTATCCTGACCTCCCCCTCGGATGCTTCCCTGGCTAAAGTTAGAGAACTCTCTGGTGATATGCCCGGGGTGACGTCTGTAACTAAACACTCTCGATCTTTCCAAAGTTTTAACAGGTTTACATGGCAAAGCTGCTCAGGTTTCCTCCTTCCGGGTTGATACACCCGGTAATTTACCTCCCCCACTTTTTCTCGAATCTCATATGGTCCTTGCCACTTGGCCATGAACTTACTCTCGGCTGTGGGTACCAGTACTAACACCCGATCACCCTTGTTAAAAGTTCTGACTCTGGCTCTTTTATTATATGTGCGCCTCTGAGCTGCCTGGGCATCTAACAGATGCTCTTTCACGATGGGTATGACCGCCGCGATCCGGTCCTGCATACTAGCCACGTGTTCAATTATACTCCTATGCGGAGTTGGCTCTTGTTCCCATGTCTCTTTGGCTACGTCCAACAGACCACTAGGGTGTCTGCCGTACAATAACTCATAGGGAGAGAACCCTGTGGAAGCCTGGGGTACCTCACGGACGGCGAACATCAAATAGGGTAACAACATGTCCCAATCCCTTCCATCCTTAGAAACCACCTTTTTTAACATGGACTTGAGGGTTTTATTGAACCGTTCTACTAGCCCGTCGGTTTGAGGGTGGTACACCGAGGTGCGCAATTGTTTAATTTTTATCAATTTGCATAGTTCCCTTGTCACTTTGGACATAAAGGGGGTCCCCTGATCCGTCAGGATCTCCTTGGGGAGTCCAAGGCGACAGAACATGGCAAACAGCTCCCGTGCAATCAGTTTTGCCGAGGTGTGGCGTAGTGGTATAGCTTCCGGGTACCGAGTGGCATAGTCGACGACTACCAGTATATGTTGGTGTCCACGGGCGGATTTTACAATGGGTCCAACCAAATCCATTGCAATCCGTTCAAAAGGCACCTCTATCACTGGCAGAGTTACCAATGGGCTACGGAAACTTGCAGTGGGTGAGGTCAACTGACATTCGGGGCAGGATTTGCAATACCTTTTGACTTCCGTGTAAACCCCAGGCCAAAAGAACCGCTGTAAGATGTGGTCTAGCGTCTTTTTCACCCCTAAGTGTCCACCCAGCAGGTGTGAGTGTGCCATCTCCAGAATCTCTCGACGGTACGACTGAGGTGCCACTAACTGTTCTACAACCTCGTCCCTGATCTTATCTGTCCTGTAGAGTAACTCACCGTTGATTACCATGCGTGGAAATACAGTATCTGCACCGGGCTGTTGAGCTACGCCATTTATCTCTAACACCCTTTCCCGCGCCTGAGTCAGGGTGGGATCCCGTAGCTGAGCAATCCCAAACGTGCCCCGGGACACTTTCAGCTCGGGGATCGATGGGGTGTCCTCGACCTCTCCTGCCAACACCTCTAAGGGAAACCTATCGGGGTCACACTCTGTCCCTAGGTTGGACACCCCTATGGCAGGTTCCTCGGGCACAGCGTCTGAAATACATTTTACTGGGGGAGAGTGGATTTTGTTTTTCCACAGAGTCCAGAACAGGGGCAAGTCTCTTCCCAACACAGTCCCATAGGGAAGAGTTTTTACCACTCCCACCACATGGCGTGGACAAAACTATCTCTGCAGTTGGGTACTCTCGGAGGTCCCCATGGATACACACAACCCCGACTGGCCGTCCACTGGGGTTGTCTCCTGCCACCAGCGACCCATGTACCAGAGTCACGAGGCTCCCTGAGTCCAGGAGGGCCTCCGTGGGGTACCCATTAACCAGTACCTGGCATAGTTGGAGTTCACTGTCCCGGGATTCGGCGCTCGCTGTGCAGACGGTCTGGGCGTACATTGAGACCCGGCGGCTATATCCGCAGTCCATGGGTTCCGTAGTCAGGGGACAATTAGCAATCACATGTCCCGGCCCCTGACACCGCCAGCACCTAAGGGTGGAGGTACTGTTAGGTCTTATGGCAGTTTGGGAGGGAACCAGTCTCCTGCCGCTCTCACTCCGGGGTTCCCCTTCAGCACGGGCACGGTGCTGACTGTCCCCAGCAGAGGGACGCGACCCCTTTCCCGACTCCTGGGTTGGCAGGGATCGGCGTGATAGCCGAGAGGGGGCGGAGTCTCGAATGAAGTCCTGAGTAGCCGAGTAGCGCTCGACCAAACTGACCACCTGGTCGAGGGTGCCGGGGTCCCCTTGCCCCACCCAACGTTGGATAGCGACTGGCAGAGTCCTCACCAGCCGGTCAACCACCACCCTCTCCACTATCTGGGCTGGGGACAAAGTCTCAGGTTCGAGCCACCTCTTTACCAGCTGCAAGAGGTCATAAGCCTGAGACCGGGCAGGTCGGGTCTCCACATAGGCCCACGAAAACACACGCTGAGCCCTCACATATGTATTGACCCCCAGCCGGGCAAGGATCTCACCTTTGAGCCTCTGGTAGTCCCGGGCGTCCTCCTGACTGAGGTCGAAACAGGCCTTCTGGGCATCGCCAACCAAAAACGGAGCCACCACTTCCGCCCACTGGTCAGCTGGTAGGTTTTCCTGCTCTGCTGTGCGTTCGTAGATGGTAAGGAAGGCTTCCACGTCGTCCTCCGGTCCCATCTTCCTCAACGCTGATCGAACCTTGTCCCGGGCGTCTCGACGTTCCGGGGCTGATGCCGTCGGTGTCTCCCGCAGGGCAGCAATTTGTTGCATCATCAGTTCATTTGTTTTTTGCTGCTGCCATTGGAGATCCTGGTACTGCTCCTGCTGTTGCCGCTGAGTGAGTACCAGCTGCTTAAACAGCTCCTCCATTTTGTCCATGGGGAGGAACTGGAAGGTGGCAGGCCGAATTGTGGTCATGCAGCTGCCGGTGGGGTATGCCTCAGTCACTATGCCCGCATTCTCCACCAAGCTGTAAGGCGGCGGTGTTCACACCATGCAGTAACTGAGGCAGTGACCCAAAACAAGTCCAACATAAACAGCTTTTATTCAGCAACTCACGGTTAAACAGAAAGTCCTCCGGTTCGCAGCCGGGTTAACATGAATCCATAAACAACAGTTGCCGGGGACAACGGCCGCGCCGGGCCTCTCAGAGCCTGACAGGTGCAGAGCCTTCCCAGGCAGTGGTTCAGCCACACACAGTCCTGCTGAGCTTTCCTGCTGTGCTCCTAGCAGGTTGCAACATAGAACAACACTAAACCTTAGTGAAGGAGTTTTAAAGGACCTGGGGCAAGAGCCACTGGAAAATCAGGGTTGGAGGGAGGAGGCCGCCCCACTGCCTCCTGTGACCTCCTCCAAGAAATGAAGGCCCTGCCGGGTTTTACTTAATCTGCCTTAGCCAGGTAGTCTGACCAGGTGATTGCTCACCTTCATTCCTGCATTGCAGCCGCAGCTGTGTCTGTGACTGCAATGCACTCCAATGGATTTAATAGGTCTCTGTACACATTCTGGGGGATATATAACGTCCCTCGTATACGATTCCGGTCACTGCCTCACAAGGGGCAGAGACCTTGATTCCAGTGATGTGTTACTTATTGAGCTACTCGGTGTAGTTTTCATAAATTCATTGTTTTATCTGCTGCAGATCTACTAGTTATCTGAATGCTGAGCTCTGTATAACCCTGTCCACATCATTGGTTTACAACTTTCTGCCTATGCATAGTGTACACAGAAAGCTTTCAGTCAGTGCTGGTCCTTGAGTGATAATCTGCTGATATTAGCATATACATTGCTGATATTGGCAATTACAGTACTTGGCACCTAATGAGTTCATTTTATTTAAGTCCAAGTGGATATTGTCAGACAGTTTTAACTGGGGGCGTGTTCTTCTTCCCCCTGTACGATGCTGACCAATCATAAGCAGGCAGCAACACAGAAGAAAAGAAGAACACGCCCCCACCATAGCATAATGCAGGTTTGTCCTGGTCTAACCTCCTGCATAAAGGTACCGTCACACTTAGCGATGCTACAGCGATCCCGACAACAATACGACCTGGCAGGGATCATTGCTGCGTCACTGTGTGGTCGCTGGTGAGATGTCAAACAGTCAGATCTTCCCAACCACGCAGCAACGATACGGCGACCCGTAGCGACCTGTATAACAATGCAATGCAAATGCACGCCTATGTGTCTCAGTTCTGAGTCGCCAACAAGGTCGTTGGTAAGGTGTCAAACACAGCGATGCATGCTACCCAGCAGGACCTCAACGATCAAAAAATGGTCCAGGCCATTTCAACACGACCAGCGATCTCACAGCAGGGGCCTGGTCGCTGCTACGTGTCAAACGTAGCGAGATCGCTGCTGAGGTCGCTGTTGCGTCACAAAACTTGTGACTCAGCAGCGATCTCGCTTAGTGTGACGGGGGCTTTACTCAATGTGGCGGGTAGCGCACTGCACAGCTATTACTAGTTGCTTGGGAACAGCAGATATAAGTGTGATTATTGTCACACTCAGTAACCAGGGGAGCTGATATGAAAGAGTTAACTTAAAAAAGTTAACTCATTAGGTGCCAAATACTTTGATTGCTAATATCTCAGCAACGATGAGGGAAAATATAAATAAAAAGTTGTATTCCACTCTGCAGCCACTATTATATTGTGTGTTCATTTCACCATGAAAAATTTAGTGAAAGGTACCAATTCCCTGGATAAGTTTTAAGGACTTTCCACCTACCTCTAACTTTGTCATTGGTGCTGATAGGTCCATGTCTTGCTGCAGCCGTGCTACCTCCATACTGACACCCTCATCATCTGCTAACTAACAAACTTGGGAGTTTGCCAGATAAGGACAAGCCTCCCTGACACTCTTCCATTTACTCCCAGCTAGCTGCCTCGTTGTCCTGCTGCTCCATGCTACCATCCCCCCCCACATGTACCCCAGTGAGCAGCAAACTCCTTTCCATACTGTCTATGGATCTCAGTGTTGCCAGCTGTTCATTCAGATCCAGTACCTGGGCTTCCAAAGGTATAACGTGCACACATCTCACACACTGGTATGCACCCTCATACTGCTGTTTAAGGATTTTATACATGCGCCATGATGAATACTGGATGGCATTGTCAATAATGGAGCACAGCTACTGAATCTCAGACCCACTTAGAACAAACCACTCGCAAGCTCAGTTGTCTCTGATCTAATGGATAGAGACTAGTTGCTATGATGTCTCCCATACATAGTACCCATAGACATGAGGGATCCCTGCTCTGATGTCTCTACATAGCATATGTTCAAAAGGAGCGGCAGCATGGAAGACATTATACAGCTGTACTGAGGAATACAGCTGTGAATCCAGCTCTGGGGTGGGATAAACACTTACTAGAAAGTTTCAGTACTGTATTATCTTTCATTCTGCTCCTTCTTTCACCTCCACCCTACCCTCTCTATAGACTCCAATAGGCAGCTGTAATCTGATCCCTCAATCAGTGGACAGTACCTCTTGTCTTGAGCAAGAGGGATTTTAGCTGTTTTTCAGAGTAAACGATCAATTCAGGAGGTGGTTTAGAGGGGAAGAAGTATCTCATAAGTGGAGAAAGAAGTATATTTCTTTGATAAGATATATTACAAATTTGGCTATATTTTCTCATACTATTGATTCTTAAAGTTTGTTGAAACGACAAATATGGATATGATTCCATTATATTTTGATTGATCCCATGTTTTTCTTAGCGCAGAACTTTTTTATGGTTATGGGAAACAACAAGCCTATGGACAAACAAGCGCTTATATTGATTCAGTCTATATGTAGTGTCCATATTCCAAGTACGCAATTTGTAAAAATGACATTTTTACTGTGCAGCAAAATTCAGTGGAGTCATTGATCACAGATATGAGAGATACGCAATGCAATAAATATAAATCTTCCTATGTTATTTCCATAGCTTACTTCTACCAAAGTTATATGTCAATCAGCAATAACATTAACCCTTTACTGAACAGGCAAATTTTTATTTTTCAATTTTCGTTTGTTTTACCTCCCTCTTCCAAGAGCATTAACATTTTTTTTTCATCAATATAACCATATGAGGGCTTGTTTTTTTTCTGAGGATGAGTTCTAATTTTCAATGACACCATTTAATAAACTGAAAAATGGGAAAAAAATTGCAGCTTGGGTGAAATGGTGAATAAATTTAATTTAATCACTGTTTTTGCTAATTTTTACTAAATTCATTGTACTGTAAAAATTACCTGGCAACAGCATCCTTCATGTCAGATTTCAGCGAAACCAATATTCTGCATTTTTTTTTATATACTGTATATTCTGAAGTTTGTTAAAAAAATTGGTTTGTGTCACCATTTTCTGAGCACCGTAACATTCTCATTTTTCCATTGAAGGAGCTATGTAAGGGATTGTGTTTTTTTTACATGGTGAGCTGAAGTATTTATTGGTACTTACAACATTTTGATTTATTTTGATTCAATATTTTGAGAGAATTTGAAGTGACTGAAAAATGGCAATTCAGGTGTTTCAATTTTCTTTTTCTGTAGATCATTTACCGTATGGATTAATGAATTTTATAATTTCATAGATCAGATTTTAACGGATGGCGTAATACCATATAGGGATTTTTTATATATATTTTTTTTATTTGAAAAAGTGTGGGTGATTCAAACTTTTATGTTTTTTATTTATTTTTGTCATATTTTTTAAAACTTTAACTTATTTTGTTAATACCACTAGAGGACTGAACGGGACCAAGTTAAGAGAAGACCAATCTCCAGCTATCATTGCATCCAAGACAAAATCAGGACTCATTGCTGAAGAAGATAAAACCTCCATTCCAAGCTCTATTGCTTCAGACCATCATCCTTCCACATTTGAAACTGCATGAAGTGGCCATCACTAGGGAACGTCACACCTACTCCCCGGATTATGGTGTGAGCTGGCATAATATACACTAGCCGGACCTCTCAGTTTTGGGACATTGACTACCATCTTTGGTCTAGACACTCTGATGGTTACTGACTCGCAGTTAGTACCTGCCTTCTCTGATCTCTGCTCATGACTCTTGGTGTTGTGCAGTCCAGCATTGTAGTGTTTTTCTGTGTACTGTAGGAACTATCTACTGGGCGATGTAAATTATTTTTGTCAATAAGTACCAGCTACTCAGGAAACTCACCTGTGGAAACGCCAAACCGCAGAGGACCCTCACCCAGTTTGGCTGTTCAGGGATCTCACTAGCGATCAGGTAAACCCGCTGTGCCGTCTCGATGCTGAATGCCCGAGTGTCCTTTGGACAACTCTCTCCACAACGATCTGATAAACTCACACATTCGCTGAGCTGTAACAGTTTCCAGCACTCTTGCTTGCGTCCTGTTTCAGGGGGTTGGGTGCCCTCGTACATCTCCAAGCGTGCCAGGCCGCTGGAAGTAGCTTCATATAACAGTGCCCATACTTTCTTCCATTTCTGTGAGAGGGGAAAATAAAACAAAACAAATAATTTAACCAATGTGTAACACATAAAATATGATTAGAGGAGACATTAGTACAATTTCTTATTTAAGGCTAGAGATCACAGCACTACAGTACTGTGTAACTGGAGAAAGGTACTCTCTCCCTGCCTCGGTTTTGCAGACACCTTAGTGTTATGATATACAACAAGTACTAGGGAAAGAAGGGGAAAGCTTTCCCTACAATAAGACTAAGCTGAATCCCTACGATGTAGAGGGCTACCTATTCCTAGCGAATGGACCCGCCTAAGTCCTAGGCTAGTCTGAATGAAGACCTATAGAATAAAGGGAAGGGCTCCCTAAAAAACCTAAGGACTGGAACAAAAATGGGACACCTCCTGACAGAGAAAGTTGTTAAAGAACACAAAAAGATAAACTGACAAAAAGGTACTAGAGGTCCCAAAAGGACCAAACGAACTGACAGACATAGGCACAGAAGCACCTGGCTAGCAAAGCAGTCAAACAACAAGCAATGAGCAAATTTTCTGGGGACTAGGACCTGGGATTACAGGAGACTTTACCTCATTCTGCCTAGATCTCAGCCTCCTATCCACACGAACAGCTAATTGCATGGCATTCTGCAGAGTCTCAGGTGCGGGGAATGCAATTAGCAAATCCTTAACTCTTTCACTCAGTCCAGCAAGAAATAGACATTTCAGAGCAGGATCATTCCATCTGACTTCAGAAGCCCACCTTCTAAAGTGTGTGCAATAAATCTCAGCATCATCTGACCCCTGATTCAAACGCCTGAGTTCTGCCTCAGCAGATGAGATTCGATCAAGATCGTTATATAATAGACTCATAGCAGAAAAAAACTCTTCTACCGATCTCAAGCATGGATCATTAGGTTGAAGAGAAAAGGCCCACCCTTGTGGTTCCTTGCGCAAAAGTGACATAATAAAACCAATGTGCTGTGATTCATTCCCAGAGGACCTTGGTCTCAAATGAAAATATAACAAACAAGCATTTTTAAAGGAAAAAAAATCTTGCTGTTTACCATAAAAAAAATCCATCAGTCCTACCTTGGGTTCCACAAAGTGCTCTCCGGAACAGCTACTCACATGTTGCTGGAGCTCGGCCACCTCCAAAGTCAACCCCTGCAAGCGTCAAGCCAAATCCTGGACGGAAGCCATACTGATCCCCGTATTAATATATATTTTTTTTGGTCTGGACTTACTGTTATGATCTACAACAAGTACTAGGGAAAGAAGGGGAAAGCTTTCCCTATAATAAGACTAAGCTGAATCCCTACGATGTAGCGGGCTACCTGTTCCTAGCGAACGGACTCGCCTAAGTCCTAGGCTAGTCTGAACGAAGACCTATAGAATAAAGGGAAGGGGTCCCTAAAAGAACTAAGGACTGGAACAAAAATGGGACACCTCCTGAACAGAGAAAGTTGTTGCAGAACACAAAAAGATAAACTGACAAAAAGGTGCTAGAGGTCCCAAAAGGACCAAACAAACCGACAGAGATAGGCACAGAAGCACCTGGCTAGCAAAACAGTCAAACAACACTGAAGTCCAGCACAGCCAAAAAGGCGGAGCTGAAATATAAAGGCAGATGGTTACGTGACCGCAAAACACAAGATGGAAAAAACAAACAGGAGGGTTCTAACACTTAGGGCTCGTTCACATATGCAAGGTAGTCAGGTCTCAGCTTCTGTCTTTTTATACAGAAGACAGGAAGAAACTGATCGAGTGACTGACCTTACCAGGGCATATCGCAGCTTGCCGGTAAATTCAATGTTTCACTTATAGAGAAAAAGTTGTAAGCGACTTTGTGAAAATAATAAGTCTTAGTAATTTGCAACTTTTTTATAGGGAAACACTAACAAATGCAAAAATGTTAATGTTAAACGTGGGTGGTTGTGAAATTGTGGAGCAGTAGCCTTCATACCAAACAACTTTGACCTCCTCTAAGGCCGGTTTCACACATCCGTATATTTCTGGTACCAGAAAAAACGGTACTGGAGATATCCATGCCCCATGTGTCCCTGTATCCGTGTGTGTCACACACGTGGCAACCGTGTGCCGCCCGTGTGCCGCATCAGGATCACATGTACTGATGCTTGGGAATCAGTGTACAGTTAGCGCTGTTCCCTTGTGCCAGGTGCTGACCGCTGCCCTCATCATGGTTCCCTGCCGGCGCTGCGATCAGCACCAGCAGGGACAATGATGAGAGTAGTAGTGTCTGCTCCCACAGTGTCCACCTGTAAAAATAAGAATAAAATAAAAAATCCTGGCGTTGTCGTGTTGAAAAATGGCTTTTCGGACACTTTGGAGAAATGACCGCACCAAATGACCAAGTAATAGTAACAGTGATCTGTGCTTTTAATAACTTGATGGCTTTTCCTTCTTGGTGTTGCAACTTCAATGTTGAGGAGTGTATTTTATTTTCAGATTGAGCATTGTGTCAGGGCTTTTTTTTTGTGTTATGAGCTGTAATTTTTATCTTTCACATTTTCAAGTTTTTTTTCTCTTTTTATTCCATTTGGTGAGGCCAAGTGACCAAACAGCAGCTTTTCCCGTTTTCCTTTTCACTATATTGGATAAATATTGTAACATTTTATTAGTTGCGACATTTATGCACACAACAATGATAAATATGTTCATTTTAGTTTTTAGGATTTTTCTTTACTCCACTTTTTCTTTTCTTTTCTTTATTGGGGAGAAAGGTGGTAATTTGTACTTTTTTTTAAACATGTGTAATTTTTGCATTTTTTATTAGTCCATCTAAGGGACTTGAACTTGTGACCAATTGATTTCTTATACAATAATCTCATATACTGTGATTTTGCAGTGTTTTGCTAAAATATGAATCTCCTATGAAGCTAAGTCACAGATATACAAGCATGACACACAGGGGGGCCTCCAGTAGGATCCGCCTTCCATGACAATGCCATTGGCACTTCAAATTCACATTGTGGGATGGCCAATTTGCATCTGAAGGGACACCATACCCCATTTTCAACCTCTTAAATGCTGCTGTCACAATTGACCGTAGCATCTAAGGGGTTTTACTGCTGCGATCGGCACTTGTTAGGGTATGCCAGGTACTGTCCAGGTTAGAAACAAGTATATAATGGCCAGTGTTATATTTTGACAGCACTGCAATCACATGGGCATGTGTGCCTTAGAAATCATGGGGTCAATAACCCGCTAGATTGGAATAATTTGTACCACATATTGGTCCATAAAGTCCAACACCTGGTAGGAACTTGGGAACCAAGGGTGGTGAATTGATTAAGCTAGGCAGGGGTCTTGCTTAGTACTATGGACCAGAACATGAAAGTACCAGAGGGTTACATTTGTGAGGTGCATTGGGGAGTATGTAAACTGCAGATGAGTAGTGGTTGAGGTTATTAGTACATTTATACAGAAAATGGTGAATAATCAAGAATTGCAATGGTTGTGACTCCAGTGTCTCACTATAAAACTCCACCCGGATGCCCATGTTCTTGCCATATACGCCATAGTTGATGAATGTAGCCTCTCGCTGCTTCGTGGATTAGGCTTCCTTTGTCAAACAACTAAACACCAATGTACAAGAGAAATTATGGAGTACAACTGTTT
Organism: Phyllobates terribilis; assembly: GCF_046119375.1. Classification (NCBI taxonomy): domain Eukaryota; kingdom Metazoa; phylum Chordata; class Amphibia; order Anura; family Dendrobatidae; genus Phyllobates; species Phyllobates terribilis. Next base: position 550,640,189 of record NW_027362771.1, on the reverse strand, counting down.
TTTACTGTTTGGCTGAGATCTGTCTTAGTACCTTAAAAAAATGAGATGCAGACTTATTTGTCTAGCTCCAATTCCTCTGGTAGGCTAATGATCTCGCGTATGGGTTTCTGACTGCTTCATACCGCCTCTACATGCATGTAACGATTCTCGCCTACAATCTACGTCTTCCTGTAAATGACGCAGTCCATGATCTTCTGAGACCTACCGTATGTGTGTCTTTAGCACTCATACAATATCATGGTCAGACTCTGAGGACTGTAAAACTGTTCCAAAAGGACCCAAGAGATTTCAGGCACAGATGTGACGTTCCTCACTACTCATGATAATTATATGTTTTATTTTAGAACTGTCGAAAAACCCTTTTTATATGCCTGTTGATGGTCATATCAAGTTTTATAGCCTGCGCTGAAAGCTGAAAAGTTGTGAATGTACAGTACCAGGCGAAAGTTTTAGGCATGTGTGAAAAAAAATTCTACAAAGTAAGAATACTTTCAAAAATATAAGTGTTCATGATTTATTTTTAGCAATTAACAAAATGCACAGTGAATGAATAAAAGTGAAAATTAAATCACATTGATATTTGGTGTGACCGCAGTTTACATTCAAAACAGCATCAGTTCTTCTAGGTACACTTGTACTTTCAGTTTTGAAGAAACTCGGCAGGGAGATTGTTCCAAACATCTTGGAGAACTAACCACAGATCTTCTGTGGGCGTCGCTTGTGCAAATCCTTCTTGTGCAAATCCTTCTGTCTTCTGTAATGCCAGACAGACTCGATGATGTTGAGATCAGGACTCTGTGGGGGCCGTATCAACACTTTCAGGACCTCTTGTTCTTTTTAATAGTGAAGATAGTCATTAATGACATTGGCTGGATGTTTGGTGTCGTTTTCCTGCTGAATAATAAATACCATCTCACAGATGGTATTATATGATGGATCAGTATCTGCCAGTATTTCTAAGCATTGAAGATACCATTAATCCTGATAAAATCCCCATCTCCATTTACTAAAATGCGGCCCCAAACTTTCAGGACCCTCCACCATGCTTCACTGTGCTTGTAGAACCTCATTATAGTGCCGCTCTCCAACCCTTCAGTGAACAAACTGCCTTCTTTTACAGCCAAATATTTCACATTTTGTCTCATCATCTCATAATTCCAGAGAACAGGCTGCCATTTTTCTGCACCCCAGTTCCTATGTTTTGTGCTTAGTTGAATCAATTGGCCTTGTTTCCATGTTTTCTTGGCCTCAACTCTTCCACGAAGACCACTTCTGGTCAGACTTCTCCTAACAATAGACGGATGTCACTGGGTCCCACTGGTTGCTGCCATTTCTGATCTGATGCCACTGCTGGGCATCTTCCGATTTCTAAGGAAAGTAAGGATGATGTGTCTTTCATCCGCTGCACCTTTCCAATAACTGTGTCTACAGTCCTTAACAAAGCTCATTTCTTGGTGTTCTCAATGCTGAGAAATACAGACAGATACGTATCCATCATGTAATACCATCAGGGAGGCGTCTGATTGGCTCCAAATTTATTCTGCAGCAGGACAACGATCCCAAACATACAGCCAATGTCATTAACATTTTAGCATAAAGAAGAGCAAGGAGTCCTGGCAGTGATGATACGGCCCCCACAGAGCCCTGATCTCACATCAACTAGTCTGTCTGGAATTACATGAAGAGACAGTAGGATTTCCACAAGCCAACACCACAGAAGATCTGTGGTTAGTTCTACAAGATGTTTAGAACAACCTTCTAGCTCAGTTCCAAGTAGAAAGACTAAACAAAATTTAAAATGTAATTGAAAAAGTAAAAGAATACATAGAAGTTTGAATCACCTCACTCTATGAAAAAAGGCATGTAATCATATTTAGTATATTACTGTCTGTAACAACCTGATAAATACAGTAAATGTAAAAAAAAAATTGACACATCAGAATTGCCATTTTTGAACCATTGAACTAACCCAAAAATGCAACAAAAAGTAATTAAAACATTATATGAAAAAATAAAAACTGCAGCTTGACAAGGATAAAAACAAGCCCTTATATAGATAAAGACAAGCCCATATATAGCTACATCAACAAAAACTGAAAAAGTTCTGACTCTCAGAAAATGGCAACACAAACCACATTTTTTATTTTACAAAGTTCTGATTTTTCTACTATGGTACAATTTAAAGAAATTATAAACAAAATTGGTATCGGCGTTATCGTACTGAACAGCAGGGCCAGCGCCACCACCCGGCGCACCTGGGCAAGTGGCGAGGCCCTGGACAAATGGGGGGGGGGTCCACTTGTTGTCGGCAGGGGCGTAACTACCGCGGTCACAGCAGTCGCCGCTGTGAGCACCTGGGCCGGCAGATGAGGGGCCCACCGACGCCAGCAAATAGTTTAGCTAGATGTGTGTACTCGGATGCACATTCAGCTGAAGTGTACTGCAGCGCACAGACCCATCGGGTCCGTGCACGGCAATAGGTGCTGCCGGCCAATCAGAGGCCAGCAGCTGACGTCGCCATCCACTTGACCAGGGTTGCATGACAGTGGCATCGTATGCTCCCGTCGCTTGGACGCTGAAGTCAGCTGCCAGCTTCAGAAGAGGACAACATGCGGCGGGGGAGTGGATGGAAGGCGAGTATTTTTCTTTCCTTTTTTTAAATCAATGAGTACACGGTGGCTATACTACTACACCGATGACTATGGGCTGTGCATTATACTACATGGATGATTATGGGCTGGGCTGTGAATTATACTACATGGATGACTATGGGCTGTGCATTATACTACATGGATGACTATGGGCTGTGCATTATACTACATGGATGACTATGGGCTGTGCATTATACTACATGGATGACTATGGGCTGTGCATTATACTATATGAAGGACTATGGGCTGTGCATTATATTATATGAAGGATATGAGCTGTGTATTATACTAATATTTGTAATGCACGCGCCCGGACTGACTGGCGTGTGCGTGATTAGTGATTCCACTGTGCCATGAACCGGAGAGTGCCTGGAGGGGCGTAACTAAGTATCTGCCCGATCCGACCAAGGTCGCACGACGGCATACGACGCCAGTGCACCAGGGAGGAACCGAGCAGAGGGACCAGGTGCCACTCCAGGTCAGACCCCGAACACGGCTGTTGACCCACACCGGGGAATACAGGAACAGGCAGGCTAGAGCGCAGGCTGGGTAGGGTCCAGTACAGACTGGGAGACGGGTTCAGAGCCGCAGATGCGGTAATCAAGCAGAGCAAAGCGAAACCGCAGGTGCGGTAGACAAGGCTGAGCAGAGAAACACCGCAGACGCGGTAGACAAGGCTGAGCAGAGCGAAACCGCAGACGCGGTAGACAAGGCTGAGCAGAGCAAAACCGCAGACGCGGTGGACAAGGCTGAGCAGAGCAAAACCGCAGACACGGTGGACAGGGCTGAGCAGAGCAAAACCGCAAGTGCGGTGGACAAGGCTGAGCGGGCAGGAACCGCCGAAGCGGTAAGTAAGACAGGACAGAGATAAATCGCCGAAGCGGTAAACAAAGACAAAGCAAAGGGGACAGGGCTCTGTACACACGGAACAGACTGGAAAAGAAAGGCAGAACCAGATACACACAAGGTACTTGCAAAGAAGTAGCGAAAGGACTCGAACTCACAAACGGAAGTACAATGACAACGAGTAGAAGTTAGGTGCAGCTTCAGACTCTACAGAAAAAGGGAGCAAACTGACATAAAGACAAAACAGATAAGAAGCTAGGAGACAGTCCAGACAAGAACAGTTACTGCAACAAAATGCAGGAACGAGCCTAGGTAAAGCCAAGTGCTGGTTCAGACACTGCAAAAAAAGGGAACAAACGGACATAAAGACAAACCAGGTAGGAAGCTAGGAGACAGTTCAGACAGGAACTGTACTGCAACAAATACAGGAGCGAGTCTGGGTATGTGGCCCCCAGAGGGCGGGACGAACAGGCCAAGAGCGTGTTCACACGGGCCTGGAAATACAGCCTCCAGGAAAGGCAGAAAGACAGCTGGCTAGAGTACACAAACAGGACACAGTTCAGACACGGGAACTGATACCGCAAGGCAGGAAACATAGACAGGACCTGGCACATCAGTGACTAGAAGCCAACTGACAGAACAAGATGCTCAGGCATGGATTCCAAGGAGGAGCTGGTTTAAATACCAGGTGACAGACAGCAATAGGCTGAGGACGCATCAGGGGTGTGTCTTCAGCAGCCACAAGAAACAGGAAGTTCGGCGGGCGTCGCCCTAAGAAGCCAGAGCAGAGCAAAGTAGACAGTATGGAAAGAAGCCAGAGTGGCAGTCTGGACTGGAAATCAAGTGCGCGCTCTTGCACAGTGGGAGATGGACCACTATGCAAGGACACCGCCAGGTATGTTACAATATTGAGGACAAAGGGCTGCGCATTATATATGGAGGTAAAATAAAATCAGCACTGAAAATCTCAATAGCACTGGTATATAATTACCTGCAACACAGTATATTACAAACCGGTACTCCAGGATCTCGGGTGCAAACCTGGAGAAAACAGTTGCCAGACAAGTTTTTTGTACATGGACTTATATATGGAGGTGCATTATGCTATATGGAGGACTATGGGCTATGCATTACCATAATGACCATGTTGCCCCATTATTATTACCGTAATTAAAGCAAAACCCAAGAAAGCAATAGTCAGAATTCAGCAAACTGGTGTAAATGGTTTAATTTAAAATGACACCTTGTTACAACTTGTTTCGACACTTGTAAAAAGAGGAGGAAAACTAACGATAGCATTAAAATGAAAATTGTCCCATGAGCAAGAAAAGTCACATAATTAGAGTGCAATCACATTGTCACTTGATGTCAGTATTAATACACCTTTAACCAAATAGGTCAACGTTGTGGAGGAATATAGGTCAGGTTTATAAAAAAAATAAAGTATCCCAGGAAAATTACGGTCACTTTCAGGGACATGGATGCAATATTTTCAGGCACGTAGGTATCGGTTGCAGCTCTGGAGCCTGAGCTTACTGCCTCTTACAGCTATCAAGAAGTCGTGTCTTTCTTGCACTGCCCCGACTCATGCCAGATCATTAGTTTACAGTTTGTTGATTTCTGGAGGGGTGGAGAGTGCCTATCCCTTTCATTCAGACATGAGAGAGGAAATTGGGTCGGAATCTTCCTTCCAATGGATTATTGTTAGAACAGCGCTGGCGCCCCTGCACGTGTCCCCTTCTTTCCCCCTGCAGGGACGCTGGCGTCTTCACTTACCCATCCTCGCTCCTCTGGCATCTCTCTCCTTCCAGGGCCTGTGCACAGTGCGCAAGTCTCCTGGGAGAATGCTTAGGGTGCATACTCCCTGCTTCGTAAAGGTGTCGCGCGCCCACATCGGAAAATGTTCCCAGCCAATGGCTGGGAGACATTAGTTATTTAAGGCACCTTCCCCAAAGGAGAGCTGCCTTAGCAACTTCAGTATCCTTTGTGTTACCTGTTTCCAAGGTTCCTTTACCTGTGTTCTCTGAATCCGATTCTGTTTGTACCTAATCCTGCCTGCCCTCTCTGAACCTGATCCAGTCTGCCCTGCCTGTACCTGATCCCGCCTGCCCTGTCTGAACTGGTTCCTGACCGTCCTGCTGTTTCCTGCTTCCAAGTCCGTCCTACATCTACCAAGTCCAAATCCTGATTCGCCTTGTCCACACCTATACCGCTAGCCTCACCAGTCCAGTCGGAACCTGGACCTGTGATCCTGTACCTGAGGCCCTCCCGTGTTCCTGAACTACCCTGTCTGTTCCTGTACATCTTCTGTCTACCTACCACACGTCCTCGTGTATTCCAGTCCCCGGTTGGTCCTGCGTCCTGCCCCTTTGGGGGTCAACTGCCAAAGCTCCGGGATCTGTCCTGGAGTACACCTGGGGTCCATCTGGGTTTAAGTCTAACCACACCATCAGGAGCTCCAGTGACAAACCCTCCAGTGAGCCCTGCAGGCTCTCCCTGGACCGTGGCACAGTGGTTCCACAACCACGTGAGTAACAATTATGGAATTATGACCTGGAATATTATGCAGTGGGCGGAAGTCCTGGCGCCATACTTAACGGGGGAGCCACAAAAGGCCTACTATGATTTGGCCTTACAGGACGCCAAAGAATATGAAAAATTGAAAACAGAAATTTTGCCGCTCTTGGGGGTGACATTGTCTGTCAGGGCGCAATGGATCCACTGCTAGGCATATCACCATGACAAACCCCCTCGCTCCCAAATGTTTGATCTGCTGCACCTCATCCAAAAGTGGTTACAGCTGGAATCCTCTACCCCAGCACAGATGATGAGCGAGTTGTAATGGACTGGTTCGTGCACTCTCTTCCGAGTCCGATTCAGACTTGGGTTGCCCAGGGAAATCCCTGGAACACTGATGATTTGGTTGGACTGGTCGAAAGGTATCAGGCGGTCGACAGGCCCACGGGGAGGCAACCCATTCCATACTGGGGGGCCGGAGGTTAAAAAGGAGGTGGGGCATCCAAAGTCCAAGCGGGCAGCAGAGGTCATGCCAAGGCCCTCATCTAGGACCTCATTTGTTGGAGATGTCACAGCCCAGGTTATATAGCTGCCAATTGTCCCCTGACCACCGAGTGTTCATTCTACGCATATCCAGCTTGCAGTGTGGACTGTCCACCTGGCAAGGGGCCCCAAAATTGTCCTGTAAAAGTGAATGGCCTGCAAATGACTGGACTACTAGACTCAGGCAGTTTGGTGACCCTTGTGAGGGCCACATTCCCTCTCCACTTGATCCCTGGGAAGAAGGTGGGCGTCCTCTGCTTTCACGAGGATGCTAAAGACTATCCGTTAGCCAGAGTGGTCATTGAGATGGCCCTAGGTACTGAGTCCCATGAGGTTGGCATGGTCCAGGATTTGTTGTATCCAATTATCATAGGTCGGGACTTTGTGTTGTTTTGGGACTTGTGGGGGAGGAGCGGAGACCTCAATTGCTCTAGTAAGAAACAGGTTGTCCCTAAAAATGTCCCACCAACCCCAGAGTCTGACGAGTTTCCCTTCTGTGTTATGAGTGAAGAGTAGAAGATAGTATCCCCCGAGGCTGACATTCCTGAGATAGAGGTGACCAGAAAAAAATTTGGGTTCACCCAACATAGGGACCCAACTCTAAAAGAGGCATTCAATAATGTAACCATTATAAATGGCATAACACAGGAGTCGGGGTCTCACACCAGGTTTCCCTATTTCATGTTGAGTGGAGGCTTATTATACCAGGTTCCTAAGATGAGGGAAGAGATCATGGAGCAATTATTGGTACCAAGGGCCCTATAGACAAAGGGTGTTGGAAAGGGCCAATTCACATGTCTTGGGTGGCCATCTGTGGGTAGACAAAACTCAAGAACGGGTCATGCAGAGGTACTATTGGCCCAGATTGCAAGTCCTGTCCCACCTGCCAGTAAACCGCTACCACCTCTCCCTTCCAAAATCCTCTCGTGCCACTTTCCATCAAGGCAGGGCAACAGAGAAACCAAGTTGAAACTCCATGTGGGTTGGACAGACCAGAAGGTGACACTAAGGGTGTCACCGTGGCAGAGACCCGGTCACTGGCCCAGAAACAACAGTGCCGAGAACTGCTGCAGCGGAACCAGGATCTGTTTTCAGAGTTGCCAAGATGTACACAGGTTGATGAACATGGAATCCTGACAGAACCACATGTACAGGTGAACTAACAGCCGTATAGAATCCTCGAAGCCTACCACGAGGTGTTTTTGAAGGAAGGGGCTAAATTTGATGCGTATTCGATACCCCGCGATGATGAACTCATATCGAAGCTAGGGTCAGCAAAATACATCACCGCCCTGGACCTAAAGAAAGGTTACTGGCAAATCCTCCTCTCTCCAAGTGCCAAGAAGAAGACTACCTCTTTTACACCTGACGGTTGTTCCAGTATACCAGAAGCCCATTTTGCCTGCAAAGAGACCCAGCTACCTTCCGGAGGGCCATAGACCGGGTCTTAGCTCCTCACTAAAAGTACGCCGCAGCTTACCTCGACGATATTGCGATATTCAGCCCGGATTGGGGAAGTCATCTGCAGAAGATCCAGGCCATGCTGGATGCGCTGAGGAGAGTGAAAATTGTGGCATCGGGAAAAAGAAGGGAAAATACCTGGACTGCGTCATTGGAAGAAGCAAAGTAAAGCCTCAAGTGAATAAGGTGGAGGCAGTCCAAAATTGTCTAAAACCGGTCTCCAAGGAACAGTTTCGGTCATTTCTGGGAATGGTGAGACACCATCAGCCAGGTATCCCGAATTTCATCATGATAGCCGCACCCATCATAGACCTTCTTAAAGGCACAAAGAAGTCAATGGCCAAATGGCCTCTTGAAGCAGAGATGGCATTCCAAGAGTTGAAACTCAGGGCTCCAGGTCTTCATCTTTCATGTGGAACACAGGCCTGGGAAGCTGCACGGTAATGCAGAAACCCAGTTTAGACTTCCATGTTTGGTGACTGAAGGTGCCAAAACCTGCAGCTTTGGGCAGAGGGGGGGTTATATGACAAAGTCACTGGAAAGCTAAACCTTGGGTTGTTTGTTCCTGAAGGGGGTGATTACCTGTAGCAACAAGGACTGTGCCATACATTATGTTTTGTTTTTCCTAATAGACCGGGAAGGCCGTGTTTGTTTTTGCTAATATTGCTTTGGTTTATGCAGCACTCTTAATAAACCACAGAAGATTTAAAGAGACAGGGTTCCTGTGTCTACCTCTATGTGCAACCAAGTGAATCGATCTACCACACCATGCAGGAACACGGTCTGATCATACCACATATTCTTGGCAGGGGAGGATGCAAAATAGTATACTGATATTACAGCAGGGGATTGCAGCTGATTCTTTTTGTAAGGTAAAACATTTCGCTGCCTGTTTTTAAGCAATGTTTTACTTCAAAAAGAATAATCTGTGATCCCGTGCTGTAATGTCTGTATACTGTATACTAACCCCCCCCCCTCCTTGCCCAGGAGCTGTGGTTTGATCAAACCATGTCCCTGCACTGTCAGACACAGCCATTACACAGTACACAGCAGGGGCACATTTATAAGATTATCTCAGCACAGGAACATTTTATTTAAACACATCCAATTGTGGAACTTAGTATTCCAAGATCTATTGATTAAAATCAACTTTTGTTCGTGGGAAAACCCCTGTAATTACAAAGTTTCTTCTATCCATTACAATGCTAATGAGAGACTGTATACTGATGGCATCTGATTTTGTGAACAGCCCCATAGACTATAATGAGAGACACAGACAGAGCTCGGACGTGAAAAACAGACATCTTAATGAAGCCTAAAATCAAGAAGGGCTTTTTAAGACACTTTCGCCTTAATGGCCCTTTCAGGCGTCAGTTTTTTGTGTATGCGTTCTATCAGTGTTTATCACTAGCCCTCGCATCTATGACAGTCTATGGGGCTCTTCACATGTCCATATTTTTTTGTGGACTGAGTGATCTGTGCAAAATTGCAGAGATATGGCCAATATTGTTCTGAGTGTTGATTAAACTTGGCAATACAAGTCTAGGGATCTGTGAGGAGCTGCCCACTTTCTAAAGACTATGATACTTTTCCAGCAACGGACCACCATTTTTGTCAATATTATTATTGTGTTTTATTAGTGATTTCCTTTTTATGTTTTATATAGTTCTGCTTACTTGTCAGTATGTAAGATTCACTTGTAAAATGTCCAGCATCCCACTAATCTGTATCTCAGGAGTATCTAACCATTGTTCCAACAGTCAATAATCTCATTATGTGTGTGTAGATTGTAGACACAGTGGAGCTGTCACCACAGGGGGTCTTACATGCAGTCTCAGATGAAGGCTTCTAGAATATCCTTCATTGTTTTTAGCTAACAGTAAATGCTTAATGGGGAGGGTGTAATCACTTCTGACCTGGGAGGGGACTGATCCCAGTGGGAGAAAGGACAGACATGTTTTAGTCAGAGTTGTGTGGAAGGATTGAAGGAAGAGGATGGAGACCGTGGACTTGGAAGGATGGATTGATAAACATGTTACCATTATGGATTATGTCGTTTGGATTTACACTTTCTTAAAAGGACGGCTGCTACTGGATACCTGGGCTTTCATCGTTTTATCTGCCATCTAGAGGATCATGGACTGTGGCTACAGACTATACTGGCTGGAGATACGAAATCTGTGGGCCAACCAAAAGTTGGGAGACAGTGAGTATGGCCTTATACAAAGCCAGTGGAACTACTGAACCCAGATTGGGAACTGGAGGACTGAGAGAACTGTATTTTGGCCATTTACCTGGAATTGCTTTATTACTATGGCTGTGATCAATAAAATATTGTTGCATTGTTAACCTGCCTAGGTGATTACTTACAACCCGCAATCTCAGATCTTTACAAGTATCTATGAAAAAATCAGACACCACTGTTATGATATATAATTGCTGTCCGGTTTTCTCTGACTATTAGATAAGAGAAGGTAGAGAAACTTTTTTCTTTTTTTCACATACGAGAAAAACTGATGAAACTCGGATAACACTCTGACGAAACTATGATAAAAATCACTAATGAAATTCGGTCTGTTTTTCTTGTATGTGAAAAAAACTGACATCTTTTTTTCCACTTATGTGAAAAACTTAAATCAGACTTAGACCAGAGTTTGGTCCAAGTGTCACCAGTTTTTCTCCTATGTGGAGAAATAAAAAAAAAAATCTACACCTTCTCTTATGTGATAAGCTGTGAAAATCGAACCAACCTCACTTGGTCCAATTTTTTCAGACCCAAAGCCTTGTATTGCTGATTTTGATCCATCCAACCATTGGATCAAAATCAGACATGTCTCTGCAATTTTCCGCTGAACACTCGGTTCGCGTAAAATCTGAGACAGCCTTCCATAGACCTAGTCACAAACCCAGCTCTGCTACATTGCTGGGCTCTTTGCTATACTGCTGGTCAATTTTATTTAGCATTTTGTGATACACTCAGCTCTGCTATCTCACCGAGTCAACTCTGTCATATTGCTGCGCTGCTCAGCTCTGCATTACCCGATCCTCATTGCGGAGTCTACTCTGCTTCTTTGAATCCCATTTGCTCCTCCTGTTGCTCTTCTGCCAGAACACCTTCAATTGTTCCATCTGGATCTCCCTGCTGCACCAACCTCATTTGTCTGTGTTGCAGAGCAACTGCTCATCAAGACCAAGGGCTTCAAGAATCCACCTCACCAAAAGGGACATGACACAGATCTTCTCCCACATTCCTTACATGGATTTCTGATGGTACTCTACCATTCTCCTTGTGACACTAGATATTGTTATGAGATGGATCAATGAAAGCCCTTGATCTGGATGAGCAGTTGTAATGCAGCACGGACAGTTTACGGTGTTGCAGCAGTGTGTTCTAGTTGTTGCAGCTGTAGAGACTGGACGACGACCAGAGGAATAGATTAGTTAGCAGAATCAATCTAGAGTGAGACAAAGCAGGGTATGTAATGGAGTATTATGCAGCATGTGTAAGAGGTATAGCAGAGCCCAGAGATGTAGCAGAGCTGGGTATGCCAGGAGACCCAATGTAGGGAATATCAGCAGAGTTGCGCAAAGTAGCAGAGCCCAGCAATGTAGCAGAACTGGGTATATCAGGTGGCACAATTTGATGATGATAGGCAGTAACTACCATCTGAGCCGGCCTGCCAGGCCTGGAATTGTGATATCAGTGGATCACACCAGGTTAGCATGCTACCCTGAAGGCGGTCGAAACACAATGAAAGCAAAGAGGCTGCAGCTGGAGCTGGGACAGGTGAGTAACAGATGTACTTTGACAATTTTTTAGGATAACCTTACCTTCTATCCCCATTTTCTTTCTTCTATCATTCCTACCTTTCTTTTTGCTATTTTCTATTTCTTAAAGTTAAATATCTAAAATATTAATTACTTTGGATACATTATTACATCTTTCCTAGATAATCTATATGAGAATTTCCAACGTGTTCTTTGCATAGCTTACATGTCAATATTCCTACATTCATTCATGTACCAAGACTGAAATAATTACTTTCTCTGTTTCCTTTAAAAACAGATTATTCAACCATATCAAAAAATAATCCCAAAAGAATTAAATTATTTAGTAATTAAAGAGAACCTGTCATGAAATCAAAAGTAGCCAGTCTTTGCTCCTATTTTATTCCCGCTGCTCTCCTAAGTATTCTGGTTTTTATTTATTTTAAATTTGCCGTATGGTTCCAGAGTTATGGGTCTTTTTATTTACTGCTCATTTTTATGGTCTTTACCAAGGGGAGGTGTTGCTTACAGGGTAATTATGCAGAACATCCTAAAGACACGCCCCAGAGGATCCTGTGAGTCACATCCTTTAGTAAAGACTCTAAAAATCAGCACTAAATAAAAAGGTCCATATTTCTGGAACTAAATGGAGGATATAAAAGAAATGAAAAACGGAATACTCCACGGAGCGGCGGGAATAAAATAAGAAAAAAAACTAATCACTTTTGACCTGGTGACAGGTCTTTTAAGTAATTTTTTTATTGCTTTAAACACATTTCCTACTTTTAGCCCCTTTTTTGAAAAATAATGAAAACACCTTTTATAAAAGAATATAACTACCATACGTCCTGGTGACATGCATAGTATTCTTGAAGATTATAATGAAATTCCGATACAGAAATGCCGCAACTGAGGAAGTGAAGAATCTGCACGAGTAGGAGCTGCTGACATTGTTGGGGAAGTAGTCCTTACGTAATTCACATGCTCTATCTCCCATCTACTCAGACCCCTGGCCCAGTCGGCACAAACATGATTGTTAGTTCCTTTCTGAAAGTAAAGCTAAAAAAAAAACAGTGGCCATGATTAATAAAATAAGTGGTGTCCACAAGTAGGGGCTTACCATGACGGGTTTTGGGCTGAAGCTGAACTTCTGTTTAATCTGCAGGTCACTGCAAATAACTTGGCCAAAGTGAATTTACTTTGCCATTTCCCTTTCTCTCCTCTGAATTTTCATGATCTTTTACAAGTATTAAGCTGAGCACTGCAAGACATGGCTATAAAAATATAGATTATTTTTTATTAATCCTATTTTTTCCTTGTAACTGGGCGTAGTGGTAGAACCAATATTTTTCTTTTGTCCTTGTGCATGTTGTGAAATCTAATGACAGATATCAATTAAGAACTTTAGTTTCATATAAAGGGTATGCCCACGTTTGGAGTGTTGTTCTATGACTGTTGCTTGGTGTTTCGGCTGCGTGCAAGTCCTCATCCTCTCCGATTTCGCTTTCCTTCGTTTTCTACCTGGTGTTCCTCTCTGTTGTCTGTGAGTGCATATTTGTATGATTGGTATTTTAATTTATCCCTGTACGTCCTCCCTTGTTAGTCTGGTTGTGTATATTAATACACTATTACTCCCCACTTCCCTGGGTGGAGGAGGGGGACAGATATAGGACTGATTCAGGAGTTCAGCAAGGTACGTGGCCACAGCATCTTCACCATTAGAAGTAATCCAGGGAGCAGGGATAGCTAGGGCACCCCTAGCATTAGGGACAAAACAGGAGCCCCTGGCCCCGGGTAATCCGACAACAGTGTTGTGACACAGACGTTCCTGATTCATTAAGAGTCGTACGCCTCTCAATGAATCTGGAGTGTCTGAAAGTTTGAGACCAAACAATCACAGAAAAAATGGTGTTATTGTAGTACATCCGATTTGAAGAAATTCACCATGTTAGTTGTATTTCTAACCAATAATAAAATATATACAATAGCACTAGCACCTTAAGTATATTTCTTCTGTTCCCTCTCACTGATAGGGCCTAATAGAGCCAGAAGGGACAGCTGCCAACGAGCAGGGGCGCCATTTGCGTAGGACTAGGGTGCCAACTTCTGCTGGTAGGTAGGGGTAACAGTGAGGGTATTGATAGAGACATGAGTATGGCCCTATAAGTTGTTATCACCATTGTATGTGTTTTTCCTTTTGTATATGTTCATGATTTCGTTACATAATTTTTAAAGGTTAGTAAAAGTTATATTTCATTATCGGTTAGAAGAACAACTAACACGGTGAGCGTCTGAAAGTGGCGTCTGCCTCTGTCAGACATTGGAGTAAGATTTATGGCGTAAGGAAAGCCACCGCTCATCATAAATTTGTTGAGCGGGGGCTGCTACACCCCCATCCTGCTTACAGGACAGAACTTTGTGGGAGCTGGGCGAAAATGGCATGAAAACTACAGAAGTTGAAAAATTTTAGCGCAGCCTTGAGTTGCGTCAACATTTTGCAACTTTTCAAAGCTTTTAAAAACTTTGATGAATGAGGCCCATTGTTTCTACAGCAGCACAGAAACCAAACGGAATAGCAGCTCTGCAGGGTCATAAAGCAGCTTGATGTGGGGTGATCCATCCTTCACAAGATTTTCACTCTACACAATATTACCAAACAGAACAAAGGTAAGCCAACCAAAAGAGTCCTCTGTAGCTGGAAATTCTAAATTGCTACTAATATCTGTCATTGTTCCCTATATTATATTCTTGTAAAATAATTAGAACAGTAGCAGCCACATCTGATGCCATACACCCGTCTGCATAATTTAGAGAGAGGAAGTGAAAACTGATGCGTCAGTGATCACATTATAAATAACTGAAATTTGCAGAATGATGTAAAGAAGCAGGAATATGAGGTACCGGAGGTGTCACCGCTTGTTTCACTGGTCACGGGCACAGTGCCTTATGTATAGGGGCGATAGAAAGAAATGGCTCCACACATGGTGGAACGGTCGAGCACTAATATGCCAATACAGGGAACCACCTCCTTTGGTCTAGCGCCTCAGATGCCTCGGTGATTAGTAACCATGGCATTTAAAAGGTTAAATGGCCAGTATCGGAGGTTTCTCCTTGAGTCTGGCCTGGTGTTACTGCTCAGTTCAGCCACAAATTGGCACATTGAAGGTTCGATGAGGAACAATAATCCTTTAAGAAATAATTTGGCACAAATTATGCATTTCAATTATTTTAAAATTTTCATTCTGCATTAATTGTGTTTTTTTCTGGGGATCATCATCCTCATCCACCAGGTAGCAGCCCCATCGGCTTTTTTCCTCTATTTTTTAGCCGTCTCTCTGAATCTGTCCTCATTCATCAGTTTTTCTAGAAAAGGTCCACTTTTTTCTTGGAGTCACTCCTTCCTTGCGGTCCCTGCCACCACTTTGTGTTTTGATCCTGTTTAACTAAGGGAGGAGTTGCGTCTTCCTCTGCTTGCAGGCTCGATCAACATTGGCACTGGTGCATCGTTGCTCCTACCGGAGCCTCCTGACAATACTCACGGAGGTGGCTTATGTCCTGGTAGCCATATGTGGAAATACACTTCCGGGCCTCTGCGCTCCCCACCCTTTCTTGATGAGTTTGGCCTCACCTCTGTGAGCACTCAGCTTTCCTCCAGAATAGTCATTCTCAGGTGCACTTGGTAGCTTATCCTCCATGTTGAAAGTCATGTGGCTTCTCTGGGTCTCCACAGACCTGGGAGAGTAGTAGCCACATTACTGTGACACCTGATGGAACATCTCACCCAAGTCCTCCAGGGTGCAGGCTAGTTGCTGGTTTCTCTTGCCTCCCCTGCCAGGCTGGTTTGGAGAACAGGACCATGAGTCTTGGCTTCTTCACTCATGCCCATAGATCCACTCCCTACTACCTGGGAAAGAGACAGAAAGCTCCCAGGTCAAGAGGTCTCGCTTCTCATCAGCACACAGCAGTTTCAGAAGTGACCATTCCTGTAATTACCAGCAGTTAGGGATGAGCGAACACGTGGATGTTCGGGTTGGTCGGGTTCGTCCGAACTAGAGTTCAAAGTTCGGTTCGGTATCTAAACTTGACCATGAACTTGACCCCAAACCCAATAGAAGTCAATGGTGACCCCAACTTCGTTGCTTTAAAATGGCTGTAAAATGGTCATTGTAAAAGCTAGGGGACGGCAAAATGAAGCTAAATTGGGGTAAGAGCAGGACAATTAGCCTCCAAACAAATGTGGATAAGGAATTACTTAAAATAACAGAGTAAAAAAAAATTATAATCTTGAACCTGGAGGAGGAGGTGGAGATGGCGGTGTAGATGGAAGAGGCATAGGAGGAGGAGGTTGCCAACATTGTTTTTATGTTTTGTTTTTATTGATTTCTGTGAGGGTACGCTGAGAATAGGCAGTGTAATTATCTGCTAGCCACTCTCTCTGTATACAGGCTGTGTAATACTCTGCACTTTTTGGGGGTGCACAGAATAAGGAGAGAATCAAATAGGGGACGTGGCCGTGGTGCTGCTGGTGGCGTATGTCCTGCAGGGAGAGGCCGTGGTCTATCTGTACCTGCTACGTGCCAAAATGTGACACCTTCCTCTGGTGCATGCAGGCGACGGGACATTCTGTGTAATTTCGTAGGCGTGAGTACTGCTGGATGAATGGTGAGGTCAGAACAAGTAGAGGTGGTTTTAGATAGGTTGGCTGAGAGTGTCTTCACTTCCTTCGTTTTGTCTTCCACCTGGTCCCCTGCTAAAAGCACAGAGTTGGCGCCTGAGGACCATGGTCCTCTGTCTTCCACCTCACCATCTTGTAAATCAGGCAAGCAGTCTGAGCCCCAAGTCATGCACTAGTCACTTCTGCTTTTTGATGACTCTGCTGGCTGTGGTTCTGGGGGCCATCCACCAGGCCCTGTCCTACAAGTGGAAGAGATTGAGTGCACTGATGCCCAACCACTTGTTCTATTGGAGGGGTTACATACAAAACACAAATGAAAATTACCATGAACAAAGTAATAATCAAAGACAGGTATAGCGGGGAGAGGACCCTACCCTTGCAGGCTTACAGTGTACTGGATAATGGGGAAGGAGACAGTAGGTCAGGGGGTTGCAGCAGCTCTGGTACTGGTGACTTGGCGGCGGGGTCATTGCAGGCTGTAAGCTGTTCTGAAGACATGGGTTTTCAAGTTACACTTGACAGTTCCAAATGTAGGGGATAATCGGATGTGTTGGGCCACAGAATTCACCAGGATGGGGGATACTCTGGACAGGAGAAGTCTTGCAGGTAATTGGATGAGGAACGTACGATTGTGGAGGAGAGAAGAAGGTCTTGGGAGGACCAAGAATACGTGGTGGGAGATACAAGGAGATTAGTTCAGAGATATATGGACGAGACAGATTACGGCTTTGTATGTCAGTTTTAGCAGCTTGAAGTGGATAAGATGTGGAATTGGATGAAGTGAAGGGATTTCCAGTGGAGAGAAGTGGAGGAGTAGTGAGGACAAACATGGATTAGTAGGGCAGTAGAATTTTGGACAGACTGGAGAGGTGTGATGATGCAATGAGGAATGATGAGGTCCTAGAAGCCACATGGAGTCTAGGCCAACCGAGTGACGTAGGCAGTTCGGAGGAAGAGGTGGTGGTCATGCTGCCCCATCTGCACAGCAAAAGAGGGGGGAGGGTGCAAAAGCGCCGAGGCCGGCTTCTAGCCATTAAGTTGGCTGCTACTGCACATGGTGGCTGGCCCCTAGCCTTTTCTCTGTCCTTGTTGGGTCCTCCTTCTACTCTGCTTCCACCACAGTCTCCTCATCCGGTCAGAAAGTACGGGCCGACTGTGCGCGTTTTTGACGTTCTCACACTGTTGCTGCCCTCCTATCTACAGTGTAGCGTCATTTCTGCCTTCCTGCTCCCCGCTTCATATGCAACGTACCCACAATGTGGAACTTCACCTTGCATATGCTGGAGAGACTATTTGAGCAGCAGGACAAAATACTGGAGTTTCGGCTGCAGCATGGGTGATTCGCTTTGTGGAACACCGCTTCAAGACTAACAAGTGGGCCTCCTTGCGGGATGTGTGTGCAGTGTTGCGCTGCTTCGAGTACTCCACGAACATGGCCAGCACTGATGACACCATCATCAGTGTTACTGTGCCACTTCTCTGCCTACTAGAAATCAAAGCTTCAGGCATTGATGGATGAGGTGGCATGAGGAAGAAGAAGAGGAGGAACAGGGACCATTTACACCAATATCAGTCCAGGCGTCCACACATGTCTTGGAGGATGAGTTTCTGTACAGCAGCCAGGTACATAAATGTCCAGCCAGGGGACAGTTTTGGAGGATGAGGAGAAGGATGAGGAACAACTGTGTTTACATCAGGGTGGCACTCAAAGCAGCTCATGGGCATCACTGGAGTGTGGCTGAGGGGATACAGAGGATATAGACAATGCAGACAATACACCTCCACCGAGGACAGTTTGTCATTACTTCTAAGCAGCCTGGCACACATGAGGCAATACATGCTGCTGTGCCTGCGTAACGACCACCAAGTTACCCAGATTTTTACAAGTACTGATTACTGTGTGGCCACCCTGCTGGATCCCTGCTACAAGCACAACATGCCATTTTTACTTCCATCACTAAAGCGTCATAAGAAAAAGCAGAAATACAAGCGCACGCTGGAAGATGTATTACAGACGGCATCCCCACCTGACATCGGGGGATCAGGGGAAGCACAAGGCAGAGGCGTATGCAGTCGCCAACACAGCTGGGGCACTGGCACCACCTCAGAAGGGAAGGTTAGCATGGCTGAAATGTGGAAAACCTTCCTCAGCATTCCACAATATCCGGCACCACCATCTAATACGGTCCGTATTAGCAGGAGGCAGCGTTTAGGTTATGCCTGTTTAGCAACTCACTCGGTATTAAAAGGTTAGACATTAAACCCAACTCAGCCTGCCGGTTCCTGTATATCCTGGCACCGTAGTCCCTAGTGGTGTCTGCGGGTACAGAGACAGCCCTAACCGAAGAACTATTAGATGGCAACTGAGACCTAAACTCCCTAAACGGCCATCGAGTTGCTTCACGTTGCTCCTAAAGAACAGGAGGGCAGAGCAGAGTGTGAATTAACTACAAGGGGAAACAAAGGAAAGATCTCAGAGTGAGTAAAGTAAATAACGAAATACCAAACACAGAATAAAGCAATTACTCTTAACAAATATAAAGCTTACTTACTAAAGTTAAACAGAAGTGAGGTACAAAGTATAGCAAAGAAGCAACAAGGTGAAAATCCTTAGCTCAAAGCTCAGAGACTGGATCCAAACATCATTACAAAGTCTGAACATTTAAATGAATCTATCACCAGCAGGAAACATCCACTGGGGGACAGAATATAAAGCTGCACCTAAAAAGTGATAGGTGGATAATTGAAAACACCTGTGTTACCCTAGACAGACTGCAGCCAGAAAACAGAACCCAAATACCCAGAGAAAAGGTGTGTCTCCTGTGGCTCGGCAGAAAGAGAAGCCGACCACAAAACACAAGCTCAAGGGATCAAATCCATGAGCATAATAGTTTCAACCACATGGTGTAAGAGTATGCGTCCACACGTCTCCACATACTGATTGATTGGTCTGGCCCATTTAACTTTTGGGTCTCCAAACTGGACAAATGACCTGAACTTGCCCTTTACGCCTTCGAGGTGCTGGCCTGGCCTGCATAAAGTGTACTGTTGGAACATGTGTTTAGCACAGCAGGAGGTGTGATCAAAGACAGGCACCTGTCCACAGCCAACTTGGGCAAGCTCACATTCATTAAAATGAACCAGGCTTGGATCCCACAGGGCTTGTCTGTACCATTGGCTGAATAAAGAAGTATACCAGCCACACCCAGCTATTGTTATACTCCACCGCAGTTGGTTTGTTCTATTTTCCATTCACAATGTTTTGGGGCCTACCCAAATTAAAATAAAAAAAGGTGTTTTGCAGAGTACCCCCACAGAGGCTTTTTTCTGAGTACTCCCACAGAGGCTTTTTTATGCGTACTCCCACAGAGGCGCGTGCAGAGTACTCCCACAGAGGCGCGTGCAGAGTACACACACAGGTTTTTTGGCACAGTATTCCCACAGACACAGGTGCAGAGTATAACAATTTTTTTAGGCTCACAACTTTTACAGACACAGCAGCAGAGTATAATTATTTTTTAGGCACACTACTCGTGGTTTAGACACGGCTGCAGAGTACACAGAGGCTTAAAGGCACAGTGCTCCCACAGGCAGGGGTACAGAGTACGCACAGAAGCTTATTGGCACAGTACTCCCATTGGCAGGGTTGAAGAGTACACACAGAGGCTTAAAGGCACAGTTATTTTTTAGGGCCAGCCACAATGGTACAGAAAAATTATTTTTTTAGGCCCAGCTGCTATTCGTACAGATACAGCGGTAGAGAAGAATTATTTTTTAGACACACTACTCGCAAAAAAACGGTTGCAGAGTAGAATTATTTTTTAGGCACACTACTCGTACAAACATGGTTGCAGAGTACACACAGCGACTTTTTGGAACAGTACTCCCACAGGCAGTCGTGCAGAGTACACACAGAGGCTTCAAAGCACAGTACTCCCATAGGCGGGAGTGCAGAGCACACACAGAGGCTTTTTGGCACAGTACTCCCACAGATATGGGTGGGAGAGTACACACAGCGACTTTTTGGCATAGTACTCCCATAGATATGAGTGCAGAGTACACACAGCGACTTTTTGGCTTAGTACTCACACAGATATGGGTGCAGGGTACACCCAGCAGCTTTTTGGCACACTACTCCCACAGATATGGGTGCAGAGTACAGACAGCAGCTTTTTGGCACAGTACTTCCACTGAGACACAAGCAGAGTACACAAAGAGGATTTTTTGCAGAGTGTGCATTCTGATTCTGTCCCTCAATCCAGCTGCATCCTGTCCCTACACTAGTCAGAGCAGAATGGTTGCGGCACTTGTGATCAAGCATTTATTCAGGCCGGGTAAAGTGGTGCGCCGGCCAGTCACAACCATGTCAATACTTGGCATGGCTGTGATGGCTCCGGAAGTGCCCACAACCTAAAAACTTGTTGATTGGCTGCGCTGCAGCCTTTCAACAAACTGTATTCGGCATTTGAACCCGAACAGTAAATCGGACATCGGGTAAAAAGTCACACTAGGTGACAGGTACAAACCCCAAACTTTACAGTTTGGATTCGCTCATCTCTACCAACAGTGAGTAAAAGCCGAGCAGAGCTGCACTTGACGCGCCCCCTGGGCCGTGGGGCACCCGGTGCAGGGCTGGTAGATGCTGGGGGTTGTAGTCACAGTGGCGGTGACCCGGTCGGTGGCCCAGGGCGGTCAATCCAAGGGAAATTATATGTATAGGTTTTTGTTAAAGAGTCCGACTACGCCACCTGTGGAATGCGGCTAAAGGGGGGGGCCGCCGCTGCGGAATAGTCCTCTGAAGCTGGTGGTATTGCAGCAAGGATGTTGTGACTCCCCACAGGAAGAGTTAGCTTCAGGGCAGGGTGTGGATGTTGGTGGTTGTGCAGGGTGTCGTAGTGCAGTAATAACCACAGTGTCAGTATAGTGCAGTCCCAGGGTCTTTACTAATGACAATTAGGCAAGCCTGGATTGGGGTACTGGCTAGAGGTAAGAGTCCGGTCAGCCTGAAAGCAACCATAGAGTCCTCCTTGCCAGGTGAAGTTGTAGGCCTCCCCTTCTCACTATACTCTTTGGCTTTGCTGCTTGTAGCGGTGCTATAGCCCACGTCCCTGAGTGTAATGTTCTGTGCTCACCCGTATGGCTTGCAGCTCGGGCCTTACTCATGCGGTGCTGGTCCCTCTGTGCTGCTGAGTTTCCGGGCGTCTGATGGGACCAGGAGACCTTCAATCTCCTGCCCTATGGTATCTGCTGCTGGGCCTTCAGTGCCTCACAGCCTCCGGTCCTCTGTGTTTCTCTAGCTAGGACGAGCTACCTCAGCTCCAGTCCCTAGCTCTTGTCTCCTCGACGTCCTAAACTCAACTCCTCACACTAAGACTAACTAACCCCGCCCCCAGATACCAGTTGCCAAGGGGAGGGGGCTCCCCTTGCTGGTCTGGAGTCAGGAAAGTGTTGCATGTTAAGTATCCCTGACTAGGGGATCCCTGCTTGCTTCCAGGCATGGCATTACCTCTTTTGAGGGAGGCAATGCCACTGTGGCAACCGGACCCCTGGGGTGCCACACACTGACTGTTCCACTGGTGGAGTCACTGGGTACATACATTACACTCCAGAACTGCTTTCACAATTGTGCTGGCTGTTATTGGTAGCCCTCAAATAATAATTGATAGCATAGGTCCTGTAAAGCTTTATAACCTGCTTTCCTTATATTAGGATACTGTACATTGCCACAAGTAATGAAGCTTCCCAGAAAACAATTCATCGAAGTAAGCTTTGTACAGACATTAAACGGGAGATTTTAGAACTGAAGCCTGAAGAATTACGAAAGAAGCTCCGGATAACAATACAGGATGCAACTCAGAATCAGTACAAGTAACGTAATGCAATGAAGGCCCATGGGTCTGCCATCCTAATTTATTGCCCTGCTTCAAAGATTCTTATAGGGTTGCACCAGTCACTGTGTATTAGTAGGCCCAAAGCTCTGCACTACACAGCACACTTTCTTCATCTAGCTCATTGACTACCTCTTTGTGACGAAACCTTGCTGTAGTGCTCGTCCCTTCTGCAACTTTGGGTCCCTGCTGAAACTTCAACTGATCCATGCACAGCTTCTACCCAGACATACCATCACTTTATACAGGGCTGGTGCCAGCACCAGGTGAACCGGGGTGAGTGCGGGCCAGAACATGGGCATTGTATGTATGATGCAGACTCAGGAGTTGAGCCTGCTCCATATACAGCACAGATCACAATAGTTTAAAGTGTTAGATACTGCTGTTAATTGCCTTTAAGAGATTGGAAATGGGGAATATATTATTTTCCAACGCCCAATGGCTCACCAGCAACATAAAATAATTGGCTGATCTTCATAGCAGATAGGTAATTTTACAATACACTGCAATACTACAGTATTGTAATACATTGTTGTAGACTTCTAGTGATCATAGGTTCATAGGTTCAAGTCCCTTAGGGGACCAATAATAAGTGAAAAATATTTAAAAATTAAAAACATATTAAGTATCACTCCATGCAGAACTGTCCAAACCAATAAAATATAATATTTATCCCATACGGTGAACGTTGAAATAAAAAATGGTTGAATCGCTGTTTTTGGGTCACTTTGACTTCCAAAAAAAGTAATAAAAAGAGATCTAAAAGTCGTATGTACCCCAACATGGGCTACATGAAAACTACGGCTCACATCACAAAAAAAACAAGCCAAGATATAACTTTTAGCACAAGAAAAATAAAAAAGTTATAGCTCTTGGAAGGAGAGGGGGAAAAAACAAAAGCAAAAAGGGGACCACTCGGACTCTGTCACCAAGAGGCCCACATAAACCTGGAGCAGGCCCTGATTTCACAAACCTTCCAGCCCAACTATGGCTTCTCAAGGGACAGGTTCAGGCTTAAGCCCTCCCATGTGGCAATGCAGGTCTCTCAGGCACCTCTTTTGGTTTGAC
This sequence comes from Phyllobates terribilis, assembly GCF_046119375.1. NCBI lineage: Eukaryota > Metazoa > Chordata > Amphibia > Anura > Dendrobatidae > Phyllobates > Phyllobates terribilis. The sequence continues at coordinate 550,616,772 of NW_027362771.1, read as the reverse complement.
AGTAAACAATCCCTTCCTATTGCCAAATACTTCCCCCAAATAATCTCCTATTAACCCCATCTGATCAGTGCTGCAATCCAGTATTTTTGAACCAAAACTCCTGTAAGGGCCCTTGTAGGCCTACACTGATGCTCTCAAACCTTCTCTATGGGTATGTGCACATTGAGCCTTTTTGCATAGTTTTGGGAGTGTAAACTGAGCTGAAGTTTTTGAGATTTGGAGAAAGATTTGGAAAGATTCAGCTCAGTTTCTGCTCCAAAAGCTCCTCAAAAAGCTCTTTATGCACACAGCTTTAGAAGCTGGTAGTAAGAGAAATTTCCATCCCTGCTGCCCGGTGACTCTGCCGGAGCATGGCGGTGCATCGGTCCTCTACAGTATACAATGTGCTCACTAATCACACGCAGCATAACAATACACATATACATATTTTATCTGTATCTGGTATTGCACCATGGAACAGAGACCGGAACCCTCGTTACAAACATCTACATATTTAAAAGCGAGGCAGAGGTGACTAGTCCAAGTGGCCAATTCCCACTGGCTTCATTCCCGCTAGCTTCTCCCCTCCCAAAGTCAGGCAATAAAATTCAACATGTCCCTTCCGTCTTTACTCTTGACATCATCTTTCGGAGAGCGGTAGGAAGCACCTATCTACATATTTGCCCAGTCTTGCCAAAATTGCCATGTTTGGTCTACTTTGCTCTAGGCATCTTCTTGTTATTCCCAGATCTTCCAGTTATTTCCAATCCTATGGATTGGGGATAACTTATTGATCGCTGGGGGAACAACCGCTACGATTCCTAGTGATCCCAAGAATGGAACTCTGGAACCAAAAGAAGTCTCTGTCAGTGTCTCACCTTTCTTCAGTGGCGCAGAGGTGACCTTGAATCGATTCACTCTTTATAGGGATGCCAGAAATAGCATGCGTACTTCTACTCCATTTCTGATGAGTTCTGCAAAGCCCCGTTGTCAATATCTATGGGCATCCCAATAGTTTGAGTCAAAGTAATCAGTAATTTATCATATGGTTACAGGATAGTTTGCAATTGAGACAATACTCCTTTAAGACACTGCCTGAGGTCTGGTGGTAGCTGATCTCCCCTGAGAACAAAAGCATCGGGCATGATGAAATCCAACATCCTTTTCCCAACATTTGCCATACACATAAGTGCTAATGCAGACATTCGTGCAGCATGCTCCAAGCATGGACCGCAATGCTTGGACTGGCCACAGGTCACGCTCAGGTCCGGAGTCCTGCGGCCAGTCGGTGCATTGAGACCCATGCTCGGACCATGCTACATGGACGTCTGCATGAGCCCTTAAATTACAGTGGCGCCGAAATCAGTGGGCATAGCTGACATTAATCTGATGTGTATGAGCGTGTATAAACCTGGGAATTACCAATTATGCAACTGCAGCATGTACTTATTAAAGCAGCTACAATGGTGGGGCTTCATTTAAAGGGGCTGTGAACATCAGTCATTTTTAGGCTACGCTCACACGACAGTATTTTCGGTCTTAGTGCTGTCCGTGGAAGAAAACTGACGTCACGCAGACGGCACTCGCACCCATGTTATTCCATGGGAATGTTCGGATGACCGAATGTCTGCATTAACCAAAAAAGCAGCATGCGCTAGTGTCTTCTGTATTTTGGCCATTCACCCATTCAATCCTATGGGTGGGCAACAAAAAAAAAAAATCAGATCCAATACGGATCAACCCGTATAGCATCCAATTTTAAGGGGTACCTTACTACTCTTAACATAGGAAACTATATTTGGCCTTGTAAACTTTATTTCATTGCTGATGTATAAAAACGGATGCCGTATATATAAAAATGGACACATACATGGCACACGGATGAAATTACAGATGAAAAATTATTTTCTGGATAAAAATCGGATGATCGGTCGTGTGAATTTTGCCCAAAAGACACAATTTACATGACAATTATTCAAGCCACTTGGCTACCCTACAGTACATTGTTGTGCCAAGTGCACCAAAATGAGAGCCACATGTGGAACATTGACAAACGGTGGGGGTCCATGTACGCTAATACATAGGATGGAGACACAAAGCAAATCAATAAAGTGGAAAGAGGGTATATGAAGTACATGGCGGTGCACTTACCTTTCCGAACCGTTGTTGATGCTGTACATACAGAGCCCCCTGTTTCACCAAACCCCCATCCATCACCTATTCCAATTGGCTTGCTTATTTCAGGGAACACTCTCGCCTCCACTCTTTAGAGTGCAGTTTTACACACCGTCTTGCAATGTGACAGCTGTCTCTTCACAGTCGGCACCACTAGCACTATTCTCTGCACTCTCTCTACTCCTCAGTCTCTCTTCCTCTCTGTAATATTTAAGGCTTCCTCATCATCACTGACGGTTTTCTCTCATTATTCCTGCAAACGTTAACGCTGGTACTCTATGATGCACTCTCCTCTTCTACTTCTACGCTCACTCCCTCCTGAGAGCCTCCATCTCTGAGCCCATATCTTGCGTGGTCTCTTCTGGCCGTCTAATGTCTCTTTCTTTCTTGTGTTTCCTTCCCTTCGGTATGAAGGTTACTTTGCAGACTCTTTCTGCATTTTTTCCACTGTTCCCTTCCTCTTGTTTGCTGTATCTCTTGTGCAAGCCTTGTCTTTCTGCCTTTTTGCTGTCTCTCAGTTCCTCCCTCTGTTGAACACACTTCCGCTTTTAAAACCTATCCTGTATTTGGTGACAAGTGTGTTTCTACAATATGTATGTATATTGGCCGCTTACCTATTTATACTACTTCTATAAAATGGATTTACACTGATTTTCTACTAAGCGGCTTTCTTTGCTGGGTATCTGCAGTGCTCCCATGCTGGGCAGCCCCGTAGATGACCAAAACCAACTCAGATGTTACCGGTTTTGTCATATATATACGTTTTGTTGCACTGTATATAATGTTTTATTTTGCAGGTTTGGCTGGATGATGGGCCAATGCTGTAACTGGACAAACAATGAGAGTCTTCTTGATGACAGTCACAGGGCAGACGAGAACAACTGGCTAAGCCAGGGAAGAGCCCAATGCAAATTGGGGGCAGAGCATGGTGATACCAATGTGCTGCATTTGCACACTGTCAAGCGAGTGCTTTGGAGAGACTAATTAATTAAGTGTGAACTAACGATGTTAGTTTCTAAAGGGTCTGTCCATTTGTTAGGCCAGGTCACCTGTTGGAAGCTAGCATGTCCTTCTCCAGAAAAGCAATGGAGACTGAAGGCTGTGGAAATGGAAAATCAGAATTTGGAAGTTGTGAAGGTGGCCTGTGCAGATATAAAGAAAAGTGTCATCTGTTAGAAAGTTTGAGGACCCTGGAGAGCGAAATTATGCAAGACAAATACAAACGCCAATAAAAAGTCTGTTTTAGGCTAAGGCCAGTTTCATTCATCCGTGAAACATGGACCGTGCTCAGTTCAAAAGACGTGGCCCAAGTCTCCTGATCTGTGAATCTGGAAGTTTTCTGCCATCCAGCTAACCAAAATTTGCTAATATCAGTCATCAGAAAGTAGAGCTAGAAGTTTACCCAACTCATCATTCACATTTCCAATATAGGAAAGCATGACTGTCACCGGGAGTGTCTGGTTTCACAAACTCCTGCACTGGTTAGAAGTACTTCACCATCGTATTAAACAGTGCAGTTTTTTCCTTGCTAGCAGTGCAAGGGTTAATCTGTTAAATTGAAGCTCCTGGAGCTTTCCTACCAGGATTGTCCCAGCTGTTTTGTGTTGGCCACTCCCCTGTGCTATACATGCTCACCTCTGGCACTTAGGGATTGCCAGTCTTAGTTCTTACTGCCGAGTTCAGGAGTTGGAGGTGTTTGCGGTTTGGAGTTGTCATCTTGGAGATTTGTCAGGAGATTGTTGCTTGAAGTTTTGTCTGTGTGCATATCCTCATCCTCTCCTACTTGGTTTCTCCTTCCTTTAACTCCGCTGTATCCCACTCTGGTGTGCGAATTTTTGTATGGTTGGTATTTTCATTTATCTTTGTCCATCTTCCCTTGTTTGCCTGGTTAGTCTGTTCCTATACACTTCAGCTTCCCCCTACTCTGGGTGGAGGACAAGGCACGTGAACCAGGCATCTCCACCATCAGGAGTAATCTGGGGGACAGGGATGGACTAGGGCGCCCCTAGTTCTAGGGACTGGTTAGCGCCCATTGTCCCAACACCTTTGTGACAATGAGAGTGTGTAGTCTGGTAGGTACCTTAAAATATAGTGCCTCCTGTAGCTAGTTGCAGTAGAAGAATTGTATTAGAGTGTGTATACGATCTATCAGCTAAAAAAGAAAAGCCCAAGTCTCTCCCCCAATTGAAGATGTAAAGTAGGATGAGGTTGGGGAATCAGTTGTGGGAAAAAAAATTTAATAGGTTCGGAAAGGGCAAGGCGGAAGATACCGATGTCCCACACAGGTGAGATAGAAAGGACGAACCAACCTGTGAGGGGTTGAGGATATGATGTAGTTTAGATAATTTCAGTTGGTGTCCAATTTTCACCAAATACTGAGTCCAGCCTCTGTTATCAGATATCCAATATTGAAATGTGCCGTTTTTCCATGGTGGGTAGGAATTATGGATTTCACAGTATGGGAGAATGATTGAGATAGGGAAATGATAGCCATGGGAAGCCACTTTCAGTGTGGATCCAATAGTAGGATATATACAGTACATGTGTCCATTGGGAAGCACTGGTTCAGTCAAAGTGTTGCCAGAAGTGGAGTTTTGAAAAAATTCTGTTGCACTGTTTCCCATTGTTTAATTTCCCTACATCTACCCCAGCCTACGATCCAATGGAGTGAAGTTTTTCTGCTCATATAAATATGGACAGTATGTATAGCAGAGTTCTGGAAAAATGTGCGAAGCGTGGAAGAATTAAGACCCTATGGAGTAAGTTGATTTTACAGTAAATATTGAGCATCTTATAAATCAGGTAACATGTACCATTTCTCCATGCTTCCATTGGTTTTCATTCATTGAAAGAAAGGACAATAGTTGGCACTATAAAGTCCGGAGAGGTCTCTAGTATGGAGAATTTCCCAGGTCCCTTGAGTCTGGGGATGAAATGTGAATCCGGGTGATTTTAAGTTCCTCTGCCTTTTGGTAATTTTTTTTTTTTTTTTTTTTAAACTGGACAAAGCAGAATATTTCCAAAATTTTGTTCTAAGCTTGATTGGTGAAATCCACAGTGTAACATACCTGGCGGCGTCCTTGCATAGTGGTCCATTTCCCACTATGCAGGAGCGCGCACTTGATCTCCTGTCCAGAATGTCTCTCTGGCTTCCCTCCATGCTGTCTGTTTGTGTCTGTCTCTGCTGCTTAAGGGCGGCGCCCGATCACTTCCTGCTTTTTGTACCTGCTGTGGGTCACACCCCTTGTGCGTCCTCAGCCTATTGCTGTCTGACACTTGGTATATAGCTCAGCAGCTCCCTTCTATCCCTGCCGGAGCATAGTGGTTTCCTTCAGTGTGTGCTTGCACTCTGAAGGTGCCAGGTCCCGTCTTTGTTTCCTTGTCTGCCTTTCCTGGAGGCTGTATTTCCAGGCCTGTCTGAACTTAGTCCTGTATGTCTCCTGCTTTGCGGTATCAGCTCCCGTGTCTGAACTGTGTCCTGTATGTCTCCTGCTTTGCGGTATTAGTTCCCGTGTCTGAACTGAGTCCTGTATGTCTCCTGCTTTGCGGTATTAGTTCCCGTGTCTGAACTGAGTCCTGTATGTCTCCTGCTTTGCGGTATTAGTTCCCGTGTCTGAACTAAGTCCTGTATGTCTCCTGCTTTTTGTATCAGTTCCCGTGTCTGAACTGAGTCCTGTATGTCTCCTGCTTTTTGTATCAGTTCCCGTGTCTGAACTGAGTCCTGTATGTCTCCTGCTTTTTGTATCAGTTCCCGTGTCTGAACTGAGTCCTGTATGTCTCCTGCTTTTTGTATCAGTTCCCGTGTCTGAACTGAGTCCTGTATGTCTCCTGCTTTTTGTATCAGTTCCCGTGTCTGAACTGAGTCCTGTATGTCTCCTGCTTTTTGTATCAGTTCCCGTGTCTGAACTGAGTCCTGTATTTCTCCTGCTTTGCGGTATCAGCTCCCGTGTCTGAACTGTGTCCTGTATGTCTCCTGCTTTGCGGTATTAGTTCCCGTGTCTGAACTAAGTCCTGTATGTCTCCTGCTTTGCGGTATTAGTTCCCGTGTCTGAACTGAGTCCTTTCTGTGTATCTTGTCTGTCCTGTCTGAACACGCTCCTAGCCTGTTCCTTCCGCCTTCTAGTGGCCGATTTCCTAGACCCGCTCCTGTGTCTGGTCTGTCCTGTCTGAACACGCTCCTTGCCTGTTCGTTCCGCCTCTCTGGGGGCAGTATTCCCAGACCCGCTCCTGTATCCCGCTGCAGTGTCGGTCTCCTCCGTACACTCAGTTCCAGTCTGAACTCTCTCCTGTCCTTTACCTGTTTTGCCTCTATGTCCGTTCCCTTCCTTTTTCTGCAGAGTCTGAACTCGTACCTAACTCCTGCTTGTTGTCTCTGCAAGTACTGTGTGAGTATCTGGCTCTGTCTTTCCCTTCCTGTCTGTTCCGTGTGAACAGAGCCCTGTCCTCCCTGCTCAGCCTTGTCGGCACTCTAGCTGTGCTTGCCTGTAACCCTCTGCCTGTATTGTTCCTGAGTCCCGGTGTGTACTGGGTCCTATCCCGCCTGTGTTCCTACCTGCTAGTGCCGCCCTGTCTGCACTCTAGCTGTGCTTGCCTTTACCCCCCTGCCTGCATACCCGCCTGCCTGCATACCAGTCGTGCCTGCCTATACCACCAGTCTGTGTGCCAGCCTACCAGCCTGTTCCTGTATTCCCCTGTGTGGGTCAACAGCCGTGTCCGGGGTCTGTCCTGGAGTAGCACCTGGTCCCTCTGCTCGGTTCCTCCTTGGTGCACTGGCGTCGTATGCCGTCGTGCGACCCTGGTCGGATCGGGTGAATACTTAGTCACGCCCCTCCAGGCATTCACTCTCCGGCACGGTCCAGTGGAATCACTACCATTCACACGCACACGCCGCTTAGCCCGGGCGTGTGCATAACAGCATGCTCAGGCCATGGTTCCCGTTGAGCCCCACGGCCTTCGCTCTTTGAGAAGTTTTTCCAGCGAATACATGCATTAAAATAAAATAAATAAATTTTTTTTTCTCTTAGCTGAGTTCCAGGCGAAATTACGCACCGTCCAGATGGATCTATCAGCTCTCGTTCCTGCGGATCCGCCACGTTACTATGGGGATCCAAGACAGTGTCGTGCATTTGTGGAGCAATGCATGCTACACTTTAAGGCCTACCCTCTTTATTTTCCTTCCGATTGGGCTAAAGTGGCCTTTATGATGTCTTACCTGGCGGGTGATGCCTTGGAATGGATCAACCCCCTATATGAAACACAGGATCCGATCCTCCGGGACCTAATGGCCTTCCTGGTGGCCTTTCTAATTGTCTTCGATGATCCTAACCCGGAGGCTCCTGCTGAAGCTTCACCTCCCAATATCCCGGAGCAGCCCCGATGGGTAATGTGTGTGGGTAGCGCAATAGTCCTCCAGCCCAATGAGACTACTGCCCACCCAGAATCCTCACAGGGTGACTACGCTTTCCGGAATACTTCTCTCAACCTCAAGAGGCAGTCCAGACGTGCTAGACGTAGAGGCAAGCCGTCACGCCAGGGTCTGTCCTCCCTGAGACCTCCTGACCCCAACCTTGAAGTCCCTACTGAAGCTTCATCTCCCTGTATCCCGGAGAAACCCCAATGGGTAATGTGCGTGGGTAGTGCACCAGTTCTCCTGCCCGAAGAGACTTCTGCCCATCCAGACTCCACACAGGAGAACTTCCTGCACCCGGCATCAGATGCTTCTCTCTCTTTAACCGGTGTGCATGTCCAAGGATGCTCCAAAGCTGTGGTTACCTCCGAGTCTCTACACCCCTCCGACCAGGCGGAGGATCTCCAGTTGTCTCCTGAACCCTTCGGGGTGCTACCTGGTAGCGAAAGGACAGAGACTCTCCTATACTCTGTACCTGATACCTCGCTCGCTTCGTCCAGTGAGTCCAACCTAGTGTACTCCGAAGCAGAAGTTACTCCCGAGTCTCTACACCCCTCCGACCAGGCGGAGGACCTCCAGTTGTGTTCAGAACCCTTCGGGGTGCCACCTGGTGGTGAATGGACAGAGACTTTCCTATACTCGGTACCCGATACCTCGCCTGCTTCCTCCAGTGAGTCCAACCTAGTGTACTCCGAAGCAGAGGTTACTCCCGAGTCTCTACACCCCTCCGACCAGGCGGAGGACCTCCAGTTGTGTTCAGAACCCTTCGGGGTGCCACCTGGTGGTGAATGGACAGAGACTTTCCTATACTCGGTACCCGATACCTCGCCTGCTTCCTCCAGTGAGTCCGACCTAGTGTACTCTGAAGCAGTTGTTTTCTCTGAGCCTCTGCACTCTTCTGACCCGGCGGAGGACCTCCAGTTGTTTCCTGAATCCTCCGGGGTACCACCAGATAACAAAGAGACAGTGACTTTTCCTCATTATGTACCTGATAACCCGTCTATTTTTTCCTGTGAGCTTGACAAGATGTACCTCGAAGCAGAGATTACCCTCAAGTCTCTGTCCCCCTCCAACCCAGTGAACGACTGGTCCTCGAATTCCCTGCGGAAGATTCTGGCAGGCCTGAAGAAGAGGGGGCGTAAGGGGGGAGGTACTGTAACATACCTGGCGGCGTCCTTGCATAGTGGTCCATTTCCCACTATGCAGGAGCGCGCACTTGATCTCCTGTCCAGAATGTCTCTCTGGCTTCCCTCCATGCTGTCTGTTTGTGTCTGTCTCTGCTGCTTAAGGGCGGCGCCCGATCACTTCCTGCTTTTTGTACCTGCTGTGGGTCACACCCCTTGTGCGTCCTCAGCCTATTGCTGTCTGACACTTGGTATATAGCTCAGCAGCTCCCTTCTATCCCTGCCGGAGCATAGTGTTTTCCTTCAGTGTGTGCTTGCACTCTGAAGGTGCCAGGTCCCGTCTTTGTTTCCTTGTCTGCCTTTCCTGGAGGCTGTATTTCCAGGCCTGTCTGAACTTAGTCCTGTATGTCTCCTGCTTTGCGGTATCAGCTCCCGTGTCTGAACTGTGTCCTGTATGTCTCCTGCTTTGCGGTATTAGTTCCCGTGTCTGAACTGTGTCCTGTATGTCTCCTGCTTTGCGGTATTAGTTCCCGTGTCTGAACTGAGTCCTGTATGTCTCCTGCTTTGCGGTATTAGTTCCCGTGTCTGAACTGAGTCCTGTATGTCTCCTGCTTTGCGGTATTAGTTCCCGTGTCTGAACTAAGTCCTGTATGTCTCCTGCTTTTTGTATCAGTTCCCGTGTCTGAACTGAGTCCTGTATGTCTCCTGCTTTTTGTATCAGTTCCCGTGTCTGAACTGAGTCCTGTATGTCTCCTGCTTTTTGTATCAGTTCCCGTGTCTGAACTGAGTCCTGTATGTCTCCTGCTTTTTGTATCAGTTCCCGTGTCTGAACTGAGTCCTGTATGTCTCCTGCTTTTTGTATCAGTTCCCGTGTCTGAACTGAGTCCTGTATGTCTCCTGCTTTTTGTATCAGTTCCCGTGTCTGAACTGAGTCCTGTATTTCTCCTGCTTTGCGGTATCAGCTCCCGTGTCTGAACTGTGTCCTGTATGTCTCCTGCTTTGCGGTATTAGTTCCCGTGTCTGAACTAAGTCCTGTATGTCTCCTGCTTTGCGGTATTAGTTCCCGTGTCTGAACTGAGTCCTTTCTGTGTATCTTGTCTGTCCTGTCTGAACACGCTCCTAGCCTGTTCCTTCCGCCTTCTAGTGGCCGATTTCCTAGACCCGCTCCTGTGTCTGGTCTGTCCTGTCTGAACACGCTCCTTGCCTGTTCGTTCCGCCTCTCTGGGGGCAGTATTCCCAGACCCGCTCCTGTATCCCGCTGCAGTGTCGGTCTCCTCCGTACACTCAGTTCCAGTCTGAACTCTCTCCTGTCCTTTACCTGTTTTGCCTCTATGTCCGTTCCCTTCCTTTTTCTGCAGAGTCTGAACTCGTACCTAACTCCTGCTTGTTGTCTCTGCAAGTACTGTGTGAGTATCTGGCTCTGTCTTTCCCTTCCTGTCTGTTCCGTGTGAACAGAGCCCTGTCCTCCCTGCTCAGCCTTGTCGGCACTCTAGCTGTGCTTGCCTGTAACCCTCTGCCTGTATTGTTCCTGAGTCCCGGTGTGTACTGGGTCCTATCCCGCCTGTGTTCCTACCTGCTAGTGCCGCCCTGTCTGCACTCTAGCTGTGCTTGCCTTTACCCCCCTGCCTGCATACCCGCCTGCCTGCATACCAGTCGTGCCTGCCTATACCACCAGTCTGTGTGCCAGCCTACCAGCCTGTTCCTGTATTCCCCTGTGTGGGTCAACAGCCGTGTCCGGGGTCTGTCCTGGAGTAGCACCTGGTCCCTCTGCTCGGTTCCTCCTTGGTGCACTGGCGTCGTATGCCGTCATGCGACCCTGGTCGGATCGGGTGAATACTTAGTCACGCCCCTCCAGGCATTCACTCTCCGGCACGGTCCAGTGGAATCACTACCAATCACACGCACACGCCGCTTAGCCCGGGCGTGTGCATAACACACAGGATATGAGAAAGAAGAGAAGGTTGCCCATATAGACTGTTACCATATGGGAAACGCTGCCATAGTGGACTTCAGTTACATTAAGATTGGCCTGAGATGGGTTCCAGACAAATATATGGGTAGAAAGTAAAATAAAATCTTGAACGTAGAATATATGATTTATTTAGTAATAGCAATCCAAAAATAATCCAAAAATAAAGTAACGTTTCGGTCTCAAACCTCAACCTTCAGCAGATGGATTGCTGTAGTTTACAGCTGATCAAGAGCAGCGCCATCACTGAGGGCAGTAGTAGCCCAGATTGTGCTAAGTGTAGAAAGAAGGCATTCCTGTTGTTTGCCATATAAAACCATATTTGCCAACTTTTTTAAATACCTCTGGAGGAGAGTTGAGTTTTTTTTATATACCCATGTCCCTTTCATTACCTTGTTTCATAATCTGCATCTGGATGAAGCAATTTAGCCTCAGGAGGAAGCATTTTGAAGCGAAACACAGTGGGGCGGCAATGTGTTCTAGGATCTCAGAAACTACTGTAGCACCTTTGGAGATTTGCCAACTCTTCTGGGAGCTCCAGAGAAAGTTTGGGGAGAAATGATGGTTTACCTTTACTGTTGCCAGTTGGGAGGAATCAAGACTAGTTATTTTCACCATACTGGTACCCAGACTAATGTAGTGGAGGGTTTTGCCCACACAATCCAAAGTGGCCTATATGAGAGCTTTGTCTGGGGCTTTCAATAATAACAATTTTTTGAAGTCTGATCCTTAAGTCATTCTCCCTTCCTTCTGTCCTTTACTTATGGCTGGTCAACCAAATTTACGTTAGCATAAAGTAGAGGATGCATTAAAGCAAATAGGAGACGGCAACCCTATACTAAATGAACACACAAAATGTAGGCAACATTTGTGTTATCGTAAAATGAAGATGATACCGCTCAACGAACTGTGAATAAGCTTTTATTCACACAAAGTGCATGGCAGAGGACAAAATCAGCAGTACAGCCAAATGAAATGCAACATCAACGCATTTCAGCTGTGGGTGGGCTGTCATCCTAAACGCGTTAATGCCGCATTTCGTCTAGCTGTACTGTTGATTTTGTGCTCTGCCATTCACCTAGTGTGAATAAAAGCTTATTCACAGTTCATTGAGTTGGATCATCATCATTTTATGATTGTTCCACGCTATGACGTGGCATTTCCGGGCTCCGAACACTTCCAAGATGTCTTTTACAGTGAGCTGGATCTAACTTTGCTTCAACATTTGTGTTACCCTGGACACACATGCAGTCTGCACAGGAGCTGTAGAAACAAAATGACAGGAAACTTTTAATTAAGACTTTCATTTTTTTTTAGATGTATTACGACAATAAAAAAAAAAAAGTGGTTACATTTTAGGTTTATACGCCTGTACATAGTTATACAGGACCTATTAGGTGGTTGACCGCATATGTTTTAGACAAAGTTCTTGCACGATGAAAGGTGACCATCGCTGCACACCACTCCCGTACTCACACTGAGTGTCAGATGTAGAACATGCAAAGTAAGAGGAGGGGTGACTTCCCCGTTATCTAGCAGAGAGCCTACTTCCGTTACACATATAGATATGTACGTAAGCTATAAATAGATAAAGAAAAGAGAACGTTCCGAAATAGGCACAAGGATAGAAACTTACATACATAGATGATTAATCGAGAAGACTGTCTACGATGCCCCAGAAACCTGGCAAATTCATGCTGGACAGCAACATGATGAATGTCTCCTAGAGACAACGAGCAGTACATTGTCTGCTGACTCTATTAACGCACACAATGAAGGCTGAAGAACAAATATGAAATAAACGCTGCATTGAAAAGGACTGCCTCGCGTTGACCTTTGAAGCGTTGCCCTCACAATGCTGAGCAGCTCATGAATCCTACAGAACTTTAGGTGCTAGCTGCAAATGTGGCACCCTGCTGTTCACAGGTACCACAGGAGCCAAAAGGGTCCCTCATTACATGCAGACACCTCCACCCTTCCACCTCAAACCACCAGAGGGAGCCCTGTTAGGGATATCTATATATGGAGGGTGGAGTTAGGCAGTTCAGTTTAGTGAGAGAGTTCAGAGAGTGTGCTGCCACTGAGAGCAGTGAAGACGCAGCACGTCTGCTGCTGGATTGAGGGCCCCGTGTGTGGCCGGAGGCAGTAAGGAGAGGAGAGAGGAGTTGAGGGGGCAGAGGAGCATCATAGGCTCACCCCAAGACACAAACCGGACACCGGGTCCGCGCCTACAAGGTCCTCTATACCCAGTAGGGACTACCGGCTTACCAGGAGGCTTCCAGACCCCTGGTCATCCTGAAGCTACCAGTAATAACCGGACTAGGAACCACGAAGGCCGCGGCGTCCAGGGATAGTGGTTGCCAAAGAAAGGTCCTACTACCAAGCGGTCAGGTGAGAAAGCAACACAACACAGAAGCTAGGCCAAGTTTCAGGCAGGCTAGAAGCTTAGAGAGAGGGAGACACGGATCAGGAGGCCTTATACCCGCTCACTGGGGAGAAGTCCTGAAGTGCACCCTTCCTAGCAAGTACCCTGGACCATACCTGCCGTTACACCAGTAAAGGTACTGAAGCGAATCCACTGTGTGAGTGTCCGTAATTCCCCCTGACCTGGCCATCTCTCACCTGCACCCCTTCCATCAACTCTGCCCCGGGGGTCCGCTCCGCCTGTGGGGAGCAGAAACATCCCAGCTGCCATTTCATCACCCCCGGAGGTCTGCAGCAGTGCCAGTAACCATTACCGGAAACCACAGGTGGCGTCACGAAACAAACTATACACTAAAAACCCCTTTTTCAAGAGAGATCCCAGAGTACGGGCCCGGGAGCCGACTGCCGTGACATCCTAAGCAAGGTAAAAGGCCCGGGTACCGAGTCCCCTATATCCCCCTGGGTGACACATCTCTCTTCCTGGCGTCACAAACAGGATTTCGTGCCCGTTGCCACCAGGCACTGTGTGCCGTATTGAACTGTATTTGAACTGTGGTGAACAACGTCGCTGCCATTACCGCGTCGTCGTGCGGGAAGAAGAGGGGCGTAACCGCGGGAACCACAGAGGCGTGACTGTTGGAAGCGCGCGAAACTCAAGCCCCGCCTTGCGCTCTGACGCAGCTCCAGGAGGCGTCAGGTCCTGGAAGGAGACCGTCGTCTGCGGAGCTGCGGCCTAACTGATCAAAAGTAAAGGAGGTAGGCTACGGTTCACTAGGGGGGGCGCAACCATGGCCGACGACCAGCAAAACGCCGGAGCACCGGTTAACGCTCCTGATGCTCAACCCGCGCCCGGCGCTGCTCAGGCCGGAGCAGCAGCCCCACCAACAGGGGTCGCGATTCCAGTCATGCCCATGGCCCTGCCGTACATCCCCAGAGCAAAATGGCTTCCCCAGTGTGATGGCAAACCAGACACCCTGTCTGGATTCAAGAGAAAGATATGCGGTGTATTGGACATGTATTCAATGACTGGTAAACAGAGAGCCGCTGTTGTGCTGGGACAATTGACTGGTGCCGCCGAGCGGGAAATTGAAACCTGGCCAGCCGCAGACCAGGAATCAGTATCTATCATATTTAAGAGACTGCAAACTGTCTTTGAAAACCGCACTGAGACAGATCTCCGGATGAGGTTCTACCACTGTACCCAGAAACCTGAAGACAGTATCAGAGACTATGCCTGGCGCTTACAGGAAGCCCTGCGGGCCCTGAAACAGGTTAGTCCAGCCAGCATACATGGTGAGGACAAAATGCTGACAGAACAGTTCATCCGGGGGTTGAGGTCCCAGGAGGAGAGCAGAACCGTACGGTGGTGGGCCTTAGATCATCCAAATGCCAACTTTTACGCCCTGAAGGACATGGCTATTAAGGGTCTGCAGCCCCTGGAACCATCAGATACTGCTCTCCAGCATTACCAGGGTGGGGCCACCCCAGTGCCCGCAGCACCCACTGCTCCTTCATTAACGGCTGAAACAAAGATGCAAACAGTGCCCCCTAGCGAGCTGGACAGCCTGCGCTCTGAAGTGCGTCAGCTAAGTAAAACCCTGACCACTGTCCTGAGCACCCTGCAGCTACAGACGGAGCCCGAGCCGGAAGGAAGGATCCTACTCGCCGACAGGCCTGAGGATGTCCCCTGGATGAGGAGAAGAAGGAGGACAACGCCACCCCGTAGGAGGACAACGCCACCCCATGGGAGGACCAACGACCAACGTCGCCCTCCGGGGTAATTCATCTGCTACCGTTGCCACAAGGCAGGCCACACCGCGCGGAACTGTCCTTTAAACGGGCAAACCCTGGGGCCAAGGGCTGACACCCAGGAGTAGATCAACCAGGCCTATCCAGCTGGTAGGACCGGTTTGTAGGAGGAAGGCCTTTCCTGTCCATCGTGCTGGACGGCATAGCAACACCAGCATTACTGGACACCGGCTCACAGGTAACCATCATACCTGATGTCCTCTACAAAAGGTACGAGTCCATAGATGAACTCCACCCGCCAGCCCCGAACCTCTCTGTGTATGCCTCTAACGGCCTTCCTCTTAACCTAGTCGGGGTTAAGGACGTGACAGTGAAGGTGGGAAGAGTGGACCTGAAGGACCAAGGACTAATTGTCATAGAATCTAACCCTGGTGATACCAATCCGTATATGATACTTGGTACAAATATTGTTGGTAACTGTTTGGGAGAAGTGTTGTTTTTACTCCAACAGATTGCTGACACTGCCAAATCAGAGCAGAGGAAGGTGCTCCAGAAAGAAATTTGAGCCCTCCTGTACCAGCAACAGGTAAAACTAACAGGTGGTGAAATTGGAAATTGTGACGCCCTGCGGCTGCAGGCTGTCACAGAATTCCTGGGTGTTGCACAGATGGGATTCTCCCCAGTGGCCTCAATACATGCAGACACCTCCACCCAAGTCCACTAGATAGAGCCCTGTCAGGTATATATATACTGGGGGGTGGAGTTCAGGAAGTCAGTCAGTGGGAAGCAGAGCGTGTAACATGATGCTGCAGCACCAGACAAGCTGAAGTCAGTGTGGCTGAAAGCCAGGCTAGGCCCAAGCTGCGGGCTAGTCTGGCCAGTTAGAGCATATCGCATATTTAGAGGACTAGGTACCACAAAGGCCCCAGTGTCCAGGGATCATGGTAACCAGTGGGAAAGCCCTCGCAGCCAAGCAAGATGGGTGAGAGAAACATCAAGGGAGCTAGACCCTGTTCCAGGCAGGTCAGAAGCTCCAGGGAGAGAGACAGGAAGATACAGGAAGGAGGCCTTACACCCGCTCACTGGGGAGCAAGACCAGAAGTGCACACCACCTACAAGTGCCCTGGACCGTACCTGACTACCATCTGCAGTAAAGGTACTGAAACTAGCCCCGGTGTGTGTGTCTGTTCTTCCTTTGACCCGGCTGGGTCCCATCTCTCCTGCATCCCTTCACACCATCCCCACGCTGCCCTGGAGCTAGCTCTACCTGTGGAGAGCCACACAATCCCTGCTGCCGTAACACCAGCTCCAGAGGACTGCTCCGCAGCGGTGGCACCCCTTAGCCGCATTCCACAGGTGGCATCACAAACACTTTAAATCCCTTATAAATATTCCCCCTCTTTACTGACTGCCCTGGGTCACGGACCGGGCCGGCTACCGTGATATCCCCCAGCAACCAGAGGCCCGGCTGCCGAGTACCCCACGGCCCAGGGGGCGCGTCAGCCTTGGCGTCACGAACAGAATTCCGTGCCCGTTGCCACCGGGTACTGTGTGCCTTAAAAGACTGTGATACTCACTGTGGTGAAGGTCTCCCGCCATTCCCGAGATTTCCCGCCATTGTCCGCCATCTTCCTGTCGCCGCGCGGGAAGAAGAGGGGCGTAACCACGGGAATCGGAGAGGCGTAACCGCTGGAAGCGCGCGAAGCCTAGGAACGCCCCGCCCCTGACGTCGAACCAGGAAGCGTTAGGTCCTGGAAGGAGCCCAGGGGACGCTCTGACGTCAGACGCGAGCGACGCAAGGTCCTGGAAGAAGATCGTCGCCTTTGGAGCTGCGGCCTACCTGATAAAGAAAGTGAAGAAGGTAGGCTCCGGTTCACTAGGGGGGCGCAACCATGGCCGACGACCAGCAAGCCGCCGGAGCAACGGTTAACGCTCCAGATGCCCAGCCTGAGCCCGGCGCTGCACAGCAGGGGTCGTGACCCGGTTGGTGCCCATGGCTCTGCCGTATGCCCTAGATGTTCAGAGGGTGACGGAACTTCTGCAGGAGGACACCCTGACTGAACGGGAGGATGACCAGGATGGGTCACCTACCTTCCATCCCCAGGCGCATCCCAGGAGGGGGGCGCCCTTGAGCTACAAGTTCCCCGATAGCTCTCATGTTTAAGTATATAAGTTCCTGAACTACTAGGAGGTCGGGAACTGTGAACGACCCGCCTTGTACATAATTTGCACCTATTGAGGTGCTCCCTGGTGGTTTTCACAAGACCACCACCACTAAAACCTGCTTGGCGTGGCCGAACCAGTGATCCTACACCAGTCCTGCAGCCTGCCCAGGACCTTCGTTGGGGGTTTGGAGCAGGTCCCCCACAAGCCAGCTTACCCGGATGAGAGGGACACACCCGAGGAGGGATCTCATCAAGACTGGTTGCTACAGTAAAGCATAAATAATGTTTATTAAACCTGTTATTGCAACGTTCAAGCTATGTGCCTCCCATAAAGGGAAGAAAATTGTAATGTTTAAAAATATGTTATCCTTGTGTTACCTGTTATACAAAAATTTGTTTCAGTCCGGGAGTACTGACTTTCACTAGGGGGGAATGTGACGCCCTGTGGCTGCAGGCTGTCACAGAATTCCTGGGTGTTGCACAGATGGGATTCTCCCCAGTGGCCTCAATACATGCAGACACCTCCACCCAAGTCCACTAGGTGGAGCCCTGTCAGGTATATATATACTGGGGGGTGGAGTTCAGGAAGTCAGTCAGTGGTAAGCAGAGAGTGTAACACGGTGCTGCAGCACCAGACAAGCTGAAGTCTGTGTGGCTGAAAGCCAGGCTAGGCCCAAGCTGCGGGCTAGTCTGGCCAGTGAGAGCCTAGAGTGGGCTAGAAGGAAAGGAGAAGAGAAGAGCCATGAGGGACAGAGGAACCACAGAGAGTCCGTCCCCTGATGCAAGCCGGGCACCGGGCCCGAGCCTATTGGGATCTCTATGACCATTAGGGAATCCGGCATACTGAGGAGGATTTCATTTCCCTCAGTCCACCTGTGAATATCGCATATTTAGAGGACTAGGTACCACGAAGGCCCCAGCGTCCAGGGATCGTGGTAACCAGTGGGAAAGCCCTCGCAGCCAAGCAAGACAGGTGAGAGAAACATCAAGGGAGCTAGACCCTGTTCCAGGCAGGTCAGAAGCTCCAGGGAGAGAGACAGGAAGATACAGGAAGGAGGCCTTACACCCGCTCACTGGGGAGCAAGACCAGAAGTGCACACCACCTACAAGTGCCCCGGACCGTACCTGACTACCATCTGCAGTAAAGGTACTGAAACTAGCCCCGGTGTGTGTGTCTGTTCTTCCTTTGACCCGGCTGGGTCCCATCTCTCCTGCATCCCTTCACACCATCCCCACGCTGCCCTGGAGCTAGCTCTACCTGTGGAGAGCCACACCATCCCTGCTGCCGTAACATCAGCTCCAGAGGACTGCTCCGCAGCGGCGGCACCCCTTAGCCGCATTCCACAGGTGGCGTCACAAACACTTTAAATCCCTTATAAATATTCCCCCTTTTTACTGACTGCCCTGGGTCACGGACCGGGCCGGCTACCGTGATATCCCCCAGCAACCAGAGGCCCGGCTGCCGAGTACCCCACGGCCCAGGGGGCGTGTCATAATGTACGGGTGACAGACCCGATACCCATTGTGATTCCCCCAATGAGCGAAATGCTGATTTGGTGTAGGGCAGCAATAGGTCTCAAGGGATGGAACTACCAGGCGGTAGTGGAGCCCACTAGCTCAGAACACAGACCTACACTCCTAACTGCTAGAGGGGTAGTTGATGTACGCAATGGGAGGGTACCCGTATGTCTCCTAAATTGTGGGGAGGAGGAAGTCAAATTGCCACGATACGCCACTGTTGCCAGACTGTATACTGTGAATAATGATGCCATACACACAGTGGAATCCTTGACCCCACCGGATACAGTGGAGGACAATGACTCCGAAGCTCAGCTGGAGGAATGGTGTCAACAGCTCCATGTTGGGACTGACGCCACTCCTGTCCATCAAAAACACGGTGTCTACAGAGTGGTTCAGGAATATGAACAAGTGTTTAGTAAACACCCACTTGATTTTGGAAGGGTTAAAGGAGTACAACACCACATACCCACCGGTAACCATCCACCCATTAAGGAGCGTTACAGACCTGTACCACCAGCACATTACCAAAAAGCCAAGGAAATGTTGCATGACATGAAAAAGGCAGGGATAGTAAGGGATAGCTGTAGCCCCTGGGCAGCTCCCCTGGTCCTGGTCAGAAAGAAGGACGGTAGCATGAGGATGTGTGTAGATTATAGATAAATTAATCGAATAACACATAAAGATGCATACCCTTTGCCCCGTATACACTGTGTTCCAAATTATTATGCAAAAAATATTTTCTCAGATTTTCCCAAAATACCTATATGAATTGCAGTCATTGTAATTTTCCAGTCAAATAACTATTAGAGTACAATTGAAAGGTTTTTGTACAAACTGCCTGTGATAACAGTATATTTTAAAAAAAATAAAAAACTCAAACTGCACTCAAAATGCATGTTCCAAATTATTATGCACAGCAGAGTTTTCAACCTTTTCATTTTAATAAAGAACAAAAAAATGGTCATTTTTGAAATTATAAGCATTAGCAGGTTATTACAAACTGAAATCAAACAGTTTTCAACTCAAAACTTTATTCTAGGTGATGTTACATTTGCACATAGGACCGCTTGTTCGAAAGGAGCTTCTGAACTCTCTCGTCCATTGAATTTGTCAGGTTTTGGATGGTTTCTGCTTCAATTGTTTTGCATGAGGACAGAATACCCTCCCAGAGCTGTTGCTTAGATGTGAACTGCCTCCCGCCATCATAGACACTCCTTTTGATGATGCTCCAGAGGTTCTCAATGGGGTTGAGGTTAGGGGAGCATGGGTGACACACCATAAGTTTGTCCCCTTTTATGCCCATAGCAGCCAGAGATGCAGATGTGTTATGTGCAGCATGAGACGGTGCATTATCATGCATGAAAATGATCTTGCTGCGGAATACACGGTTCTTCTTCTTGAACCATGGCAGGAAGTGCTGTTTGAGAAACTCAACATACATTATGGAGTTCATCTTTACCCCTTCAGGGATCCTAAAAGGGCCGACAATCTCTCTCCCCATGATTCCAGCCCAAAACATTACTCCACCTCCTCCTTGTTAGCGCCGTAGCCGTGTTTGCATGGGGTGTCCATCAACCAGCCATCCTCCACTCCATCCATCTGGACCATCGAGATCATTTCATGCATGATAATGCACCGTCTCATTCTACACATAACACATCTGCATCTCTGGCTGCTATGGGTATAAAAGGGGACAAACTTATGGTGTGGCACCCATGCTCCCCTGGACCTCAACCCCATTGAGAACCTCTGGAGCATCATCAAAACGAGTGTCTATGATGGCGGGAGGCAGTTCACATCTAAGCAACAGCTCTGGGAGGGTATTCTGTCCTCATGCAAAACAATTGAAGCAGAAACCATCCAAAACCTGACAAATTCAATGGACGAGAGAGTTCAGAAGCTCCTTTCGAACAAGGGGTCCTATGTGCAAATGTAACATCACCTAGAATAAAGTTTTGAGTTGAAAACTGTTTGATTTCAGTTTGTAATAACCTGCTAATGCTTATAATTTCAAAAATGACCATTTTTTTGTTCTTTATTAAAATGAAAAGGTTTAAAACTCTGCTGTGCATAATAATTTGGAACATGCATTTTGAGTGCAGTTTGAGTTTTTTGTTTTTTTTTAAATATACTGTTATCATAGGCAGTTTGTACAAAAACCTTTCAATTGTACTCTAATAGTTATTTGACTGGAAAATTACAATGACTGCAATTCATATAGGTAATTTGGGAAAATCTGAGAAAATATTATTTGCTTAATAATTTGGAACACAGTGTAGAGGAATCCCTGGCTGTACTAAAATCTGCCAATTACTTCTCTACATTGGATCTCACTAGCGGGTACTGGCAAGTCTTTGTTGCTGAGGAAGACCGGGAGAAGACAGCCTTCACCACCCCGATGGGATTATGCGGGTTCAACAGTATGCCGTTTGGGCTCTGCAGCTCCCCCGGGACGTTCCAGAGGCTGATGGAGTGTTGCTTAGGACACCGGAACTTTGAGACAGTACTGCTGTACCTGGATGACGTTATCGTGTACTCGAGGACGTATGAAGACCATCTGAAGCACCTGGCAGAGCTATTTGAAGCATTGTCCCGGTATGGGATGAAACTAAAACCTTCCAAGTGCCACCTGCTCAAACAGAAGGTTCAGTACCTGGGACACGTAGTCAGCTTGGAGGGAGTAGCACCAGACCCGGAGAAGGTCACTGCCATCCAGAAGTGGCCTGAACCGAGAAACATCAAGGAAGTACGTCAGTTTCTGGGACTGGTCGGGTACTACAGGAAGTTCATAAAGGATTATAACAAAAAGGCAGAACCTTTACAAGATCTCCTGGTAGGACAGCCCAAGAGAGGTAAAAATCCCCCATTCCAGTGGGGTAAGGAACAGGCTGAATCCTTTGCAGTAATGAAGGAAGTCCTAACTGGTGAAGAAATCCTGGCTTACCCTCACTACAGCCAACCTTTCCTGTTGTAAACCAACGCCAGCAACGAGGGACTGGGAGCTGTGTTGTCCCAGAAGCAAAACGGCAGAGAAAAGGTAATTGCGTATGCCAGTAGGAAGCTTCGCCCTACTGAGAGGAACCCGGAGAATTACAGTTCCTTCAAGCTTGAGTTCTTGGCCTTGGTCTGGGTTATCACTGAAAGATTCAAGCATTACCTAGCCTCAACTAAATTCACAGCCTTTACCGACAATAATCCCTGGACGCACCTGTAGACAGCCAGGTTGGGAGCCATGGAACAGCGTTGGGTGGCCAGACTGTCGAATTATCAGTTCACAATCAAGTACCGGGCAGGTCACAAGAATACCAATGCTGATGCCTTGTCAAGAATGCCCCACCAGTCGGACACCGAGGATGAAGTGGATGATCTCGAAGAAATTGAACTACCTGCTTTCCACAGAAATGGAATGGTCCACGAGCAGCACGCCTCCAGAAGATGTCATGGTAGGACGCCAAACCCTCTACCTCATCACAGCTGGAAGGAGACCCAGGACAGTGACCCGGTTGTCAGCCTCATCAAAAGACTGATAACCCAAGAAGGTTCTCACCTGGAGAAGGATGCTCCCCCACAAGCCAAGCACCTGTGGAATGAGAGAAGCCAGCTGTTCATCTACAGAGAGAAGCTGTGCAGAAGATATGTCAACCCCAAGACCCATGAAATGGTGTGGCAGATTGTTGTACCTGGGACAGATATCCAGATGGTGTTAGAGACCTACCACGACCAAGCAGGTCACTTTGACTGGAAGAAGCTGGAAACCCTGCTGAAGGACCGGTTCTATTGGGTTGGAATGCGGAGTTCCATAGAAAGGTGGTGCCGGAATTGTGGGCCCTGTAGCCTCAGAAGGAAAGACTACAGCAGCCAGAAAGCACCCTTGCAATCCATCAAGACAACCCAACCCCTGGAGATTGTCGCTCTGGATCACGTCAAATTGTCACCCATCAGATCAGGCTACTCCTATACCCTGACCATGGTGGATCACTATTCCCAGTTCCTGGTGGCAGCCCCTGTCAAGGACCTGACAGCAGAAACTGCAGCAAGAACGTTCCAAGCCTACTTCTGCAGACCCCATGGATATCTGGAAAAGGTGCTCACAGATCAAGGCCCTGCTTTCGAAGCTGAGCTATTCAAGGAATTCTGCCACCTGTATGGATGCAAGAAGATCCGGACTACGCCATATCATCCGCAAACCAACGGTATGTGCGAGAAAATGAACAACATCGTTATAGACCTGTTGAAAACCCTACCTTTGGAAGAAAGGAACCAGTGGCCATAAAAGCTACCTGACCTAGTGGACCAGTATAACCACATACCCGTGAGTTCTACTAATTGTACCCCAGCGTACCTTATGGGAGCAAGACCTGGAAAATTGTCCATGGACCTGGAGCTCGGAGTGGTAGAACCTGCTGCAGATCCGTCCACTGAAGACTGGGACACAAGTCGACAAGAGCAGTACAGGAAGGTACAGGCCTGTGTCGAAGACAGTCTAAACAAGGTGAGGGAAAGACAGGATGAGCAGTATAACAAACATGCACCAGCAGAACCCTTGGCACCTGGAGAGATAGTGCTAAAGCGGAAAAGAAGAGGTCACAAGCTCGATGACCAGTGGGAAAGAGAGCCGTACACCGTGTTAAACTCCAGATTTGAAACAGTAAAACCTGCCTGATCAGCAAGGATGGAGGTAAAACAACCGCAAAAGTCTCAAGAGACCACTTGAAATTGTGCCCAGGTCTACTGAAGACAACGGAGGAAGAAGTACCTCCTATAGCACCGGAAGAACCCAAGGAAGATGTGCTTCACACAGTTCTAGGAGATTTCCCTGCGGACTGGCCTCAACTTGATGGAGCAGTTATTATACCAGTAATACACTTCTATCAACCACAAGAAGAACCTGTGAGCGCCCTAGAGGAACCTGCTCAGGAACAAGAAGAGTCCCCAGTCAGAGGAGGATCACCCGTTGAAGCAGAGCCTGAAGGCCCAGTAATCAGTGCACTTGCCAGTCCCATAGAGAGATTGAGGCAGTTTTATGACTTACCTACACGTAGACCTGACAGGTTAGCGGATAGTGTATGCACAAACACCAGTACCACCCCAGTGCTACGAAGATCCACACGCAGCAGCACACAAGGCCAAATCCCTGCCAGGTTTAGGGATTAAAATACAAAATGCCTAAAGTATAAATAGTTACCCAGTTGGCTATTGCCTATTGTTTATTGTGTAAATTGCAAATAATATGTGTTCATTTAGTTACCCGTCAGGGTACAGAGACTTGTAGACTGAGGACTGTGAGCAGCCAAAAACTGTCCTTGTAAATAGTTGCACTCATCAAAAGTGCCCCCCTCATTTGACCACTGAACAGAAACCCGTTTGGCGTGGCCGAAGACGTGGTCCAACACCTGGATCACTTATGCCCTGTAGCCATGCCCAGGAACTACGTTGAGGTTTTCAGGCGGGTCCCTCATGTTACTCATTTTACGCTTTCTTCGGTGAAATGGACACTGGGTTACGGGACTTACTGTAACTTTATTATTGTTATTGTTATTATAATTATTCTTATTGTTGTAACCTGTTACAAAATGCTTCAGTCCAGGAGTACTGAATTTTACTAGGGGGGAATGTGGCACCCTGCTGTTCACAGGTACCACAGGACCCAAAAGGGTGCATGGATGGACTTCTCCACAAGAGGCCCTCATTACATGCAGACACCACCACCCTTCCACCTCAAACCACCAGAGGGAGCCCTGTTAGGGAAATATATATATGGAGGGTGGAGTTAGGCAGTTCAGTTTAGTGAGAGAGTTCAGAGCGTGTGCTGCCACTGAGAGCAGTGAAGATGCAGCACATCTGCTGCTGGATTGAGGGCCCCAAGTGCGGCCGGAGGCAGTAAGGAGAGGAGAGAGGAGTTGAGGGGGCAGAGGAGCATCATAGGCTCACCCCAAGACACAAACCGGACACCGGGTCCGCGCCTACAGGGTCCTCTATACCCAGTAGGGACTACCGGCTTACCAGGATGCTTCCAGACCCCTGGTCACCCTGAAGCTACCAGCAATAACCGGACTAGGAACCACGAAGGCCGCGGCGTCCAGAGATAGTGGTTGCCAAAGAAAGGTCCTACTACCAAGCGGTCAGGTGAGAGAGCAACACAACACAGAAGCTAGGCCAAGTTTCAGGCTGGTTAGAAGCTTAGAGAGAGGGAGACATGGATCAGGAGGCCTAATACCCGCTAACTGGGGAGAAGTCTTGAAGTGCACCCTTCCTAGCAAGTACCCTGGACCATACCTGCCGTTACACCAGTAAAAGTACTGAAGCGAATCCCCTGTGTGAGTGTCCGTCATTCCCCCTGACCTGGCCATCTCTCACCTGCACCCCTTCCATCAACTCTGCCCCGGGGGTCCGCTCCGCCTTTGGGGAGCAGAAACATCCCAGCTGCCATCTCATCACCCCCGGATGTCTGCAGCAGCGCCGGTAACCATTACCGGAAACCACAGGTGGCATCACAAAACAAACTATACACTAAAAAGCCGACTGCCGTGACATCCTAAGCAAGGTAAAAGGCCCGGGTACCGAGTCCCCTATATCCCCCTGGGTGACACACAAGCTTCTAGCCACACCGATTATCTGAAGCATTGGTTGAAGGGAACCTGTCAGGACAGTTTTCCTAATCAAACTATGACTGTGCAGGTCATAGAACAACAATAAAAAATATTCCTGTTTTGTAATAATTCGATGTGCCATCGCTGACATATCAAGCTTTGAAGCCAGATGTAAATTACCCTGAAAGTGCATTCAGGGTATGTGATGTATTCCAAGTGCATTAACATGCCCCCGAACAAATATTCTGCTCTTGCTTGGCAAAGATCCTGGAAAGAGGTCTTCATCAAGCATTGGTCTTCATTAGTGACGCGCCCCCTGGGGCCGTGGGGTACTCTGTAGCCAGGCCGGTCGGTTCTTTTAGGATAGTCACGGTGGCGTGACCCGGTCCGTGGCCCCGGGCGGTCAATAACAAAGGAAAAGAGGGGATTAAAGTTTTGGGGAGAAAGTTTTGTGACGCCATCCGTGGTATGCGGCTATAGGTGGCCGCCACTGCTGTTCAGATCCACTGGGGCCGTTGGTGACGCAGCAGAGATGGTTCAGCTCTCCATGGGTAGAGCTAGGCCTCAGGGCAGTTAAATAGGAATTTTTGATGTTGTTGGTGTAGTGCAAGGCAGGTGACGCAGCAATTAAGTCTAGGACACAGCGGAGTGCAGTCTTCAAGTTTTTACTCACAATTTTTACGGTGATCCAGGTAATAACTGCTAGCCATGTTATAACAGCCCACCAAATCCTGTGTCCTCTGGGGAAGTGATCCAGCAACTCTCAGATAACTTGGGTTAACTTGATCGGGACAACCTTCTTGTATACCTTCCCGGGTCGTCTCTCTGCGTGGCTCTCGCCCTCCTTCCCTGCGCCTCACACACAGTGTCCCGAGCCAGTGGCCCCGGGCCTTGTCGGGTGACGTCCTCTCTGTCCCCTTGGTCCTATATGGCCACCTTTTCAGCGAATGTGTGTGGTTTTGGCTATGGCACTTAGAGATACCGCAACCTCGGTTTGCTAGCTGAGTCCTGCAGTCCTCCACTAGTCTGGGGCCGGTCACCTACTGCGACCTGATCCCTTCACAGTCGGCATGAACTCGGGCACACGGGTGGACTCCGCACTTCCCGTGCCACTATGATCCTTTCTCTGTCTCTGGAGCCCTTCTCTCTGACTCCCTCGCTCCTCTCGTTCTTTCTCTTACTGGGCCCCTCTGACTGGACCCTCACTCTTCAACGGTCCTCACTCACTGCGCTCTTACTCCTAGGACCCCTTCTCTCTTCACTCCCTGTGACAGACTCCTGTCACCAACTGCTCTGACTGACTAACTCTCTTTCTAGATCTTTCTACCTTTCCTTTTATACTACCTGTCATGTGACCCACGTCACCAACTGTCACACTACATGGTCCCCTCTACCTTCAGTCCTTCCTTCAGTGCTCCCCTAAACTACTTCCTCCACCCACCTCCTCTACCTAGTTCCCCCTCCAGACAGGGACAGGGACTGTGCTCTCCTTCAGGAGAAATCTCACCCTTCCCTACTGGAGTGATGTGGTGTTGGATGTGGGTGTGTGGGTCCCGGGTAGTGCTCCCTCCTTACCCGAGAGTGGGGTACCACACCTCTGGCTGAGATGCAGTACCTCCGTAGCGACTGGACCCGCAGGGGCGCCACATTAGCAAAAATTTTTAGAGGCTTTTTTGATTTTCCTGGATATCTTCATTGGGAAGAGGTCTTCATTAAGCTTTGATCTTTGTTGGCAAAAATTTTTGAAGGCTTTTTTGATTTTCCTGGAGATCTTCATTGATTGCCCTTTTTCTTCTTCACCAAAGTTCATCTTGGTCAGAGATCTTCTTCGAAGGTTTGGTTTTGAAAGATTTTCTGGATGATTGTTGGTCTTAAAAGCTGTTCCTGAAGGTCTTCAGCGTTTATAGCATAAGATGTAGATTTAGTTCTGGTAAGAACAGATACTATACTTGATCTTAGTCGAAAGGCTTCAAAACTTCAAAACTATTTCTCAGCACCAGCACTAGAGATGGGTGGATCGATTTGCGGGACACTGGTCTATCGGCCAAGACCGTAGTCTCTAGCCACTGGAAGGGAGTCTTGTGAATCAAATACCTTCCAAGATCTATGGCTCAACTTTTGACTAGCCCAATTGGTGAGAAGTAGTGATGAGCGAGTACCGTAATATTCGTAATCGCTATACTCATAACGAGTACTTTGTAATAATCGCGTATTCTTTCCGAATAGCGAGTGCAATGTAAGTCAATGGGAAATGCGAGTAATTTTCTGCTGGACCCTACAAAGGGGTCTGGGGGCCTGAGGAAAAGGCTGGAATGGATGGGAAAGTTCTGAAACAGAATGGGAAGAGCCTGGAGAATGTGCCTGCATGCATTTCTGACTCACATATGGTTTCTGGGAATAAGTTTGTCGCAGTATTACGCCACTTTTACAGACACACAAGAACAACTACCAAACTTTACCTAAATTGCATTTAACAGGCCAAAAAGGTTAAGAAACAGTTTTTCCTGCACAATCACTTGTATATAAGGCTAAATAAACCAGAGAAACAAAAAAAATATATCTTTTAGCGTTTTTTCACACATACTGTTGTGTTTTTTTTTTCGCCTTTTACAATTGGGAGGGCCCTGACTTATACATTCTGTAGGTCCCTCTATCATACATCATTTTTAGTTCGCTATTCCCAAGCACTTTACAAGCACAGCTAGAACGTACCAGTAGGTATGTTGATCTTTGTCCTGAGAGGCCTCAGGTGGCTCTGTAACATGAGTTTTGGAGGGACAGCTGTTAGACATTTGGGCGATCAATCCATCATTGACACTCAGATAGTGGAATACATATTCAATAGCAGTTTACAATGTGCCCATTGTAGCGTTGGGTTTAACCCTTCTCCTCCTCCTCCTCCACCACCATGTGATACTGCGGCCCTAAATTCAAATGTTTAGAGGCCCTTCAGTAGGCAGGAAAGCTGGGTTTTGTGAGAGCCCTCATGTGGCCATGTAACATACATTTTGAAGTGCCCTCCTCTAGAGATTTTGGAGGTCCTTCTTATGTACAATACATTTTAGAGTTCCCTCACTTATTCATATTCTAGGGCCCTCACTCTATTATTTAACTCATTTAAGGGCAGAGACTACATTCCAGATTTGTCCCCTGCGCAATGTGCATAGGGTTTGTAAAAATGAGCCCTATGGGCCGAGTCATGGTTGACGTGGGTAGCCACCATTCCAAGGGCCTCCAATCACAGATAGTAGTTAGGTTAGAGTAGGAATACTGTCCTGGTTTGTCCACTGCACAATGTGCATAGCTTTTGTAAAAATTAGCCCTATGGGCTGAGCCATAGTTGACGCAGGAAGCCACCATCCCAAGGGCCTTCAATCACAAATAGTAGTTAGGCTGGAGTAGGAATACTGTCCTGGTTTGTCCACTGCACAATGTGCATAGGGTTTGTAAAAATTAGCCCTATGGGCTGAGTCATGGTTGACGCAGGAAGCCACCATCTCAAGGGCCTCCAATCACAAACAGTAGTTAGGCTGGAGTAGGAATGCTGTCCTGGTTTGTCCACTGCACAATGTGCATCGGGCTTGTTAAAATTAGCCCTATGGGCTGAGTCATGGTTGACGAAGGAAGCCACCATCCCAAGGGCCTCCAATCACAAATATTAGTTAGGCTGGAGTAGGAATACTGTCCTAGTTTGTCCACTGCACAATGTTCATAGAGTTTGTAAAAATTAGCCCTATGGGCTGAGTCATGGTTGACGAAGGAAGGAAACAGGTTTTTATGGGAAGGGGGTGACGTTAACAGCAGTAGCATGAATCTGCACTTTTGGTGAATTCAGGTTGGCTTGCTGTCATCTGGAGGGATTACAAACTGTGGAGATATCCAGTCCTTGTTGAATTTAATCAGAGTAAGTCTGTCAGCATTTTCCGTGGAGAGGCGTGTGCGCCTATCAGTGATGATTGCCCCAGCAGGACTGAAAACACGCTCAGACACCATACTAGCAGCCGGGCAGGCCAGCATCTCCAAGGCATATAAGGAGAGGTCCGGCCAAGTGTTCAGCCTAGACACCCAATAATTAAAGGGAACTGAAGCGTCAGAAAGGACGTACGTATGGTCACTTAAGTACTCCTTGACTATGTTCTGCAACTTATCCCTCCTTGGCATTGTTACAGGCACAGATAGCCCTTGCTGTTGTGCTGGTTTATTGAAAATTGCCCAATTTGTGCACACTTTCCCCTCACCTCTGTTGGAGCTGGTGTTCGTGTCTCTCCCCATTATCCCTTGATGTTGAAAAGAGCCGGTACCTCTGCCACCAGCATTGTCTGAGGGTGATGTTTTCAGCAACTGATCTACAACAGCCCTTTTGAACGATTCCATTGTAAAACTCTTTGGTGACTCCAAAAGGAGAGAAGGAAATTTCTCCATGTACCGTGGATCAAGAAAGGTGGCCAACCAGTATAGGTTGTTGGATAAAATGTGTATCACGCGAGGGTCTTGCCACAGACACTTACACATTAACTGTGCCCTGTGGGCCAAGCTGCAAAAAGGCAAAGATTCTGTGTCCCCAACAGTAGAAAAAGTACCCATCCTCTCCTCACGCTGACTTGCCTCTTCCTCCTCCACCTCGTAGTCCTCCTCTCCAGCTCATCCAGCCTGCACAGACATGAAACTTGGGTTGGGTGTTCCCTCTGTAGCATTACGAGTCCCCTCCCTCCTCATCTTCCTCCTCATCACACATTGTTGCCTATTGGCTGGGCTGGGTAGTAACACCCATTGTGAAATCTGGCTCCATACCAACATGCTGGGCACTCAAAGCTTCCTCTTTGAGATTATGCAGTGATTGTTTTAAGAGACACAGCAGAGGGATGGTTACTGATAATAGCCTGATCACCGCTCACGAGGTTGGTGCACTACTCAAAGTTCTCAAGAACCTCACAAATGTCAGCGATCCACACCCACTCGACAGTTGTTATGTGTGGTGGCTGACTCTCAGTCTGACGGGCATGTGAAGCTGGTATTCAGCTACTGCCCTCTGCTGTTCACTAATCCTCACCAACATATGATAGGTGGAGTTCCACCGCGTGGGCAGGTCGCAAATGAGTAGAGTCATCTACAAATTGAAGCACTTTTGCAGCGCTGTAAGAGCAGCAAAAGTGGTAGAGAAATGGCGGAAATAGGCGCTAATATGGCGAACCTTCTCAAGTAGGTAAGTTTTCAGAAATTTCTGAACAACTAGGTTCAGCACGTGAGCCATGCATGGCACGTGTACCAGCTTGCCGACCTTTAAAGCCGCCACCAGGTTACGCCCATTATCGCAAACGACCACACCGGGTTGGAGATGCAGCGGGGAGAGCCACTGATCGATCTGTTGTTTTAAAGTTTGCCACAGCTCTGCTGCAGTGTGTGCTTTCTGACCTAAACAGATCAGCTTCAGCAGAGCGTGTTGCCGCTTTACCGATGCGCTGCTGCACAGGTCCCAGCTTGGCAGTGATGGGGAGGGTAATTCAGAAGAGGATGAAGAGCAGGAGGAGGGGAGAGAGGAAGTGGAATATGAAGAGGCGGAAACCCTGACAGAAGTTAGGCCCGCTATTCTTGGCGTGGGTAGGATGTGTGATGTTTCCATTTGCGCCTTTGTCCCACCCTCCACCAGGTTCACCCAGTGTGCCGTGACAGAAATGTATCATCCCTGTCCACAACAACTTGTCCAGGTGTATGTTCATAGGTGGACCTTCCCGGTTATAGCATTGGTGAGAGCACGGTTCAGATTGTTTAACACGTGCTTGTGTAACGCAGGGACGGCACACCGGGCAAAATAGTGGTGGCTGGGAACACTGTATTGTGGGGCAGCCACAGCCAAGAGATCACAGAAAGACTGTGTTCCCACAAGCCTAAACGGCAACATCTCCACAGCTAGCAATTCGGCAATCTGCGAGTTTAGTATTTGTGCCTGTGGGTGCGTGACTGGGTATTTACGCTTTCTTTCCAAGCTCTCAGGCACAGACAATTGGACGCTTTACTGGGACAAGGAAGTGGATGTGGTTGATGTTTGTTGTGTGTGAGCAACTGTAGCTTGTGGGCAGAAGGTATGAGCGCCCGCTTCCTGAACAGCAGATTCTGAAGGACATAGCCCAGGCGACATGACATTGGTTTGACCCGCAGACGCAGATTTGGTACCCTGGTTTTCTGCCCACCTACTGGGGTGCTTGGCTGCCATGTGGTTTCGCATACTGGTGGTGCATAGGTTGCCTTTGCCTGGTCTCTGCTCAACTTGGTATGGCAGATGCTACAGACTACAATGTTTTTCTCTGAAGGACTTTCATAAAAAAAAATTCCACACAGCTGCTGAACGCCCCCTTGCCCTGACTTGGCACACAGCGGGGGTGCTCTTGGGAACAGTTGACTCAGTTTTCATTCTGGGCAAACCACGGCCCCTTGATGCCTGTGTTGGTGCTACATATCCATATTCCTCTGTGTTGCTGTCATGGCTATGCATGCCAACGGTCCAGATCGGATCAGTGGACTCATCATCGACCACCTCGTCTTCCATCTCATCCTCCTTCCCAGTTGACATTGTAGGCTGACCTGATGGCAATTGTGTCTCATCATCATCAGCCTCCACCTCTGGAGACAGTAAATGATGTTCCGCCAAGTGGCTTTCTTCTGGCCATAGGTCATCAAATACTGGAGCATCAACGCACTCCACCTCCTCTTGTCCCTCTTCAATGCTGCATGGTGACAGGCCAGAGCCAACCAAAGGATACGTACCAAACAGATTCTCGGAGTGGCCAAGCTTGGGGTCATATGTCTCCTGTGACTGATAATGGCGGGAGGAAAGAGAACCAGCTTCAGGACTGGATGGGCCAGCCTTCTGTGTATCCACAATAGACTGTGTGGTCGTGGAAGATTTGTTGCTGCTTGACAAATGCGTAGAGGCCTTGTCTGCTATCCAAGACAGAATCGGCTCTCACTCTTCTGGCTTCCACACACGTTTACGTTCGAGACTGGGAAATTTTTCCAGGAACATAGTGGATGCATCGAGCTTCTTCTGACTTGACACAGACTGAGTTCCTTCTCATGCACCACTGACAACACCACATCCATGTCCCTTAACAACAGGCTTTTTTGGCATTTTGGGTTTTGTTGACAGATTTTCAGATGTTGATGGCACAAGCCAAGCTAGCAGCCAAAATAGTGGTTAAAATGGGCTGGTGCGTGCTTAATAGCAGGCAGTAGGAAATGTTTGGACTACTGCTTTGTGTAGGGCACTCAATGATTGTTTAAGTGGACTAATATGAACAGAAGGCAGGCTGACACCCCAAAATAGCGGTTAAAATGGACTGGTGCATGCTTTGTAGCAGGCAGTAGGAAATGTTTGGACTACTGCTTTGTTTAGGGCACAAAATGCTTTTTTAAGTGGACTAATATGGACAGAAGGCAGGCTGACACCCCAAAATAGTGGTTAAAATGGCCTGGTGCTTGGTAGCTGGCAGTA
Source organism: Phyllobates terribilis (assembly GCF_046119375.1). Taxonomy (NCBI): domain Eukaryota; kingdom Metazoa; phylum Chordata; class Amphibia; order Anura; family Dendrobatidae; genus Phyllobates; species Phyllobates terribilis. Next base: position 550,584,180 of record NW_027362771.1, on the reverse strand, counting down.
GGAAATGTTTGGACTACTGCTTTGCGTAGGGCACCAAACGCCTTTTTAAGTGGACTAATATAGACAGAAGCAAGGCTCTGACCCCTAAAACAGCAGGGAAAATAGACCAGTGGTAAAAAAAAAGGCAGCACAAAATGCTAATTCTGTGTGTGCTGGAAAAATATTGCTTTGCCTCTGACAAGAGCTGTTTTAAGATGGACACTGGAAGAACACTACCTAATACACTCCCTACCTAATACACAATCTCTCCCTCCCTGTACTCTGACTTTGTTGTGAGTCTTCAGCTCTGAAAAGAGCTATTTTTTTGGTGGTATTATGGAGCTAGTGAGCGGCTCCATTAAACACAGAACTAGTATACACTGCAGGTAGCCCTTACAAGGGCTTTTGTTTGATCAAGAGGCCTAAACACTCTCCGTAGCAGCTCAGCGATCTCTCCCTATGCTTATAGAACACAGGCTCCAGACGCAATGTGCACAAAATGGCGGCAGCAGGGCTTAAATAGACCCTATGACGCTAGGCGGCCAGCCAATCACAGTAATGCCACAACCAAGATGTCTGCATCATTACTGTGATTGGTTAAGAAGCCCAGCATGTTTAGTGGCTGCAAAGAAGGCGCCAAAACTGCAGGACGGGAAATCCAAATATAGCGAAGCGAGTACACAAATACTCGCAGAATAACGAGTAACCCGAATACCGTACTATCACTGCGAATAGTAACGAATACACTCACTCATCACTAGTGAGAAGTTATCTGTGCGTCACACCAGGACAATGATGTTGCACCACCGCAGCTAAACAAAAGCCACGCTAAGGATTCAGGAAGGTATTTGATTTGCGTAAAGGTTATCAATATCAGATCATTTCACTAGGAGATGAGATGGGGGACTCAAGTACAGCCACTACTCAACGTACAGATTTGTTCTGTTCGGCTCCGTACAGTTTACATCTGTCCTTGGCCACTTGTGAAAAAAAAGGCTGATTGGAGGGAATGCTGAGTGATGGACTCCACCGATTTGATATTGATGACAGATGCTAATGATAGGCCATTAATATTTAGCTAAATACTGGACATCTCCTTTAAAAGTATTATCAGAAGAGGGAGAATTTTATACAGAAAATCCATTACTTCATGGGCACTTGCAGTGGCGTACCGCCAATGGCGGCAGACCACGCGACTGCTATGGGGCCCGTGAGCCAGGGGGGCCCCATAGCAGTCCATGGGTGGACATACCGCCGTCGGTGCAGCTGCGCCGGGTCCCCACCATGCAGCTGCACCAAGGGGCCCGCAAGGTGCAGCTGCTCCCTGCATGCGGCGGTCAGGGAGCGATCCCTGCAGCTCCGCTGCTGTCAGGAGGAGAATAGCAGCGGAGCTGGAGGGTTCGTCCTCTGCTTCCTCCCTGACCCAGTCGCACGCAGCTTGATGACGTCATCATGCAACCAGGAGGATGCTGCTGCAGGGGAGCAAGCTGAGGTAAGTTGTTGTTTTTTGTTTTTTACTGAAATGCTGGGGAGGGGAAGTGGGGGGAGAGCAATGGTGGGATGGTGGGGCTGGGGAGAGGAATGATGGGGCTGGGAAGAGCAATGATGGGGCTGGGGAGAGAAATATTGGGGCTGGAGAGAGGGCTGATGGGGCTGGGGAGAGGAATAATGGGGTTGATGGGGCTGGGGAGAGCAATAATGGGGCTGATGGGGCTGGGGAGAGGAATAATGGGGTTGATGGGGCTGGGGAGAGCAATAATGGGGCTGATGGGGCTGGGGAGAGGAATGATGGGGCTTGGGATAGGAATAATGGGACTAATGGGGCTGGGAAGAGCAATAATGGGGCTGGGGAGAGGAATGATGGGACTGGGGAGAGGAATAATGGGGTTGATGGGGCTGGGGAGAGGAATAATGGGATGGTAGGGCTAGGATGAGCAATGATGGGGCTGGGGAGAGGAATGATGGGGCAGGGGAGAGCAATGATGGGATGGTGGGGCTGGGGTGAGCAATAATGGGGCTGATGGGGCTGGGGAGAGGAATAATGGAGTTGATGGGGCTGGGGAGAGGAATGATGGGATGATGGGGCTGGGGAGAGCAATAATGGGGCTGATGTGGCTGGGGACAGGAATGATGGGGCTGGGAAGAGCAATAATGGGGCTGATGGGGCTGGGAAGAGCAATAATGGGGCTGATGGGGCTAGGGAGAGGAATGATGGGGCTGGGAAGAGCAATAATGGGGCTGATAGGGCTGGGGAGAGCAATGATGGGGATGGTGGGGAAGGGGAGAGCAATGACGTGTTGCTGAGAGAGAGCAATGATGGGGGTGCTGGGAGAGAGCAATGATGGGGGTGCTGGGACAGAGCAATGGTGGGGGGCTGGGAGAGAGCAATGATGTGGGGCTGGGAGAGAGCAATGATGGAGGTGCTGGGACAGAGTAATGATGGGGGTGCTGAGAGGAAATGATGGGGGTGCTGGGAGAGAGCAATGATGGGAGTGCTGGGAGAAGCAATGATGAAGGTGCTGGGACAGAGCAATGATGGGGGGCTGGGAGAGAGCAATGATGGAGGTGCTGGGACAAAGCAATGATGGGGGTGCTGGGACAGAGCAATGATGGGGGCTGGGAGAGAGCAATGATGGGGGTGGTGGGACAGAGCAATGATGCGGGTGCTGAGAGAGAGCAATTATGGGGGTGCTGGGAGAGAGCAATGATGGGGGTGCTGGGAGAGAGCAACGATTAGGGTGCTGGGACAGAGCATTGACGGGGGTGCTGGGACAGAGCAATGACGGGAGTGCAAGGAGAGAGCAATGATGGGGGTGCTGGGAGAGAGCAATTATGGGGGTTTCACTTTGCTTGTGCTGTGAAGCCTTGTATGTTTTCCGTGTGCACATAGCCTTACAGTTAATTGGGGAGAGTCACAGAGACTGAATAATTTATATTATTGGCCGGTGCAGATTATAGTTAATGGGGGGCACTTTATATTTTGATTACTAAGTGGCTAATAGTATATTAATGGGGGGGGTTACATATCTGTATTCGAGGACACAGAGCGGGGAGACACATGTATACATACAGTACAATATGTGACCTTGTTATTATCTAGGCTGGAGATCATTGTGACAAGTCGTGGCTGGGAGATGTCGACATGAAGGTCTGACCAGATGGAGAAGAAGCAGCAGAAACCTGCTCTGATGAGATGAGACGTCAGCGGTAAGTGCCTGGATGTAAATATTATTCTGTATCTGCACTGTGTGACTTGGAGTGTTAATGTTATCTGTAAAATCCCTTAGGCCACATTCTCACATTTGTGTGAAATGTCCGTGTGCTGCCAGATCTTTTTATTGGATGGTCCACGGACTCGTACAGTTTTATAGATCCATTCACACATCCATGAAAATCACGTATCTGAGAATGAGATCTGTGAGCGTCAGAGAATGTCCTGTTCTGATCCGATTTTGAGGATTAGAATAGGACATGCTCAATGCGTCAGTAAAACAGGGCAGCACACCGACACTGCACACAGATGCAGGAATGTAGCCTTATTATGTATAGCACAGTTTCTTAGTATATAGTGTACTCACTTATTATGTATAGCGCCATCCTTAGTTATATAGTTTCCTCTTTTATTATGTATAACACCCTCCCTTATTATGTACCATCCTCTCTAGCGGCTCACAGTTTGGGGATCATACTGTGTTGGGGTCAGCATACTTTACCCTGGGAGTTGAGGTGGGGTACAGTAGGGTCATTATACTATGCATGTGGAGGAATTCACCATGGGGGTTTCATACTGTGTTTGGGGGCCCTTTTATTGGCATCACACGTTATGGGGCAATGAAAGAGAGATCTAGGATGTCAGCAGGAGGAAAATTACTATGTAAAGGATGGAAAGTTGTGAGATCTGATCTTTGGTGACCCCGACAATTATTTAAATTTTTTTTTGGGGGGGGCCCAATTAGAGCTTCTGCTATGGGGCCCCATGATTCCTATGTACGCCCCTGGGCACTTGGTAGAACACAACCTGCACAAACAAGAGGGGAAATCTCTCCACCTCTACCTCAATGCATGGTGGTGTAAAACAGGTGCCGGAATGCAACACACAGAGACACAAGGCGAGCACAGTCAGGGATGGATATAAACAGTTTATATATATGTGACGCCCAGCTGCGCTTGGTATCACAGATCCTAGAAGAGTGCATTGATGGATTCCTCCACAAGAGGCCCCCATAAACATTCACACATCTCCACCTTCCACCTCAGACCAGCAGAGGGAGCCCGTTAGAGATATAAATAGGGAAGGTGGAGCTAGGCAGTTAGGATTTCCTCTGGAGAGTTCAGCAAGTACAGGTCTGAATACAGAGTCACGCTCAGTCAGTTCCTACAGTGGAGCTCAGTTCAGTTGTAGCTCAGAATAGGGAGCTTTAGGTGTGCCGGCGCCATAAGATCGGTGAAGCACGGCAAGCTGCCGTTAGTGTGAGTAGCCTAGTGAGGGCCCAAGTAGGCCGAAGGCGAGTGGAAAGTGAGTAGCAGTGGGGGCAGAGGAGCTTACCCAGCTCACCCCGAAACATACACCGGACACCGGGTCCGAGCTTACCGAGATCTCTACGACCCAGTAAGGCATAACCGGAATCCCTGGAGAACTACAGGTTCCAGGTTCACCAGCGAGCTGATACGTAACAGAGCCAGGAGACACATAGGCCCCGTAAACTGGGAGCGTTCACTCCAAGAGAAGGCCCTACCACAACGTCAGCCGGTGCAGGACAGAGATAAAGTTAGGCCTAGCTTCAGGCAGGTCAGAAACTTACTATGCAGAGGCAAGAAACAGGAGGCCCTATACCCGCTCATTGGGGAGGATCCTGATATGCACCCTTCACACTACAGTGCTCCGGGATGTGCCTAAATTACCACCAGTAAAAGGTACTGAAGTGACTATCGTGTCCGTCCCCGTTCTTGCTCTGACTTGGCTGGGTCTCGCCTGTCCTGTATCCCCCTCTCCGTACGCAGCCCTGAGGCCTAGCTCCACCAGTGGGGAGCTATACCATCGAGCTGCCTTATCACCGGCCTCAGTGGACTGCCGCAGCGCTGGTGATTCTCACCAGATACCACAGGTGGCATCACGAACTTTCATAAAATTAACAAACACTCCCCTTTTAAAAGCTGACCCCAGGGTACGGGCCTGGGAGCCGACCACCGCAACATCCCCAAGGCCAGGCAAAGTCCCGGGTACCGAGTCATCCTCATCCCCTGGGCTAGTCATATATATATATATATATATGCAACAGGTGTTCTAAACAAGGGAATGGTGACAGGGATAACAAAGGGTAAATTGAAGTAATAATGCAAAGTCTCTCAAGGTAGTGTGATGCACCCAATCGTGGGAGTCACCACGTTAGTTCTTTAACTCTGTATATGGCCCTAGCGGGGGTCACCGGTTATTTCCGCTAGGCCACAAGTCTTTGCCGGACAAAGTCAATCAAATCAAGTTTAGCTTTTCCCGCCCCAACCGGTCCCCTCCGAACCTGAGATCCTAAACCCAGCTGCCCCTAGTACCGTAGGTGAACAGTGGAAGTGACGGCCCTGTTCACTTGTGCAGCTCCTCTGCTTCCGCTGGCGTGACTCTCTTGGCGCAGCCTTCTCCCAGCTCCTCTCTGCTTGGCCATCGGAGGCAGTCTCTCAAGCCGTGGGTAGGGGGATCCAGACCTCGTCTGTTGGCTGGCGACGTTGGGTCCTGCGAATTCACCCAGCACCGCAAACAGGTCCCAACTCTCCTCAGCAGGCACAGCACTCGAGGCACCTCTGTGGGGAATCCAGAGTTCATCCACCGGCGTCTGGCTGTTATGTGTCGCAGGCCTCTGGCTCAGGCCTGCCACGCTGGGCTTCTCAGCACGTCGCTCTGCAGCTTGGCACCAATCCAGCTTCAGGCTTGGCGCGCTGGACTTTTATATGCAGGAAATCCTTCCTGGAAATCATCTGACTGAGTCCAGCGTCTAAATCTGTTCCCCCTTCAACTTTCCTAACACATCTTGGTTCCGTTTGATTGTGTCTGACCAGCAGATGGCAATCTCTCTTCATCTTTAACACATCCTGCAAGAATTGTCATGATGGCTTTTTTTCTTCTACTACATTCCTACCCTCTTTTTGCTCGCCAGTCCTTGGGCGAGTGAATTTCTTGCGGGATTGATGCCTCTTTCCAGGTAGCGCAAGTTCAGACAATAGCCCATTGTAGCCCATCCTTCTTCATGCCCCAAGGTCTCTGTGTGTGGCACCTCAGCCAATTCATTTGGAGGCCCAACCCCATTACAGCCCTCTGCTTCAGAGGAGCAGGGCCGCAGCATATTGCGGTGCAACACCCTAGGTGTCGTGGCGTCATCCCCTTCAGGTCTGACCTCGTAGACTGGGTTGTCTGGGTGGATCTTCTTCACCACTTGATATGGTATCACCTCCCAACGATGATCCAGCTTACTCCCAAATCGTTTGGCCCTAACTAGCACCATTGTCTCCTACCTGGAGTGATCCACACGAGGTCAGGGGCCGACCTACATGCTCTACTTCCTGAAACGTCTGCGCAACCAATCTTCTCACTGTATGAAGTCGGCGCCTGTGCTCCCAAATCCAGGTACTTAGGCTGCTGCCCGGGCCGGAGTCTTCTGAGTCTAGCTCTAGTTCAGTAATTTTTCGCCCATTCCTTGCAAACAGCAAATGTAAGGGGTGTAACCAGAAGTCGCATGAACTCGATTATTATACACCCACACCAGCTTGGACACTAATTCGGGCCACTTCATCTTTTTTTCCTCTTCCAGCATTCGCAACATTTGCAATAGGGTTTGGTTGAAGCGCTCGCACGCTCCGTTCCCTTTGGGGTGATAGGGCGTTGTACGGGATTTGTCGATCCCTTAGACACGGTATAGCTCATCCATCACTCGCCCCTGGAAGCTGGTCCCCTGATCAGAATGTATTCGCTTTGGGCACCCATAAATCTGAATTAAATCCTGACAAATGGCCTCAGCTGCAGCTTTGGCTGTCTGGTCACGGGTAGGTGTCACCACTGCGAACTTGGTGAAGTGATCAGTCATTACCAAGCAGTGTCCATAACCATTGTATGAAGTTCTGATCATCAGGTAGTCAATCATCAGGACTTTTAAGGGTGCAAAAGTTCGGATGGTCTGAATGGGAGCTCTTTATTCTGGGGGCTTACTCAACTCATACTGGCGACATTTTCGGCAGACCCCTTCAACTTCTTGCCGCAGTTGGAGCCAATACACCAGCCGTTGTAACCACAGAAAGGTATTCTCCACACCGAAGTGAGAACCTCTTCCATGAGCTTCCTGGGCTAGCTGTGCTACTAGCGCTTCTGGAACTACTACCTGCCAGGTAACATCGAACTCTCTAGGTAGCTGGATTCTTCGGCATAGCAAGCCATCTCTCAGGAAGAGCTTTTCCCACTGGCCTAGGATTTGTAGGGAAGTTGGGAGTGAAGCAGCCCTGGCTATCTGGTCGGGTCTTTGACCCAGGACGACCCATTCTCTCGGCTTTGCCAGTTCTGGGTCTGACTGTTGCAGATGTATCCATTCGTCTCTTGAGCGGTCCAGAATTTGAGTGGGCCTCGGCTCCTCTCCGGACTCCTGGGCGTTGACCACAGGAGCGGTGAACTGGCTGAAATCCGGAATCTCGTCCCCTTCAAGCTCCTCATCTATATCTCTCTTGGGCCCCGTCTGCGTGACTCAGGACAGGGCATCTGCATGAGTGTTCAGGGCCTTGACCAATAGGCAATTTTGTACTGGTATTTAGACATCCTTGCGACCCACTGCTGCTCTAGTGCACCCAACTTTGCGTTCTCTAAGTAGGCCAAAGGGTTGTTGTCTGTCCGCACTTGTACTTCTGACCCCGACAAGTACTCCGCAAATTTCTCGGTCATGGCCCACACCAGTGACAGTAGCTCCAGCTTGAACGAACTATAGTTGTCCGGATTCTTCTCCGTATCCCAGAGTGACCGACTGGCATACGCGATCACTCGCTCTTTTCCTCCTTGCACTTGAGCCAGCACTGCTCCCAGCCCATGCAAGCTACTGTCAGTGTACAACATAAAAGGCTGCGAAAAGTCAGCGTAGGCCAGAATTGGGGCATCTGTTAGCGCCATTTTCAATGCTCGGAATGCCTCTTCTTGTCATGGGCCCCACTGAATGGGCTGCCGCTTGGCGCCCCCAACCGTTCCTCTCAGTAATTCATTAAGCGGGAGTGCAATCTTAGCAAAGTTTTTTATGAATTCACGGTAGTATCCAGCGAGCCCCAGGAATGCCCTCAGTTCTCTTAGGTTGGGGGTGTAGGCCACTTCTGCTCTGCAGCTACTTTCTCTGCAGTGGGGTGCACTCCCGCACTGGACACAGTGTGCCCGAGATATTAAATTTCCCGCTTGAAGAGATGACACTTACGAGGCTTGATTTTTAATCCGTGCTTCTGAAGTCGTTCTAACACTTGTTCCAGTTGGCGGAGATGATCTTCAAACGTAGCGGAATAGATAATTATATTGTCTGCTCAAACAAATAAAGGGAACACTTAAACCACACAATGTAACTCCAAGTCAATAACACTTCTGTGAAATCTACCTGTCCAGTTATGAAGCAACACTGATTGTGAATCAATTTCTCCTGCTGTTGTGCAAATGGAACAGACAACTGGTAGAAATTATAGGCAATTAGCAAGATACCCCCTATAAAGGAGTGGTTTTGCAGGTGGTGACCACAGACCATTTCTCTGCTCTCATCCTTTTTGGCTGTTGTTTTGGTCACTTTTTCATTTTGCCATTGCTCTCACCCCTAGAGGTACAGTAGCATGAGGTGGTGTCTACAGTACAACCTACAGAACTTGCTCAGGTAGTGCAGTTCATCCAGGATGGCACATCAGTTCAAGCTGTGGCAAGAAGGGTAGCTGTGTCTGTCAGCACAGTGTCCAGAGCATGGAGCAGATACCAGGAGACGTGGAGGGAGCCATAGGAGAGAAACAACCCAGCAGCAGGACCGCTACCTCCTCCTTTGTGCAAGGAGGAACGGGAGGAGCACTGCCAGAGCCCTGCAAAATGACCTCCAGCAGGCCACAAATGTGCATGTGTCTGTACAAACGGTTAGAAACCGACTCCATGAGGGTGGTATGAGGGTCCGACGTCCACAGATGGGGGTTGTGCTCACAGCCCAACACCGTGCAGGATATTTGCCATTTGCCACAGAGCACCAGGACTGGCAAAGTCGCCACTGGCACCCTGTGCTCTTCACAGATGAAAGCAGGTTCACATGCACATGTGACAGACGTGACAGAATCTGGAGACGCCGTGGAGAGCGATCTGCTGCCTGCAACATCCTTCAGCATGACCGGTTTGGCAGTGGGTCAGTAATGGTGTGGGGTGGCATTTCTTTGGAGGGCCGCACAGCCCTCCATGTACTCGCCAGAGGTAGCCTGACTGCCATTAGGTACCGAGATGAGATCCTCAGACCCCTTGTGAGAACATATGCTGGTGCGGTTGGCCCTGGGTTCCTCCTAATGCATGAGAATGCCAGACCTCATGTGGCTGGAGTGTGTCAGCAGTTCCTGCAAGATGAAGGCATTGAAGCTATGGACTGGCTCGCCCGTTCCCCAGACCTGAATCTGATTGAGCACATCTGGGACATCATGTCTCGCTCCATGCACCAATGTCACGTTGCACCACAGACTGTCCAGGAGTTGGTGGATGCTTTAGTCCAGGTCTGTGAGGAGATCCCACAGGAGACCATCCGCAACCTCATCAGGAGCATACCCAGGCATTGTAGGGAGGTCATACAGGCATGTGGAGGCCACACACAATACTGAGCCTCATTTTGACTTGTTTTAAGGACATTACATCAAAGTTGGATCAGCCTGTAGTGTGTTTTTCCACTTTAATTTTGGGGGTGACTCCAAATCCAGGCCTCCATTGGTTAATAAATTTGATTTCCATTGATGATTTTTGTGTGATTTTGTTGTCAGCACATTCAACTTTGCAGAGAATGGAGTATTCAATGAGAATATTTCATTCACTCAGATCTAGAATGTGTTATTTGAGTGTTCCCTTTATTTTTTTGAGCAGTGTATTAAAGTGGCTTCGAAGTTGAGGTCCCCCAAACATCTCTCCATCAGTCTTTGGAAGGTCCCTGGTGCATTTGTTAGCCCGAACGGCATCCAGTTGAACTCAAACAACCCCATAGGAAGGACAAAGGCTGTCTTCGGATGATCCTTCTCAGCTACTGGGACCTGTCAATAGCCACTGGCCAGGTCTAGAGAAGAGGAGAACTTGGGGCTTCCTAGTGCAGACAGAGACTCTTCAATTTGGGGTAGCGGATAGGAGTCCCGCACAGTACATGCATTCAGCTTCCGATAGTCTACACAAAACCTCAGGGTACCATACTTCTTCTGAACCAGCACGGCAGGGGCTGCCCAAGGACTCTGACTTTCGCGGATCACGCCATTCCGCAAAATGTGGGCCAACATTTCTTTCACCTCCTGGTACATTTGAGGTGGAATCTGACAATATCTCTCTCGAATGGGGGCAGTATTTCCTCTGGGTATTTCATGCTGAATGTCCCGAGTGCACCCAAAATCGTCTTCATGCTGTGCAAACACTCCCTGATACAGCTGTAGAAGTTGTTTGATCTGTCTGACCTGCCCGGCAGAAAACTCAGTAAGGTTAGCCTCCATTTGCTCTAAGAGGTGGTGTCCAGCCAACGGTTCTCTTTCATTCTCTTGGCTGTTGAGGGACACCTCTAGGGTCCATGGTTCTCCTTCCACAGGTGCCAGCCCTATAGCGTCAGCTCTGATAAGATCCTCTGGCATTATGCAAACTCGCACCACCTCTTGTCGGGGCAACAGCTGCAAACTTGCGCCACTTAGATTGATGCAATGCACGGGCACCCGGCCCTGCCACACGGTGGCCAGGGTGCGAGCAACCAGAAGTCCCGAGGGTGCTTCCTCTCCCTCTCTTGGTTCAATCTGAACGTCCACACCCTCTAAGGGACACATGTGCCAGTACCAGTAAAGTGAGTACAGTCAGTCCCACTGGCAGTGTCACTCTGGCTTTAGGTGGTATCGATACCTTACCAAGATACTGAGAGGTAGCGGGCAATTTTTGAATTTGGTTGACACGCACGAGATGCTGGAATACTCTCTTGCTGGCTGGGCTACGAGTGGCGCGGATCCAGTTGTTTTTGTCAGAGCCCTCAGCCAGGAACTGTCCGACGTCCTTCGGCAAATTCATGCCCAGGGTTACGATGGGCCCGTCGCCTCCAGACCCTGTGGTCAGTACTATCCCTTTCCGACCGAGGTCCTTTCCGCATGCCCAGACAGACATCCATACTACCCCCGCTACTGGGATAGGTACTTGATTAGCCACCACCAGATTGACAGTGGGAAAGAGCAACTTCGGGAAAGTGACTTTGGAAATACGTCCCAGGCAGAGTGGTCACCTGAGACCCGGTGTCCATTAGAAACGAATCCGCTGCCCATTAAATTCAGTCCAAATTATGGGCCTCTCGGAGACAATGTCTTCTGAGCTCGCTCTTCCACTCTCTGAAGTTCGAAGCCCCACGGTATGCTCCACAACCGCGGGGCATATTAGTTTAACGGCTGCCCCCGTCTCCTCCTTTCTCGGTTTGGACAGTCTTTGGAGATATGCCCCCTACCGCCGCAGGTCCAACTCTCCGGCCCTCACTCCACCGATGGGCTGGGTACATGACGTGTTGGAGCTTGGTAGGAATGTCTTTCTTGTTCTGGCCTCCATCCACGTGGGGCAATACCGTCCAATGGCAAGGGAGCAGAAGGAGTCTTCCTAATAGTGCTCAGCTCACCTCGAATATCTCGAATTTCCTGACGTATCTCCCGTGCCCAGTCAGGCTCTTTGTGGGTGAATTCAGGAATAGCTGCTTCATGGCTTCTGACTGTGGCTTTGAAAACAGGAACTTCTTTTTCCAGGACTCTAGCTTCAGCCCCAACCTCCAGGAAGCCCAGATCGGGACTCAAACGCAGCCGCTCCTTTAAGATCTGCCTCAGGGAAGGGTCCTTCAAGCCAGCAATCAGTTGGTCATGCAACACTTCAGCCAATGGTCCCAGTCCTCGGTTCTCATCTCGAGCCTTCTTGACAATATGGGCCGTCACTTCCTGTAATGCATTAACATATTGGTTTATGGTCTCATATTCCCCTTGGACCCGCTAATTGCAGGCGCAAGTGCCCCAGATCCGTGGTGTCACCGTGCATGTCTTCCAGAGTTTTTATCACTTTGTCCACGGTGTTACGGTCCCCAGGTGGGCGGTACATCACAGTTTGCAGGGCCTCTCCATCAAGGGTTAGGAGGGCCAGCTCCGCCTGGGCTAGGGGATTGAGGGGATACATGCGCAGCATACTTCTCAGTCTTTCTACCCAGTCCCACAGTGACATACCATCCCCCGTGAACTTGGGAAGGTGGCTGAGCATAGCCCCCAAGGGTATATGTCCCCTGCCGGCACCCAGTAACAGACTGATAAGCCGTCTCTGTGCATGAATGTTGCATCCTGCCGACTACGCCAAATGTAATGCAGTTACCGGAATGCAACGTACAGAGACACAAGGCGAGGACAGTCAGGGATGGATATAAACAGTTTATATATATATGCAACAGGTGTTCTAAACAAGGGAATGGTAACAGGGATAACAAAGGTTAATTGAAGTAATAATGCAAAGTCTCTCAAGGTAGTGTGATGCACCCAATCGTGGGAGTCACCACGTTAGTTCTTTAACTCTGTATATGGCCCTAGCGGGGGTCACCGGTTATTCCCGTTAGGCCGCAAGTCTTTTTCGGACAAAGTCAATCAAATCAAGTTTAGCTTTTCCCGCCCCAACCGGTCCCCTCCCACCCTGAGTTCCTAAACCCAGCTGCCCCTGGTACCGTAGGTGAACAGTGGAAGTGACGGCCCTGTTCACTTGTGCAGCTCCTCTGCTTCCGCTGGCGGGACTCTCTTGGCGCAGCCTTCTCCCAGCTCCTCTCTGCTTGGCCGTTGAAGGCAGTCTCTCAAGCTGTGGGTAGTGGGGATCCAGACCTCGTCTGTTGGCTGGCGACGTTGGGTCCTGCAAGCTCAACCAGCACCGCAAACAGGTCCCGACTCTCCTCAGCAGGCGCAGCACTCGAGGCACCTCTGTGAGGAATCCAGAGCTCATCTACCGGCATCCGGCTGCTATGTGTCGCAGGCCTCTGGCTCAGGCCTGCCACGCTGGGCTTTTCAGCACGTCGGTAGTGCGTATGCTCCTCTCTGCAGCTTGGCGCCAATCCTGCCTTAGGCTTGGCGCACTGTTTTTTTATATGCAGGAAATCCTTCCTGGAAGTCATCTGACTGGGTCCAGCGTCTAAATCTGCTCCCCCTTCAACTTTCCTAACACATTTTGGTTCCATTTGATTGTGCCTGACCAGCAGATGGCAATCTCTCCTCATCTTTGACACATCCTGCAAGAATTCTCCTGAAGGCTTTTTTTCTTCTGCTACAGTGGTACTTTTAAAGTCCTTCAGGGGTCAGATACCCAGGACATTACAGTAATAGTGTTGTGGATTCGATTTTAATAAAATCTTATCCACACGCTGTTAAGAAAATACACATTGCAGATTTCATATTTGCTGCCTGTCAATTCATGCTGCTGAGACATCCAAACAGATATTGTCCCCATTCCAGGTAGGTCCCCCTTTTTCACATATAATTAATAGGTGATAAACTAGATGTGCCCACATTTGGGACATTTTTCATGAAAGTTGAGGCGCACCGAGAAGAATAAATTTGTGCCAATATTTTCACAATTTTTTTTATTTACACCATAAGATTTCTCATATGGAAATAATGAACTGGTACTTAGTGGACACATTTGTGTCTTCAGGGGGAACAGAAAATAACTAGTCAGGTCACCGAGCAGCTCTCTCATTGGTGTCATCTTAGAAGTGTGAAAATTCTATACTCACAAATTCGTCTTATCTGTTACTGCTTTTTTTCTGGTGACATGCTCCCTGGCAACTCATGAGAGGAACTTGTGGGTCTCAACCAGTGATATAATCTGCTGTGGGTGTCACATACTGCCTGATAACCAAGACGAGGACTACAGATCGACCCTGGACACGTGGCAGCAAGTGCGCGACAATCAGCTCAGTAGCAGGCCGGTCATATTGAAGCGTATGGTGGAGAGTCGCGAGCAACTTATGCAACGCAACCGTTGCAAAAAATATTGTTCCGTTTTGTAGGTTGCGGATAGCAATGTGAACTCTTTCCAATAATAGGATGCAATGTTGATACATGATCTTTTTCTCACACGACGCAGGTTAGTGTGTACCCTAAGAAACTGCAGAAAGGTTGTATCCAAGCTGCAAATCACACCTATTTGTTTAAGGCTGCACACAACATGAAAGCAAAACCGAATAGTGTTAGATTTTTTGGGTGGTCATTTTACGTCTCCGAGCTTCTAAGAGACCTAAATGACAATCAATAGATGCAATGTTGCAATGCACGACCCATGAAGAAACAGCACCATCACGTATGAAGAATATACGGCTGTGGAGCAAGTTCAACAAGTAAATCTAACTGCATCTGTTACCCCAATAATGGGAGCATCTGGAAAAAAAATACATAAAATTTTCTGCACATTTTGCTCTATTTGTCTCTGAGGTCTAAGAACTCATTCACACATGTAGTTTTTTCACATACGTGAAAAAAAAAACTGAACGATTATCATCAGTATTTTGCATCAGATTTTCCTCAATGTTTGTGACGCGCCCCCTGGGCCATGTTGTTAGGGATACCCGGAGCCGGATCAGATGGGGGTTGTAGTCTCCGAGTGGCTGTGACCCGGTCCGTGCCCAGGGTGTCAAACTCAGTGTGCGGCAGTCCTGGTAGTTGTTGTTTCTGTGTCGACTACGCCACCCGTTGATTTGCGGTCAAAAGGCCGCCGCTGCAGGATGGTCCGCTGAGGCTGGTGGTGTGTGTGCAGCTGTGGTAGTATAACCCCCAACGGGAGGGGTATAGCCTCAGGGGGTCAGACGTGGAGGATGGTGGTTGTGAAGGTGCAGCAAGGAGACTCAGAGGCATAAAATGCAGTTCCAGGGTTTTACTTACTGGTGTTGCTCGGGTCACTGTGTACAGCAGTGACCACCCAAGCCGTGCTGCGTCCACCAGGTGCGGGACTCGGTCAACTCCCGGGCAATTCCGGAGCGTGGTCCTGAGCTCCTTTCTGACTCTCCCTTCCTCTGGCCGTTCCCACCAGGGATCCACTTTTGGCCGGCTCCCTCGGGTCTCTTGGTGGTCAAGCCTCCTCTGGGCTCCCTGACCCTATACTTGGTATGCCTTTCTAGTGGATTTGGTGAGGGTCGTGGCAGATCCTGACCACGACCTCCGGTTCCTGGCTAAGGTTTACTTCTGCTTCCACCAGCTTGGGATCCGGTACCCTTGTCCGCCGACCCTTCACCCTTCTGTCCTTATTCTGGGATCTTGGGGTTCTTTCTGACTCGTTCTCTCTGGGTCCTTCTGACTCCTCTCTCTCTCTTCTGCTTCACTGCAGGCTCAGCCCTGGAGCTGGGCCCAGCCGGAGCCACAGCTCCCTGTCAGCCCTCCTGGCTGAGCTCCTCTGCTCTGCTTCTCCTCAGGCTGAACTCACCCTGATCTAAGATGGTGCCCACCTTTTATACTCCCTCTATGTGTGAGCCCAGGTGACCAGCACCCAATGAGCTCCTAGCTTTACCCAGACTGCTCCCCCTATCTGCCCCTACACTACTGGGATGTTCCACCCCCCCTCCCACTCCAGCCAGGGACAGACGCTGTCGTACCTGCACATATACTGGTGGGAGTACCGTAGTTCTGTCCCCCGGAAATGGGATGTATGTAGTGCATGCAGCCTACTAAGCTCAGTTCCACACTCCATCCTTACCCGGGAGTGGAATACCACACCTCTGGGTTGAGGTGCAATACCCCTGTAGCAGCCGAATCCTCAGGGTGCTACATTTGGTCTGTGAGTCAATTTTTACCATCATTGTTTTATCTACCCAGTACAATGTTAAAAACGGACAGCAAACTGCACATGGATGGTGTGGCACCCCAGGTTTCCGGTTGCCACAGGGGCATTGCCTCCCTCAAAAGAGGTAATGCCATGCCTGGAAGCAAGCAGGGATCCCCTAGTCAGGTATACTAAACATGCAACACTTTCCTGGCTCCAGACCAGCAAGGGGAGCCCCCTCCCCTTGGCAACTGGTATCTGGGGGCGGGGTTAGTTAGTCTTAGTGTGGGGAGTTGAAGCGAGGACGTCGAGGAGAGAGGAGCTGGGAACTGGAGCTGCGCGGCAACTCACCCCAGAAGGAACAAACACAGAAGAACCGGACACGGGAGTCCGAGGCTGTGGGGCACTGAAGACCCAGCAGCAGAAACCGGAGGGCAGGAGACTGCAGGTCTCCTGGCCCCATCAGACGCCCGGAGACTCAGCAGCACAAAGGGCCCAGCACCGCCACGTGGGAGCGACGCACCAGCAAGGACCGAGCTGCCTGCCATACGGGTGAGCACAGAAACGTTACACTCAGGGACGAGGGCCACCGCACAGCTACAAGCAGCAGGGCCAAAGAGTTTAGTGGAAAGGGAAGGGCTCCAACTTCACCTGGCGAGGAGGATTCTTTACTTGCTTCCAGGCTGCCCGGACTTCCACTTCTAGTCAGTACTCTAGTCCTGGCTTGTCTAATCACCACCAGTAAAGACAAGAGTAAACTGCCATTAAGTTGTGGACTGATTATTGCTGCGCCATCAACCCCTGCACTACAACGCCCAGCACAACCTACAACATCTACACTGCCCTGGAGCTAAGCTCTACCTGTGGAGAGCCACACCATCCCTGCTGCAGTAACATCAGCTCCAGAGGACTGCTCCGCAGCGGTGGCTCCCTTTAGCCGCATTCCGCAGGTGGCGTCACAAAAAAAACACTATAAATCCCTTATACATAACCCCTTTTATTGACCGCCCTGGGTCACGGACCAGGTCACTGCCACTGTGACATTCCCCAGCATCCACCGGCCCGACACCGGGTACCCCACAGCCCAGGGGGCGCGTCAATGGCATCTGTGCGCTGTCCGTGATACTCACGGACCCATAGACTTGTATGGGTGATTTTGATCTGTGACTTGGATTAAAAATGGACGTCTGACATCTCCATTTTATTTTTTGTTTGCCGACCACTTGCAAAATAACAGGAGCATGTGAACAGAGACATAGACTATAATGGGCACATGAAATACCCATGGAAAACACAGATAAAAGACGTACGTGAAAAACGCAAGTGTGAATGAGACTTAAAGCAAACTTGCCTTTGTACCCCCTCCCCAAAGAGCAGAAAAAAATGCACTATGCTGCTATAATAAGGCCCCAGGGCTTAATACAGTGTATTCACACATTCTATAGCAGTAAATGTGTAGAAATAAATTGCTTTCACTCACTGAGAGGCTTGAAGTCTTCAAAAATAGGGAAGAAATCCTGAACAAACAAGTTCATCTCCTGCTGAGGCTTTTAGCAGCTGCCACTAAGGAGATACCACCAATCAGACGAAAATCGCAAAACAGCTCTGATCCATCGAAGCCTGGACTCCATCAGATCTCTGCAGTCTCTGTGGCATCTGGCACAAGACATTATCGGCAGATCCTATATATCTTGTGCGTTGCTTGCTGCAGCTTCCACATCTGACTTGTTTTTCCACCACATCCCACAGAAGATCAATTGAACTGAGATCTGGGGGATTTGGAGATGTCTTCACCTCAATCTCTTTTTCATGTCCCTCTCACCATTCCTGACAATGTCCGCAGTATGGCAGAGGCATTATCCTGCTGCCATTAGGGCATAGGACTGACATAAAGGGGTTTACCAGGTCTGTACAATGATTAGGTAGGTGGTACATGTCACATCCACATGACACAAGGTTCTCCAGCATGTCACTGCCCCACCACTCTGCCTGCGCCGTCTTGACTTCTTCCCATGGCGCATCCTGGTGCCGTCTCTTCCAAGGTAAGTGTCACTCACGCACCTGGACATTCATAAGACGTTAAATGTGATTCCTCAGACCCGGCCGCCTTCTTCCACTGCTCCATGGTCCAGTTCTGATGCTAATGTGCCCATTGTAGGTGCCCTGTGCAGTAGATAGGGGTCTGCAAGGGTTTTCTCACCGGTCTGTGACTACACAGCCCCGTACACACACCAGGCAGCGATGCTCTGCGTGTTCTGACACCTTTCTATAGTAGCAAGTTATTCAATAATTTGTGCTACCCACTCTTCTGGGGGATTGAACCAGGTGGGCTAGCCATACCCCCCACATACATCGAGTTGGCCGCCCATGACCTTGTTGCCGGTTCACCAGTTGTCCTCCATTGAGCCACATTTGATTGGTACCAATTACTGTGTACCAGAAACAGCACACCTGCCATTTTGGAGATGCTCTGACACATCGTCTATTCATCACAATTTGGCCCTTATCGAAGTGGTTCAGATGCTTACGCTCACTAACTGGACTCCCTCCACTCAAGCAATGATGGCTTTCTAGAGTTGTACTATTCAAAACCGTTTGAAAAAATGAGATCTGTACCAATCTGTATTCGGTGAGCTTCCTCTAGCGGTGGCTGCGAGCAGTCAGAATTCTATCATCTATTTCTATGGCTGTGTAACTCATATATTACGCAAATAATGAATGTTTCGGGACTCTTCAGAAAAGTGGCACAGGCCCCAAGGCTCTTCAGCAGTAATTTGCACATAGCACATACTACACTACTCAAAAAATAAAGGGAACACTCAAATAACACATCCTAGATCTGAATGAATGAAATTTTCTCATTGAATACTTTGTTCTGAACAAAGTTGAATGTGCTGACAACAAAATCACACAAAAATCATCAATGGAAATCAAATGTATTAACCAATGGAGGCCTGGATTTGGAGTCACCCCCAAAATTAAAGTGGAAAAACACACTACAGGCTGATCCAACTTTGATGTAATGTCCTTAAAACAAGTCAAAATGAGGCTCAGTATTGTATGTGGCCTCCACGTGCCTGTATGACCTCCCTACAATGCCTGGGCATGCTCCTGATGAGGTTGTGGATGGTCTCCTGTGGGATCTCCTCCCAGACCTGGACTAAAGCATCCGCCAACTCCTGCACAGTCTGTGGTGCAACGTGACGTTGGTGGATGGAGCGAGGCATGATGTCCCAGATGTGCTCAATCGGATTCAGGCCTGGGGAACGGGCGGGCCAGTCCATAGCTTCAATGCCTTCATCTTGCAGGGACTGCTGACACACTCCAGCCACATGAGGTCTGGCATTGTCCTGCATTAGGAGGAACCCAGGGCCAACTGCACCAGGATATGGTCTCACAAGGGGTCTGAGGATCTCATCTCGGTACCTAATGGCAGTCAGGTTACCGCTGGCGAGCACATGGAGGGCTGTGCGGCCCTCCAAAGAAATGCCACCCCACACCATTACTGACCCACTGCCAAACCAGTCATGCTGAAGAATGTTGCAGGCAGCAGATCGCTCTCCATGGCGTCTCCAGACTCTGTCATGTCTGTCACATGTGCTCAGTGTGAACCTACTTTCATCTGTGAAGAGCACAGGGCGCCAGTGGCGACTTTGCCAATCCTGGTGTTCTGTGGCAAATGCCTGCACGGTGATGGGCTGTGAGTACAACCCCCATCTGTGGACGTCGGGCCCTTATACCACACTCATGGAGCTGGTTTCTAACCGTTTGTGCAAACACATGCACATTTGTGGCCTGCTGGAGGTCATTTTGCAGGGCTCTGGCAGTGCTCCTCCTGTTCCTCCTTGCACAAAGGCGGAGGCACCGGTCCTGCTGCTGGGTTGTTGCCCTCCTACGGCCCCCTCCACGTCTCCTGGTGTACTGGCGTGTCTCCTGGTAGCACCTCCAGCCTGTGGACACTACGCTGACAGACACAGCAAACCTTCTTGCCACAGCTCGCATTGATGTGCCATCCTGGATGAGCTGCACTACCTGAGCAACTTCTGTGGGTTGTAGAGTCCGTCTCATGCTACCACGAGTGTGAAAGCACAACCAACATTCAAAAGTGACCAAAACATCAGCCAGAAAGCATTGGTACTGAGATGTGGTCTGTGGTCCCCACCTGCAGAACCACTCCTTTATTGAGGGTGTCTTGATAATTGCCAATAATTACCATCTATTGTCTATTCCATTTGCACAACAGCATGTGAAATTGATCGTCAATCAGTGTTGCTTCCTAAGTGGACAGTTGATTTCACAGAAGTTTGATTTACTTGGAGTTATATTCTGTTGTTTAAGTGTTCCCTTTATTTTTTTGAGCAGTGTATAAACATTTAGCTCTTTAACTCCTTTATGTGACATGCAGAAGTAACACAAGCATATGAGACAGGAAGTGTTGTGCTCCAGAAGCATCCAGCAACTAGAGGGGTTAACACAGTCACAGGAGAAGGGGGGTGTTTTAGCAGAGCCCCAGGAGGATTGTGGGGAAGTTGTTTACTATCTGGCTGGAGCCAAAGAGAAAGGTGATGTGTGTGTTCTGTATCTCACAGAAGCGCCCCTGCAAGTGAAAAGGATTCAAGCCAGGAGTGAAGCTGAGCACAGTTGAGGTAGTGTTCCTGAACTAGTATTTCCTGAACTAGTGCAGAGTATTGTCAGGTAGAAAGATAAGGACTGTAAGAAATGGTGTCACAGGGATCGTCTCCCTCAGCAAACCCCCCCCCTCCTCCATCTCACTGTGCTGTAAAGAATGCTGTGTTCATTAATGTGCCTTTGCATTAGAACTGTGCCGTCCTGTACTACTCGGAAAACTGTGAACTGCTGTGCTGCTAAGGAAACTGTACTGTTTGTTACTGGAGCCTGTTGCTCATAAGACTTAACTAGCACTGGCTGTGCGGCTTCTTATTAAATGCTACTGTTCTACCGTTTATGAGGACTCTTGTCAAGTGTGTCTGGTCATCAAGTGAAACAACCTACGTGTCTGTGCCTGAGGGTCAATACCCGTGTGCCTGAGAGAAGCTGCAGCACAAGGTCTATGGTCGCCCTGAGTAACGGTTCCCCAAGGATTCCAAATAATTCATGTAACCTGTCTTGCCCCTATCTGAACCTAGCGGCGTGCGTGTAACATTTACCCCCCAAGGATGTTTGCACGTTAATGACCAGGCCAATTTTTACAATTCTGACCAGTGTTACTTTATGAGGTAATAAATCTGGAACGTTTCAATGGATCGCACTGATTCTGAGATTGTTTTTTTTTGTGACATATTGTACATCATGATAGTGATAAAATTTCTTCGATAAGACTTGCGTTTATTTGTGAAAAAAATGGAAATTTGGCGAAAATTTAGAAATTTTCAAACTTTGAATTCTTATGCCCTTAAATCAGAGATACATGTCACACAAAATAGTTAATACATTTCCTTCATGTCTACTTTACATCAGCACAATTTTTTAAACTAAAGTTTTTTTTGTTAGGAACTTACAAGGGTTAAAAGTTGACCAACGATTTCCCATTTTTCCAACAAAATTTACAAAATCATTTTTTTAGGGCCCACATCACATTTGAAGTGACTTTGAGGGGCCTTTATGACAGAAAATACCCAAAAGTGACACCATTCTAAAAACTGCACCCCTCAAGGGGCTCAAAACCACATTCAAGAAGTTTATTAACCCTTCAGGTGCTTCACAGAAATCTTTGGAATGTGGAAGAAAAAAAGGAACATTTAACTTTTTTTCACAAAAATTTTACTTTAGACTCAATTCTGTTATTTTCGCAAAGGTACCAAGCATAAAATGGACCACAAAATTTGTTGTGCAATTTCTCCTGAGCATGCCGATACCCCATATGTGGGGGAAAATCACTGCTTGGGCGCGCACGGCAGGGCTCGGAAGGGAAGGAGCGCCGTTTGACTTTTTGAATGCCAAATTTTCTGGAATAATTAGCAGACGCCATGTTGCGTTTGGTGAGCCCCTGATGTGCCAAAACAGTGGAAAACCCCCACAAGTGACCTCATTTTGGAAACTAGACCCCACAAGGAATTTATTTAGATGTGTGGTGAGCACCTTGAACTCACAGGTGCTTCATAGAATTTTACAACGATGATCTGTGAAAATTAAAAACATAGTTCTGTCAAGAACTGTCTCCTCACCCGGGACACCCCCACTTACCACACTTATAGGAATACACGTACCATTAATACCCAGCAGCTTATGGACAATCGCCACACATCTTTAGCCCCCATCTCCTCCCTCTCCTCTCCGGACTTAGCAGTGTGACACTACAATAATACACTGAAGAGTGCCCTAGATGAAGCAGCACCTTCTACACGCAGAAAGACCCGACACAGACAACGGCAGCCCTGGCACACAATGCAAATACGCTTTCTTCAGCGTTGCTCAAGGTGTGCCGATGGTCAGTGGAGAAAATCTCTTTTAGCAGAGGACTTCATCCACTATAAATTCATGCTCAAAACCTATAACTCTGCCCTTCATCTGGCCAAACAATCCTACTTCACCACCCTCATCACTTCACTGTCCAACAATCCAAAACGACTTTTTGAAACCTTAAACTCCCTCCTGAGCCCTAAAGCACAGGCCCCCACCACCAACCTCAGCGGGGAGGATCTGGCCACTTATTTCCTAGAAAAAATCAACCACATCCATCAGGAAATCTCAGCCCAATCTCCTCAGTGCCTGGATCCCCTTCCCTGCCGCACTTCAAGCTCACTAGCCATCTTTCAGCCTGTTACAGAAGAAGAAGTTACCCAGCTCCTCATTTCTTCTCGACCTACAACCTGCAACAGTGACCCCATTCCTTCACATCTCCTGCAGTCTCTCTCACCGGTGGTCACCACTCACCTGACTAAAATACTTAACCTCTCTCTTTCTTCAGGTATCTTTCCCTCCTCATTTAAACATGCTATCATAACCCCTTTACTTAAAAAGCAATCCCTGGACCAGAAATGCACTGCTAACTACAGACCTGTCTCTAACCTTCCTTTCATCTCTAAACTCCTGGAATGCTTGGTCCACTCCCATCTAGTTCGCTATCTCTCAGATAACTCTCTCCTGATCCTCTACAATCTGGTTTCCCCTCCTTACACTCCACTGAAACTGCCCTCACTAAAGTCTCTAATGATCTACTAAGAGCTAAATCCAAAGGTCACTGCTCCCTGCTGATTCTCCTGGATCTCTCTGCAGCATTGGACACTGTGGATCACCAGCTCCTCCTCACTATGCTCCGCTCTATAGGCTTCAAGGACACTGTTCTCTCCTGGTTCTCCTCCTACCTCTCTGACCGCTCCTTCACTGTGTCTTTTGCCGGCTCCTCTTCCTCTCCTCGTCCCCTTACTATCGGGGTTCCGCAGGGCTCAGTCCCAGGCCCCCTCCTCTTCTCTCTATAAACTGCCCCATCCCAGGCCCCCTCCTCTTCTCTATATAAACTGCCCCATTGGACAAATAATCAGCAGATTTAGGTTCCAGTATCATCTCTATGCTGACGACACCCAACTATATACCTCTTCACCTGACATCACCCCTACCCTAATACAAAATACCAAGTATTGTCTGTCCGCTGTCTCTAACATCATGTCCTCCCCCTATCTTAAACTGAGTCTCTCTAAAACTGAACTTCTTGTGTTTCTCCCCTCTACTAACCCAACTCTACCTAACATCGAAATTACCTTGGAGGGTTCAACCATAACTCCCAAGCAGCACGCTCGCTGCCTTGGGGTCATATTCGACACTAACTTTTCCTTTACTCCCTATATTCGATCACTCACTTGCTCTTGTCACCTGCATCTTAAAAACATCTCCAGAATCCGACCTTTTCTCAACTTTGAAACTGCTAAAACTCTGACTGTTGCTCTTATTCACTCTCGTCTGGACTACTACAACTCTCTTCTGATCGGTCTCCCTGTTACCAAACTTTCTCCTTTCCAATCCGTCCTGAATGCGGCAGCCAGGGTCGTATTTCTGTCCAGCCGCTTTACCGATGCCTCCATCTTGTGCCAGTCATTACACTGGTTGCCCGACCGCTACAGGGTCCAATATGAACTCATCGCGTTATATCTTATATTTAAGGACTCTGTTGAGACTGGGTCTGTGCCACTTGATTGGCGACAGGCGAATGTAGTGCCAATATTCAAAAAGGGACCAAAAAGTAACACCGGAAACTATCGGCCGGTGAGTCTGACGTCCGTTGTGGGCAAAATTTTTGAAAGCTTCATTAAAGAGGCAATTACGGAGCATCTTGGGGAGACGGTAATGTCGGATTCACTACACCAGTTCAAGCGGGGACTGGATGCATTCCTAGATACCAGGCAGATTTCAGCATATACTTAAAAATAAAATAAAATAGTAGGTTGATACAAAGATTTCTTCTGACTGCTGGTTTCAGAGTCGGGAGGGAATTTTTCCTCAGGTGAAGATTGGCCAAATCATTTGGGGTTTTTGCCCTCCTCTGGATCAACTTTAGCAATTACAGAACTAACAGGTCGAACTTGATGGACGCAAGTCTTTATTCGGCTTTACAAACTATGTTACTATGTTACTCTCACCCACAAAGCTCTCCATAGTTCTGCACCACCTTATATCTCCTCCCTCATCTCTGCCTATCGGCCTACACGTGCCCTCCGTTCTACAAATGACCTAAGACTAACATCCCCCATAATCCGAACCTCGCACCTCCGTCTCCAAGACTTCTCTCGTGCTGTGCCAGTTCTCTGGAATGCACTACCCCAGGCGATCCGACTGATGCCTAGCCCCCATGTCTTCAAGGGCGCTTTAAAAACCAATCTCTTTAAACAAGCCTACTAATCAGTAAATTAACTTTCCCCTGTTCCATCCTTCTAAATATTATTCAGAATCTGTTCCCTACTCTTCATCTGTCTCCACACCCTCTACGCACACGATAACTGCACTCGATACTTGAGTATTGCACTTAAACATATGGGCTGATGACCAGATCATACAGCTTTATATGAAAATCCCTATTTATTATAATTGCCAGACCTGAAATAACTAGCACTTTTCACCTATTGTGTCCCCCCCATTTCCTTGTAGAATGTAAGCTTGCGAGCAGGGACCTCACTTGGTTCATTATAAATGTGGCATAAACCAACATTGAATCCATGAAAATAAACACAGCCCTTTGGGCAAAATGGGAAAACAAGCAAAAAACAATGTGGTCACGCACAACACAGTCCTTGTGTTAGCAGGGGTCCGCCTGCTCAGAGTTAGCAACTCTACATGGTTCAGGTCAGCACAGAACACCATCACCTGTCTGCCTCTCCAGATACTGAATACTGAATGCCTCTGCAGGCCGAATATTTAAACCCCCCCGAGACCACACCCTGATGTGGAGATATGGTGAATGGCCTCCCCCGCTTCACAATGGCCATTCACAAAAGCCGTTCCCTTTTACTATTGAGGTTTAACCCTCTCAGCAAATAACATGCTGGAGCACACTTTATTATTTCAATTCACGGAAGCTAATAGCCTCCGTGAAACATATCTTCCCTCTATCACTTTACCAGTGACTTTATCACACCCTAAGGTGCCAGAACAGCATAACTCCCCATAAGAAACCCCATTTCAGAAACTACACCTCTCAATAAATTCATGTAGGAGTACAGTGAGCATGTTGACACCACATGTGCCTCATAGAATTTTACACCATTGGGCGGTGAAGAAAGAATAATTACATTTATACCACCAAAGTTTTTTTAGCCCCAGATTTTACATTTTCACACTGGGAAATGGTAAAAATGGCACTGTACAGCACTGTTTAGCCACACGGCAAGGGATGAAGCGCTATTAGCCTCCTGGAGTGCAGATTTTCCTAGAATAGTATGCGGGCTCCATATACAGAGACCCTAAGTGCTAGAAGAGCAGAATCACCAATCAACAGACCACATTTTGGAAATGATACCCCTTTGGGAATTTACCTACAAGTGTAGTGATGATTTTAACTATATGGATGTTTTCCAGACAAAGCATCAGTGGATGTTGCTGAGTGAAAATCGCAAACTGCCGTTATAGTGACCAGTACATTGTAGTGACCAGTACGTTGTAGTGACCAGTACGTTATGCCCAGCCCGTGCTTCTGGAGACATGCACCCATAAATTAAGCGGGCTCTCATCGCTACAGAAATGCCAAACATGTGGACGCTAACTGCGGTTTAGGCACACTGTGGGGCTCAGAAGGGTTGGGCTGGATTTCTTTTGGAGGGCGAAAAGCCATTTCGTTTTTCCAGAGCCTTTGTGCTACCAGTAATGTGGAAGCCCCTATATATTTTTAACAGATGATGGACCTGAGTTGGGACTTGCTTTTTTTGTGGAATGAGTTGAAGCTTTTATTGTGATCCAAAATGTTATGTAAAATGTTTCCATTTATCCGGTGCTCTACACTCAGCACTGATATTGAGGTTTCCATTTAAATCTCCAAGTGATGTAATTCAGATGAAACCCCTAGGTTCTATCTGAATCACGTATTTCAGGGATTTACACAGAATTCACGATGTAAGCGCTCAGCGCAGAGAGCAGGATAAATATGAGCCGGGCTATACTGCGATCTTTGGGAGGCAGAATGAACAAATCAGCAGCAAGTGAAGAATTGGTTTAATTTACTTTGTACGCCGTTCCTAGTGCGGTATAAGTGATTAGACAACTTTATTCTTCGGGTAGGTGCGATTACAGCGATACCAGATTTATATCGGGTTTTTATGTTTGGCAGCTGTCACACACTAAAAGACGCTTTTTTTTGCAAAAACGTTTGTGCATCGCCATATTTTGAGAGCTATCATTTTTCCATATTTTGGCTGACATAGTCATGTGAGGGCTTGTTTTTTGCTAGAAAAGTTGACATTTTTATTGGTACCATTTTCGGGCATGTGACTTTTTTTTGATCGCTTTCTATTTTGATTTTTGGGAGGAAGAATAAACAAAAACCAACAATTCAGGAATTGTTTTTTGGGGGGGGTTTATGCCGTTCCGTGTATGGTCAAATTGATAAGGCAGATTTATTCTTCGGGTCAGTACAATTACAGCAGTACCATCTTTTTTATGTTTTGGAGCTTTTACACAATAAAAACTATTTTATTGAAAAAATAATTAATTTTGGATTGTTTTTTTCTAAGAGCTATTACTTTTATTTTTTGGCTGATGGAGCTGTATGGCAGCTTGTTTTTTTGCAGGACAAGATGATGTTTTCACCTGAATCATTTTTATTTACATTCATCTTTTTGATCGCATTTTATTCCACTTTTTGTTTGGCGGTATGAAGATAAAGCACCGTTTTTTGCTTTGTTTCTTTTTTTTTTTTTTTTTTTTATCGTGTTCACTAAAGGGGTTAACTAGTGGGACAGTTTTATAGGTTGGGGCTTTATGGATGCGGCGATATCAAATATGTGTACTTTTATTGTTTATTCTAATATTTATTTATGGGTACAATATATATATATATATATTTTTTTTTTTATTATTATTATTATTATTTTGTGATTTTTTTAAAAATATTTTGACAACTTTTTTTCATTTTTTTACTTAGTCCCACTATGGGACTTTCAGTTTCTGAAGTTTGATCGCTGTTATAAGGCCCTGCAGACACTGCGCATGATCTAACTACCTTGCTGGTGCCTGGTGACCTGGATGTCGTCATGACGGCATGGGGTCACCATGGCAATGATCGGGACCCTGCGATGTCGAGGTCTGATCCAAGAGCAGAGGGGCTTTTGTCCCTCTGCCTGTTCCCTAAATGCTGTAATCGCAGCATTTAGGGGGTTAAAGTGCCGGAAGTGGTGCGGGCACCGATCCCTGCACTAAGTGCCGGGTGTCAGCTGTCAGAATCAGCTGACACCCGGCGGCGATCGCGTGTGCTCACAGCAAAAGCGCCTAGACGTATCCATACATCCCATGTCGGTAAGTACCAGGCCACAGGGACGCATGGATACGTCTCATGTCAGAAAGGGGTTAAGGACAGGGCGATTTTTTGTTTTTGTGATTTCTTTTATTCCTCCTCTTTAAGAACCATAAGTTTTTTTTACTTTTCCATTGACATAGCAATATGAGGACTTGTTTTTTACAGGACCAGTTGTAGCTTTGAATCCCACCATTCATTTTACGATAAAATGTTCAGAGAAATGGAGAAAAAATTCAAAGTGCAGTGAAATTGCATTAAAAAAAAAGTGAAATTCCGACATTGTTTTTTTTGGATTTTGTTTTTACGTTAATTTTGTGGTAAAAATTACCTGGAAACATGATTTTCCAAGTCATTACAATTAAGGTGATACCAAATATGTTTTTTTTTTTTTATGTTAAAGAGGAGAAAAAAAAATCAGAAATGTGAAATCAAAAAATGTTTTGCTTGTGTCACCATGTCCATGTTTTATTTTTTCAGTTGTGCCCTGAGCTGATGTTATTATTTATACCATGTTGGGATACATAAAATGTTTTGATGGCTTTTTATTGAATTTTTATTGGTGGAGATGTGGCGACCAAAAAAAAAGCAATTCTGGTGTTTCTATTTTTTTCCTTTTTGATGTTTAAAAATCAGGTTTATTTTATATTTTGATAGAACGGACTTTTATGGACATGGAGATACCACATATGTGTATTTTTAATATCTTTATTTTTAATGTGGGAAAAGGGGTAATGATTTGAAAATTGATGTGTATAGCAAAATTCATGGTCTCCTATGAACGTCAGGCATAGGCACCCTGAGAATGCTTCATGGCGGGCTGTAGGGAGCGTGGAACTGCATGCCTCCCCTGGGCCATGTGCTGTAAATACCGCAGTCAGCGGCATTTAACAGGTTAACAACAGCTCAACTGAATTCAACTCCACTTGTGGCTTTTAGTAGCAGATGATGGCTGAATAACACAGCCATCTTCTGCTGTAAATAGCGTGGGCTCGTCGACAAAGGAGTTAAAGGGGTTGTCCACAGGATAGAGAATAACTTGCTAATCGGTGGTATATCACCACCTCTGCCTTCCCGATCACTGTATACAAACTGCTGAGCAAGATCTTGGCATACAGTACAGAAAGCACTAACAGCGTCTCCTCCTCTGGAGCCATTGATCATGTGAACGATGGGAGCTGGCACTCAAGCCAGTCGCCAAATGGCTCTCGCTGGGGGTAAAATGATAGTGTTTGGTGGCCAAAACCTTGCCCACCAGCGGTTTCGACCTCAAGTGGGCCGGATTTAAGTTGCGTTAATTTAATCGTAAATGTGTGTTAACCTGCACTGAATACATATCTAACAAGCGCCCATTTGGAATTCAAAAGAATCGGCTCTTTTTGGTGAGTGGAGCCAAGTGAATCAAATCACCAAAAAAAGCTGACCTGCCCATCATTAGGAGGGAGCGGGAGTTGCTGGGAGACCCAAACAGCTCTCTTATGCAGCCAGGAGGCTGAATTTCCTCTGTAACTGGGGCTAATATAACAGTTACAGGGGAAATCAGTAATAAAAAGAATATACTAATATTTTAATATTACCTCCCCTGGTAGGCATAATGTGTTAAGTAAATGTAAAAAGATAGTAAATAGAAATGCAAAAAAAAATCTTAAGAAAAACAAACACTGTTTCTAGCCCTGCCCCCATTGAAAAAAGTATGTCCAAAATAAAAAAAATAATTTCCATGGAAAGAGGAACGCAACTGAAAATGTTTTTAACGGTCCTTCGTGGTAGCACGCATTGTGCTTCCTATTTTTCTTCATATATTTCCGCAGTACTAGCATAAAAAAAGGAATACAAAAATGACGTTAAAATGAAGCCCTATGTATTGTAAAAATAGGTAAAAACAATATGAATATCCGTATGAGAAAAAAGTCTAGTGGCGTTAAAAGCGTATATGCAAAAAAAAAACGCAAAATTTTGCCTAATCAGGAATGGTGCTGAGCCAGTTCTCTGAAATGCTCTACCCTAGACGATCCAACTAATGATTAGCCACCACGCACTTTAAAAACGCGCTTTAAACACCCATCTCTTTAAACAAGCCTACCGCTTCAACTCAGTAACCTAATTTACCCCTGTTCCCTCCCTCTAAATATTATTCAGAATCTGCTCCCTACTATTCTGTCTCCACATCCTCCATGCACACGATAACTGCACTCAATACTTTATTATTGCTCTTAAACATACAGACTGATGACCGGATCATGCAGCCTTAGATGATAATCCCAACTTATTATAATTGCTGGACCTGAAATAACAAGCACTTTTCACCTATTGTGTCCCCCCCCATTCCCTTGTAGATTGTAAGCTTGCGAGCAGGGACCTCACTCCTGATGTAACTGTTTAAACTGTCACCTTGCTACACTCATCAGGAGAGATTTAAACTAGAACAATGTGGGAAGGGAAGCAAAAGGCCAGAAAAAGCCATACAGCTGACAAATACTATTGAGATCTCTGCTACTGGAAGTGGAAAGGAAAAACTAAGACAAAACAATTTAAATAATAAAAATATGGGAGGAAGAGAAACGAATCACAAACTAAAATGTTTTTATACAAATGCACAAAGCATGGGCAACAAACAAGGACAATTGGAACTACTAATGCAGGAAAAGGAATATGATGTCATTGGAATCACTGAAACTTGGTGGGACGATACACATGATTGGAATACAAGGCTAAAAGGATACAACTTATTTGCAAGAAACAGATTTGATAAACGAGGAGGAGGTGTTGCATTGTATGTTAGAAAAGCGTATATCTGCACAGAGATTGAAGCTTCAGTGACTGGGAGTTCTGGGGAAACTGGGTAAGAATACAAGGAGAGAACAACGGAAAGGACACCATTGTAGGCATTTACTACAGGCCACCTGGGCAAACTGAAGATATGGATGAACTCTTTATGTATCAAATGACCAAGTTCTCCAAAAAATATGACGTAGTGGTCATGGGAGATTTCAACTATCCAGACATTTGTTGGGAATCTCTCTCAAGTAAAACTACCAGGTCAAGCAAATTCTTATCCTCTCTTGCTGACAACTTTATCTTCCAAAAGGTAGGGGAGAAAACAAGGGGATCTGCTACTTTGGATCTAATCCTTATAAACAGGGAGGAAATGGTTAAGGGGGTAAAAGTGGCTGGGACCCTAGGAGGCAGCGATCATGCTATTATAGAATTTTGGATAACTAGAGGAGGAAGACATGTGAAGACTCAAACTTCAAGGTCAGACTTCAGAAAGGCAGATTTTAAGCAACTCAGAAAGAGAATAGGAGGGATCCAATGGCTGGATGTCCTTAAGGACAAAAATGTCCAGGAAGGATGGGAAATTTTTAAAAATGAGATTCTCAAAGCACAATCGTTAACAATCACGAAAAGTAGGAAGAATGGGAAGCATTTAAGGAAACCAGGATGGATGAACACAGAACTTAAACACATGCTAAAAAGAAAGAAAGAAATGTTTATCAAATGGAAGGAGGGAGGCATATCTAAAGAAGATTATAATGCAGTCTGCAGAACCTGTAGGGCACGTATCAGGTTAGCTAAAGCTGACAATGAATTAAGGCTTGCAAGAGACGTCAAAAGCAATAAAAAAGGATTTTGGGGGTATGTCAAAAGTAAAAGAAAATATAACAAAGAAAATATAACCAAAAAATAGACACATCCACCGAAAATAATGATAAAATTATCACTTTTATTGAATACTAAATATTAAAAACATTATAAAAACACACAAAAATAGTAAAAAAGGGAAAGGTGATAAGGACACTCACAAAAACTTTCGGGTTAGTACCTATTTATCTACTTACCTTTTATATTGCGAATTTTCTGGTCAAGTTTACAATTTTAGTGCAATATTCCTAATATGCTTATACATATACTTATATCGATTCATTATTTATCCACTTGGATTTATTTATTATGAGTATGATTATAATTATATTTATTTATTTCTACACTTATTCTTTATTTAATAGCACAGTGCACTTTTTTGTGGATATATATACGTAAGATATATCTGATTTTTCGCATGTGATACTTGTCCTGTTGATAGGTTAATAATATCTTACCCTGGTGTACTCTTTTTGTGAGTGTCCTTATCACCTTTCCCCTTTTTTACTATTTTTGTGTGTTTTTATAATGTTTTTAATATTTAGTATTCAATAAAAGTGATAATTTTATCATTATTTTCGGTGGATGTGTCTATTTTTTGGTTATATGTTTGGTATCGACACATCATCTTATTTACTCATATGCATTTGTTGTGAAAAGTAAAAGAAAAGTCAAATATGCTATAGGATTTTTACAGGATGAAAATGGTGAAATGGTAAGAAAGGATGTTGAGAAGGCCGAGCTTTTTAATTCCTATTTTGCATCAGTTTTCTCTCAGAAAGAAAATGTAACATCAACTGATCTTCACTGTCTTATTAAAGGAATAGAAGAATCCAGGTTATCTGTAAACAGAAAGATTGTGAGGGAATATTTAGCTAACATAAATGAGTTCAAGTCTCCAGGTCCAGATGAATTACACCCCAGAGTACTGAAGGAGATCGTAGAAGAAATTTTAGAACCACTCTCCATAATCTGAAAATTCTTGGAGAACAGGAGAAGTCCCAGAAGACTGGAGAAGAGCAAATGTTGTTCCTATCTTTAAAAAGGGGAAGAAGGTGGACCCAGGGAACTATAGGCCGGTGAGTCTGACTTCTATACCAGGAAAGATCTTTGAACAAATTATTAAACAACATGTATGTAAGTACCTGGATAAGAATGAAGTGATTAACCAGAGTCAGCATGAGTTTGTAACTAACAAGTCATGTCAGACTAACTTAATTTCCTTCTATGACAGAATCACTGACTGGGTAGATCAGGGAAATGCTGTAGATATAGTATATCTTGACTTCAGCAAAGCATTTGACAAAGTATCTCACACCATCCTTATTGAAAAAATGACCAAGTATGGAATGGACAAGGCAACTGTTAGGTGGATTCATAATTGGCTTAGTGATCGGACTCAAAGAGTGGTCGTAAATGGCTTCACATCCAGTTGGATGAATGTCTCAAGTGGGGTACCACAGGGCTCTGTCCTGGGACCTGTATTGTTCAACATCTTTATCAATGATTTAGATGAAGGAATTGAGGGTAAACTGATTAAATTTGCTGATGACACAAAGCTAGGAGGAATAGCTAACACTAGAGAAGAGAGAGAGAGGCTTCAAAAAGACCTAAATAAACTGGAGCAGTGGGCAGTAACTAACAGAATGGTTTATAACAGGCAGGGAAAAATGCAAAGTACTACATCTGGGCAATAAAAATAAAAAAAGCATATACAGAATGGGAGGAATAGAGCTAAGCAACAGTACATGTGAAAAAGACTTAGGTATACTAATAGATCATAGACTGAACATGAGTCAACAGTGTGATGCAGCAGCAAAAAAGGCAAATACAATTCTGAGATGTATTAATAGAAGCATACAGTCTAGATCACGTGAAGTCATTATCGGACTTTACTCCTCTTTGGTCAGACCTCATCTGGAATACTGTGTCCAGTTCTGGGCACCACATTTTAAAAAAGACATTGACAAACTGGAGCAAGTTCAGAGAAGAGCGACCAGAATGGTGACCGGTCTGCAAACCATGTCCTATGAGGAACGGTTACAGGATTTGGGAATGTTTAGCTTGCAAAAAAGAAGACTGAGAGGAGACTTAATAGCTGTCTACAAATATCTCAAGGACTGTCACATTGTAGAAGGATCATCTTTATTCTCATTTGCACAAGGAAAGACTAGAAGCAATGGGATGAAACTGAATGGGAGGAGACACAGATTAGGTATTAGAAAAAACGTTTTGACAGTTAGGGTGATCAATGTGTGGAACAGGCTGCCACGAGAGGTGGTGAGTTGTCCTTCAATGGACGTCTTCAAGCAGAGGCTGGAAAGACATCTGTCTGAGATGATTTAGTGAATCCTGCTTTGAGCAGGGGGTTGGACACGATGACCCAGGAGGTCTCCTCCAACTCTACCATTCTATGATTCTATGACCTTGTATTGAATTTATTGTCTGTACATGTCCCCGCTTAATTGTAAAGTGCTGCAGAATATGTTGGCGCTTAAATGTTTACATACCCCACCAGAATTTTTGCTTTCTTGGCTTGTTTCAGAGAATATGAATGATAAAAAAAAACTTTTTCTCCACTCATGGTTATTGGTTGGGTGAAGCCATTTATTGTCAAAACTACTGTATTTTCTCTTTTTAAATCTTAATGACAACCAAAATCATCCAAATGACCCTGATCAAAAGTTCACATACCCCAGTTCTTAATACCGTGTATTGCCCCCTCTAACATCAATGACAGCTTGAAGTCTTTTGTGGTTGTTGTGGATGAGGTTCGTTATTTTCTCAGATAGTAAAGCTGCCCATTCTTCTTGGCAAAAAGCCTCCAGTTCCTGTAAATTCCTGGGCTGTCTAGCATGAACTGTGCGCTTGAGATCTCCCCAGAGTGGCTCAATGATATTGAGGTCAGGAGACTGAGATGGCCAATCCAGAACCTTCACTTTCTTCTGCTGTAGCCAATGACAGGTCGACTTGGCTTGTGTTTTGGATAGTTGTTATGTTTGAACATCCAAGTACGTCCTATGCGCAGCTTCCGGGTTGATGAGTGCAAATTTGCCTCCAGTATTTGCTGATAACGTGCTGTATTCATCTTTCCTTCAACTTTTACCAAGTTTCCTGTGCCTTTGTAGCTCACACATCCCCAAACATCAGCGATCCACCTCCGTGCTTTACTGTAGGAATGGTGTTCCTTTCATCATAGGCCTTGTTGACCTCTCTCCAAATGTAACATTAAGGTTGTGGCCAAAAAGTTCAATTTTGGTCTCATCACTCCAAATTACCTTGTTCCAAAAGTTTTGAGGCTTGTCTCTGCGCGGTTTGGTGTATTGTAGGCAAGATACTTTGTGGCATTTGCACAGTAATGGCTTTCTTCTGGCAACTTGACCATGCAGCCAATTTTTCTTCAAGTGCCTCCTTATTGTGCATCTTGAAACAGCCACATTGCTAGTTTTCAGAGAGTCCTGAATTTCAGCTGATGTTATTTGTGGGTTTTTCTTTGCATCCCGAACAATTTTCCTGGCAGTTGTGGCTGAAATTTTTGTTGGTCTATCTGACCATGGTTTGATTTTTATAAAGCCTCTGATTTTCCATTTGTTAATCACAGTTTGAGCGCTGCTGACAGGCATTATCAATTCCTTGGATATTTTTTTGTATCCCTTTCCTGTGTTATACAGTCGAACTACTTTTTTCCATAAATCCGTTGATAATTCTTTTGCTTTCCCCATGGCGCGCAATCCAGAAATGTCCGTGACTGGATGAAAGATGCAAGAGTCTGTCTGATCCCAGAAACTCACTCAGCTTTTATGCACACACACTGATTACAAGCAAACAGGTCACAGGTGAGGATGTTACTTTTAGTAGCCATTCAAATCCATTTGTGTCAAATTCTGTGCATGTTGTCAGGCCAAAATCACCAGGGTAAGTGAACTTTTGATCAGGGTTATTTGGATGTTTTTGGTTGTCATTAAGATTTAAAAAGAGAAAACTCAGTAGTTTGACAATAAATGGCTTCACCCAACCAATAACCATGAGTGGAGAAAAAGATTTTTTGTTATCATTCATATTCTCTGAAACAAGGCCAAGAAAGGAAAAATTCTGCCGGGGTATGTAAACTTTTGAGCACAACTGTATATAAATAAAAACTATTATTAATTATTATTAATGGTGGGAAAAAAAGCCCTGAACTGGATAAGGAAGTAGCTATTTTGGCTTTTGAGGCATTTTGAGCGCTGCAACTTTCCAGTTTTTCTGTTGACTTTTTTTTTTTTAAGAACAAGTTCTATGACTCCATTTAGGTATGTAATATGTTTTAGAAGAAAAAATATATACAGCACAAACCAAAAGTTTGGACACACCTTCTCATTTAAAGATTTTTCTGTATTTTCATGTCTATGAAAATTGTACATTCACACTGAAGGCATCAAAACTATGAATTAACACATGTGGAATTATATACTTAACAAAAAAGTGTGAAACAACTGAAAATATGTCTTATATTCTAGGTTCTTCAAAGTAGCCACCTTTTGCTTTGATGACTGCTTCGCACACTCTTGGCATTCTCTTGATGAGCTTCAAAAGGTAGTCACCGGAAATGGTCTTCCAACAATCTTGAAGGAGTTCCCAGAGATGCTTAGCACTTGTTGACCCTTTTGCCTTCACTCTGCAGTCCAGCTCACCCCAAACCATCTCGATTGGGTTCAGGTATGGTGACTGTGGAGGCCAGGTCATCTGGCGTAGCACCCCATCACTCTCCTTCTTGGTCAAATAGCCCTTACACAGCCTGGAGGTGTTTTTGGGGTCATTATCCTGTTGAAAAATAAATGATGGTCCA
The DNA here is from genome assembly GCF_046119375.1 of Phyllobates terribilis. Lineage (NCBI taxonomy): Eukaryota > Metazoa > Chordata > Amphibia > Anura > Dendrobatidae > Phyllobates > Phyllobates terribilis. The sequence goes on along the minus strand of NW_027362771.1, from coordinate 550,547,787 downwards.
ACTAAACGCAAACCGGATGGAATAGCATGCCGCTGCAAGATGCTGTGGTAGCCATGCTGGTTCAGTATGCCTTCAATTTTGAACAAATCCCTAACAGTGTCACCAGCAAAGCACCCCCACACCATCACACCTCCTCCATGCTTCACGGTGGGAACCAGGCATGTAGAGTCCATCCGTTCACCTTTTCTGCGTCGCACAAAGACACGGTGGTTGGAACCAAAGATCTCAAATTTGGACTCATCAGACCAAAGCACAGATTTCCACTGGTCTAATGTCCATTTCTTGTGTTCTTTAGCCCAAACAAGTCTCTTCTGCTTGTTGCCTGTCCTTAGCAGTGGTTTCCTAGCAGCTATTTTACCATGAAGGCCTGCTGTACAAAGTCTCCTCTTAACAGTTGTTGTAGAGATGTGTCTGCTGCTAGAACTCTGTGTGGCATTGACCTGGTCTCTAATCTGAGCTGCTGTTATCCAGCGATTTCTGAGGCTGGTGACTCGGATAAACTTATCCTCAGAAGCAGAGGTGACTCTTGGTCTTCCTTTCCTGGGGCGGTCCTCATGTGAGGCAATTTCTTTGTTGCGCTTGATGATTTTTGCAACTGCACTTGGGGACACATTCAAAGTTTGCCCAATTTTTCGGACTGACTGACCTTAATTTCTTAAAGTAATGATGGCCACTCGTTTTTCTTTACTTAGCTGCTTTTTTCTTGCCATAATACAAATTCTAACAGTCTATTCAGTAGGACTATCAGCTGTGTATGCACCTGACTTCTGCACAACACAACTCATGGTCCCAACCCCATTTATAAGGCAATAAATCACACTTATTAAACCTGACAGGGCACACCTGTGAAGTGAAGACCATTTCCGGTGACTACCTCTTGAAGCTCATCAAGAGAATGCCAAGAGTGTGCAAAGCAGTCATCAAAGCAAAAGGTGGCTACTTTGAAGAACCTAGAATATAAGACATATTTTCAGTTGTTTCACACTTTTTTGCTAAGTATATAATTCCACGTGTTAATTCATAGTTTTGATGCCTTCAGTGTGAATGTACAATTTTCAAAGTCATGAAAATACAGAAAAATCTTTAAATGAGAAGGTGTGTCCAAACTTTTGGTCTGTACTGTATATATATATATATATATATATATATATATATATATATATATATATATAAATAAAAAAGTTCCCACACAGGTTTGACGTGGTCCAGGGAATCCGACATAGTCCACAAATGGAAACCTGAAAACCATAAAAAGAGAGAAATAAAAACAAGACACTGTCCCTCGTTCGCCACTTTATTATAAAAAAAAGTTCCCACGTAGGTCCGGCGTAGTCCACAGAATACAACATAGTCCAGAGGGCAGAGTGAGCAGGAACGTCTGAAGAGCAGAGACGTTACTCCGCTCTGCAGAGGTGCACGGTCTCGCTGCGCTCCGTGAGACCCCGCGACTGTGAAGAGCAGGGACGTTACTGATGTCACCGCTGTTCAGAGCCGCCGGGTCTCTCTGAGTTCCGTGAGGCCCGGTGACTGTGAAAAGCAGAGACGTTACTGATGTCATCGCTGTTCAGAGCCGCCGGGTCTCGCTGTGCTCCGTGCGCCCCGGCGACTGTGAAGTGGAGGGACGTTGCTGATGTCACCGCTGTTCAGAGCCACCGGGTCTCGCTGCGCTCCATGAGGCCCGGCGACTGTGAAGAGCAGGAACGTTACTGATGTCACCGCTGTTCAGAGCCACCGGGTCTCGCTGCGCTCCGTGAGGCCCAGAAACTGTGAAGAGCAGAGACGTTACTGATGTCACCGCTGTTCAGAGCCGCCGGGTCCCGCGCAGCGCAGTGTGAGTGGCTGCTCCTAAAGCCTATGACACCTCAGAACAAGCCTCCATAGGCTTTGGTCGATGGATTCGGGAATTTTGTGGGAAGCGCTGGATTACGTCGGACCTGCGTGGGAACTTTTTTTCTAATAAGTTGGTGAACAGCGGACAGTGTCTTGTTTTTATTTCTCTCTTTTAACCCCTTAACGACCACCATAACGCATTTTTACGGTGGCAGTTAAGGGTACTTATGCCTCAGCGCCGCTCTTTTACGGTGCTAAGGCATAAGTGTATAGCGCCGCCCGGCGATTCCCGCGGATGTGACAACTGACACCCTGCAGGCAGTATCGGCCCCGGCCGGTTTCGATGCTGATCAGGCCGATTAACCCCTTAAATACCGCTGTCAATCTTGACAGCGCTATTTAAGTGGTTACAAGGGGGCGATCTCAATGTTTTGGCTGCAACAGTCCTGATGATGGTAGACGGCATCAGCGCATCTAGTTGACTGGCTGCAGCGGCTCTGATAATGTAGAGAGCAGCGGTTCTGATGCTGGTAGATGGTATCAGCGCATCTGATTGGCTGCAGCGGTTCTCATAATATGAAGAGCAGCGGTTCTGATGATGGTAGACGGCGTCAGCGCATCTGGTTGATTGGCTGCATCGGTTCTAATAATGTAGAGAGCAGCGGTTCTGATGATAGTAGACGGCATCAGCGCATCTAGTTGACTGGCTGCAGCGGTCCTGATAATGTAGAGAGCAGCGGTTCTGATGATAGTAGACGGCATCAGCGCATCTGATTGGTTGCAGCAGTTCAGATAATATAGAGAGCAGTGGTTTTGATGATGGTAGAAGGCGGCAGCGCATCTAGTTGATTGGCTGCATCGGTTCTGATAATGTAGAGAGCAGCGGTTCATATGATGGTAGACGGCATCAGCACATCTAGTTGATTGGCTGGAGCGGTGCTGATAATTTAGACAGCAGTTCTGATGATGGTAGACGGCATCAGCGCATCTAATTGATTGACTTCAGCGGTTCTGATAATGTAGACAGCAGCGGTTCTGATGATGTAGACGCCATCAGCGCATCTAATTGATTGGCTGCAGCGTTTCTGATGATGTAGACGGCAACGGTTCTGATGATGTAGACAGTATCAGCGCATCTAATTGATTGCAGCGGTTCTGATGACGTAGACATCAGTGCATCTGATTAGCTGCAGTGGTTCTGATGATGCAGACGGCATCAGCGCATCTGATTGGCTGCAGCGGTTCTGATGATGTAGATGACATCAGTGCATCTAATTGATTGGCTTCAGCGGTTCTGATTATGTAGACACATCAGTGCAACTAACTGATTGGCTGCAGCAGTTCTGATTATGTAGACGCATCAGTGCATCTAACTGATTGGGTGCAGCAGTTCTGATGACATAGACGACATCAGCGCATCTAATGGATTGACTGCAGTGTTTCTGATGATGTACATGACATCAGCGCATCTAATTGATTGGCTGCAGCGGTTCTGATGATGTAGACGCATCAGTGCATCTGATAGCCTGCAGCGGTTCTGATGATGTAGACGCATCAGTGCATCTTACTGATTGCGTGCAACGGTTCTGATGATGTAGACGACATCAGTGCATGTAATTGATTGGCTGAAGCGGTTCTGATGATGTAGATGGCAGCAGCTCTGATGATGTAGACAGCATCAGCACATCTAATTGATTGGCTGCAGCGGTTCAGATGATGTAGACGACATCAGTGCACCTAATTCATTGGCTGCAGCGGTTCTAATGACGTAGACTACATCAGCGCATCTAACTGATTGGCTGCAGTGGTGATGTGTGCTGGAAGACAAAACAATGAGACTGAAGCAGCAGGAGAGTGGAAAACCCCTTTAAAAAAAACAAAACATGATAAAAAAAACTAATGGGACAAAATCCACAAAAAGCTTTTTTGCAAAAAAAAACAACTTTTTTTTGGTTTTTTGCATTTTTTGCCAAGAATGAATAGAAATGTATCTGCACCAGAAATAAGGGATAGATGAAAAAATCAAATAGTCGGGTTTTAAGGGGTTAAAGGAATGTTCCAGTTTTCCTCCCCTCAAAATAGAGAAAATAATAACCTTTTATAGTGTAAAGTGCAGGAAGCACGGAGCCCCCGGTGTCCTGAGAGACCGGACAACTTTCTGGTGATTAATAGCGACATAAATAGACCGGAATCTTCTTTTTTATCATTTCTCTCCGTTTCCAAGATGGCGCCGGTTCCCTACAAGATGGATCCGATTTTTTTTTAAAATTGCCTCAACCAACATGGCGGCTTTTACCTGCCTCGATAACTTCAGTTGAAAAAAAAACGGCCGGGTCGGTTCATCCTCTGTGACATTACTCATTTCCCTCAACAAAGATGTCGCTTTTCCCTCACGCGCCCTTTACCAACATGTCCGCTCGGAACCTTCACCCGTAAGCAATATGGCGGCTGCCCGCCTTCAGCCCCTCCTCTGTTGTCTATGGTTGCGGGGATCCCTGTACGTGCATGCGCAGTGCTCGCTGTGAGCGGTTGCGCAGGCGTAGCTTGTTCCTCGGGGGGGAAAGAGGAGCATGAATGGAGCAAGATGGCGGATCCTGTGCAGGTGAGGGGGGACCCTGAGGATGTGCTGAAGGAGGAGGGGAAGGGGGCAGCAGATGGGCACTGAGGGGGCCCCCGGGAGCTGTTGCTGGGCCCTGTGTGACAAGGTGCTGGCTGCTGGGGTGGCAGCACAGGAGGCTGAGGCCTGCAGACTGTGCAGTGTGTACATAAACACAGGGGATGCAGATGTGTGTGTGTGTCTGCAGGGCAGCCCTGGATTACCTGCAGCTCTGCTCCTGCCCTCCCCCTACCTCGCTCTCTGCCCTGCAGAGTTACAGAGGGACGCTGCAGGATTTCGCTTATTCTATCAATAAAAAATAAAAATTTCCCAAAAAAATAACCCGGGTGTCTCGCTGCGTACATCGTGGTTTATGGGGGCACCAAAGACCCGCCAGGTTCAGCCGTCACCACATTGTATGATCACGTCACCAAAGTCTACCCTGCTCAACAGCGCCGCCCTACTGGGGTCTGCCCTTTATATCCTGCTCCAGATGGCGGCTAAACCGTTGCTAAAGGGATCTTCGCCTAACAGAAACGTTTTTCCGATAAGATCCGTTACTAGTACAAAAAACAAACAAATTGTTCTTTACTCACCCTCCCCGGGTCCAGCGCCGGTCCCTACTCGCCGTCCCCGGGTCCAGCGCCGGTCCCTACTCGCCGTCCCCGGGTCCAGCGCCGGTCCCTACTCGCCGTCCCCGGGTCCAGCGCCGGTCCCTACTCGCCGTCCCCGGGTCCAGCGCCGGTCCCTACTCGCCGTCCCCGGGTCCAGCGCCGGGCCCTACTCGCCGTCCCCGGGTCCAGCGCCGGGCCCTACTCGCCGTCCCCGGGTCCAGCGCCGGGCCCTACTCGCCGTCCCCGGGTCCAGCGCCGGGCCCTACTCGCCGTCCCCGGGTCCAGCGATGGGCCTTACTCGCCTTCACCGGGCCCAGTGCCGGACCTTAGTCGCTGTCCCCACATCACATCCAATCAGGGAGCTCAGGAACATGTGTCGTTTACTCGGACCGATTGGCTGCAGCACTGCAGACAATAACAGACACCCGGAAGAACCGTGGAGACTCAGCGCTGAACCTGGGCAGGGGGAGTAAAGGACAGTATGTTTGTGTTTTGTTTTTTTTTCTTTGTGACAACCTCTTGTGTCTTCTTCAGGCGTCCATTTTTCTTTTTTTTCATGCATATGAGAAAAAAGTGACTTTTTTTCATCACTTTCACTGGATCCGATTTTCATCTGTGTCCGTTTTCGCCGTCAATGTTTCATCAGTTTTTCTCGTATACAAAAAAAATACATTTCCACTCGTATCCTCTCCGTCACACATCCGTCTCACTGTCCCCAAATCCCGCACTGAGTCTCTGCCGCTGTTACTGTCTGCAGTGCTGATGTCACATCGCCAGCACTGCAGCCAATCGGTGAGCTGTGCGGCTTGTTGTCAACTCGGGCAGAGCCACTGAGCTTATGGATTAGCGGCAGTGCTGTTGACGTGACGTCAGCGCTGCAGAAGTCTCATAGTCGGACCTGGGAAGGGGAAGTAAGGCGTGTTTGTTTATTTATTTTTTTACCCGTTCAGCTGTGCCTCGTAGTTTATTGGGAAGGCTGCGGTGGGTGCAGTAACATTTGGGGGACTGACATGTAAGCAATGTTGTGATATCGTACGGGTGATAGTTGACAGGCGCGGATTTCCGGCGGTGCAGTTTGGTTCCAGCCCTTGTGTAAAAGCCGGGTGATTACCAGACGTGGGGTACGACAGAAATTTCACAATGGAAATCCACATGGATTGATTGCATAGGAATCCACGCCGTGGGGAAAAAAAAGTTTTATGGAAGCCATGTGTCAATTAGTCCCATTAAGATGAGCTAAATCTGCTCTTAGCCATCCACAGCAAACTCCAATCCCCACGAGATTGGTGGTGGACCCTCCTGGGACCCCCCTGATTCCCCAGATCGCCCCTTTGCGAAACGCAGACGGCACACATGCTATTCTTCCCCATTAAAATTAGTGCACAAAGGGACCGTGGAGTGCCATGTTCCCTAACAATGACATCTTAAAGGAGTTGTCCACCTTTTGTGGTCAATTTTTTTTTTTTGTTAAATGCATTTATTTTTGACTAAAAATAAAGTTTCATTAAAAATGTTGCACCATTTGCCTTCTACAGCCTCTGCGATGCACTGTCCATTGCTGGCTGCAGAATGGGTGAACTGAGAATCCGTCAGTGAGCTCCTCCTGACAGATGGGAGAGTTTTGTAACTTGTTTATCTGTCTTTTTCTGAGCTCTTCTCAGCTGATTCATGACCACAGGGAAGCAAAGCGCCTGTAAAAACCAAAATTGTTAGGTGAGATCCAATTGCAAAAAGCCCCAAATACACACAAAAAAAAAAAAGCCACATTGCCATGCTGTGCCTCCTCGCCAGTTGTCGTATACATTTAAAGAGCCTGGGGCGGCGTCTCATTGGTGCACGGAGCTGAGGGAGGAGGACAAGTTGTTTGGTTTTGAAAGAGAAGGATGTACCAAAAAAAGTGCTGAGATAAGGAGGGTGGAGGCTGGAGGCCGGGGTCAGCGGAGTACAGCTCTGGTACAGAGTGTTTTCTGGACCTGGGGTTTATTGGAGACGCTTCTGTCTTCAGCGGAGACCAGGATTGGGATTTCGCGGCCACTGATGTCCCGTCCTGAGCAGAACCAGCAGGTTACGGCTCCGTTAACTTTTCCAGCCAATTGTTGAGATGATCACCCCCCCCCCCCCCCCCAACAAGGCGGCCTTGTCCCCTACTGCTTAGGTTTACAATGGTGTATGTTGGATAAGGCAAAGGTTTGGACCACCACCAAACTTCTATAGATGGGACACAGTCAGACTGTTGACCGCAGGTTGGTGGTGGGGTCTGGACCCCCGCAGATCTAATAGTGACCACCTATTCTAGATCCCCATAACGTCAGAGCTTCAGGCATTGGCTCCAGCAGTCGGTGACTACTATCTCTAGGGCCTGTGGAATCCCAGGATCCGGTGCTTCACTTTCTGGAAGAGAACTTCTGTTCCCCGAGAAATAATCACATTGGCTCCTGGAGTTCACAGTATTTTTCCCATCACCCCAGAGACTTGGCATCCACTTGATGTTCCAAGTATCTGACAGCCCATCCTCCTGGAAATCATGTCACTCGCTCCTCATTTCACTTGTTTCCCATTGATGTCTATGAGAGTTGTTATTGCCGGTCGGGAAGCGGAGCCCGGCCATCAGGTTGGGGCAGAGGAGACCAGCAGTCGGCTCGGGCAGCGGAGGCCTCCGCTTCCCGACCCGACGGGCATCGGAGGCCATCAGGTTTGGGCAGCGGAGGCCAGCCGTCAGGTCGGGAAGCGGAGCCCTTCTGTCAGGTCAGACAGCGGACGTCAGCCGTCAGATCGGACAGCTACATGAGGTTTGACACCTTACTCTGCCCAAACCGTGCCCTTTTTTTGCTGGCCATGCCTTTTGGATGGAGTCCTTTCATATTGACCATAAGGGGGTAAGCAACTTGTGGTATTCTCGCTGCTGTGAAACTACAGCTCCCAGCACGCTCTAATTGTTCCTTGTAGTGGTGGCTTTTGCAGCCGTGCACAGGACAGAGGCGCAGTGAGTGCTGCGTCGCAGTGTGCCAGCGCTGCGTTATCTCATGGAGGCAGATCTCCCTCTTCTGTATCTATCCCCCTCCCGTCCCCTTATCACAGGGCTCACACCCTCGGGCTTCCCAGTCCTCACATTCTGTCCGGTCCTTTTGTCCTGATGTCACACATTGGAGGATGTGTGACGCCGCCATGTGACTGTCATCCCCTGCCCGCTCCGCCAGCACAGGACTGACACCACCGACCATCCAGGAGATTAGATTATTTTTTTCTTCGTTTATTCTTCTGTAATAAGCTTCTCATTTTCTTTTGTTTTGGAATTAAAAAATGCAAAATATCCGTTTGTGAATTGATTTGCAGACTTTCAGTTCTTCTCATGAATCAGTCACAACTTTGTTGTTAATTTTCTCCATTGAGTTCAGTGGAGAAAAAAATTACTGTATGTCCCTCAGCCCACCATGGACACTACCGTGAATTTCTTACCTGGTCCCTCTCCTCCGATGACATCTCATCCCATGGGACCTCTGCGTTGGTGGGAACCTGGCATGGAAACCACAGAAATAGGTTTCTTTTAAACTGTGTAGCCGGATTACTGGAGCAGCAGCTACAGGGAGAAATTGAAGTTATGTCCTCCCTGCAGCCGCTGCTTCCAGTCATCAAGGCGGTGCAGGGAGCGATTACAGTCACCATTCACTATAAAGATAGCGCTGCTGTGCCATGTAAGGACTTGTTTTTTTGTGGGACGAGTTGTACTTTGCAATGACACCATTGGTTTTACCATATAGCGCACTGGAAAACAGGAACAAAAATTCCAAGTGCAGTGAAATTGAAAAAAATGCAATTTCACAATTGTTTTTTGGGTTTTTTATTTACCATTTTCACTATATGGTAAAACTAACCAGGCAATGAGATTTTTCAGGCCATTACAAGTACACGGACACCAAACATGTATATGTTATTTTTTTATTTAAATGGTGAAAAAAAATTCCAAAATTTGTATGAAAAAAGTTTTTGCGTTTGCCCGCTCCCACCTTCTGGCTTTCTCTCTGCCCGCTCCCACCTTCTGGCTTTCTCTCTGCCCGCTCCCACCTTCTGGCTTTCTCTCTGCCCGCTCCCACCTTCTGGCTTTCTCTCTGCCCGCTCCCACCTTCTGGCTTTCTCTCTGCCCGCTCCCACCTTCTGGCTTTCTCTCTGCCCGCTCCCGCCGTCTGGCTCGCTCTCAGCCGGCTCCCGCCGTCTAGCTCGCTCTCTGCCCGCTCCCGCCAGAGCTGCAGTGCGCAGGTGTGTTCACTGTGTAGCGGCCTCTGTCGGGTCCTGCAGATTAGCTGTTACTTACAAGAATATTCAACAGAACAGCTGCTGATCCGCAGCTACATGGCATATGAATAGTTTGTAGGGGGTGAAATTCTGCTGACCGATTCCCTTTAATGACTTCCATCTTTCTAGAGAATGGCAATCGCTGGATCCGGGCAGCTTCTAGCCTCCATTCTCCTCCGATGCTCGATGCTACAGAGGCAAAGCTGCCTGATATAGCAGCACGGAGAAGGCTGCATAGAGAATGGAGAGAGCCGCACACTGTGATGGCTACCTCTCTAGTGCAGAGGTCGGGGGGATGTCATTCTCCTGATATATGGGAGGTCCAGAGATGGGCTCCATTGTCCACCATTACTACTTTTTTTTTTTTTACTTTGACCATTACTACTTTTTTTTTTAGCTAATGAGGTTTTTAATTAGACTGCTTTATTGACAAATTACTGTTTTATCTGCTGCACCTCTGCTAGTCTTCTTATTGATGATAGTCCTCAGATAGTCCTCGGATCGGGCTCATAGGTGAATAAAAACCTGTTATGTGAAAAGCCTCATTGACTTTTATATGGGTCAGTGAGCACACAGATGAGAAAAACTGCTTGTGTGAATAAGGCCTGAACAGTAGATAATCTTGCCCTACTATTTATCAGTCTGCTTTTTCCGGGCACAGTGGTGTAGAGATCTTATTCACACATCCGTCTGTTTTTCATCTATTTTTTTTTCCTTTTTTAACCATCGCATATTCAAAACTTAAAGGGTTGGTCTGGTAGATAACAACATTTTGTTTTTGTTTTAAAAAGGACTCAGACTGATTTAAAAAAATATAATAAAAGAAGTAAAACCCTCAGTTGTGACAAGTCAGTGATTGGCAGAGTGGGCTTTTCCGGTGTGCCGAGATGGGACCTGGAAGTAAACTCCAGCGGGAAACATGACCGCGTCGGATCGCGGAGGGTCACTGCTATTAATTTCTTCTAACCAGATCACGACCATTTAAAAGCATCTTTTTCACCTGGACAAATCCTTTAATAACCTCTGATCTTTTCCATTTTTCACTGGTTGGAAGGAGAGAGTTTAGCCAAGTAACGTGCTTAGCCGGGACAGTGGGGGGAGGCTCCTGCTGCGGGACAGTGGGGGGGGGGCTCCTGCTGCGGGACAGTGGGGGGGGCTCCTGCTGCGGGACAGTGGGGGGGGGGCTCCTGCTGCGGGACAGTGGGGGGGGGGCTCCTGCTGCGGGACAGTGGGGGGGGCTCCTGCTGCGGGACAGTGGGGGGGGGGCTCCTGCTGCGGGACAGTGGGGGGAGGCTCCTGCTGCGGGACAGTGGGGGGGGGGCTCCTGCTGCGGGACAGTGGGGGGGGCTCCTGCTGCGGGACAGTGGGGGGGGGCTCCTGCTGCGGGACAGTGGGGGGGGCTCCTGCTGCGGGACAGTGGGGGGGGCTCCTGCTGCGGGACAGTGGGGGGGGGCTCCTGCTGCGGGACAGTGGGGGGGGGCTCCTGCTGCGGGACAGTGGGGGGGGGCTCCTGCTGCGGGACAGTGGGGGGGGGGCTCCTGCTGCGGGACAGTGGGGGGGGGGGCTCCTGCTGCGGGACAGTGGGGGGGGGCTCCTGCTGCGGGACAGTGGGGGGGGGCTCCTGCTGCGGGACAGTGGGGGGGGGCTCCTGCTGCGGGACAGTGGGGGGGGGCTCCTGCAGCGGGACAGTGGGGGGGGGCTCCTGCAGCGGGACAGTGGGGGGGGGCTCCTGCTGCGGGACAGTGGGGGGGAGGCTCCTGCTGCGGGACAGTGGGGGGGGGGCTCCTGCTGCGGGACAGTGGGGGGGGGCTCCTGCTGCGGGACAGTGGGGGGGGGGGCTCCTGCTGCGGGACAGTGGGGGGGGGGCTCCTGCTGCGGGACAGTGGGGGGGGGGCTCCTGCTGCGGGACAGTGGGGGGGAGGCTCCTGCTGCGGGACAGTGGGGGGGAGGCTCCTGCTGCGGGACAGTGGGGGGGAGGCTCCTGCTGCGGGACAGTGGGGGGGAGGCTCCTGCTGCGGGACAGTGGGGGGGAGGCTCCTGCTGCGGGACAGTGGGGGGGAGGCTCCTGCTGCGGGACAGTGGGGGGGAGGCTCCTGCTGCGGGACAGTGGGGGGGAGGCTCCCGCTGCGGGACAGTGGGGGGGAGGCTCCCGCTGCTGGACAGTGGGGGGGGAGGCTCCCGCTGCTGGACAGTGGGGGGGGGAGGCTCCCGCTGCTGGACAGTGGGGGGGGAGGCTCCCGCTGCTGGACAGTGGGGGGGGAGGCTCCCGCTGCTGGACAGTGGGGGGGGAGGCTCCCGCTGCTGGACAGTGGGGGGGGAGGCTCCCGCTGCTGGACAGTGGGGGGGGAGGCTCCCGCTGCTGGACAGTGGGGGGGGAGGCTCCCGCTGCTGGACCGGGGGGGGGAGGCTCCCGCTGCTGGACAGTGGGGGGGAGGCTCCCGCTGCTGGACAGTGGGGGGGGGAGGCTCCCGCTGCTGGACAGTGGGGGGGGGAGGCTCCCGCTGCTGGACAGTGGGGGGGGGAGGCTCCCGCTGCTGGACAGTGGGGGGGGGGCTCCTGCTGCTGGACAGTGGGGGGGGGGGGGCTCCTGCTGCAGTCAGTTGCCCTTAGTGAGGAGGAGGAGTGGAGCACATGGCGGCGTTGCTTCTGTTGCATAGAGACCATTCCTTTATACGTGGAGGAAAGTTAGCAATCATGGCACCGGGCAAGGACCACAATGCCCACTAGCAGTGCTGCTCTGCGGCGAGTGGTGTTGGCAGATGTGTCGTAGGGTCCTGAAGACCCCAGCGCTGCACTGACAACACTATGACCAGTTGGTATATTATCCACATTAACCATCCTGATACTTGTACGCATGGTCAGAGATAATCTGTTGTGACGGACCCCATGCACACTTTGGTATTAGTGCTCTGCTTGCTCTGTATGACCCTCATGTAATTCATTCCCTCTTCTCTTTCTCAGAGTCTAGCGCAGCTAGAAATCCTGTGCAAGCAGCTGTATGAGACCACCGACACCAGCACCCGACTGCAGGCGGAGAAAGCCCTTGTGGAGTTTACCAACAGCCCGGAGTGTCTGAGCAAGTGCCAGCTCCTGCTGGAGAGGGGCAGTGTGAGTACAGAGGGTGTATGCGAGGCTCCGCGCCCTCTGTGTGTGTATAAACAGTGCACCCTTAGGCAAAAAAATCAGGGTTAAAGAGGAGGGACCAAATATATAAGGTCCGGAGAATGGGGGGACGAGCATTTGCACCTGCGCTCAGTTCATTCTCTATGGGATTGCTGGAAATTTCCGAGCTCTGCACTCAACTCTCTCCAGCAGTCCTATAGAGAATGAATTTGCGTCATTCACAAGGGGCACTGCAGAGTCCCTTTTTTTAGGGGTTGGAGCTGGGACCCCCACCAATCAGTAAGACTGCTGTCTCCATCTCTACTGCACTCTGCTGTTCGGTCAGTCTTTGCATGGCGCTCTCGGTGTATTTGTGAGATGCCGGACTCTCCGTCCCCAGCTGCTGATTTATAGGTTTCTCCCTATGGATCTTAATAGGGAGAAAGTTGGCAACTAGCGGCCAGGGGGGGTGGGGTGGAGGTCTCCTGAATATATTACACTTTTTCGTTGCGGAGCCTGACATAGTGGGTGCACATTGGAAGAGCGGGTGAGATGAGGCGGCCCAAAGGTTCCCTTACCTTCCTTTTGGCGCATTCCTTTTTTTGTTTCCTCCTCTTCTTCCAAGAGATTATCACTTTTTTTTTTTTCTGGCAACATACCCCCCCTATAAAGGAGGTAAAAGTCGTTTTTTTGCAGGATAAGTTGCAGTTTTGAATAACACCATTGATTTTACCATATAACATTCTGAAAACCGGTGTGAACGGTAAAAAGAGCGCAATTCCGTCTTTTTTTTTTTGTTATTTTTACATTTTGTTTTTACGGCGTTCAAAAAAAAAAAAGACCTTGCTACATGATTCTGCAGGTCAGTACGATTATGGCTTGATGTCACAACTTTCAGAGACCCGTAAGGTTTTTTTTTTTACCGTCCACAGATTTGTTGTGTTTTTTTTTCTCTTCTTTCTTTTACTTAACCAACTGATGTTTTTATTGATGCCAATTTGTGGCACAATATTTTGGGCTTCACCTCAGAGCTAAGATGACAGCAATGGGGGGCTTCCAGCAGGCCCCTGCTGCCACGCGATTGCATCCTGGGGCATTGATGAGAGCAGGTGGTGGCTTGCATCGGCAGTCTTGTCATTAAAATGCAGCAATAAGTGACTAGTAGTGGCATCAAAATGGTTAAACAGCAGCTATTGGTGTTACATGCAGATGCCGTCCATGTAACACAGCCAGGTATGGTGCAGGCTCAGCTCCTGAGCCCGTTCCATACATTCGACCTGACGTAGGATGTACTATTGCGCCCGGAAGAACTTAAAGGAATATTCCCATCTCCAAGATCCTATCCCAATACGTAGTAGGTGTAATAATATTAACAAATACCCCAATTAAAAATGTAGCATAGTTCTCTTGATTTGCTATATTCGCTAACCCCATGTCCAGGGCATTGCAGTAGCTTAGGTATCCATGTTTACGACCACTAACAACTAACTGTCACTATATGAGTGGTCATAACCATGGATACCTAAGCTACTGCGATGCCCTGCACATGGGGTAAGAGACATAGCGAATCAGAAGAACTGTACTACATTTCTAATTGGAGGTATTTGCTAATATTCTTTTTATTACACCTACTACTTATTGGGATAGGATCTTGGAGATGGGAATACCCCTTTCAGGACTTGAACCTACAGTTGCTGATTGTTTGCTCAATATACAAATCAAAATGTTTTATTATTGTCGCCTCTTTCTGGCAGAGGTCATTGTTTTTTAGTTTCTTTTTTTCTGTTTATATACGACATTCATTATGTGGGAAAAATAACTCGTTATTATATATATATTTTTTTTATCACTGATGATGCAACAATACCATTTTTTTTCTTCTATAAGAAAACAAGATACAAAGTTTACTTTTTGTTTTTCTTCTTTTGATTTTTTTTCACACTTTATTAGTTTAGGACTGGTCAGGTGTACTCTTGGTCAGGCTGGAGAATTTTTGCAGTCAGTGTCCTTCGCTCTATGTCCTGTCCTAGGAAGTGTGTAATACCTCATTTCCCCTCTGGAGATGCTGCAGGGTGCATGATCCCTCACCACTGATCGCTGGAGGACACGCACTGATCAGTTTATTGCCGCCTTTTCAGCAAATAGAGATCGTCCAAAAGCGAGACCCCTCTTCACATTTTAGCAGCAATTTTCATACATTTATTTTAATATTTTTAAAACATTTATTTTATTTTTTTTAAATCCCAATAATCATCGTCTTCCCTCTTTCATCCGCAGTCTTCCTATTCCCAGCTTCTTGCTGCCACGTGTCTCACCAAGCTGGTGTCCCGGACCAGTAATCCCCTGCCGCTGGAGCAAAGAATTGACATCCGTAAGTACACGGAGCACGCCATCCCGATTTTGGGGATGAAATTGACGCTCGGGAGGTTAGTGGCGGCGGACATTTCTGCGACTGAACAGTCGGTTCCTTCCACGTCCACGGGATTGTTGCTGCGACAATCGTAAAGATTTCTGCAAACCCCAACCAGATGAATTGGAAGGTCCCAGAAATTTCTGCCACAAGTCATCCACCCCCAATAGGGCTCAGACAGCTTCTTAGTTAAATCTCTGCTGGATACATAGATATATTTGTCCTCTTTTCTCTCCGTTACAGGGAACTATGTCTTGACCTATTTGGCCACCCGCCCGAAACTTGCTTCTTTTGTCACCCAAGCCCTGATTCAGCTGTACGCCCGCATCACCAAGCTGGGCTGGTTTGACAATCAGAAGGACGAGTACGTGTTCCGCAGCGTCATCGTGGACGTCACTCGCTTCCTGCAGGTTAGTGGCCACTCAGCACATTCACTAGTCACCAGGTATCAGAGAACAATTAGCCGGCTGGCCTCGCTCTACTGCTGTCACTTCTCAGTATCTTTACTCCATTAGCTCCCATAATATGCGAACAGGAATAAGGGTCAGAATCTTCCAGACATCCGTGCAACACGGACTGGCCGCTTGACTCCCGACCTGAGCGTGACAGCTTCATTTTATTCTTTGAGACTGTCACGCTTTATTCAGGCACAATGACTAATAACACCTCTATATACAGTAGATAGCACAGGATCCTCCATTCACAATAGGTGATATCACAGCTCACCTCCTCCCCCTCCTGTACAATGACTGATAACACCTCTATATACAGTAGATAACACAGGATCCACCATCCACAATAGGTGATATCTTCTGTATATAGAGGTGTTATCAGTCATTGTACAGGAAGGGGGGTAGGTGAGCTGTGACATCACGTATTGTGAATGGTGGATCCTGTGCTATCTGCTGTATATATAGAGGTGTTATCAGTCATTGTACAGGAGGGGGAGGAGGGGAGCTGTGACATCACCTATTGTGAATGGTGGATCCTGTGTTATCTACTGTATATAGAGGTGTCTGTGATGAGTGGGACTAGTGAAAAGTCTCCCCGACAGAACAGGAAGCATAAGTCTAGATTCCAGTGTGAAAATTGCAAGATTCCAGTTCTTTTTTTATATAAGTAGCGATATGGTAACATTATCAAAATTTAAAATAATAATTTTATCATGAATGCCTGATTTAAACACTGTTCTTTTCTGATGTCACATTCCCTTTAAATCCCCAACATTTGACAATGTGAAACCCATTTTTGCCTTTTGGAGCTGTGTTCACAGTCGCACTATTTTTGTGTGTTTTACTGGTTGTAAGATGGGACCCTTGTGGCCATCACGGTTTATTAGGGTCAGTATTTTTCCCTTGTGACTGATACTGGGTCGCCCAGGTTTTTGGGTTGAAAATCTGTATCAGAAAGCATCGGAAAAGAACCAGGACTGACCTGAGCACAGACTGATCCGCATCAACTGCTGATCCCTGTCCCTTGTTTATGCCTTGTTTATACCTCTGCTCTGACCGACACTTGTGTCCCCCCCACAGGACAGCGTGGATTATTGCGTCATCGGAGTCAGTATTTTATCACAGTTGACCAATGAAATCAACCAGGTAAGAAACTCCTCCAGGAAATATTGCCTAAATGTTTATCACGTGAAATCTCTGATGTGTTGGATGAACCGCAAAGTGTACAGAAGGGGCTTCTGCGTATGTGGGGGGGGGGGGGGGGGGGGATCAATCCTGTCTTCTAGCAGGCAAGGCATCTGACAAGATGGCTACACATAGAGGGGGAAAGTCGGCCAATATCAAAGCTCCTAAATTTCCTCCTTTTCCTAGTTGAGAAATATATAAAGAAATTGTCTGTGTCCCATAAAATCAGCCATGACGCCCCCTACACCTTACTGCCCTGTGTCTGGCCGTAAGACAACTAGCTGCAGCAGGAGGCTGTCCCCTCTACCATGTGTTAAAGCATAAAAGTGAGGCTTCTGCTGCAGCCAGTTGTCCTATGGCCAGACACAAGTGCCGCTTCCTTACTTTGTTGTATGGTGAACTGGACAATGTAAAACAGAATTGACGTAGCTCAGCTTTATAAGAAAATGGATGAATGACATTTCTTGGACCTATTTATTTTTTCAGGCAGATGCTACACACCCACTGACCAAGCACCGCAAGATTGCTTCATCTTTCCGAGACTCCTCGCTTTTTGATATCTTCACTCTGTCTTGTAACCTCTTAAAACAGGTATGGACAGAGAACCCAGGAAAAGCCATGTGTTTAACCTTTTCCTCAAATTACATTATTATATGACTAAAAGGGACAAATTTCCTTCAGCTTGAAATAAGCCCCATTGGAAAGGAGGGGTGGACGGGCACACCAGCCTCCGCTCCATTCATTTTTTTTTCATAGAACTGATGGAGATTACTGAATACAGCGCCATAGAGAATGAATCAAGACGACACATGTCCACGGCCACCTCTCCATCCCGTTGCGGCATTTCAGAGCTCGTTCTTTAGATTATTGAGGGTCCCATCAGTTGGGACCATAATTAATTTGCTTCTTATCACTTATCCTCTGGATAGGTAATAATTTGAAAGGGTTTGTCCCATATTCTATCTTCAGGCACACACAGCTCCACAGCCTCTCAACTTCCTAGTTGCTGTGGGGCGCGGGCTGGCTGCATTATTAGGCGACATTGCCTCTGAAGCATTGGAAGCTCAGGTTGAGGTGGCCGCTCCCGTGATCCCTTCTGGCCTCAGGGCAGGGCTTACAAACTGAGTAGGAAAGAGCTTGTAAGCACTGCCAAGTAGGAAAAAAAGGTAGTAAGCACTGTTAAGTAGGAAAGAGCTTATAAGTGCTGCTCAGCAGGAAAGAGCTTGTAAGTGCTGATCAGCGGGGAAAGCGCCACTAGTCAGGAAAGTGAGTGTTGCTCAGCAGGAAAGAGCTTGTAGGCGCTGCTTAGCGGGAGAGGGCCTTTCGGCTCTGCTCTTCTATAAGGCAGCAGTGGTCAGTCTCCTTGGCAATGAGCAGTAAAGAATAGAAAAAAATGAATAAAAGTAGGGCTAGTTGGAGAACGGGACAGATTTTAATAAATACATTTGCAAAGTCGCCTTTCTTTAAAAGCCCTTTGCAAACATACCCCCATCTTCGTAGATGGTAATAACTTTTTAGGCTCCTGGTTCTTAATGCAAAATCTGTAACACGGCCCCTGCTGACTATATACCATTTATAATAATAATTTTTATTTTTATAGCGCCAACAAATTCCGCAGCACTTTACAAATTTTAGGGGGGACTTATACAGACAATACAGAATAAGCATAACTCATATCGAAAGGAGTGAGGGCCCTGCTCGCAAGCTTACAGTCTATGAGGAAATGGGGGAGACACAAAAGGTAGAATGTACATATACTGTATAATGCAGCCTTGATATACTAAATAGGATAAATAATACATGTACTGGTCGCCTGCCAGTATGTGTGCATTCCTGACCGAGGCTATTATGTGCATGGATGGTATGAACATGAAATTGAAGAAGATTTTAATATGGGGGAAAACTGGGACGGACTGATAGTGTGTGGAGGCGATACGCCAGTCTAAAGAAATGGGTTTTTAGGGTCCGCTTGAAACTGTGGGTATTGGTAATTAATCGAACTGTCCTGGGTAGTGCATTCCAAAGAATTGGCGCAGCACGCGAGAAATCTTGGAGACGGGAGTGGGAAGTTCGGATTATGGAGGATTTTAGTTTTAAGTCATTGGCAGAACGGAGGGCACGTGTAGGGTGGTAGACTGAGACAAGGGAGGAGATGTAGGGGGGTACTGAAGCATGGAGCGCTTTGTGGGTAAGCGTGATAAGTTTAAATTGAACTCTATATTGGATGGGTAACCAATGCAATGACTGGCACAGGGAAGAGGCATCGGTGTAGCGGTTGGCGAGGAATATGATCCTGGCTGCTGCGTTAAGGACGGATTGGAGAGGGGAGAGTTTAGTAAGAGGGAGCCCGATTAGTAGAGAGTTGCAATAGTCCAGACGAGAATGAATAAGAGCTACAGTAAGAGTTTTTGCCGAGTCAAAGGTGAGAAAAGTCCTGATTCTTGAGATGTTTTTGAGGTGAAGATGACACGAGCGAGTGAGTGATTTGATGTGAGGAGTGAAGGAAAGATCTGAGTCAAAAATGACCCCAAGACAGCAGGCTTGTTGCTGGGGAGTAATGGTTGAGCCACAAACGGAAATGGCAATATCGGGCACAGGTAGGTTAGTGGAGGGAGGAAAGACGAGTAGTTCAGTTTTTGACAGATTCAGTTTTAGACTGAGGAAGGACATGATGTTGGACACAGCAGAAAGACAATCACTGGTCTTATGTAGTAATGCAGGGGTGATGTCCGGAGCAGAGGTGTATAATTGGGTGTCATCAGCATAGAGATGGTACTGAAAAGCGAATCTGCTGATTGTTTGTCCAATAGGAGCGGTGTATAAGGAGAAAAGAAGGGGGCCTAGGACTGATCCTTGAGGAACCCCGACAGTAAGGGGAAGGAGAGAGGAGGAGGAGCCGGCGAAAGACACAGAAAAGGAGCGGTCAGAGAGATAAGAGGAGAACCAGGAGAGAACAATGTCCTTGAGGCCAATAGTGCGGAGCATAGTGAGGAGGAGCTGGTGATCCACAGTGTCCAATGCTGCAGAGAGATCCAGGAGAATCAGCAGGGAGCAGTGACCATTAGATTTAGCTGTTAGTAGATCATTAGAGACTTTAGTGAGGGCAGTTTCAGTAGAATGTAAAGAGCGGAAACCAGATTGTAAAGGGTCAAGAAGAGAGTTGTCTGAGAGATAGCGGATGAGACGGGAATGGACCAGGCGTTCCAGGAGTTTAGAGATAATGGGAAGATTGGAAACAGGTCTGTAGTTGGCCGTGCAGTTCTGGTCAAGGGATGGTTTTTTAACCACTTCGCACCAGAGCCTGTTTTGGCCTTCTTGACCAGGCCAATTTTTTCAATTCTGACCACTGTC
Source organism: Phyllobates terribilis (assembly GCF_046119375.1). Lineage (NCBI taxonomy): Eukaryota > Metazoa > Chordata > Amphibia > Anura > Dendrobatidae > Phyllobates > Phyllobates terribilis. The sequence goes on along the minus strand of NW_027362771.1, from coordinate 550,527,957 downwards.
ACTTTATGAGGTAATTACTCTGGAACGCTTCAACGGATCTCCCTGATTCTGAGAATGTTTTTTCATGAAATATTGTACTTCATGATAGTGGTAAAATTTCTTCGATATCACTTGCGTTTATTTGTGAAAAAATCGGAAATTTGGTGAAAATTTTGAAAATTTTGCAATTTTCAAACTTTGAATTTTCATGCCCTGAAATCAGAGAGATATGTCACACAAAAGAGTTAATAAATAACATTTCCCACATGTCTACTTTATATCAGCACAATTTTGGAACCAAAATTTTTTTTTGTTAGGGAGCTATAAGGGTTAAAAGTTGACCAGCGATTTCTCATTTTTCCAGCAAAATTTACAAAAACATTTTTTTAGGGACCACATCATATTTGAAGTCACTTTGAGGGGCCTTTATGACAGAAAATACCCGAAAGTGACACCATTCTAAAAACTGCACCCCTCAAGGTGCTCAAAACCACATTCAAGAACTTTATTAACCCTTCAGGTGCTTCACAGGAATTTTTGGAATGTGGAAGAAAAAAATTAACATTTAACTTTTTTCACAAAAATGTTACTTTAGACCCATTTTTTTTTATTTTCACAGGGGTAACAGGAAAATATGGACCCCAAAATTTTTTGTGCAATTTCTCTTGAGCGCGCTGATACCCCATATGTGATGGAAAACCACTGTTTGGGCGCACTGCAGGGTTCGGAAGGGAAGGAGCGCCATTAGACTTTTTGAATGTAAAATTTGTCTGAATAATTAGCGGACGCCATGTTGCGTTTGGAGAGCTCCTGATGTTCCTAAACAGTGGAAACCCCCCACAAGTGACACCATTTTGGTAACTAGACCCCTCAGGGAACTTATCTAGATGTGTGGTGAGCACCTTGAACCCCCAGGGGCTTCACAGAATTTTATAATATTGAGCTGTAAAAATAAAATTTTCACATTTTTCCCACAAAAACGTTTTTCATCCCTTAATTTTGCATTATCATAAGGGTAATAGGATAAATTGCACCATGAAATTTGTTGTGCAATTTCTCCTGAGTACGCCGATACCCCATATGTGGGGGAAAACCACTGCTTTGGTGTACGGCAGGGTTCGGAAGAGAAAGGAGCGCTATGTTGGCTGGGATAGGCAGCAGACACCATGTTACATTTGAAGAGTCGCTGACATGCCGAAACAGCAGAAACCCCCACAAGTGACCCCATTTTGTAAACTACACCTCTCAAGGAATTCATCTAGGGAAGTAGTGAGTATTTTTTAATTTTTAAATTTATACCATTGGGCAGTGAAAAAAGCATAATTATATTTTTACCACAAAAAAATGTTTTACCCTCAGATTTTAGATTTTCACACAGGGCAATGGGTAAAAATGGTGCCGAAATGCGTCACACAATTTCTTCTAAAAGTGCCAATACCCCATATGTGGCTGTATCGTACCGCTTAGCCATACGGCGAGATCTGGGGGGGACGGAGCGCTATTTGACAATTGGAGAACAAATTATTGTAGAATAGGCATTTGGATTTGGGAGCACAAAATTTTTTGAATTTCTTTTGGGGGGCAAGGGCCATTTCGCTTTTCCAGAGCCTTTCTGCTACCAGTAACTTGGAAGTCCCTTATATTTTTAACAGATGACGGACCTGAGTGGGGACTAGCTTTTTTTGAGGACTGAGTTGAAGCTTTTATTGGGAACATTTTACGTAACATTTATCCGGCGCTCTAGGCTGAGCACTAACATCGGGGTTTCCATCTAAATTTCCAAGTGATGTAATTCAGATGAAACCCCTGTGGGATCCATTCACTGTAATGAGGCAGCAGAGTTACTCTGGACTCCGTCTGGCCTCTGTTTAGCAGTGTCCTTTTTTTCAGAAGTGCACAAACTGTGGCCTACCGCACTTTTATGCACGCCTAAAAAAACTGACACCGTGGGATCCCAGGCTAGACGGCGTCCACAGTGGCCTATATCTGCCTCATTACAGGGAATCTTCCATCATAAGTTCCGTCTGAATCACGTATTTCAGAGATTTACACGGAAACTCTGGTGTAAGTGCTCAGCGCAGAGCGCAGGATAAATGTGAGCAGAGCCTTACTGCGATCTTTGGGAGACATAATAAACAAATCAGCAGCAGGTGAAGAATTGGTTTTATTTATTTTTTTACGCCGTTCCTAGTGTGATATAACTGATGAGATTACTTTATTCTTCGGGTCGGTGCGATTACGGAGATACCAGATTTATATCGGGTTTTAATGACTGACAGCTGTCACACACTAAAAGACGCTTTTTTTGGCAAAATCTAGTTTTTGCATCGCCATATTTTGAGAGCTATAATTTTTCCATATTTTGGCCGACAGTCATGTGACGGCTTGTTTTTTGCGGGACGAGTTGACATTTTTATTGGTACCATTTTTGGGTACGGGACATTTTTTGATCGCTTTCTATTTAGTTTTTTGGGAGGTAAAATTAACAAAAGCCAACAATTCAGGAATTGTTTTTTGAGGGTTTTTTTTTAATGCCGTTCTGCGTGTGGTAAAAGTGATAAGGCAGCGTTATTCTTCAGGTCAGTACTTTTACAGCGATACTACACTTACTGTATATTTTTTTTATGTTTTGGCTCTTTTACACAATAAAACAATTTTATAGAAAAAATATTTTTTTTGCATTGCTTTATTCTGAGCGCTATAACTTTTTTATTTTTCGGCTGATGGAGCTGTATGGCGGCTTTTTTTTTGCGGAACAAGATGACGTTTTCAGCGGTAACATTTTTATTTCCATTTTGCTTTTTGATCGCATTTTTTTCCACTTTTTGTTTGGCGATATGAGGAAAAAGCATAGTTTTTTGCTCCGTTTTTTATTTATTTTTATTACGGTGTGCACAGAAGGAGTTAATTAGTGTGACGGTTTTATAGCTCGGGTTGTTTTGGACGCGGCAATACCAAATATGTGTACTTTTTTTATTTTTGCATAAATATACGGATTTATCGGTTTAATATTTTATTTATTTATTTTAATTAATTTTGTATTTTTTTGGCCAGATCGTCAGCGCTGAGGTCGGTGGTCGGGGCCTGTGCTGTTTGATTGAGGAGAGAATGAAACGTGTCAAAGAGTCGTTTAGGATTATTGGAAAGTGAGATTATGAGGTTGTTAAAGTAGGTTTGTTTGGAGAGGTGAAGCGCAGAGTTATATGTTTTCAGCATAAATTTATAATGGAGGAAATCTTCGGGCAGATTAGATTTTCTCCACAGCCTTTCAGCGCACCTGGAACACCGCTGGAGAAGACGTGTTTGCAGTGTGTGCCAGGGTTGTCGCCGTCTATGCCGAATTGTTCTTTGTGTAGGAGGTGCGGCTTCATCCAGGGCGCATAGCATTATTTCATTATAATGCTTCAATGCAGAGTCAGGACATGAGAGGGAGGAGATTGGGGCCAATGATGATTGCAACTTTTTCAGAAATTTCTGGGTGTTAATGGCCCGTATATTTCTATAAGTGTGGAAAGTGGGGGGGTCTTGAGTAGAGTCACAGTTCTTGACAGAGAATGAAAGAAGATTATGGTCAGAGAGAGGAAGAGGAGAGTTAGTAAAGTCATGTACCGAGCAAAGCCGGGAGAAGATCAGGTCCAATGTGTTCCCGTCCTCATGTGTAGGAGAATTAGCAAGCTGTGAAAGGCCGAAGGAGGAGATTAGTGATAAAAGATGAGCGGCAGATGGGGAAAGGGGATCGCCAATTGGGATGTTAAAATCTCCCATGATTAGAGTGGGGATGCCGCAGGATAGAAAATTTGGAAGCCAGGCAGCAAAGTAATCCAGGAACTGACGGGAGGGACCTGGAGGGCGATAGACAACGGTAGAGTCTGACTGTGTGGGCCTCAAAAGAAGGGAAGATAAGGGAGGGTAGTGGGGGGATAACTTGAAAAGTACATTTTGTTGAAAGAAGCGGACCAACACCTCCACCTTATCTGTTGTCAGGTCTCGGAGTATGAGAGAAGTGTAGGCCACCATATGAGAGAGCTGCAGCGGCGGTGGTGTCCGACTGCTGGATCCAGGTTTCAGTGAGAGCCAGAAGGTTGAAGGAATTAGAGAGAAAAAAGTCATGGATGTAAGAGAGTTTATTACAAGCTGAGCGCGCATTCCAAAGGGCACAGTTGAATGAGACAGAAGATATGCAGGGAATATTAATGAGATTAGCAGGGTTACTGAATGTAACAGGGAAAGAGTTAATGTTATTACTGGAGGGTCCTGGATTAGGGGAAATATCACCTGTGACTAAGAGAAGGAAGATACAGAGAGTGAGCAGATGGTTGAGTGATTTGTGAGAGCGTTTCCTATGTTGTATGGTGGGAATGAATGGATCTGTGTGGTATAACATTGTGAAGAGAGCATGACAGCTGTACATAGGAGAAAAGAGGAGAGAGGGGTTAATATGGATGAAGTGTGCAGAATTTGTGGGAGAACGGTGAATGTGGATGATTGTAGCAGCCAGAACGTAAATGGCACAAATACAAATGGTGAATACTGTTTGCAAAACAGATGACCTGGAAGCAAGTTTGTTTAATTGTCTTGCATGTCTTACCTGTCTCCTGCCCAACTGCCATATCTAACTGCCGAGGCACTTTGATAAAGTATGCATGAATGCTATATGCATAAATGCCCCCCGCATAAATGCTGCCCCTTGACTATGTCTCAATATATAGGGACGTATCTGCTTAGATCTACTCGTTAGCAATCAATCAACTAGCTTAAGACAACAGGAGACCATAAAACTGCAGAAAAAAAAAACAGACTGGCAACTCAACATGGATCATAAACTGTTAAAGTAAGTGTGATGACCTTAAAGTATCATGGATTAAACAACGTAGATGAGTGAGATATACAGTACAGACCAAAAGTTTGGACACACCTTCTCATTTAAAGATTTTTCTGTATTTTCATGACTATGAAAATTGTACATTCACACTGAAGGCATCAAAACTATGAATTAAGACATGTGGAATTATATACTTAACAAAAAAGTGTGAAACAACTGAAAATATGTCTTATATTCTAGGTTCTTCAGAGTAGCCACCTTTTGCTTTGATGACTGCTTTGCACACTCTTGGCATTTTCTTGATGAGCTTCAAGAGGTAGTCAACGGAAATGGTTTTCACTTCACAGGTGTGCCCTGTCAGGTTTAATAAGTGGGATTTCTTGCCTTATAAATGGGGTTGGGACCATCAGTTGTGTTGTGCAGAAGTCTGGTGGATACACAGCTGATAGTCCTACTGAATAGACTGTTAGAATTTGTATTATGGCAAGAAAAAAGAAGAAAAGTAAAGAAAAACAAGTGGCCATCATTACTTTAAGAAATGAAGGTCAGTCAGTCCGAAAAATTGGGAAAACTTTGAAAGTGTCCCCAAGTACAGTTGCAAAAACCATCAAGCGCTACAAAGTAACTGGCTCACATGAGGACCGCCCCAGGAAAGGAAGACCAAGAGTCACCTCTGCTTCTGAGGATAAGTTTATCCGAGTCACCAGCCTCAGAAATCGCAGGTTAACAGCAGCTCAGATTAGAGACCAGGTCAATGCCACACAGAGTTCTAGCAGCAGACACATCTCTTCAACAACTGTTAAGAGGAGACTTTGTGCAGCAGGCCTTCATGGTAAAATAGCTACTAGGAAACCACTGCTAAGGACAGGCAACAAGCAGAAGAGACTTGTTTGGGCTAAAGAACACAAGGAATGGACATTAGACCAGTGGAAATCTGTGCTTTGGTCTGATGAGTCCAAATTTGAGATCTTTGGTTTCAACCACCGTGTCTTTGTGCGACGCAGAAAAGGTGAACGGATGGACTCTACATGCCTGGTTCCCGCCGTGAAGCATGGAGGAGGAGGTGTGATGGTGTGGGGATGCTTTGCTAGTGACACTGTTGTGGATTTATTATTAAAATTGAAGGCATACTGAACCAGCATGGCTACCACAGCATCTTGCAGCGGCATGCTATTCCATCTGGTTTGCGTTTAGTTGGACCATCATTTATTTTTCAACAGGACAATGACCCCAAAACACACCTCCAGGCTGTGTAAGGGCTATTTGACCAAGAAGGAGAGTGATGGGGTGCTACGCCAGATGACCTGGCCTCCACAGTCACCAGACCTGAACCCAATCGAGATGGTTTGGGGTGAGCTGGACCGCAGAGTGAAGGCAAAAGGGCCAACAAGTGCTAAGTATCTCTGGGAACTCCTTCAAGATTGTTGGAAGACCATTTCCGGTGACTACCTCTTGAAGCTCATCAAGAGAATGCCAAGAGTGTATAAAGCAGTCATCAAAGCAAAAGGTGGCTACTTTGAAGAATCTAGAATATAAGACATATTTTCAGTTGTTTCACACTTTTTTGTTAAGTATATAATTCCACATGTGTTAATTCATAGTTTTGATGCCTTCAGTGTGAATGTACAATTTTCATAGTCATGAAAATACAGAAAAATCTTTAAATGAGAAGGTGTGTCCAAACTTTTGGTCTGTACTGTATATACCAGTGATTAGCTGCAGAGCATTGCAAGTAACATGGAGATACAATGTAAATTTCAGAAGAGATTACACGGAGCAGAGGAATGAGATATATATACCTGTGGTGTGATCTTCTGTGGCAGAGGGGCCATTGTAATATCCAGGGCCTGGATGCCCATTTACCCTTGTATCTGTGTCCCTCTGAGTGATACGGATAGGACTGGTCTCGGTAAGACGACCCTTTTATTCCTCAGGAGTTGCTTTAGCATCTAATATATAATCATGAATCAAAGGCCTAGAATTAATTCATTTTTGTGCAATTTTTTTTCCCTTTTTATTTTAAAGGCGTCTGGAAAGTCATTGCTCCTCTCCGATGGGTCCCAACAAGACCTCCTTATGCAGCTTCTCAAACTAACCCACAGCTGCCTGAATTTTGACTTCATCGGCACTTCCACAGACGAGTCCTCCGACGACCTCTGTACAGTACAGATCCCCACAAGCTGGCGTTCAGGTGAGAGAGAAGACGGTGCATGAACGGACGGGGAATCGGGGGTTGTAACAAGCCGTTCTCATGCTTCGTTCATTGCCTCCGCAGCTTTCTTGGACTCTTCCACACTACAACTCTTCTTCGACCTGTATCATTCCATCCCCCCCAACTTCTCCCCACTGGTGAGTACATGGCGGAGAGAAGGAGGAAGCATTCCGGTTATTTCTGCATTGATCACATCCGTAACGTACTAGTAAGATCTTTCCACCCCACAGGTCCTCTCATGTCTGGTACAAATCGCCTCTGTCCGTCGCTCCCTATTTAATAATGCGGAAAGAGCCAAGTTCCTCTCTCACCTGGTGGACGGAGTGAAGAGAATTTTAGAAAATCCCCAAGTAAGTATGAAGGAAGGTTAAATCGCTCTTACATATAGTGGAGCAGTCATAGTCTTAGAATAGCCCTATTGTAATCGAACCCTGGGGTCTAAGGCAGAGAAGAGACCATCCCAAATGGTTTGTAATAGAGAATGGGTTACTGCTAGAATCCCAGGTGGTCTAGGGCAAAGAAAATGAATATTATCATCGTCCCTGGTGGTATGGGGCAGAGAAGACCGGTATCAATGAGCATTTGTGGTGGGCTAGGGGTTAATCTTTTCATCCCTTGGGGTCTATGCAAGTGAAAAGGTTAATAGTACCATGCCTTTAGGATAGTATAAGGGAAAGAATAGGTTCTTATCAGTATCCCTGGTGTTCTAGGGCACAGGAAAGGGAAATGCTAGAGTCACCAGTAAGAGTCGGTGTTGAAATCCCTGATGGTCAAGGTCATTATATGGGTAAATGTGAAATCCCTGGTAGTCTAGGGCAGAATATGGGTAAATTGTGAATCCCTGGTGGTCTAGGGCATTGTATGGGTAAATGTGAAATGCCTGGTGGTCAAGGCCATTATATGGGTAAATGTGAAATCCCCGATGGTCTAGGGCAGAATATTAACATCACTGGTTGTCTGTAGATCCCTAGAGCCCACTTTCCTCTCCAGGTACCAGCATCGTCTTGGCTGTAACAAGAAATTGACTGCAGCTTCTTCTTCTTTGCTTCCCCTGATGACTACAGAGATGAGTTCAGGGAGGGAGCAGACACAACTATACAGCTACACGGTTCTCTCCTGTGATTGAGCAGAGCCCCATCTCTAAGTGACGGGAGTTTGTGAGCACAAAATAACTGTTCAAACCAAGCACTGGTGCTTTGTGCCCTCCCCCCTTGGCGTGGCTGAACAGTTCAGTGCACCTTCTCACCCTCCTATAAAGCCAGAGCTGTCAATCAAGGAAGAAGCAGAGATGGTTAGAAAACAGTTGGTCAGGAAGGTGCACTAAACTGGGCACGCTAATGGAGCACTGAATGCCTGTGCTTGGTTTGCACAGTCATATTATGACGACAGACTTCCTTTATTGCTTTGTAGCTGTGCCAAATGTCGTTCCAAACCCCAGTAAACGGCAGCACTGATTTGCAGACTTATTGCAGAGCGGTGGGAAGGAAGCTATCCAGCGAGAAACACGTGTAACTTTGCATTAGTTGCAGTCGTCTCTGTCGCCAAGGGCGTATGTGCAGGACAGGCCGACTACCATTATGGTTTCTCACACACGGTGGTAGTTAAACCACCCAGGAGGCCCCCATGCTTTTTTCTATGATTATCATGTGTGTGTGTATAGCCGCACTTACCGTGTTTTCCTCCTCCAGAGCTTGTCAGACCCCAATAACTACCATGAATTTTGCCGCTTGCTGGCCCGCCTGAAGAGTAATTACCAGCTGGGGGAGTTGGTGAAGGTAGAGAACTACCCCGAGGTCATCAGACTCATCGCAAACTTCACCGTCACCAGTCTACAGGTACGTGCGTCAGTGCGTGTCACCCTTCCTGTATCTCTGCAGGCTGAGGATAAGCTTGCGTTACTACAGAGGCCAACAAACATATCTGCCCGGGATCATCAAAGCGATTACCCCAGAATTCTGCAGGAAGTCACTTTTGAAAAGTCTTTCACCACGTCTTCAAGGGACCGGGGTATAATGCATGACGAGCTGTGGCCCTCCTTACACCAGAAAATTTACTCCAGGCCATGACTGAAGTAAGATTTGTGGCAAGACCCATGGAGGTGCACACCACTCGTCAGATGTGCCTGTTTCATTAAGAGGCGTGCGCCCCCTCATCAAGACCGGCATGAACATCCATACCACGTGCCCAAGGGCTAATGGTGGCCCCATGGCCATCCTATGTCCTATCTGTAATATGTTCAGGTGTGGAGGAGATGAGAGGCTGCGGGGCGGCTCTGAAGCTACTGCCTTTGCTCATCCATTAGTATTCCAATGTTTTTGCTTTGCCCATTCTCTTTAGAGCTTTCTCTTTTCGGCTTTAATCTGGTTTCTAATGGACTTTCTTTTTCTTTTCCAGCATTGGGAATTTGCACCCAATTCAGTACATTATCTTCTGAGCTTATGGCAGCGTCTTGCAGCATCTGTGCCCTACGTGAAGGCAACGGAGCCTCATCTTCTAGAGACCTACACGCCAGAGGTGACCAAAGCCTACGTCACGTCCCGCTTGGAGTCCGTGCACATTATCCTCAGGTACATTGGTGTTTGCGATGACTTAAGGAGTAATCTTGCACTCTGAGATTGCGGGGACTGTGGCTGCAGTGTCCTAGGTATCCGCTCAGGGAACAAATATTAAAAGGGTTGTCCTAAGGCGCAGCTCCAGGAGCTCACCGCTCCTCTGTCTCCTGGTCCCTGTTTTCCTGGGGAGATGGGTGACCGTTCAGACCTGCAGCATGGTCGCACCGCTGGCTGAGCTGTGCTCTCTCACTGTTGGAGAATCACAGGGGACTGAGGTAGGTTGGATCCAGCGATACGGCCGGCTTCAGAGTAGTACGAGCACGCTGTAAAGCCGGGCGCACACATCTTCTCTAGGGACTGCAGAGGTGGACGGTAACCTAGAGAACAGAATTATAAATCTGCGGAGCAAGTTTCACAACAGTCATCGCTGCTTGACTATTTATATATACTGAGGTTGATAATGTGGGGGGGGGGGGTCCGAAGACCACATAAAAGAAAGCCCAGTCCCAGATGCCCTCCTCCCGCTTCCTTCCCTGTTGGCCACCCTCCCACCGGTTAGGCAGTCAGGGGGGAATCAATCCATCTACCCCAAACTTTTGGAAACTCTCCAGGGCAGCTTCAGCGTAGATGCATAATTTTCTTTTAAAAAGTGAAGGAGAGATTTACCACCAATTTCCATTGTGATATGGTTGGCAATCTTGATGACATCCACACGTTTTCGGGCCATAAGTAGGACCTCAGTCAGGAATGATCCAGCTACAGTCCTCTTGTTCAGGGTCAACAAAGAGTAGACAAGTCTTGGGGTCCTCTGTAATGGGTATTCCCATGTGGTCGTATAGGAACTCATCCTCATCAATTGGGTCCAGTATCCCCTACTCGTTGGGAAATCCCACAAAAGGGGGAAGAACGTTCCCGAGCCCCTGTGACATTTGGAGCCCTCATCCAGATATTCAGGTTGTACCCTGTGCATTCTGGATGTGGTGTAAGACGTACGGTGGAGAATATATATCTGTGTGCCTCTGTCAGTATAATTCGGGGCTTCCAAGGCTCCCAGTGCTCATCACTCCCACATCTGTCTCCCACCTGCTTCTCGTCAGGTCATGTAGTGGATCCGCGCTCCCTTCCAGCAAAGGGGCAAATAAATGGGATATAAGGCCAGATCCAGGTGGATCCAGCAGCACCTAGGACAAGGGGAAGTCTCGCAGGACAGGGGACTGGTTCAGGGGGCCGTCGGGAGGGAGGCGTCGGGGCCGTCGGGAGGGAGGCGTCGGGGCCGTCAGGAGTCGGTGTCTTGTAGGAACAGGAGGATATCATTCGCTATAGATAAAAGTTTAACCCATCTAGTAAATACAGGTCCAGAACCTGTCCTTCGCACCGTTGCCCAACGCCTGCACTCCTCCATGGTCTCCATGAATAATCTGAAAGATAAAAGATTGCAATTGATCAGCTAAAATTTTGGCAAGGATTTTGTACATCAGGTTGTAATAATGAGATGAGTTTATACATGGAGAGGAATTTTAATATGGGGTAAACTGCACAGTTGCTTGTATTTGCAAGCACTTTACAATTTTACCCATTTTTGACCTTGAGACTCCCCTTTAAAGCAATAGTAATAGTCTGACATCTCAGCATTTCTTCAGTAAATGTTTTTACAATTTGTACTTTGTGATATTTAAAGGGGTATTCCCATCTCCAAGATCCTATGCCAGTATGTAGTAGGTGTAATAATAAAATAGCATACCTCCAATTAGAAATGTAGTGTAGTTCTTCTGATTCGCTGTGTCACTTATCCCATGTGCAAGGCATTGCAGGACCTTAGGTTACGTGGTTACGACCACTCCTATATTGACAGTTAACTGTTGGTGGTTGCAATCATGGATACCTAAGCTGCTTCTGCAATGCCCTGCACGTGGGGTAAGCGACATAGCGAATCAGAAGAACTATACTACATTTCTAATTGGAGGTAATTGCTAATATTGCTACTATTACACCTACTACATATTGGGATAGGATGTTGGAAATGGGAATACCCCTTTAAGCCTCTTCCCTAGTATTCAACCACTTGCTTTCTGCAGGGACGGCCTAGAAGACCCTCTTGACGATGCAGGTCTGGTACAGCAGCAGCTGGATCAGCTCTCCACCATTGGGAGGTGCGAGTACGACAAGACGTGCGCTCTTTTGGTGCAGCTGTTTGACCAGTCAGCTCAGACGTATCAAGAGCTTCTGCAAAGCGGATCTGCCCCCAGCATGGAGCTGACTGTGCAGGAAGGTAAGCGGCTCGCTGCCCTCTCCAGAAGAGCAGCATTAAAGTGCATCTCTAATGTTACAGAAAAATATTACCGTGCACAGGAATCGTTCTAAATACATTGCATAGCGGCTCGGAGCGGGCTTGCTATACAATGCTCCTATCTGGGAGGCAGAGCTGCTGGCTTTATCTCCTAGTAATAAGGTGCTCCAGTGCCGGCCCCCTATCATTAGCAGGACTGATATGAGCCTCCTGGAATGCCACTGCTCCTCACTGCTGCACAATCCACTCTGCAATATACTTACAATTTTTATTGAATTAATGATTTTATATATAATAGAAGGTACAAATCTAAATCCCTGTCCGTATATCCTACTCCTGACAACGTTTATTTAGCCAGAGCAGTGAACGCCGTAAGACATTCTCCCACTATGGTGGACCCGACGAGTCCATGAATTATATGTAGTGGCATTCTCCACGGATGCCTTCCTCTGTGATATCCGAATATTTCTCAGCTCTTGGGTGTTTCTGCGATTGCTGTCTTTTCACACTATATGCTGTCGCGATTTATTTTTCACAGGTCGGCTCACCTGGTTGGTTTACATTATTGGCGCAGTGATCGGAGGCAGAGTATCTTTCGCCAGCACTGATGAACAGGACGCCATGGACGGAGAGTTAGTCTGTCGGTATGTATTATTTCATCACGATCCATTGCTTCATTGCGGCTAAATTTGTGGGTTTTTTTAGACTGTAACTGCTGATTGGCAGCCGAGACCTGGCCGCGTTATGTCACCTCCACACCTGTCCAAAATCTCACACGTGCAACGCTTTGCTCTTGGCCAACACTTACCACGCAAAAGAAGATTGGATGGTGCGTAAGATTTTGGCCGGGAGCAGAGCTGACGTCGTGCAGCAGAGATTGCATCTCCACTGTCGATGAAAATAAGAGAAGAGGACCCATAGATTGCAATTGCATTGCCGTCTAGTTTGCAAATAGGTGTTTGTTGCCCACTCCCGTGTCTTGCACTACTCTGGCTGCTGACAGGTTGACTTTAACGAATCTTTTTAATAAGCGCGGCGAATCATTATACAAATAGTAATGGTAATTATTAAACCCGAGAGGACTAATTTAGTCAGGACTAATCCATTCTCCACCACAGTGTGCTGCAACTGATGAACCTCACGGACTCGCGTCTCGCCCAGGCCGGCAACGAGAAGCTGGAGCTGTCAATGCTGAGCTTCTTTGAGCAATTCAGGAAAATATACATCGGGGATCAAGTTCAAAAGTCATCGAAGGTAAGATAGCTTCACAAAGCGTGCGATCCCGATATACGGAGAAGAACGCGCTCCGCCATGGCTTCATTAATGAGGGTCCCGTGTGATTGACAGCAAGAAAAAAGATGATCGTGTGTATTTCTTGGCAACAATGGTGCCGCATTAATAAAAATCAGTGAATCCTCAATACGGAGAATGTACAGATTAGCTGGTAGATTATTGCAGATTATTCTCTAACATGGCGTCCTGTTCTCTCTTACAGCTTTATCGGCGTCTCTCAGACGTTCTGGGTCTGAACGATGAGACCATGGTGCTGAGCATTTTTATTGGCAAAATGTGAGTTTATTTCTAGCTATTGGGGATACAGGTTTTTTTCACGTGTATAAGAAAAGAACAGTAACCCGTCACCTCGTGTTTCCCCACAGTATCACCAATCTCAAGTACTGGGGTCGCTGCGAGCCCATCACCTCCAAGACCCTGCAGCTGCTGAACGACCTGTCTATAGGATATCCTTTACTGTGTTATATGGCTGTAGGAGGGGATCATGCACAGGAATAAATGACGCTTACTCATGTAGGGTCTCACGTTGCTGCGTCCTACTAGGGGGGGCAGCAGCCTGTGACCACAGATGGATCTCACCATGTTGGAGGGATTATCCATACATCATGGGCTCTGTGGGCATTGATCATGCTATAGGCTATAGAGGCGGAGAGCGTTTTCCGCTGTCGGTGCTGCTTTTCTCCTTAACCCCTCGCACATACAGCAGTGTCCGGAAGCTGGTGAAGCTCAGCGCTGTGCAATTCATGTTAAATAACCATACGGTGAGTACAAGGGGCTCATAGCGGTCAGATAACAAATGATAGTATTCTCGGTGTCAAGCAGTTTATGCGGAGTTTAGACGTACCCTGATGGCGGCCGGTTATCACTTCTTTGGGTCATGTGAATGGTCGTCCAACAAACTGCAAACAGAACAAATAAAGTATAACATGGCAGGTTATCAGGACAGGTGTACTAACCATTCTTTATGCCTCGTACGTTAGTAGCATGCTGTTTATCTAATGGGTTAACAAACTACATATGTGATATCTATGGGGTTGATAAAATAACATGTCTCGGGGGTTAATGAGATGTCTGGGGTCTGGTGGGTTAATAATTAGCATGACTGGTGTCTGTGGGGTTAATAATTAGCATGACTAGTGTTGAGGGGGTTAATGACATGTCTGGTGTTGAGGGGGTTAATGACATGTCTGGTGTCGAGGGGGTTAATGACATGTCTGGTGTCGAGGGGGTTAATGACATGTCTGGTGTCGAGGGGGTTAATGACATGTCTGGTGTCGAGGGGGTTAACAATTAGTGTGTCTGGGGGTACGGTAAGTACATGTCTGGGGGTACGGCTGGTACGTCCCTGGTGTCTGGGGGTATGGCTGGTACGTCCCTGGTGTCTGGGGCTACGGCTGGTACGTCCCTGGTGTCTGGGGCTACGGCTGGTACGTCCCTGGTGTCTGGGGGTACGGCTGGTACGTCCCTGGTGTCTGGGGGTACGGCTGTTATGTCCCTGGTGTCTGGGGGTACGGCTGGTATGTCCCTGCTGTCTGGGGGTACGGCTGGTATGTCCCTGGTGTCTGGGGCTACGGCTGGTACGTCCCTGGTGTCTGGGGCTACGGCTGGTACGTCCCTGGTGTCTGGGGCTACGGCTTGTACGTCCCTGGTGTATGGGGGTACGGCTGGTATGTCCCTGGTGTCTGGGGGTATGGCTGGTATGTCCCTGGTGTCTGGGGGTATGGCTGGTATGTCCCTGGTGTCTGGGGCTACGGCTGGTATGTCCCTGGTGTCTGGGGCTACGGCTGGTACGTCCCTGGTGTCTGGGGCTACGGCTGGTACGTCCCTGGTGTCTGGGGCTACGGCTGGTACGTCCCTGGTGTCTGGGGCTACGGCTGGTACGTCCCTGGTGTCTGGGGCTACGGCTGGTACGTCCCTGGTGTCTGGGGCTACGGCTGGTACGTCCCTGGTGTCTGGGGGTACGGCTGGTATGTCCCTGGTGTCTGGGGGTACGGCTGGTATGTCCCTGGTGTCTGGGGGTACGGCTGGTATGTCCCTGGTGTCTGGGGGTACGGCTGGTATGTCCCTGGTGTCTGGAGGTACGGCTGGTATGTCCCTGGTGTCTGGGGGTACGGCTGGTACGTCCCTGGTGTCTGGGGGTACGGCTGGTACGTCCCTGGTGTCTGGGGGTACGGCTGGTACGTCCCTGGTGTCTGGGGGTACGGCTGGTACGTCCCTGGTGTCTGGGGCTACGGCTGGTACGTCCCTGGTGTCTGGGGCTACGGCTGGTACGTCCCTGGTGTCTGGGGCTACGGCTGGTACGTCCCTGGTGTCTGGGGCTACGGCTGGTACGTCCCTGGTGTCCGGGGGTACGGCTGGTACGTCCCTGGTGACTGGGGGTACGGCTGGTACGTCCCTGGTGTCCGGGGGTACGGCTGGTACGTCCCTGGTGTCCGGGGGTACGGCTGGTACGTCCCTGGTGTCTGGTGGTACGGCTGGTACGTCCCTGGTGTCTGGGGGTACGGCTGGTACGTCCCTGGTGTCCGGGGGTACGGCTGGTACGTCCCTGGTGTCCGGGGGTACGGCTGGTACGTCCCTGGTGTCTGGGGGTACGGCTGGTACGTCCCTGGTGTCTGGGGGTATGGCTGGTACGTCCCTGGTGTCTGGGGGTATGGCTGGTACGTCCCTGGTGTCTGGGGGTACGGCTGGTACGTCCCTGGTGTCCGGGGGTACGGCTGGTACGTCCCTGGTGTCCGGGGGTACGGCTGGTACGTCCCTGGTGTCCGGGGGTACGGCTGGTACGTCCCTGGTGTCTGGGGGTACGGCTGGTACGTCCCTGGTGACTGGGGGTACGGCTGGTACGTCCCTGGTGTCTGGGGGTACGGCTGGTACGTCCCTGGTGTCTGGGGGTACGGCTGGTATGTCCGGGGGTACGGCTGGTACGTCCCTGGGGTACGGCTGGTACGTCCCTGGTGTCTGGGGGTACGGCTGGTACGTCCCTGGTGTCTGGGGGTACGGCTGGTACGTCCCTGGTGTCTGGGGGTACGGCTGGTACGTCCCTGGTGTCTGGGGGTACGGCTGGTACGTCCCTGGTGTCTGGGGGTACGGCTGGTACGTCCCTGGTGTCTGGGGGTACGGCTGGTACGTCCCTGGTGTCTGGGGGTACGGCTGGTACGTCCCTGGTGTCTGGGGGTACGGCTGGTACGTCCCTGGTGTCTGGGGGTACGGCTGGTACGTCCCTGGTGTCTGGGGGTACGGCTGGTACGTCCCTGGTGTCTGGGGGTACGGCTGGTACGTCCCTGGTGTCCGGGGGTACGGCTGGTACGTCCCTGGTGTCCGGGGGTACGGCTGGTACGTCCCTGGTGTCCGGGGGTACGGCTGGTACGTCCCTGGTGTCCGGGGGTACGGCTGGTACGTCCCTGGTGTCCGGGGGTACGGCTGGTACGTCCCTGGTGTCCGGGGGTACGGCTGGTACGTCCCTGGTGTCTGGGGGTACGGCTGGTACGTCCCTGGTGTCCGGGGGTACGGCTGGTACGTCCCTGGTGTCTGGGGGTACGGCTGGTACGTCCCTGGTGTCCGGGGGTACGGCTGGTACGTCCCTGGTGTCTGGGGGTACGGCTGGTACGTCCCTGGTGTCCGGGGCTACGGCTGGTACGTCCCTGGTGTCCGGGGCTACGGCTCGTACGTCCCTGGTGTCCGGGGCTACGGCTCGTACGTCCCTGGTGTCTGGGGCTACGGCTGGTACGTCCCTGGTGTCTGGGGCTACGGCTGGTACGTCCCTGGTGTCTGGGGCTACGGCTGGTACGTCCCTGGTGTCCGGGGGTACGGCTGGTACGTTCCTGGTCCAGGGGTTAATATTTTCATTCCTGGGGAATTTACAATAGTCAGGAAATTGTGACTGATTTTCCCACTGCTTTGAGCTGTACCATGAGCTGTCCTCGGACGCCGGCGCTATAACATGAGCTGTGCTTTGTGTTACAGAGCGAGCACTTTTCCTTCTTGGGAATCAACAGCCAATCGAACTTGTCAGACATGCGCTGCCGGACGACCTTCTACACTGCACTAGGACGCCTTCTCATGGTGGATTTAGGTACTGCCTGCTGTTTAAAGGGGATTTAACGCCTTAAAGAAAAACTTAAAAAGTGTCAGTAGATGAAATGACAACATTTTTCTCATATACATGTCATTAGTAAATCAGATGACTTCCCCTGGTATTACAGCAACAAGGTTTCACTTCATCACAAAGAACACAGAATCTGGTGAGATTGTCTACTCTGGGAGATACCAACTGTGAGGGGAAGCACATTCTATATCTGTACTGTAGGGGGAGCCTTGCGTTCAGATCTGTGTAGGATTCAGGGTCAAATTTCCTATTTTGGCATTGTGTTTCATTTTTTTCTCCTCTACCTCCTTCTACTCCATAATACACAGGAATACATCGTACTTGGCTCCATGTAGTGATACATCCATGTTGAAGTATGATAGATGTACAGATCTGTGCTTCCAAGTTGCTCAGCCCCCCCCCCTCTCTTCACACACACAGTGGTATCTCCCAGCACAGAGGCAGAAAGTCTTAACACAGTTAATGAGATAGTGAAAGACTTCAGCCTCCCTCTCTTAAAGGGCCAGAACTATTATGACAATATTGGACATCTATCATGTATATATATATATATATCCGTACAGACCAAAAGTTTGGACACACCTTCTCATTTAAAAATTTTTCTGTATTTTCATGACTATGAAAATTGTACATTCACACTGAAGGCTTCAAAACTATGAATTAACACATGTGGAATTATATACTTAACAAAAAAGTGTGAAACAACTGAAAATATGTCTTATATTCTAGGTTCTTCAAAGTAGCCACCTTTTGCTTTGATGACTGCTTTGCATACTCTTGGCATTCTCTTGATGAGCTTCAAGAGGTAGTCACCGGAAATGGTTTTCACTTCACAGGTGTGCCCTGTCAGGTTTAATAAGTGGGATTTCTTGCCTTATAAATGGGGTTGGGACCATCAGTTGTGTTGTTCAGATGTCAGGTGGATACACAGCTGATAGTCCTACTGAATAGACTGCTAGAATTTGTATTATGGCAAGAAAAAAGCAGCTAAGTAAAGAAAAATGAGTGGCCATCATTACTTTAAGAAATGAAGGTCAGTCAGTGCGAAAAATTGGAAAAACTTTGAAAGTGTCCCCAAGTGCAGTTGCAAAAACCATCAAGCGCTACAAAGAAACTGGCTCACATGAGGGCCGTCCCAGGAAAGGAAGACCAAGAGTCACCTTTGCTTCTGAGGATAAGTTTATCCGAGTCACCAGCCTCAGAAATCGCAGGTTAACAGCAGCTCAGATTAGAGACCAGGTCAATGCCACACACAGTTCTAGCAGCAGACACATCTCTACAACAACTGTTAAGAGGAGACTTTGTGCAGCAGGCCTTCGTGGTAAAATAGCTGCTAGGAAACCACTGCTAAGGACAGGCAACAAGCAGAAGAGACTTGTTTGGGCTGAAGAACACAAGGAATGGACATTAGACCAGTGGAAATCTGTGCTTTGGTCTGATGAGTCCAAATTTAAGATCTTTGGTTCCAACCACCGTGTCTTTGTGCGATGCAGAAAAGGTGAACGGATGGACTCTACATGCCTGGTTCCCACTGTGAAGCATGGAGGAGGAGGTGTGATGGTGTAGGGGTGCTTTGCTGGTGACACTGTTGGAGATTTATTCAAAATTGAAGGCATACTGAACCAGCATGGCTACCACAGCATCTTGCAGCAGCATGCTATTCCATCCGGTTTGCGTTTAGTTGGACCATCATTTATTTTTTAACAGGAAAATGACCCCAAACACACCTCCAGGCTGTGTAAGGGCTATTTGACCAAGGAGGAGAGTGATGGGGTGCTACGCCAGATGACCTGGTCTCCACAGTCACCAGACCTGAACCCAATCGAGATGGTTTGGGGTGAGCTGGACCGCAGAGTGAAGACAAAAGGGCCAACAAGTGCTAAGCATCTCTGGCAACTCCTTCAAGATTGTTGGAAGACCATTTCCGCTGACTACCTCTTGAAGCTCATCAAGAGAATGCCAAGAGTGTGCAAAGCAGTCATCAAAGCAAAAGGTGGCTACTTTGAAGAACCTAGAATATAAGACATATTTTCAGTTGTTTCACACTTTTTTGTTAAGTATATAATTCCACATGTGTTAATTCATAGTTTTGATGCCTTCAGTGTGAATGTACAATTTTCATAGTCATGAAAATACAGAAAAATCTTTAAATGAGAAGGTGTGTCCAAACTTTTGGTCTGTACTGTGTATATATATATATATATATATATATATATATATATATATATATATATAATATATGAATGAAGTGTTTTCCTTTGGTCTCCTAAATGTGATAGTTCCTTATTAAGCACAAAATTAAAATCCTAGTGGTGATCAGACCCAATATTTGGTATTCTTCCTCTTCGTTCATAGGGGAGGACGAGGAGCAGTTCTCTCAGTTCATGATGCCTCTCACCGCTGCCTTCGAGTCAATGGCCCAAATGTTCAACAGCAATAGCTTCAACGAACAAGAAGCCAAGGTAAGATGTTGCTGCAGAGCTGCAGTACCACACAGATCCTGTGGACTGGAGTGGTGCTGTTTCCATAAAAAAAATGGCTTCCATGTCTTTCTAAGCCTGTGCAGCTCTTTTAGAGGGTTTGTAGCTTCCTTATCACCCTACGGATAAGCAAAAACTTTATACAAAATCCTTTAAGGAGGGAGATTCACATTGAACTATTTATCTTGTGTTTTTAGAGGAGTCTAGTTGGACTGGTGAGAGATCTCAGAGGAATCGCCTTTGCTTTCAACGCTAAGAGCAGCTTCATGATGCTCTTTGACTGGATGTATCTTTTAATGTTTCTGGACTCAAGCGGATAAATTCAGATCATACAATCCGTTTCAAGACACTGTTGCGTTAAAAGTAAATTTTAATCAATAGATCTTTGGAATAATAATAAGTTTCACAATTGGATATGTTAAAAAATGAAAGATAATCTTATAAATGTGTCCCTATGTAGTGTGTAATTTCTGTGTCTCACCATGCAGAGCTGCTCCAGTTCATGGTTGGTAAGTACCACTGTTCCTGGCCAGGGAGGATAGCATAAGTCACTTACTATAAATAAGTATACAGACGAAACAGCAGGTGCTCACAGCTGCTACTTTCTGAGGTAACACATTTCGCTGCTTGTTTTATCACAGGAGTGAGTGTTTTTTCTGCGTCTCCAGCTGTCTGAGCTGATCATAAACCAAGTCAGTGACATATAAGCTCACCAGCTGCTGGAGCTCGTGCGTCACTGACTTGATTTATGATGAGATCACAGGACTGATGAAGCAGCAGAAACACTCACTCTTGTGATAAAACAGGCAGGGAAATGTGTTACCTCAGAAAGCAGCAGTTGTATGCCTATGCTATTTTGTATGTGTACTCACTTATCATAAGTGACTTATGCTTCCCTCTTCAGCCAGGAGCTGTGGGATATCCTGACCATAAATTGGAGCACCTCTGCATGGTGAGACACAGCCATTACGCAGTACACAGTAGGGGCACAATTATAAGATTATCTCAGCACAGGAACATTTTTTTTTGGAACACTTGCAATTGTGGAATGTATTATTAGTCCAAGATCTATTGATTAAAAGATACTTTGTTCATTGGACAACCCCTTTAATAAACTTGCCCTAGATTTAATACATGTCGAAAGAGATTTGTCAATCATTAGGAGTCAGAGCAGAGCCACCTCTCCTCCTGTTCCTTTTACCAAAATATTACATTGCTTCATAGTTGCACTTAAGTCATTAAAATGTTGGGGGTTGTCACTAGTCATAAAGTGAAGGCAGCACCATCTTGTCGATAGGTTCCCATTAAATTATCAACCAGCGCCCCATTATGGGAACTGTCAATGCAAAATGAGCCACAGTCCAGCTTTTAGTCCTGAAGACTCCAGGGAGGACATTAGTGTTGTGGGCAGCGATGGCTGGGTTATTCCTTAGCCCTCCTCAGATACCCCGCGTACATGCCCATCCTGCAGAGGGCACTAGAGCTCTGGTTCCATGACCCGGCCTGCACTACACCCATCCTCAAGCTCATGGCAGAACTGGTGCACAACAGGTTGGTACTTTATCTTATTTATATGTTTCTTCCTTACCTGTCAATGAAATATATACACGTTTTTTATTCGCTGTTATGTTTCTTTTTCTTTCTTGTGTAGTCATATCCTTTACTCTGATTTTCTCTGCAGAGGTCCAGCTAGTAGTCCCTCATTAGGTGGGATGAAAACTGTTCCTCTAGGGAAATGTGAGAACTGTAAACCACTGGCGGCTGCAGACTGACTGCAGCGCTCACATGGCATAACAATGTCGCACGACCAATATAGGCTGCAGACTGACCGCAGCGCTCACATGGCAGAACAATATCACACGACCACTAGCGGCTGCAGACTGACCGCAGCGCTCACATGGCATAACAATGTCGCACGACCAATATAGGCTGCAGACTGACTGCAGCGCTCACATGGCATAACAATGTCGCACGACCAATATAGGCTGCAGACTGACCGCAGCGCTCACATGGCAGAACAATATCACACGACCACTAGCGGCTGCAGACTGACCGCAGCGCTCACATGGCAGAACAATATCGCACGACCGCTAGCGGCTGCAGACTGACCACAGCACTCACATGGCAGAACAATATCACACGACCACTAGCGGCTGCAGACTGACCGCAGCACTCACATGGCATAACAATATCGCACGACCACTAGCGGCTGCAGACTGACCGCAGCGCTCACATGGCAGAACAATATCGCACGACCACTAGCGACTGAAGACTGACCGCAGCATGCACATGGCTTAACAATATCGTACAACCACTAGTGACTAGAGACTGACCGCAGTGCTCACATGGCATAACAATATCGCACGACCACTAGTGACTGGAGACTGACCGCAGCTCTCACATGGCAGAACAATATCACACGACCACTAGCGACTGCAGACTGACCGCAGCGCTCACATGGCAGAACAATATCACACGACCACTAGCGGCTGAAGACTGACCGCAGCGCTCACATGGCATAACAATATCGCACGACCACTAGCGGCTGCAGACTGACCGCAGCACTCACATGGCATAACAATATCGCACGACCACTAGCGGCTGCAGACTGACCGCAGCGCTCACATGGCTTAACAATATCGCTCGACCACTAGCGACTGCAGACTGACCGCAGCGCTCACATGGCATAACAATATCACACGACCACTAGCGGCTGCAGACTGACCGCAGCACTCACATGGCAGAACAATATCGCACGACCACTAGCGGCTGCAGACTGACCGCAGCACTCACATGGCATAACAATATCGCACGACCACTAGCGGCTGAAGACTGACCGCAGCGCTCACATGGCTTAACAATATCGCTCGACCACTAGCGACTGCAGACTGACCGCAGCGCTCACATGGCATAACAATATCACACGACCACTAGCGGCTGCAGACTGACCGCAGCACTCACATGGCATAACAATATCGCACGACCACTAGCGGCTGAAGACTGACCGCAGCGCTCACATGGCTTAACAATATCGCTCGACCACTAGCGACTGCAGACTGACCGCAGCGCTCACATGGCATAACAATATCACACGACCACTAGCGGCTGCAGACTGACCGCAGCACTCACATGGCATAACAATATCGCACGACCACTAGCGGCTGCAGACTGACCGCAGCGCTCACATGGCATAACAATATCGCACGACCACTAGCGGCTGAAGACTGACCGCAGCGCTCACATGGCAGAACAATATCGCACGACCACTAGCGGCTGAAGACTGACCGCAGTGCTCACATGGCAGAACAATATCACACGACCACTAGCGGCTGCAGACTGACCGCAGCGCTCACATGGCAGAACAATATCGCACGACCACTAGCGGCTGAAGACTGACCGCAGCTCTCACATGGCATAACAATATCGCACGACCAATATAGGCTGCAGACTGACCGCAGCGCTCACATGGCAGAACAATATTGCACAACCACTAGCGACGGCAGACTGACCGCAGCGCTCACATGGCAGAACAATATCGCACGACCACTAGCGACGGCAGACTGACCGCAGCGCTCACATGGCAGAACAATATCACACGACCACTAGCGGCTGAAGACTGACCGCAGCGCTCACATGGCATAACAATATCGCACGACCACTAGCGGCTGCAGACTGACCGCAGCACTCACATGGCATAACAATATCACACGACCACTAGCGGCTGCAGACTGACCGCAGCGCTCACATGGCAGAACAATATTGCACAACCACTAGCGACTGCAGACTGACTGCAGCGCTCACATGGCAGAACAATATGGCACGACCACTAGCAGACTAGGCAACAACGTTCCTGGAACAGCGCTGGTGGGGAAGTTATACAGTATTTAAGAAGAAAAAAAGGGATTGTCCAAGAAGAGGACAACCCCTTTAAGTGTAGCTTTACACCACATGTCAAATTTAAGAGTTTTTTTCAACACTGATCCAGGACGAGGAACTCCAAGGGGACTAGTAATGTTCTGATTGAGGTCATCCAGGACTTGACAATTGATGACATATCTGTACTAGATCAGTGGGGGTCCGACTATCGACACCCCCGATGATCACTATAGTGTTTACCGATTCCAGTGACTAGAACTGAGCTGCAGGTACAGCCACGACTAGAGGTAGGAAGATGCTCTGCTGGCTGGAGCACCTCAGCCCCTTCATACAACTGAACTGTGCTGGTTGTTGGATGTTGAAGACCAACCTAGGAATAAGCAAGCAGTTTTGGAAAGGGTAGTCTCGCACTACTTTCTACCACTTAGGGAGGTGACTGGCACTAATGGCACCATGTCTGTTCTGTAACTATACAGTCACAGTGAGAGGAGCGCAGGAGCCGGGTCTGCACAGCGCTCTCACTGTGACTGCAGCCTGTTCTCTATACAGTCACAGTGAGAGGAGCGCAGGAGCCGGGTCTGCACAGCGCTCTCACTGTGACTGCTGCCTGTTCTCTATACAGTCACAGTGAGAGGAGCGCAGGAGCCGGGTCTACACAGCGCTCTCACTGTGACTGCAGCCTGTTCTCTATACAGTCACAGTGAGAGGAGCGCAGGAGCCGGGTCTGCACAGCGCTCTCACTGTGACTGCAGCCTGTTCTCTATACAGTCACAGTGAGAGGAGCGCAGGAGCCGGGTCTGCACAGCGCTCTCACTGTGACTGCAGCCTGTTCTCTATACAGTCACAGTGAGAGGAGCGCAGGAGCCTGGTCTGCACAGCGCTCTCACAGTGACTGCAGCCTGTTCTCTATACAGTCACAGTGAGAGGAGCTCAGGAGCCGGGTCTGCACAGCGCTCTCACTGTGACTGCAGCCTGTTCTCTATACAGTCACAGTGAGAGGAGCTCAGGAGCCGGGTCTGCACAGCGCTCTCACTGTGACTGCAGCCTGTTCTCTATACAGTCACAGTGAGAGGAGCGCAGGAGCCGGGTCTGCACAGCGCTCTCACTGTGACTGCAGCCTCTTCTCTATACAGTCACAGTGAGAGGAGCGCAGGAGCCGGGTCTGCACAGCGCTCTCTCTGTCACTGCAGCCTGTTCTCTATACAGTCACAGTGAGAGGAGCGCAGGAGCCGGGTCTGCACAGCGCTCTCACTGTGACTGCAGCCTGTTCTCTATACAGTCACAGTGAGAGAAGCGCAGGAGCCGGGTCTGCACAGCGCTCTCACTGTGACTGCAGCCTGTTCTCTATACAGTCACAGTGAGAGGAGCGCAGGAGCCGGGTCTGCACAGCGCTCTCACTGTGACTGCAGCCTGTTCTCTATACAGTCACAGTGAGAGGAGCGCAGGAGCCGGATCTGCACAGCGCTCTCACTGTGACTACAGCCTGTCCTCTATACAGTCACAGTGAGAGGAGCGCATGAGCCGGGTCTGCACAGCGCTCTCACTGTGACTGCAGCCTGTTCTCTATACAGTCACCGTGAGAGGAGCGCAGGAGCCGGGTCTGCACAGCGCTCTCACTGTGATTGCAGCCTGTTCTCTATACAGTCACCGTGAGAGGAGCGCAGGAGCCGGGTCTGCACAGCGCTCTCACTGTCACTGCAGCCTGTTCTCTATACAGTCACCGTGAGAGGAGCGCAGGAGCCGGGTCTGCACAGCGCTCTCACTGTCACTGCAGCCTGTTCTCTATACAGTCACAGTGAGAGGAGCGCAGGAGCCGGGTCTGCACAGCGCTCTCACTGTGACTGCAGCCTGTTCTCTATACAGTCACAGTGAGAGGAGCGCAGGAGCCGGGTCTGCACAGCGCTCTCACTGTGACTGCAGCCTGTTCTCTATACAGTCACAGTGAGAGGAGCGCCGGAGCCGGGTCTGCACAGCGCTCTCACTGTCACTGCAGCCTGTTCTCTATACAGTCACAGTGAGAGGAGCGCAGGAGCCGGGTCTGTACAGCGCTCTCACTGTGACTGCTGCCTGTTCTCTATACAGTCACAGTGAGAGGAGCGCAGGAGCCGGGTCTGCACAGCGCTCTCTCTGTCACTGCAGCCTGTTCTCTATACAGTCACAGTGAGAGGATCGCAGTAGCCGGGTCTGCACAGCACTCTCACTGTGACTGCAGCCTGTTCTCTATACAGTCACAGTGAGAGGAGCGCAGGAGCCGGGTCTGCACAGCGCTCTCTCTGTCACTACAGCCTGTTCTCTATACAGTCACAGTGAGAGGAGTGCAGGAGCCGGGTCTGCACAGCGCTCTCACTGTGACTGCAGCCTGTTCTCTATACAGTCACAGTGAGAGGAGCGCAGGAGCCGGGTCTGCACAGCGCTCTCACTGTGACTGCAGCCTGTTCTCTATACAGTCACAGTGAGAGGAGTGCAGGAGCCGGGTCTGCACAGCACTCTCACTGTGACTGCAGCCTGTTCTCTATACAGTCACAGTGAGAGGAGCGCAGGAGCCGGGTCTGCACAGCGCTCTCACTGTGACTGCAGCCTGTTCTCTATACAGTCACAGTGAGAGGAGCGCAGGAGCGGGGTCTGCACAGCGCTCTCACTGTGACTGCAGCCTGTTCTCTATACTGTCACAGTGAGAGGAGCGCAGGAGCCGGGTCTGCACAGCGCTCTCACAGTGACTGCAGCCTGTTCTCTATACAGTCACAGTAAGAGGAGCACAGGAGCCGGGTCTGCACAGCGCTCTCACACTGACTGCAGCCTGTTCTCTATACAGTCACAGTGAGAGGAGCGCAGGAGCCGGGTCTGCACAGCGCTCTCTCTGTCACTGCAGCCTGTTCTCTATACAGTCACAGTGAGAGGAGCGCAGGAGCCGGGTCTGCACAGCGCTCTCACAGTGACTGCAGCCTGTTCTCTATACAGTCACAGTGAGAGGAGCGCAGGAGCCGGGTCTGCACAGAGCTCTCTCTGTCACTGCAGCCTGTTCTCTATACAGTCACAGTGAGAGGATCGCAGTAGCCGGGTCTGCACAGCACTCTCACTGTGACTGCAGCCTGTTCTCTATACAGTCACAGTGAGAGGAGCGCAGGAGCCGGGTCTGCACAGCGCTCTCACTGTGACTGCAGCCTGTTCTCTATACAGTCACAGTGAGAGGAGCGCAGGAGCCGGGTCTGCACAGCGCTCTCACTGTGACTGCAGCCTGTTCTCTATACAGTCACAGTGAGAGGAGCGCAGGAGCCGGGTCTGCACAGCGCTCTCACTGTGACTGCAGCCTGTTCTCTATACAGTCACAGTGAGAGGAGCTCAGGAGCCGGGTCTGCACAGCGCTCTCACTGTGACTACAGCCTGTTCTCCATACAGTCACAGTGAGAGGAGCGCAGGAGCCGGGTCTGCACAGCGCTCTCACTGTGACTGCAGCCTGTTCTCTATACAGTCACAGTGAGAGGAGCTCAGGAGCCGGGTCTACACAGCGCTCTCACTGTGACTGCAGCCTGTTCTCTATACAGTCACAGTGAGAGGAGTGCAGGAGCCGGGTCTGCACAGCGCTCTCACTGTGACTGCAGCCTGTTCTCTATACAGTCACCGTGAGAGGAGCGCAGGAGCCGGGTCTGCACAGCGCTCTCACTGTGACTGCAGCCTGTTCTCTATACAGTCACAGTGAGAGGAGCACAGGAGCCGGGTCTGCACAGCGCTCTCTGCACAGCGCTCACTGTGACTGCAGCCTGTTCTCTATACAGTCACAGTGAGAGGAGCGCAGGAGCCGGGTCTGCACAGCGCTCTCACTGTGACTGCAGCCTGTTCTCTATACAGTCACAGTGAGAGGAGCGCAGGAGCCGGGTCTGCACAGCGCTCTTACAGTGACTGCAGCCTGTTCTCTATACAGTCACAGTGAGAGGAGCGCAGGAGCCGGGTCTGCACAGCGCTCTCTCTGTCACTGCAGCCTGTTCTCTATACAGTCACAGTGAGAGGAGCGCAGGAGCCGGGTCTGCACAGCGCTCTCACAGTGACTGCAGCCTGTTCTCTATACAGTCACAGTGAGAGGAGCGCAGGAGCCGGGTCTGCACAGCGCTCTCACTGTGACTACAGCCTGTTCTCCATACAGTCACAGTGAGAGGAGCGCAGGAGCCGGGTCTGCACAGCGCTCTCACTGTGACTACAGCCTGTTCTCCATACAGTCACAGTGAGAGGAGCGCAGGAGCCGGGTCTGCACAGCGCTCTTACTGTGACTGCAGCCTGTTCTCTATACAGTCACAGTGAGAGGAGCTCAGGAGCCGGGTCTACACAGCGCTCTCACTGTGACTGCAGCCTGTTCTCTATACAGTCACAGTGAGAGGAGCGCAGGAGCCGGGTCTGCACAGAGCTCTCTCTGTCACTGCAGCCTGTTCTCTATACAGTCACAGTGAGAGGAGCTCAGGAGCCGGGTCTGCACAGAGCTCTCACAGTGACTGCAGCCTGTTCTCTATACAGTCACAGTGAGAGGAGCGCAGGAGCCGGGTCTGCACAGCGCTCTCTCTGTCACTGCAGCCTGTTCTCTATACAGTCACAGTGAGAGGAGCGCAGGAGCCGGGTCTGCACAGCGCTCTCACTGTGACTGCAGCCTGTTCTCTATACAGTCACAGTGAGAGGAGCGCAGGAGCCGGGTCTGCACAGCGCTCTCACTGTGACTGCAGCCTGTTCTCTATACAGTCACAGTGAGAGGAGCGCAGGAGCCGGGTCTGCACAGCGCTCTCACTGTGACTGCTGCCTGTTCTCTATACAGTCACAGTGAGAGAAGCTCAGGAGCCGGGTCTGCACAGCGCTCTCATTGTGACTGCAGCCTGTTCTCTATACAGTCACAGTGAGAGGAGCGCAGGAGCCGGGTCTGCACAGCGCTCTCACTGTGACTGCAGCCTGTTCTCTATACAGTCACAGTGAGAGGAGCGCAGGAGCCTGGTCTGCACAGCGCTCTCACTGTGACTGCAGCCTGTTCTCTATACAGTCACAGTGAGAGGAGCGCAGGAGCCGGGTCTGCACAGCGCTCTCACTGTGACTGCAGCCTCTTCTCTATACAGTCACAGTGAGAGGAGCGCAGGAGCCGGGTCTGCACAGCGCTCTCTCTGTCACTGCAGCCTGTTCTCTATACAGTCACAGTGAGAGGAGCGCAGGAGCCGGGTCTGCACAGCGCTCTCACTGTGACTGCAGCCTGTTCTCTATACAGTCACAGTGAGAGAAGCGCAGGAGCCGGGTCTGCACAGCGCTCTCACTGTGACTGCAGCCTGTTCTCTATACAGTCACAGTGAGAGGAGCGCAGGAGCCGGGTCTGCACAGCGCTCTCACTGTGACTGCAGCCTGTTCTCTATACAGTCACAGTGAGAGGAGCGCAGGAGCCGGATCTGCACAGCGCTCTCACTGTGACTACAGCCTGTCCTCTATACAGTCACAGTGAGAGGAGCGCATGAGCCGGGTCTGCACAGCGCTCTCACTGTGACTGCAGCCTGTTCTCTATACAGTCACCGTGAGAGGAGCGCAGGAGCCGGGTCTGCACAGCGCTCTCACTGTGATTGCAGCCTGTTCTCTATACAGTCACCGTGAGAGGAGCGCAGGAGCCGGGTCTGCACAGCGCTCTCACTGTCACTGCAGCCTGTTCTCTATACAGTCACCGTGAGAGGAGCGCAGGAGCCGGGTCTGCACAGCGCTCTCACTGTCACTGCAGCCTGTTCTCTATACAGTCACAGTGAGAGGAGCGCAGGAGCCGGGTCTGCACAGCGCTCTCACTGTGACTGCAGCCTGTTCTCTATACAGTCACAGTGAGAGGAGCGCCGGAGCCGGGTCTGCACAGCGCTCTCACTGTCACTGCAGCCTGTTCTCTATACAGTCACAGTGAGAGGAGCGCAGGAGCCGGGTCTGTACAGCGCTCTCACTGTGACTGCTGCCTGTTCTCTATACAGTCACAGTGAGAGGAGCGCAGGAGCCGGGTCTGCACAGCGCTCTCTCTGTCACTGCAGCCTGTTCTCTATACAGTCACAGTGAGAGGATCGCAGTAGCCGGGTCTGCACAGCACTCTCACTGTGACTGCAGCCTGTTCTCTATACAGTCACAGTGAGAGGAGCGCAGGAGCCGGGTCTGCACAGCGCTCTCTCTGTCACTGCAGCCTGTTCTCTATACAGTCACAGTGAGAGGAGTGCAGGAGCCGGGTCTGCACAGCGCTCTCACTGTGACTGCAGCCTGTTCTCTATACAGTCACAGTGAGAGGAGCGCAGGAGCCGGGTCTGCACAGCGCTCTCACTGTGACTGCAGCCTGTTCTCTATACAGTCACAGTGAGAGGAGTGCAGGAGCCGGGTCTGCACAGCACTCTCACTGTGACTGCAGCCTGTTCTCTATACAGTCACAGTGAGAGGAGCGCAGGAGCCGGGTCTGCACAGCGCTCTCACTGTGACTGCAGCCTGTTCTCTATACAGTCACAGTGAGAGGAGCGCAGGAGCGGGGTCTGCACAGCGCTCTCACTGTGACTGCAGCCTGTTCTCTATACTGTCACAGTGAGAGGAGCGCAGGAGCCGGGTCTGCACAGCGCTCTCACAGTGACTGCAGCCTGTTCTCTATACAGTCACAGTAAGAGGAGCACAGGAGCCGGGTCTGCACAGCGCTCTCACACTGACTGCAGCCTGTTCTCTATACAGTCACAGTGAGAGGAGCGCAGGAGCCGGGTCTGCACAGCGCTCTCTCTGTCACTGCAGCCTGTTCTCTATACAGTCACAGTGAGAGGAGCGCAGGAGCCGGGTCTGCACAGCGCTCTCACAGTGACTGCAGCCTGTTCTCTATACAGTCACAGTGAGAGGAGCGCAGGAGCCGGGTCTGCACAGAGCTCTCTCTGTCACTGCAGCCTGTTCTCTATACAGTCACAGTGAGAGGATCGCAGTAGCCGGGTCTGCACAGCACTCTCACTGTGACTGCAGCCTGTTCTCTATACAGTCACAGTGAGAGGAGCGCAGGAGCCGGGTCTGCACAGCGCTCTCACTGTGACTGCAGCCTGTTCTCTATACAGTCACAGTGAGAGGAGCGCAGGAGCCGGGTCTGCACAGCGCTCTCACTGTGACTGCAGCCTGTTCTCTATACAGTCACAGTGAGAGGAGCGCAGGAGCCGGGTCTGCACAGCGCTCTCACTGTGACTGCAGCCTGTTCTCTATACAGTCACAGTGAGAGGAGCTCAGGAGCCGGGTCTGCACAGCGCTCTCACTGTGACTACAGCCTGTTCTCCATACAGTCACAGTGAGAGGAGCGCAGGAGCCGGGTCTGCACAGCGCTCTCACTGTGACTGCAGCCTGTTCTCTATACAGTCACAGTGAGAGGAGCTCAGGAGCCGGGTCTACACAGCGCTCTCACTGTGACTGCAGCCTGTTCTCTATACAGTCACAGTGAGAGGAGTGCAGGAGCCGGGTCTGCACAGCGCTCTCACTGTGACTGCAGCCTGTTCTCTATACAGTCACCGTGAGAGGAGCGCAGGAGCCGGGTCTGCACAGCGCTCTCACTGTGACTGCAGCCTGTTCTCTATACAGTCACAGTGAGAGGAGCACAGGAGCCGGGTCTGCACAGCGCTCTCTGCACAGCGCTCACTGTGACTGCAGCCTGTTCTCTATACAGTCACAGTGAGAGGAGCGCAGGAGCCGGGTCTGCACAGCGCTCTCACTGTGACTGCAGCCTGTTCTCTATACAGTCACAGTGAGAGGAGCGCAGGAGCCGGGTCTGCACAGCGCTCTTACAGTGACTGCAGCCTGTTCTCTATACAGTCACAGTGAGAGGAGCGCAGGAGCCGGGTCTGCACAGCGCTCTCTCTGTCACTGCAGCCTGTTCTCTATACAGTCACAGTGAGAGGAGCGCAGGAGCCGGGTCTGCACAGCGCTCTCACAGTGACTGCAGCCTGTTCTCTATACAGTCACAGTGAGAGGAGCGCAGGAGCCGGGTCTGCACAGCGCTCTCACTGTGACTACAGCCTGTTCTCCATACAGTCACAGTGAGAGGAGCGCAGGAGCCGGGTCTGCACAGCGCTCTCACTGTGACTACAGCCTGTTCTCCATACAGTCACAGTGAGAGGAGCGCAGGAGCCGGGTCTGCACAGCGCTCTTACTGTGACTGCAGCCTGTTCTCTATACAGTCACAGTGAGAGGAGCTCAGGAGCCGGGTCTACACAGCGCTCTCACTGTGACTGCAGCCTGTTCTCTATACAGTCACAGTGAGAGGAGCGCAGGAGCCGGGTCTGCACAGAGCTCTCTCTGTCACTGCAGCCTGTTCTCTATACAGTCACAGTGAGAGGAGCTCAGGAGCCGGGTCTGCACAGAGCTCTCACAGTGACTGCAGCCTGTTCTCTATACAGTCACAGTGAGAGGAGCGCAGGAGCCGGGTCTGCACAGCGCTCTCTCTGTCACTGCAGCCTGTTCTCTATACAGTCACAGTGAGAGGAGCGCAGGAGCCGGGTCTGCACAGCGCTCTCACTGTGACTGCAGCCTGTTCTCTATACAGTCACAGTGAGAGGAGCGCAGTAGCCGGGTCTGCACAGCGCTCTCACTGTGACTGCAGCCTGTTCTCTATACAGTCACAGTGAGAGGAGCGCAGGAGCCGGGTCTGCACAGCGCTCTTACTGTGACTGCAGCCTGTTCTCTATACAGTCACAGTGAGAGGAGCGCAGGAGCCGGGTCTGCACAGCGCTATCACTGTGACTGCAGCCTGTTCTCTATACTGTCACAGTGAGAGGAGCGCAGGAGCCGGGTCTGCACAGCGCTCTCACAGTGACTGCAGCCTGTTCTCTATACAGTCACAGTGAGAGGAGCGCAGGAGCCGGGTCTGCACAGCGCTCTCACAGTGACTGCAGCCTGTCCTCTATACAGTCACAGTGAGAGGAGCACAGGAGCCGGGTCTGCACAGCGCTCTCACAGTGACTGCAGCCTGTTCTCTATACAGTCACAGTGAGAGGAGCGCAGGAGCCGGGTCTGCACAGCGCTCTCTCTGTCACTGCAGCCTGTTCTCTATACAGTCACAGTGAGAGGAGCACAGGAGCCGGGTCTGCACAGCGCTCTCACAGTGACTGCAGCCTGTCCTCTATACAGTCACAGTGAGAGGAGCACAGGAGCCGGGTCTGCACAGCGCTCTCACAGTGACTGCAGCCTGTTCTCTATACAGTCACAGTGAGAGGAGCGCAGGAGCCGGGTCTGCACAGCGCTCTCTCTGTCACTGCAGCCTGTTCTCTATACAGTCACAGTGAGAGGAGCGCAGGAGCCGGGTCTGCACAGCGCTCTCACAGTGACTGCAGCCTGTTCTCTATACAGTCACAGTGAGAGGAGCGCAGGAGCCGGGTCTGCACAGCGCTCTCACTGTGACTGCAGCCTGTTCTCTATACAGTCACAGTGAGAGGAGCGCAGGAGCCGGGTCTGCACAGCGCTCTCACTGTGACTGCAGCCTGTTCTCTATACAGTCACAGTGAGAGGAGCGCAGGAGCCAGGTCTGCACAGCGCTCTCTCTGTCACTGCAGCCTGTTCTCTATACAGTCACAGTGAGAGGAGTGCAGGAGCCGGGTCTGCACAGCGCTCTCACTGTGACTGCAGCCTGTTCTCTATACAGTCACAGTGAGAGGAGCACAGGAGCCGGGTCTGCACAGCGCTCTCACAGTGACTGCAGCCTGTTCTCTATACAGTCACAGTGAGAGGAGCGCAGGAGCCGGGTCTGCACAGCGCTCTCTCTGTCACTGCAGCCTGTTCTCTATACAGTCACAGTGAGAGGAGCGCAGGAGCCGGGTCTGCACAGCGCTCTCACAGTGACTGCAGCCTGTTCTCTATACAGTCACAGTGAGAGGAGCGCAGGAGCCGGGTCTGCACAGCGCTCTCACTGTGACTGCAGCCTGTTCTCTATACAGTCACAGTGAGAGGAGCGCAGGAGCCGGGTCTGCACAGCGCTCTCACTGTGACTGCAGCCTGTTCTCTATACAGTCACAGTGAGAGGAGCGCAGGAGCCAGGTCTGCACAGCGCTCTCTCTGTCACTGCAGCCTGTTCTCTATACAGTCACAGTGAGAGGAGTGCAGGAGCCGGGTCTGCACAGCGCTCTCACTGTGACTGCAGCCTGTTCTCTATACAGTCACAGTGAGAGGAGCGCAGAAGCCCGGTCTGCACAGCGCTCTCACTGTGACTGCAGCCTGTTCTCTATACAGTCACAGTGAGAGGAGCGCAGGAGCCGGGTCTGCACAGCGCTCTCACTGTGACTGCAGCCTGTTCTCTATACAGTCACAGTGAGAGGAGCGCAGGAGCCGGGTCTGCACAGCGCTCTTACTTTGACTGCAGCCTGTTCTCTATACAGTCACAGTGAGAGGAGCGCAGGAGCCGGGTCTGCACAGCGCTCTCACTGTGACTGCAGCCTGTTCTCTATACAGTCACAGTAAGAGGAGCGCAGGAGCCGGGTCTGCACAGCGCTCTCACTGTGACTGCAGCCTGTTCTCTATACAGTCACAGTGAGAGGAGCGCAGGAGCCTGGTCTGCACAGCGCTCTCACTGTGACTGCAGCCTGTTCTCTATACAGTCACAGTGAGAGGAGCGCAGGAGCCGGGTCTGCACAGCGCTCTCACTGTGACTGCAGCCTGTTCTCTATACAGTCACAGTGAGAGGAGCGCAGGAGCCGGGTCTGCACAGCGCTCTCACTGTGACTGCAGCCTGTTCTCTATACAGTCACAGTGAGAGGAGCGCAGGAGCCGGGTCTGCACAGCGCTCTCACTGTGACTACAGCCTGTTCTCCATACAGTCACAGTGAGAGGAGCGCAGGAGCCGGGTCTGCACAGCGCTCTCACTGTGACTGCAGCCTGTTCTCTATACAGTCACAGTGAGAGGAGCTCAGGAGCCGGGTCTGCACAGAGCTCTCACAGTGACTGCAGCCTGTTCTCTATACAGTCACAGTGAGAGGAGCGCAGGAGCCGGGTCTGCACAGCGCTCTCTCTGTCACTGCAGCCTGTTCTCTATACAGTCACAGTGAGAGGAGCGCAGGAGCCGGGTCTGCACAGCGCTCTCACTGTGACTGCAGCCTGTTCTCTATACAGTCACAGTGAGAGGAGCGCAGGAGCCGGGTCTGCACAGCGCTCTCTCTGTCACTGCAGCCTGTTCTCTATACAGTCACAGTGAGAGGAGCGCAGGAGCCGGGTCTGCACAGCGCTCTCACTGTGACTGCAGCCTGTTCTCTATACAGTCACAGTGAGAGGAGCGCAGGAGCCGGGTCTGCACAGCGCTCTCACTGTGACTGCAGCCTGTTCTCTATACGGTCACAGTGAGAGGAGCGCAGGAGCCGGGTCTGCACAGCGCTCTCACAGTGACTGCAGCCTGTTCTCTATACAGTCACAGTGAGAGGAGCGCAGGAGCCGGGTCTGCACAGCGCTCTCACAGTGACTGCAGCCTGTCCTCTATACAGTCACAGTGAGAGGAGCGCAGGAGCCGGGTCTGCACAGCGCTCTCACAGTGACTGCAGCCTGTCCTCTATACAGTCACAGTGAGAGGAGCACAGGAGCCGGGTCTGCACAGCGCTCTCACTGTGACTGCAGCCTGTTCTCTATACAGTCGCAGTGAGAGGAGCGCAGGAGCCGGGTCTGCAAAGCGCTCTCACTGTGACTGCTGCCTGTTCTCTATACAGTCACAGTGAGAGGAGCGCAGGAGCCGGGTCTGCACAGCGCTCTCTCTGTCACTGCAGCCTGTTCTCTATACAGTCACAGTGAGAGGAGCGCAGGAGCCGGGTCTGCACAGCGCTCTCACAGTGACTGCAGCCTGTTCTCTATACAGTCACAGTGAGAGGAGCGCAGGAGCCGGGTCTGCACAGCGCTCTCTCTGTCACTGCAGCCTGTTCTCTATACAGTCACAGTGAGAGGAGCGCAGGAGCCGGGTCTGCACAGCGCTCTCACTGTGACTGCAGCCTGTTCTCTATACAGTCACAGTGAGAGGAGCGCAGGAGCCGGGTCTGCACAGCGCTCTCACTGTGACTGCAGCCTGTTCTCTATACAGTCACAGTGAGAGGAGCGCAGGAGCCCGGTCTGCACAGCGCTCTCACTGTGACTGCAGCCTGTCCTCTATACAGTCACAGTGAGAGGAGCGCAGGAGCCGGGTCTGCACAGCGCTCTTACTGTGACTGCAGCCTGTTCTCTATACAGTCACAGTGAGAGGAGCGCAGGAGCCGGGTCTGCACAGCGCTCTCACTGTGACTGCAGCCTGTTCTCTATACAGTCACAGTAAGAGGAGCGCAGGAGCCGGGTCTGCACAGCGCTCTCACTGTGACTGCAGCCTGTTCTCTATACAGTCACAGTGAGAGGAGCGCAGGAGCCTGGTCTGCACAGCGCTCTCACTGTGACTGCAGCCTGTTCTCTATACAGTCACAGTGAGAGGAGCGCAGGAGCCCGGTCTGCACAGCGCTCTCACTGTGACTGCAGCCTGTTCTCTATACAGTCACAGTGAGAGGAGCGCAGGAGCCGGGTCTGCACAGCGCTCTCACTGTGACTGCAGCCTGTTCTCTATACAGTCACAGTGAGAGGAGCGCAGGAGCCCGGTCTGCACAGCGCTCTCACTGCGACTGCAGCCTGTTCTCTATACAGTCACAGTGAGAGGAGCGCAGGAGCCGGGTCTGCACAGCGCTCTCACTGTGACTGCAGCCTGTTCTCTATACAGTCACAGTGAGAGGAGCGCAGGAGCCCGGTCTGCACAGCGCTCTCACTGCGACTGCAGCCTGTTCTCTATACAGTCACAGTGAGAGGAGCGCAGGAGCCGGGTCTGCACAGCGCTCTCACTGTGACTGCAGCCTGTTCTCTATACAGTCACAGTGAGAGGAGCGCAGGAGCTGGGTCTGCACAGCGCTCTTACTGTGACTGCAGCCTGTTCTCTATACAGTCACAGTGAGAGGAGCGCAGGAGCCGTGTCTGCACAGCGCTCTCACTGTGACTGCAGCCTGTTCTCTATACAGTCACAGTGAGAGGAGCGCAGGAGCCGGGTCTGCACAGCGCTCTCACTGTGACTGCAGCCTGTTCTCTATACAGTCACAGTGAGAGGAGTGCAGGAGCTGGGTCTGCACAGCGCTCTCTCTGTGACTGCAGCCTGTTCTCTATACAGTCACAGTGAGAGGAGTGCAGGAGCCGGGTCTGCACAGCGCTCTCTCTGTGACTGCAGCCTGTTCTCTATACAGTCACAGTGAGAGGAGCGCAGGAGCCGGGTCTGCACAGCGCTCTCACTGTGACTGCAGCCTGTTCTCTATACAGTCACAGTGAGAGGAGCGCAGGAGCCGGGTCTGCACAGCGCTCTCACTGTGACTGCAGCCTGTTCTCTATACAGTCACAGTGAGAGGAGCGCAGGAGCCGGGTCTGCACAGCGCTCTCACTGTGACTGCAACCTGTTCTCTATACAGTCACAGTAAGAGGAGCGCAGGAGCCGGGTCTGCACAGCGCTCTCACTGTGACTGCAGCCTGTTCTCTATACAGACACAGTGAGAGGAGCGCAGGAGCCTGGTCTGCACAGCGCTCTCACTGTGACTGCAGCCTGTTCTCTATACAGTCACAGTGAGAGGAGCGCAGGAGCCGGGTCTGCACAGCGCTCTCACTGTGACTGCAGCCTGTTCTCTATACAGTCACAGTGAGAGGAGCGCAGGAGCCGGGTCTGCACAGCGCTCTCACTGTGACTGCAGCCTGTTCTCTATACAGTCACAGTGAGAGGAGCGCAGGAGCCGGGTCTGCACAGCGCTCTCTCTGTCACTGCAGCCTGTTCTCTATACAGTCACAGTGAGAGGAGCGCAGGAGCCGGGTCAGCACAGCGCTCTCACTGTGACTGCAGCCTGTTCTCTATACAGTCACAGTGAGAGGAGCACAGGAGACGGGTCTGCACAGCGCTCTCTCTGTCACTGCAGCCTGTTCTCTATACAGTCACAGTGAGAGGAGCGCAGGAGCCGGGTCTGCACAGCGCTCTCACTGTGACTGCAGCCTGTTCTCTATACAGTCACAGTGAGAGGAGCGCAGGAGCCGGGTCTGCACAGCGCTCTCTCTGTCACTGCAGCCTGTTCTCTATACAGTCACAGTGAGAGGAGCGCAGGAGCCGGGTCTGCACAGCGCTCTCACTGTGACTGCAGCCTGTTCTCTATACAGTCACAGTGAGAGGAGCGCAGGAGCCGGGTCTGCACAGCGCTCTCACTGTGACTGCAGCCTGTTCTCTATACTGTCACAGTGAGAGGAGCGCAGGAGCCGGGTCTGCACAGCGCTCTCACAGTGAATGCAGCCTGTTCTCTATACAGTCACAGTGAGAGGAGCGCAGGAGCCGGGTCTGCACAGCGCTCTCACAGTGACTGCAGCCTGTCCTCTATACAGTCACAGTGAGAGGAGCACAGGAGCCGGGTCTGCACAGCGCTCTCTCTGTCACTGCAGCCTGTTCTCTATACAGTCACAGTGAGAGGAGCGCAGGAGCCTGGTCTGCACAGCGCTCTCACAGTGACTGCAGCCTGTTCTCTATACAGTCACAGTGAGAGGAGCGCAGGAGCCGGGTCTGCACAGCGCTCTCTCTGTCACTGCAGCCTGTTCTCTATACAGTCACAGTGAGAGGAGCGCAGGAGCCGGGTCTGCACAGCGCTCTCACTGTGACTGCAGCCTGTTCTCTATACAGTCACAGTGAGAGGAGCTCAGGAGCCAGGTCTGCACAGCGCTCTTACTGTGACTGCAGCCTGTTCTCTATACAGTCACAGTGAGAGAAGCGCAGGAGCCGGGTCTGCACAGCGCTGTCACTGTGACTGCAGCCTGTTCTCTATACAGTCACAGTGAGAGGAGCGCAGGAGCCGGGTCTGCACAGCGCTCTCACTGTGACTGCAGCCTGTTCTCTATACAGTCACAGTGAGAGGAGCGCAGGAGCCTGGTCTGCACAGCGCTCTCACTGTGACTGCAGCCTGTTCTCTATACAGTCACAGTGAGAGGAGCGCAGGAGCCGGGTCTGCACAGCGCTCTCACTGTGACTGCAGCCTGTTCTCTATACAGTCACAGTGAGAGGAGCGCAGGAGCCGGGTCTGCACAGCGCTCTCACTGTGACTACAGCCTGTTCTCTATACAGTCACAGTGAGAGGAGCGCAGGAGCCGGGTCTGCACAGCGTCACTGACTGCAGCCTGTTCTCCATACAGTCACAGTGAGAGGAGCGCAGGAGCCGGGTCTACACAGCGCTCTCACTGTGACTGCAGCCTGTTCTCCATACAGTCACAGTGAGAGGAGCGCAGGAGCCGGGTCTGCACAGCGCTCTCACTGTGACTGCAGCCTGTTCTCTATACAGTCACAGTGAGAGGAGCGCAGGAGCCGGGTCTGTACAGCGCTCTTACTGTGACTGCAGCCTGTTCTCTATACAGTCACAGTGAGAGGCGCGCAGGAGCCGGGTCTGCACAGCGCTCTCACTGTGACTGCAGTCTGTTCTCTATACAGTCACAGTGAGAGGAGCGCAGGAGCCGGGTCTGCACAGCGCTCTCACTGTGACTGCAGCCTGTTCTCTATACAGTCACAGTGAGAGGAGCGCAGGAGCCGGGTCTGCACAGCGCTCTCACAGTGACTGCAGCCTGTTCTCTATACAGTCACAGTGAGAGGAGCGCAGGAGCCGGGTCTGCACAGCGCTCTCACTGTGACTGCAGCCTGTTCTCTATACAGTCACAGTGAGAGGAGCGCAGGAGCCGGGTCTGCACAGCGCTCTCTCTGTCACTGCAGCTTGTTCTCTATACAGTCACAGTGAGAGGAGCGCAGGAGCCGGGTCTGCACAGCGCTCTCACTGTGACTGCAGCCTGTTCTCTATACAGTCACAGTGAGAGGAGCGCAGGAGCCCGGTCTGCACAGCGCTCTCTCTGTCACTGCAGCCTGTTCTCTATACAGTCACAGTGAGAGGAGCGCAGGAGCCGGGTCTGCACAGCGCTCTCACTGTGACTGCAGCCTGTTCTCTATACAGTCACAGTGAGAGGAGCGCAGGAGCCGGGTCTGCACAGCGCTCTCACTGTGACTGCAGCCTGTTCTCTATACAGTCACAGTGAGAGGAGCGCAGGAGCCGGGTCTGCACAGCGCTCTCACTGTGACTGCAGCCTGTTCTCTATACAGTCACAGTGAGAAGAGCGCAGGAGCCGGGTCTGCACAGCGCTCTCACTGTGACTGCAGCCTGTTCTCTATACAGTCACAGTGAGAGGAGCGCAGGAGCCGGGTCTGCACAGCGCTCTCACTGTGACTGCAGCCTGTTCTCTATGCAGTCACAGTGAGAGGAGCTCAGGAGCCGGGTCTGCACAGCGCTCTCACTGTGACTGCAGCCTGTTCTCTATGCAGTCACAGTGAGAGGAGCTCAGGAGCCGGGTCTGCACAGCGCTCTCACTGTGACTGCAGCCTGTTCTCTATGCAGTCACAGTGAGAGGAGCGCAGGAGCCGGGTCTGCACAGCGCTCTCACTGTGACTGCAGCCTGTTCTCTATGCAGTCACAGTGAGAGGAGCGCAGGAGCCGGGTCTGCACAGCGCTCTCTCTGTGACTGCAGCCTGTTCTCTATACAGTCACAGTGAGAGGAGCGCAGGAGCCGGGTCTGCACAGCGCTCTCACTGTGACTGCAGCCTGTTCTCTATACAGTCACAGTGAGAGGAGCGCAGGAGCCGGGTCTGTACAGCGCTCTTACTGTGACTGCAGCCTGTTCTCTATACAGTCACAGTGAGAGGAGCGCAGGAGCCGGGTCTGCACAGCGCTCTCACTGTGACTGCAGCCTGTTCTCTATACAGTCACAGTGAGAGGAGCGCAGGAGCCGGGTCTGCACAGCGCTCTCACTGTGACTGCAGCCTGTTCTCTATACAGTCACAGTGAGAGGAGCGCAGGAGCCGGGTCTGCACAGAGCTCTCTCTGTGACTGCAGCCTGTTCTCTATACCGTCACAGTGAGAGGAGCGCAGGAGCCGGGTCTGCACAGCGCTCTCACAGTGACTGCAGCCTGTCCTCTATACAGTCACAGTGAGAGGAGCGCAGGAGCCGGGTCTGCACAGCGCTCTCACTGTGACTGCAGCCTGTTCTCTATACAGTCACAGTGAGAGGAGCGCAGGAGCCGGGTCAGCACAGCGCTCTCACTGTGACTGCAGCCTGTTCTCTATACAGTCACAGTGAGAGGAGCGCAGGAGCCGGGTCTGCACAGCGCTCTCACTGTGACTGCAGCCTGTTCTCTATACAGTCACAGTGAGAGGAGCGCAGGAGCCGGGTCTGCACAGAGCTCTCACTGTGACTGCAGCCTGTTCTCTATACAGTCACAGTGAGAGGAGCGCAGGAGCCGGGTCTGCACAGCGCTCTCACTGTGACTGCAGCCTGTTCTCTATACAGTCACAGTGAGAGGAGCGCAGGAGCCGGGTCAGCACAGCGCTCTCACTGTGACTGCAGCCTGTTCTCTATACAGTCACAGTGAGAGGAGCGCAGGAGCCGGGTCTGCACAGCGCTCTTACTGTGACTGCAGCCTGTTCTCTATACAGTCACAGTGAGAGGAGCGCAGGAGCCGTGTCTGCACAGCGCTCTCACTGTGACTGCAGCCTGTTCTCTATACAGTCACAGTGAGAGGAGCGCAGGAGCCGGGTCTGCACAGCGCTCTCACTGTGACTGCAGCCTGTTCTCTATACAGTCACAGTGAGAGGAGCGCAGGAGCCGGGTCTGCACAGCGCTCTCTCTGTGACTGCAGCCTGTTCTCTATACAGTCACAGTGAGAGGAGTGCAGGAGCCGGGTCTGCACAGCGCTCTCTCTGTGACTGCAGCCTGTTCTCTATACAGTCACAGTGAGAGGAGCGCAGGAGCCGGGTCTGCACAGCGCTCTCACTGTGAATGCAGCCTGTTCTCTATACAGTCACAGTGAGAGGAGTGCAGGAGCCGGGTCTGCACAGCGCTCTCACTGTGACTGCAGCCTGTTCTCTATACAGTCACAGTGAGAAGAGCGCAGGAGCCGGGTCTGCACAGCGCTCTCACTGTGACTGCAGCATGTTCTCTATACAGTCACAGTGAGAGGAGCACAGGAGCCGGGTCTGCACAGCGCTCTCACTGTGACTGCAACCTGTTCTCTATACAGTCACAGTAAGAGGAGCGCAGGAGCCGGGTCTGCACAGCGCTCTCACTGTGACTGCAGCCTGTTCTCTATACAGTCACAGTGAGAGGAGCGCAGTAGCCGTGTCTGCACAGAGCTCTCACTGTGACTGCAGCCTGTTCTCTATACAGTCACAGTGAGAGGAGCGCAGGAGCCGGGTCTGCACAGCGCTCTCTCTGTCACTGCAGCTTGTTCTCTATACAGTCACAGTGAGAGGAGCGCAGGAGCCGGGTCTGCACAGCGCTCTCACTGTGACTGCAGCCTGTTCTCTATACAGTCACAGTGAGAGGAGCGCAGGAGCCCGGTCTGCACAGCGCTCTCTCTGTCACTGCAGCCTGTTCTCTATACAGTCACAGTGAGAGGAGCGCAGGAGCCGGGTCTGCACAGCGCTCTCACTGTGACTGCAGCCTGTTCTCTATACAGTCACAGTGAGAGGAGCGCAGGAGCCGGGTCTGCACAGCGCTCTCACTGTGACTGCAGCCTGTTCTCTATACAGTCACAGTGAGAGGAGCGCAGGAGCCGGGTCTGCACAGCGCTCTCACTGTGACTGCAGCCTGTTCTCTATACAGTCACAGTGAGAAGAGCGCAGGAGCCGGGTCTGCACAGCGCTCTCACTGTGACTGCAGCCTGTTCTCTATACAGTCACAGTGAGAGGAGCGCAGGAGCCGGGTCTGCACAGCGCTCTCACTGTGACTGCAGCCTGTTCTCTATGCAGTCACAGTGAGAGGAGCTCAGGAGCCGGGTCTGCACAGCGCTCTCACTGTGACTGCAGCCTGTTCTCTATGCAGTCACAGTGAGAGGAGCTCAGGAGCCGGGTCTGCACAGCGCTCTCACTGTGACTGCAGCCTGTTCTCTATGCAGTCACAGTGAGAGGAGCGCAGGAGCCGGGTCTGCACAGCGCTCTCACTGTGACTGCAGCCTGTTCTCTATGCAGTCACAGTGAGAGGAGCGCAGGAGCCGGGTCTGCACAGCGCTCTCTCTGTGACTGCAGCCTGTTCTCTATACAGTCACAGTGAGAGGAGCGCAGGAGCCGGGTCTGCACAGCGCTCTCACTGTGACTGCAGCCTGTTCTCTATACAGTCACAGTGAGAGGAGCGCAGGAGCCGGGTCTGTACAGCGCTCTTACTGTGACTGCAGCCTGTTCTCTATACAGTCACAGTGAGAGGAGCGCAGGAGCCGGGTCTGCACAGCGCTCTCACTGTGACTGCAGCCTGTTCTCTATACAGTCACAGTGAGAGGAGCGCAGGAGCCGGGTCTGCACAGCGCTCTCACTGTGACTGCAGCCTGTTCTCTATACAGTCACAGTGAGAGGAGCGCAGGAGCCGGGTCTGCACAGAGCTCTCTCTGTGACTGCAGCCTGTTCTCTATACAGTCACAGTGAGAGGAGCGCAGGAGCCGGGTCTGCACAGCGCTCTCACTGTGACTGCAGCCTGTTCTCTATACAGTCACAGTGAGAGGAGCGCAGGAGCCGGGTCAGCACAGCGCTCTCACTGTGACTGCAGCCTGTTCTCTATACAGTCACAGTGAGAGGAGCGCAGGAGCCGGGTCTGCACAGCGCTCTCACTGTGACTGCAGCCTGTTCTCTATACAGTCACAGTGAGAGGAGCGCAGGAGCCGGGTCTGCACAGAGCTCTCACTGTGACTGCAGCCTGTTCTCTATACAGTCACAGTGAGAGGAGCGCAGGAGCCGGGTCTGCACAGCGCTCTCACTGTGACTGCAGCCTGTTCTCTATACAGTCACAGTGAGAGGAGCGCAGGAGCCGGGTCAGCACAGCGCTCTCACTGTGACTGCAGCCTGTTCTCTATACAGTCACAGTGAGAGGAGCGCAGGAGCCGGGTCTGCACAGCGCTCTTACTGTGACTGCAGCCTGTTCTCTATACAGTCACAGTGAGAGGAGCGCAGGAGCCGTGTCTGCACAGCGCTCTCACTGTGACTGCAGCCTGTTCTCTATACAGTCACAGTGAGAGGAGCGCAGGAGCCGGGTCTGCACAGCGCTCTCACTGTGACTGCAGCCTGTTCTCTATACAGTCACAGTGAGAGGAGCGCAGGAGCCGGGTCTGCACAGCGCTCTCTCTGTGACTGCAGCCTGTTCTCTATACAGTCACAGTGAGAGGAGTGCAGGAGCCGGGTCTGCACAGCGCTCTCTCTGTGACTGCAGCCTGTTCTCTATACAGTCACAGTGAGAGGAGCGCAGGAGCCGGGTCTGCACAGCGCTCTCACTGTGAATGCAGCCTGTTCTCTATACAGTCACAGTGAGAGGAGTGCAGGAGCCGGGTCTGCACAGCGCTCTCACTGTGACTGCAGCCTGTTCTCTATACAGTCACAGTGAGAGGAGCGCAGGAGCCGGGTCTGCACAGCGCTCTCACTGTGACTGCAGCCTGTTCTCTATACAGTCACAGTGAGAAGAGCGCAGGAGCCGGGTCTGCACAGCGCTCTCACTGTGACTGCAGCATGTTCTCTATACAGTCACAGTGAGAGGAGCACAGGAGCCGGGTCTGCACAGCGCTCTCACTGTGACTGCAACCTGTTCTCTATACAGTCACAGTAAGAGGAGCGCAGGAGCCGGGTCTGCACAGCGCTCTCACTGTGACTGCAGCCTGTTCTCTATACAGTCACAGTGAGAGGAGCGCAGGAGCCGTGTCTGCACAGAGCTCTCACTGTGACTGCAGCCTGTTCTCTATACAGTCACAGTGAGAGGAGCGCAGGAGCCGGGTCTGCACAGCGCTCTCACTGTGACTGCAGCCTGTTCTCTATACAGTCACAGTGAGAGGAGCGCAGGAGCCGGGTCTGTACAGCGCTCTCACTGTGACTGCAGCCTGTTCTCTATACAGTCACAGTGAGAGGAGCGCAGGAGCCGGGTCTGCACAGCGCTCTCACTGTGACTGCAGCCTGTTCTCTATACAGTCACAGTGAGAGGAGCGCAGGAGCCGGGTCTGCACAGCGCTCTCTCTGTCACTGCAGCCTGTTCTCTATACAGTCACAGTGAGAGGAGCGCAGGAGCCGGGTCAGCACAGCGCTCTCACTGTGACTGCAGCCTGTTCTCTATACAGTCACAGTGAGAGGAGCACAGGAGACGGGTCTGCACAGCGCTCTCTCTGTCACTGCAGCCTGTTCTCTATACAGTCACAGTGAGAGGAGCGCAGGAGCCGGGTCTGCACAGCACTCTCACTGTGACTGCAGCCTGTTCTCTATACAGTCACAGTGAGAGGAGCGCAGGAGCCGGGTCT
This sequence comes from Phyllobates terribilis, assembly GCF_046119375.1. NCBI lineage: Eukaryota > Metazoa > Chordata > Amphibia > Anura > Dendrobatidae > Phyllobates > Phyllobates terribilis. The sequence continues at coordinate 550,483,023 of NW_027362771.1, read as the reverse complement.
GCACAGCGCTCTCTCTGTCACTGCAGCCTGTTCTCTATACAGTCACAGTGAGAGGAGCGCAGGAGCCGGGTCTGCACAGCGCTCTCACTGTGACTGCAGCCTGTTCTCTATACAGTCACAGTGAGAGGAGCGCAGGAGCCGGGTCTGCACAGCGCTCTCACTGTGACTGCAGCCTGTTCTCTATACTGTCACAGTGAGAGGAGCGCAGGAGCCGGGTCTGCACAGCGCTCTCACAGTGAATGCAGCCTGTTCTCTATACAGTCACAGTGAGAGGAGCGCAGGAGCCGGGTCTGCACAGCGCTCTCACAGTGACTGCAGCCTGTCCTCTATACAGTCACAGTGAGAGGAGCGCAGGAGCCGGGTCTGCACAGCGCTCTCACTGTGACTGCAGCCTGTTCTCTATACAGTCACAGTGAGAGGAGCGCAGGAGCCTGGTCTGCACAGCGCTCTCACAGTGACTGCAGCCTGTTCTCTATACAGTCACAGTAAGAGGAGCGCAGGAGCCGGGTCTGCACAGCGCTCTCTCTGTCACTGCAGCCTGTTCTCTATACAGTCACAGTGAGAGGACCGCAGGAGCCGGGTCTGCACAGCGCTCTCACTGTGACTGCAGCCTGTTCTCTATACAGTCACAGTGAGAGGAGCTCAGGAGCCAGGTCTGCACAGCGCTCTTACTGTGACTGCAGCCTGTTCTCTATACAGTCACAGTGAGAGGAGCGCAGGAGCCGGGTCTGCACAGCGCTCTCACTGTGACTGCAGCCTGTTCTCTATACAGTCACAGTGAGAGGAGCGCAGGAGCCGGGTCTGCACAGCGCTCTCACTGTGACTGCAGCCTGTTCTCTATACAGTCACAGTGAGAGGAACGCAGGAGCCGGGTCTGCACAGCGCTCTCACTGTGACTGCAGCCTGTTCTCCATACAGTCACAGTGAGAGGAGCGCAGGAGCCGGGTCTGCACAGCGCTCTCACTGTGACTGCAGCCTGTTCTCCATACAGTCACAGTGAGAGGAGCGCAGGAGCCGGGTCTGCACAGCGCTCTCACTGTGACTGCAGCCTGTTCTCTATACAGTCACAGTGAGAGGAGCGCAGGAGCCGGGTCTGTACAGCGCTCTTACTGTGACTGCAGCCTGTTCTCTATACAGTCACAGTGAGAGGCGCGCAGGAGCCGGGTCTGCACAGCGCTCTCACTGTGACTGCAGTCTGTTCTCTATACAGTCACAGTGAGAGGAGCGCAGGAGCCGGGTCTGCACAGCGCTCTCACTGTGACTGCAGCCTGTTCTCTATACAGTCACAGTGAGAGGAGCGCAGGAGCCGGGTCTGCACAGCGCTCTCACAGTGACTGCAGCCTGTTCTCTATACAGTCACAGTGAGAGGAGCGCAGGAGCCGGGTCTGCACAGCGCTCTCTCTGTCACTGCAGCATGTTCTCTATACAGTCACAGTGAGAGGAGCGCAGGAGCCGGGTCTGCACAGCGCTCTCACTGTGACTGCAGCCTGTTCTCTATACAGTCACAGTGAGAGGAGCGCAGGAGCCGGGTCTGCACAGCGCTCTCTCTGTCACTGCAGCCTGTTCTCTATACAGTCACAGTGAGAGGAGCGCAGGAGCCGGGTCTGCACAGCGCTCTCACTGTGACTGCAGCCTGTTCTCTATACAGTCACAGTGAGAGGAGCGCAGGAGCCGGGTCTGCACAGCGCTCTCACTGTGACTGCAGCCTGTTCTCTATACAGTCACAGTGAGAAGAGCGCAGGAGCCGGGTCTGCACAGCGCTCTCACTGTGACTGCAGCCTGTTCTCTATACAGTCACAGTGAGAAGAGCGCAGGAGCCGGGTCTGCACAGCGCTCTCACTGTGACTGCAGCCTGTTCTCTATACAGTCACAGTGAGAGGAGCGCAGGAGCCGGGTCTGCACAGCGCTCTCACTGTGACTGCAGCCTGTTCTCTATACCGTCACAGTGAGAGGAGCGCAGGAGCCGGGTCTGCACAGCGCTCTCACTGTGACTGCAGCCTGTTCTCTATACAGTCACAGTGAGAGGAGCGCAGGAGCCGGGTCTGCACAGCGCTCTCACTGTGAATGCAGCCTGTTCTCTATACAGTCACAGTGAGAGGAGCGCAGGAGCCGGGTCTGCACAGCGCTCTCACTGTGACTGCAGCCTGTTCTCTATGCAGTCACAGTGAGAGGAGAGCAGGAGCCGGGTCTGCACAGCGCTCTCTCTGTGACTGCAGCCTGTTCTCTATACAGTCACAGTGAGAGGAGCGCAGGAGCCGGGTCTGCACAGCGCTCTCACTGTGACTGCAGCCTGTTCTCTATACAGTCACAGTGAGAGGAGCGCAGGAGCCGGGTCTGCACAGCGCTCTCACTGTGACTGCAGCCTGTTCTCTATACAGTCACAGTGAGAGGAGCGCAGGAGCCGGGTCTGTACAGCGCTCTTACTGTGACTGCAGCCTGTTCTCTATACAGTCACAGTGAGAGGAGCGCAGGAGCCGGGTCTGCACAGCGCTCTCACTGTGACTGCAGCCTGTTCTCTATACAGTCACAGTGAGAGGAGCGCAGGAGCCGGGTCTGCACAGCGCTCTCACTGTGACTGCAGCCTGTTCTCTATACAGTCACAGTGAGAGGAGCGCAGGAGCCGGGTCTGCACAGAGCTCTCTCTGTGACTGCAGCCTGTTCTCTATACAGTCACAGTGAGAGGAGCGCAGGAGCCGGGTCTGCACAGCGCTCTCACTGTGACTGCAGCCTGTTCTCTATACAGTCACAGTGAGAGGAGCGCAGGAGCCGGGTCAGCACAGCGCTCTCACTGTGACTGCAGCCTGTTCTCTATACAGTCACAGTGAGAGGAGCGCAGGAGCCGGGTCTGCACAGCGCTCTCACTGTGACTGCAGCCTGTTCTCTATACAGTCACAGTGAGAGGAGCGCAGGAGCCGGGTCTGCACAGCGCTCTCACTGTGACTGCAGTCTGTTCTCTATACAGTCACAGTGAGAGGAGCGCAGGAGCCGGGTCTGCACAGAGCTCTCACTGTGACTGCAGCCTGTTCTCTATACAGTCACAGTGAGAGGAGCGCAGGAGCCGGGTCTGCACAGCGCTCTCACTGTGACTGCAGCCTGTTCTCTATACAGTCACAGTGAGAGGAGCGCAGGAGCCGGGTCAGCACAGCGCTCTCACTGTGACTGCAGCCTGTTCTCTATACAGTCACAGTGAGAGGAGCGCAGGAGCCGGGTCTGCACAGCGCTCTCACTGTGACTGCAGCCTGTTCTCTATACAGTCACAGTGAGAGGAGCGCAGGAGCCGGGTCTGCACAGCGCTCTCACTGTGACTGCAGCCTGTTCTCTATGCAGTCACAGTGAGAGGAGCTCAGGAGCCGGGTCTGCACAGCGCTCTCACTGTGACTGCAGCCTGTTCTCTATGCAGTCACAGTGAGAGGAGCTCAGGAGCCGGGTCTGCACAGCGCTCTCACTGTGACTGCAGCCTGTTCTCTATGCAGTCACAGTGAGAGGAGCGCAGGAGCCGGGTCTGCACAGCGCTCTCACTGTGACTGCAGCCTGTTCTCTATGCAGTCACAGTGAGAGGAGCGCAGGAGCCGGGTCTGCACAGCGCTCTCTCTGTGACTGCAGCCTGTTCTCTATACAGTCACAGTGAGAGGAGCGCAGGAGCCGGGTCTGCACAGCGCTCTCACTGTGACTGCAGCCTGTTCTCTATACAGTCACAGTGAGAGGAGCGCAGGAGCCGGGTCTGTACAGCGCTCTTACTGTGACTGCAGCCTGTTCTCTATACAGTCACAGTGAGAGGAGCGCAGGAGCCGGGTCTGCACAGCGCTCTCACTGTGACTGCAGCCTGTTCTCTATACAGTCACAGTGAGAGGAGCGCAGGAGCCGGGTCTGCACAGCGCTCTCACTGTGACTGCAGCCTGTTCTCTATACAGTCACAGTGAGAGGAGCGCAGGAGCCGGGTCTGCACAGAGCTCTCTCTGTGACTGCAGCCTGTTCTCTATACAGTCACAGTGAGAGGAGCGCAGGAGCCGGGTCTGCACAGCGCTCTCACTGTGACTGCAGCCTGTTCTCTATACAGTCACAGTGAGAGGAGCGCAGGAGCCGGGTCAGCACAGCGCTCTCACTGTGACTGCAGCCTGTTCTCTATACAGTCACAGTGAGAGGAGCGCAGGAGCCGGGTCTGCACAGCGCTCTCACTGTGACTGCAGCCTGTTCTCTATACAGTCACAGTGAGAGGAGCGCAGGAGCCGGGTCTGCACAGAGCTCTCACTGTGACTGCAGCCTGTTCTCTATACAGTCACAGTGAGAGGAGCGCAGGAGCCGGGTCTGCACAGCGCTCTCACTGTGACTGCAGCCTGTTCTCTATACAGTCACAGTGAGAGGAGCGCAGGAGCCGGGTCAGCACAGCGCTCTCACTGTGACTGCTGCCTGTTCTCTATACAGTCACAGTGAGAGGAGCGCAGGAGCCGGGTCTGCACAGCGCTCTTACTGTGACTGCAGCCTGTTCTCTATACAGTCACAGTGAGAGGAGCGCAGGAGCCGTGTCTGCACAGCGCTCTCACTGTGACTGCAGCCTGTTCTCTATACAGTCACAGTGAGAGGAGAGCAGAAGCCGGGTCTGTACAGCGCTCTCACTGTGACTGCAGCCTGTTCTCTATACAGTCACAGTGAGAGGAGCGCAGGAGCCGGGTCTGCACAGCGCTCTCACTGTGACTGCAGCCTGTTCTCTATACAGTCACAGTGAGAGGAGCGCAGGAGCCGGGTCTGCACAGCGCTCTCTCTGTGACTGCAGCCTGTTCTCTATACAGTCACAGTGAGAGGAGCGCAGGAGCCGGGTCTGCACAGCGCTCTCTCTGTGACTGCAGCCTGTTCTCTATACAGTCACAGTGAGAGGAGCGCAGGAGCCGGGTCTGCACAGCGCTCTCACTGTGAATGCAGCCTGTTCTCTATACAGTCACAGTGAGAGGAGTGCAGGAGCCGGGTCTGCACAGCGCTCTCACTGTGACTGCAGCCTGTTCTCTATACAGTCACAGTGAGAGGAGCGCAGGAGCCGGGTCTGCACAGCGCTCTCACTGTGACTGCAGCCTGTTCTCTATACAGTCACAGTGAGAAGAGCGCAGGAGCCGGGTCTGCACAGCGCTCTCACTGTGACTGCAGCATGTTCTCTATACAGTCACAGTGAGAGGAGCACAGGAGCCGGGTCTGCACAGCGCTCTCACTGTGACTGCAACCTGTTCTCTATACAGTCACAGTAAGAGGAGCGCAGGAGCCGGGTCTGCACAGCGCTCTCACTGTGACTGCAGCCTGTTCTCTATACAGTCACAGTGAGAGGAGCGCAGGAGCCGTGTCTGCACAGAGCTCTCACTGTGACTGCAGCCTGTTCTCTATACAGTCACAGTGAGAGGAGCGCAGGAGCCGGGTCTGCACAGCGCTCTCACTGTGACTGCAGCCTGTTCTCTATACAGTCACAGTGAGAGGAGCGCAGGAGCCGGGTCTGTACAGCGCTCTCACTGTGACTGCAGCCTGTTCTCTATACAGTCACAGTGAGAGGAGCGCAGGAGCCTGGTCTGCACAGCGCTCTCACTGTGACTGCAGCCTGTTCTCTATACAGTCACAGTGAGAGGAGCGCAGGAGCCGGGTCTGCACAGCGCTCTCACTGTGACTGCAGCCTGTTCTCTATACAGTCACAGTGAGAGGAGCGCAGGAGCCGGGTCTGCACAGCGCTCTCTCTGTCACTGCAGCCTGTTCTCTATACAGTCACAGTGAGAGGAGCGCAGGAGCCGGGTCAGCACAGCGCTCTCACTGTGACTGCAGCCTGTTCTCTATACAGTCACAGTGAGAGGAGCACAGGAGACGGGTCTGCACAGCGCTCTCTCTGTCACTGCAGCCTGTTCTCTATACAGTCACAGTGAGAGGAGCGCAGGAGCCGGGTCTGCACAGCACTCTCACTGTGACTGCAGCCTGTTCTCTATACAGTCACAGTGAGAGGAGCGCAGGAGCCGGGTCTGCACAGCGCTCTCTCTGTCACTGCAGCCTGTTCTCTATACAGTCACAGTGAGAGGAGCGCAGGAGCCGGGTCTGCACAGCGCTCTCACTGTGAATGCAGCCTGTTCTCTATACAGTCACAGTGAGAGGAGTGCAGGAGCCGGGTCTGCACAGCGCTCTCACTGTGACTGCAGCCTGTTCTCTATACAGTCACAGTGAGAGGAGCGCAGGAGCCGGGTCTGCACAGCGCTCTCACTGTGACTGCAGCCTGTTCTCTATACAGTCACAGTGAGAAGAGCGCAGGAGCCGGGTCTGCACAGCGCTCTCACTGTGACTGCAGCATGTTCTCTATACAGTCACAGTGAGAGGAGCACAGGAGCCGGGTCTGCACAGCGCTCTCACTGTGACTGCAACCTGTTCTCTATACAGTCACAGTAAGAGGAGCGCAGGAGCCGGGTCTGCACAGCGCTCTCACTGTGACTGCAGCCTGTTCTCTATACAGTCACAGTGAGAGGAGCGCAGGAGCCGTGTCTGCACAGAGCTCTCACTGTGACTGCAGCCTGTTCTCTATACAGTCACAGTGAGAGGAGCGCAGGAGCCGGGTCTGCACAGCGCTCTCACTGTGACTGCAGCCTGTTCTCTATACAGTCACAGTGAGAGGAGCGCAGGAGCCGGGTCTGTACAGCGCTCTCACTGTGACTGCAGCCTGTTCTCTATACAGTCACAGTGAGAGGAGCGCAGGAGCCTGGTCTGCACAGCGCTCTCACTGTGACTGCAGCCTGTTCTCTATACAGTCACAGTGAGAGGAGCGCAGGAGCCGGGTCTGCACAGCGCTCTCACTGTGACTGCAGCCTGTTCTCTATACAGTCACAGTGAGAGGAGCGCAGGAGCCGGGTCTGCACAGCGCTCTCTCTGTCACTGCAGCCTGTTCTCTATACAGTCACAGTGAGAGGAGCGCAGGAGCCGGGTCAGCACAGCGCTCTCACTGTGACTGCAGCCTGTTCTCTATACAGTCACAGTGAGAGGAGCACAGGAGACGGGTCTGCACAGCGCTCTCTCTGTCACTGCAGCCTGTTCTCTATACAGTCACAGTGAGAGGAGCGCAGGAGCCGGGTCTGCACAGCACTCTCACTGTGACTGCAGCCTGTTCTCTATACAGTCACAGTGAGAGGAGCGCAGGAGCCGGGTCTGCACAGCGCTCTCTCTGTCACTGCAGCCTGTTCTCTATACAGTCACAGTGAGAGGAGCGCAGGAGCCGGGTCTGCACAGCGCTCTCACTGTGACTGCAGCCTGTTCTCTATACAGTCACAGTGAGAGGAGCGCAGGAGCCGGGTCTGCACAGCGCTCTCACTGTGACTGCAGCCTGTTCTCTATACTGTCACAGTGAGAGGAGCGCAGGAGCCGGGTCTGCACAGCGCTCTCACAGTGAATGCAGCCTGTTCTCTATACAGTCACAGTGAGAGGAGCGCAGGAGCCGGGTCTGCACAGCGCTCTCACAGTGACTGCAGCCTGTCCTCTATACAGTCACAGTGAGAGGAGCACAGGAGCCGGGTCTGCACAGCGCTCTCACTGTGACTGCAGCCTGTTCTCTATACAGTCACAGTGAGAGGAGCGCAGGAGCCTGGTCTGCACAGCGCTCTCACAGTGACTGCAGCCTGTTCTCTATACAGTCACAGTAAGAGGAGCGCAGGAGCCGGGTCTGCACAGCGCTCTCTCTGTCACTGCAGCCTGTTCTCTATACAGTCACAGTGAGAGGACCGCAGGAGCCGGGTCTGCACAGCGCTCTCACTGTGACTGCAGCCTGTTCTCTATACAGTCACAGTGAGAGGAGCTCAGGAGCCAGGTCTGCACAGCGCTCTTACTGTGACTGCAGCCTGTTCTCTATACAGTCACAGTGAGAGGAGCGCAGGAGCCGGGTCTGCACAGCGCTCTCACTGTGACTGCAGCCTGTTCTCTATACAGTCACAGTGAGAGGAGCGCAGGAGCCGGGTCTGCACAGCGCTCTCACTGTGACTGCAGCCTGTTCTCTATACAGTCACAGTGAGAGGAACGCAGGAGCCGGGTCTGCACAGCGCTCTCACTGTGACTGCAGCCTGTTCTCCATACAGTCACAGTGAGAGGAGCGCAGGAGCCGGGTCTGCACAGCGCTCTCACTGTGACTGCAGCCTGTTCTCCATACAGTCACAGTGAGAGGAGCGCAGGAGCCGGGTCTGCACAGCGCTCTCACTGTGACTGCAGCCTGTTCTCTATACAGTCACAGTGAGAGGAGCGCAGGAGCCGGGTCTGTACAGCGCTCTTACTGTGACTGCAGCCTGTTCTCTATACAGTCACAGTGAGAGGCGCGCAGGAGCCGGGTCTGCACAGCGCTCTCACTGTGACTGCAGTCTGTTCTCTATACAGTCACAGTGAGAGGAGCGCAGGAGCCGGGTCTGCACAGCGCTCTCACTGTGACTGCAGCCTGTTCTCTATACAGTCACAGTGAGAGGAGCGCAGGAGCCGGGTCTGCACAGCGCTCTCACAGTGACTGCAGCCTGTTCTCTATACAGTCACAGTGAGAGGAGCGCAGGAGCCGGGTCTGCACAGCGCTCTCTCTGTCACTGCAGCTTGTTCTCTATACAGTCACAGTGAGAGGAGCGCAGGAGCCGGGTCTGCACAGCGCTCTCACTGTGACTGCAGCCTGTTCTCTATACAGTCACAGTGAGAGGAGCGCAGGAGCCGGGTCTGCACAGCGCTCTCTCTGTCACTGCAGCCTGTTCTCTATACAGTCACAGTGAGAGGAGCGCAGGAGCCGGGTCTGCACAGCGCTCTCACTGTGACTGCAGCCTGTTCTCTATACAGTCACAGTGAGAGGAGCGCAGGAGCCGGGTCTGCACAGCGCTCTCACTGTGACTGCAGCCTGTTCTCTATGCAGTCACAGTGAGAGGAGAGCAGGAGCCGGGTCTGCACAGCGCTCTCTCTGTGACTGCAGCCTGTTCTCTATACAGTCACAGTGAGAGGAGCGCAGGAGCCGGGTCTGCACAGCGCTCTCACTGTGACTGCAGCCTGTTCTCTATACAGTCACAGTGAGAGGAGCGCAGGAGCCGGGTCTGCACAGCGCTCTCACTGTGACTGCAGCCTGTTCTCTATACAGTCACAGTGAGAGGAGCGCAGGAGCCGGGTCTGTACAGCGCTCTTACTGTGACTGCAGCCTGTTCTCTATACAGTCACAGTGAGAGGAGCGCAGGAGCCGGGTCTGCACAGCGCTCTCACTGTGACTGCAGCCTGTTCTCTATACAGTCACAGTGAGAGGAGCGCAGGAGCCGGGTCTGCACAGCGCTCTCACTGTGACTGCAGCCTGTTCTCTATACAGTCACAGTGAGAGGAGCGCAGGAGCCGGGTCTGCACAGAGCTCTCTCTGTGACTGCAGCCTGTTCTCTATACAGTCACAGTGAGAGGAGCGCAGGAGCCGGGTCTGCACAGCGCTCTCACTGTGACTGCAGCCTGTTCTCTATACAGTCACAGTGAGAGGAGCGCAGGAGCCGGGTCAGCACAGCGCTCTCACTGTGACTGCAGCCTGTTCTCTATACAGTCACAGTGAGAGGAGCGCAGGAGCCGGGTCTGCACAGCGCTCTCACTGTGACTGCAGCCTGTTCTCTATACAGTCACAGTGAGAGGAGCGCAGGAGCCGGGTCTGCACAGCGCTCTCACTGTGACTGCAGTCTGTTCTCTATACAGTCACAGTGAGAGGAGCGCAGGAGCTGGGTCTGCACAGCGCTCTCACTGTGACTGCAGCCTGTTCTCTATACAGTCACAGTGAGAGGAGCGCAGGAGCCGGGTCTGCACAGAGCTCTCACTGTGACTGCAGCCTGTTCTCTATACAGTCACAGTGAGAGGAGCGCAGGAGCCGGGTCTGCACAGCGCTCTCACTGTGACTGCAGCCTGTTCTCTATACAGTCACAGTGAGAGGAGCGCAGGAGCCGGGTCTGCACAGCGCTCTCACTGTGACTGCAGCCTGTTCTCTATACAGTCACAGTGAGAGGAGCGCAGGAGCCGGGTCTGCACAGCGCTCTCACTGTGACTGCAGCCTGTTCTCTATACAGTCACAGTGAGAGGAGCGCAGGAGCCGGGTCTGCACAGAGCTCTCTCTGTGACTGCAGCCTGTTCTCTATACAGTCACAGTGAGAGGAGCGCAGGAGCCGGGTCAGCACAGCGCTCTCACTGTGACTGCAGCCTGTTCTCTATACAGTCACAGTGAGAGGAGCGCAGGAGCCGGGTCTGCACAGCGCTCTCACTGTGACTGCAGCCTGTTCTCTATACAGTCACAGTGAGAGGAGCGCAGGAGCCGGGTCTGCACAGAGCTCTCACTGTGACTGCAGCCTGTTCTCTATACAGTCACAGTGAGAGGAGCGCAGGAGCCGGGTCTGCACAGCGCTCTCACTGTGACTGCAGCCTGTTCTCTATACAGTCACAGTGAGAGCGCTGTGCAGACCCGACTGCTGCACTCCTGTCACAGTGACAGTATATTTACAGAACAGGCTGCAGTCAGTGAGAGCGCTGTGCAGACCCGGCTCCTGCGCTCCTCTCACTGTGACTGTATGGAGAACAGGCTGCAGTCACAGTGAGAGCGCTGTGCAGACCCGGCTCCTGCGCTCCTCTCACTGTGACTGTATAGAGAACAGGCTGCAGTCACAGTGAGAGCCCTGTGCAGACCCGGCTCCTGCGCTCCTCTCACTGTGACAGTATAGTTACAGAACAGGCTGCAGTCACAGAGAGAGCGCTGTGCAGACCCGGCTCCTGCGCTCCTCTCACTGTAACTGTATAGAGAACAGGCTGCAGTCACAGTGAGAGCTCTGTGCAGACCCGGCTCCTGCGCTCCTCTCACTGTGACTGTATAGAGAACAGGCTGCAGTCACAGTGAGAGCGCTGTGCAGACCCGGCTTCTGCTCTCCTCTCACTGTGACTGTATAGAGAACAGGCTGCAGTCACAGTGAGAGCGCTGCGCAGACCCGGCTCCTGCGCTCCTCTCACTGTGACTGTATAGAGAACAGGCTGCAGTCACAGTGAGAGCTCTGTGCAGACACGGCTCCTGCGCTCCTCTCACTGTGACTGTATAGAGAACAGGCTGCAGTCACAGTGAGAGCGCTGTGCAGACCCGGCTCCTGCGCTCCTCTCACTGTGACTGTATAGAGAACAGGCTGCAGTCACAGTGAGAGCGCTGTGCAGACCCGGCTCCTGCGCTCCTCTAACTGTGACTGTATAGAGAACAGGCTGCAGTCACAGTGAGAGCGCTGTGCAGACCCGGCTCCTGCGCTCCTCTCACTGTGACTGTATAGAGAACAGGCTGCAGTCACAGTGAGAGCGCTGTGCAGACCCGGCTCCTGCGCTCCTCTCACTGTGACTGTATAGAGAACAGGCTGCAGTCATAGTGAGAGCGCTGTGCAGACCCGGCTCGTGCGCTCCTCTCACTGTGACTGTATGGAGAACAGGCTGCAGTCACAGTGAGAGCGCTGTGCAGACCCGGCTCCTGCGCTCCTCTCACTGTGACTGTATAGAGAACAGGCTGCAGTCACAGTGAGAGCGCTGTGCAGACCCGGCTCCTGCGCTCCTCTCACTGTAACTGTATAGAGAACAGGCTGCAGTCACAGTGAGAGCTCTGTGCAGACCCGGCTCCTGCGCTCCTCTCACTGTGACTGTATAGAGAACAGGCTGCAGTCACAGTGAGAGCGCTGTGCAGACCCGGCTCCTGCTCTCCTCTCACTGTGACTGTATAGAGAACAGGCTGCAGTCACAGTGAGAGCGCTGTGCAGACCCGGCTCCTGCGCTCCTCTCACTGTGGCTGTATAGAGAACAGGCTGCAGTCACAGTGAGAGCGCTTTTCAGACCCGGCTCCTGCTCTCCTCTCACTGTGACTGTATAGAGAACAGGCTGCAGTCACAGTGAGAGCGCTCTGCAGACCCGGCTCCTGCGCTCCCTCACTGTGGCTGTATAGAGAACAGGCTGCAGTCACAGTGAGAGCGCTGTGCAGACCCGGCTCCTGCGCTCCTCTCACTGTGACTGTATAGAGAACAGGCTGCAGTCACAGTGAGAGCGCTGTGCAGACCCGGCTCCTGCGCTCCTCTCACTGTGACTGTATAGAGAGCAGGCTGCAGTCACAGTGAGAGCGCTGTGCAGACTCGGCTCCTGCGCTCCTCTCACTGTGACTGTATAGAGAACAGGCTGCAGTCACAGTGAGAGCGCTGTGCAGACCCGGCTCCTGTGCTCCTCTCACTGTGACTGTATAGAGAACAGGCTGCAGTCACAGTGAGAGCGCTGTGCAGACCCGGCTCCTGCGCTCCTTCCTCTCACTGTGACTGTATAGAGAACAGGCTGCAGTCACAGTGAGAGCGCTGTGCAGACCCGGCTCCTGCGCTCCTCTCACTGTGACTGTATAGAGAACAGGCTGCAGTCACAGTGAGAGCGCTGTGCAGACCCGGCTCCTGCGCTCCTCTCACTGTGACTGTATAGAGAACAGGCAGCAGTCACAGAGGGAGCGCTGTGCAGACCCGGCTCCTGCGCTCCTCTCACTGTGACTGTATAGAGAGCAGGCTGCAGTCACAGTGAGAGCGCTGTGCAGACCCGGCTCCTGCGCTCCTCTCACTGTGACTGTATAGAGAACAGGCTGCAGTCACAGAGAGAACGCTGTGCAGACCCGGCTCCTGCGCTCCTCTCACTGACTGTATAGAGAGCAGGCTGCAGTCACAGTGAGAGCGCTATGCAGACCCGGCTCCTGCGCTCCTCTCACTGTGACTGTATAGAGAGCAGGCTGCAGTCACAGTGAGAGCGCTGTGCAGACCCGGCTCCTGCGCTCCTCTCACTGTGACTGTATAGAGAACAGGCTGCAGTCACAGTGAGAGCTCTGTGCAGACCCGGCTCCTGCGCTCCTCTCACTGTGACTGTATAGAGAACAGGCTGCAGTCACAGTGAGAGCGCTGTGCAGACCCGGCTCCTGCTCTCCTCTCACTGTGACTGTACAGAGAACAGGCTGCAGTCACAGTGAGAGCGCTGTGCAGACCCGGCTCCTGCGCTCCTCTCACTGTGACTGTATAGAGAACAGGCTGCAGTCACAGTGAGAGCGCTGTGTAGACCCGGCTCCTGAGCTCCTCTCACTGTGACTGTATAGAGAACAGGCTGCAGTCACAGTGAGAGCGCTGTGCAGACCCGGCTCCTGCGCTCCTCTCACTGTGACTGTATAGAGAACAGGCTGCAGTCACAGTGAGAGCGCTGTGCAGACCCGGCTCCTGTGCTCCTCTCACTGTGACTGTATAGAGGACAGGCTGCAGTCACAGTGAGAGCGCTGTGCAGACCCGGCTCCTGCGCTCCTCTCACTGTGACTGTATAGAGGACAGGCTGCAGTCACAGTGAGAGCGCTGTGCAGACCCGCCTCCTGTGCTCCTCTCACTGTGACTGTATAGAGAACAGGCTGCAGTCACAGTGAGAGCGCTGTGCAGACCCGGCTCCTGAGGTCCTCTCACTGTGACTGTATAGAGAACAGGCTGCAGTCACAGTGAGAGCGCTGTGCAGACCCGGCTCCTGCGCTCCTCTCACTGTGACTGTATAGAGAACAGGCTGCAGTCACAGTGAGAGCGCTGTGCAGACCCGGCTTCTGCGCTCCTCTCACTGTGACTGTATAGAGAACAGGCTGCAGTCACAGTGAGAGCGCTGTGCAGACCCGGCTCCTGCGCTTCTCTCACTGTGACTGTATAGAGAACAGGCTGCAGTCACAGTGAGAGCGCAGTGCAGACCCGGCTCCTGCGCTCCTCTCACTGTGACTGTATAGAGAACAGGCTGCAGTCACAGTGAGAGCGCTGTGCAGACCCGGCTCCTGCGCTCCTCTCACTGTGACTGTATAGAGAACAGGCTGCAGTCACAGTGAGAGCGCTGTGCAGACCCGGCTCCTGTGCTCCTCTCACTGTGACTGTATAGAGAACAGGCTGCAGTCACAGTGAGAGCCCTGTGCAGACCCGGCTCCTGCGCTCCTCTCACTGTGACTGTATAGAGAACAGGCTGCAGTCACAGTGAGAGCGCTGTGCAGACCCGGCTCCTGCGCTCCTCTCACTGTGACTGTATAGAGAACAGGCTGCAGTCACTGTGCGAGCGCTGTGCAGACCCGGCTCCTGCGCTCCTCTCACTGTGACTGTATAGAGAACAGGCTGCAGTCACAGTGAGAGCGCTGTGCAGACCCGGCTCCTGCGCTCCTCTCACTGTGACTGTATAGAGAACAGGCTGCAGTCACAGTGAGAGCGCTGTGCAGACCCGGCTCCTGCGCTCCTCTCACTGTGACTGTATAGAGAACAGGCTGCAGTCACAGTGAGAGCGCTGTGCAGACCCGGCTCCTGCGCTCCTCTCACTGTGACTGTATAGAGAACAGGCTGCAGTCACAGTGAGAGCGCTGTGCAGACCCGGCTCCTGCGCTCCTCTCACTGTGACTGTATAGAGGACAGGCTGCAGTCACAGTGAGAGCGCTGTGCAGACCCGCCTCCTGTGCTCCTCTCACTGTGACTGTATAGAGAACAGGCTGCAGTCACAGTGAGAGCGCTGTGCAGACCCGGCTCCTGCCCTCCTCTCACTGTGACTGTATAGAGAACAGGCTGCAGTCACAGTGAGAGCGCTGTGCAGACCCGGCTCCTGCGCTCCTCTCACTGTGACTGTATAGAGAACAGGCTGCAGTCACAGTGAGAGCGCTGTGCAGACCCGGCTCCTGAGGTCCTCTCACTGTGACTGTATAGAGAACAGGCTGCAGTCACAGTGAGAGCGCTGTGCAGACCCGGCTCCTGCGCTCCTCTCACTGTGACTGTATAGAGAACAGGCTGCAGTCACAGTGAGAGCGCTGTGCAGACCCGGCTTCTGCGCTCCTCTCACTGTGACTGTATAGAGAACAGGCTGCAGTCACAGTGAGAGCGCTGTGCAGACCCGGCTCCTGCGCTTCCTCTCACTGTGACTGTATAGAGAACAGGCTGCAGTCACAGTGAGAGCGCTGTGCAGACCCGGCTCCTGCGCTCCTCTCACTGTGACTGTATAGAGAACAGGCTGCAGTGACAGTGAGAGCGCTGTGCAGACCCGGCTCCTGAGCTCCTCTCACTGTGACTGTATAGAGAACAGGCTGCAGTCATAGTGAGAGCGCTGTGCAGACCCAGCTCCTGCGCTCCTCTCACTGTGACTGTATAGAGAACAGGCTGCAGTCACAGTGAGAGCGCTGTGCAGACCAGGCTCCTGCGCTCCTCTCACTGTGACTGTATAGAGAACAGGCTGCAGTCACAGTGAGAGCGCTGTGCAGACCCGGCTCCTGAGCTCCTCTCACTGTGACTGTATAGAGAACAGGCTGCAGTCATAGTGAGAGCGCTGTGCAGACCCGGCTCCTGCGCTCCTCTCACTGTGACTGTATAGAGAACAGGCTGCAGTCACAGTGAGAGCGCTGTGCAGACCAGGCTCCTGCGCTCCTCTCACTGTGACTGTATAGAGAACAGGCTGCAGTCACAGTGAGAGCGCTGTGCAGACCCGGCTCCTGCGCTCCTCTCACTGTGACTGTATAGAGAACAGGCTGCAGTCACAGAGAGAGCGCTGTGCAGACCCGGCTCCTGCGCTCCTCTCACTGTGACTGTATAGAGAACAGGCTGCAGTCACAGTGAGCGCTGTGCAGACCCGGCTCCTGCGCTCCTCTCACTGTGACTGTATAGAGAACAGGCTGCAGTCACAGTGAGAGCGCTGTGCAGACCCGGCTCCTGCGCTCCTCTCACTGTGACTGTATAGAGAACAGGCTGCAGTCACAGTGAGAGCGCTGTGCAGACCAGGCTCCTGCGCTCCTCTCACTGTGACTGTATAGAGAACAGGCTGCAGTCACAGAGAGAGCGCTGTGCAGACCCGGCTCCTGCGCTCCTCTCACTGTGACTGTATAGAGAACAGGCTGCTGTCACAGTGAGAGCGCTGTGCAGACCCGGCTCCTGCGCTCCTCTCACTGTGACTGTATAGAGAACAGGCTGCAGTCACAGTGAGAGCGCTGTGCAGACCCGGCTCCTGCGCTCCTCTCACTGTGACTGTATAGAGAACAGGCTGCAGTCACAGAGAGAGCGCTGTGCAGACCCGGCTCCTGCGCTCCTCTCACTGTGACTGTATAGAGAACAGGCAGCAGTGACAGTGAGAGCGCTGTGCAGACCCGGCTCCTGCGCTCCTCTCACTGTGACTGTATAGAGAACAGGCAGCAGTCACAGTGAGCGCTGTGCAGACCCGGCTCCTGCGCTCCTCTCACTGTGACTGTATAGAGAACAGGCTGCAGTCACAGTGAGAGCGCTGTGCAGACCCGGCTCCTGCGCTCCTCTCACTGTGACTGTATAGAGAACAGGCTGCAGTCACAGTGAGTGCTGTGCAGACCCGGCTCCTGCGCTCCTCTCACTGTGACTGTATAGAGAACAGGTTGCAGTCACAGTGAGAGCGCTGTGCAGACCCGGCTCCTGCGCTCCTCTCACTGTGACTGTATAGAGGACAGGCTGCAGTCACAGTGAGAGCTCTGTGTAGACCCGGCTCCTGCGCTCCTCTCACTGTGACTGTATAGAGAACAGGCTGCAGTCACAGTAAGAGCGCTGTGCAGACCCGGCTCCTGCGCTCCTCTCACTGTAACTGTATAGAGAACAGGCTGCAGTCACAGTGAGAGCGCTGTGCAGACACGGCTCCTGCTCTCCTCTCACTGTGACTGTATAGAGAACAGGCTGCAGTCACAGTGAGAGCGCTGTGCAGACCCGGCTCCTGAGGTCCTCTCACTGTGACTGTATAGAGAACAGGCTGCAGTCACAGTGAGAGCGCTGTGCAGACCCGGCTCCTGCGCTCCTCTCACTGTGACTGTATAGAGGACAGGCTGCAGTCACAGTGAGAGCGCTGTGCAGACCCGGCTCCTGAGGTCCTCTCACTGTGACTGTATAGAGAACAGGCTGCAGTCACAGTGAGAGCGCTGTGCAGACCCGGCTCCTGCGCTCCTCTCACTGTGACTGTATAGAGGACAGGCTGCAGTCACAGTGAGAGCGCTGTGCAGACCCGGCTCCTGCGCTCCTCTCACTGTGACTGTATAGAGAACAGGCTGCAGTCACAGTGAGAGCGCTGTGCAGACCCGGCTCCTGCGCTCCTCTCACTGTGACTGTATAGAGAACAGGCTGCAGTCACAGTGAGAGTGCTGTGTAGACCCGGCTCCTGCGCTCCTCTCACTGTGACTGTATAGAGAACAGGCTGCAGTCACAGTGAGAGCGCTGTGCAGACCCGGCTCCTGCGCTCCTCTCACTGTGACTGTATAGAGAACAGGCTGCAGTCACAGTGAGAGCGCTGTGCAGACCCGGCTCCTGCGCTCCTCTCACTGTGACTGTATAGAGAACAGGCTGCAGTCACAGTGAGAGCGCTGTGCAGACCCGGCTCCTGCGCTCCTCTCACTGTGACTGTATAGAGAACAGGCAGCAGTCACAGTGAGAGCGCTGTGCAGACCCGGCTCCTGCACTCCTCTCACTGTAACTGTATAGAGAACAGGCTGCAGTCACAGTGAGAGCGCTGTGCAGACCCGGCTCCTGCGCTCCTCTCACTGTGACTGTATAGAGAACAGGCTGCAGTCACAGTGAGAGCGCTGTGCAGACCCGGCTCCTGCGCTCCTCTCACTGTGACTGTATAGAGAACAGGCTGCAGTCACAGTGAGAGCTCTGTGCAGACCCGGCTCCTGCGCTCCTCTCACTGTGACTGTATAGAGAACAGGCTGCAGTCACAGTGAGAGCGCTGTGCAGACCCGGCTCCTGCGCTCCTCTCACTGTGACGGTATAGAGAACAGGCTGCAGTCACAGTGAGAGCTCTGTGCAGACCCGGCTCCTGTGCTCCTCTCACTGTGACTGTATAGAGAACAGGCTGCAGTCACAGTGAGAGCGCTGTGCAGACCCGGCTCCTGCGCTCCTCTCACTGTCACCACTATATACACAGAGGCTGTACACACCATGAAGACTCTGCTCCCCACCCCCCTTCCCATCCTCCTGTGACCGGTGGCTTTGTCTCCTGCAGGTCTCAGAGGTTACAGTTTGACGTCTCATCTCCTAATGGCATTCTTCTGTTCCGGGAGACCAGCAAAATGATCACAACTTACGGTAATTCCTCACGTACCTTTACGTGTTAGACCCGGTCGTATTTTCTTTTTCTGCGGGGGGATAATGAACGTGTGTCTGTGTCTTCACCACCAGGTAACCGGATCCTGACGCTGGGCGAGCTCCCCAAGGAGCAGCTGTACGTTCTGAAGTTGAAAGGAATCTCCATATGTTTCTCGGTGCTAAAAGCTGCTCTCAGCGGCAGCTACGTCAATTTCGGGGTCTTCCGCCTGTACGGCGATGAAGCTCTGGATAACGCTCTTCAGACCTTCGTCAAGTTACTGCTATCTGTGCCCCACAGTGATCTGCTGGTAATAAACCTTGGCAAAATGTAATCTATGTCATAGTGGAGAATGAAACCCAGGCAGTGGAAGTGCTCAGTTCCGCCCAGAGCACTTGCCGACTCATTTGTATATAATTTCTAAAGTGCAAAAACATAGTTTTTCAACTAGGTTTTATTGAGAAATTTTGCACTTTTGTGTTTTTTCCAAGCACTCTGATTTCCTGCACATTATTGGCTGCAGGATGAGTTAACTGAAAATCCAACAGTGAGCTCGTTCTGATGGGAGCGTTTTTAAGCACCTCATTGGGCGACACAGTAACCATGGATGACGTCTGTTGCCATGCTTCCTGTGTCCCCCCAAAGAGGGCTGTGAGAAAGATTTTACGTTGAGTAAAAAAAAAAAAATCCTCTTTTCTGAGCTCTTCTATGCTGATTTATGACCACGGACCACATCAAAGTTGAGAAAAAGACCAGATGAAAGAGTTTAAAATTCTTCTAACAGAACGAGCTGACTGACACACTATCTGTTAACTTATTCTGCAGCCAGCAATCTGCAGCGATTCCAAGAGCCAAAAACAGTGCAACATTTTTAATAAAACCCAATTTTAAAAAGGATTTTTAAATCTCAAGATCCATGCATTTAAGTAAAGAAATATGTCTCTGAAGGAATCTATACTCTTTAACCCCTTACTGACTAGAGCATTTTCCATTTTTTGCTCCCCTTGTTCCCAGAGCCATAACTTTTTTTTATTTTTTAGTCAATATGGCCGTGTGAGGGCTTATTTTTTGCGGGACGAGTTGCACTTTTGAATGACATCACTGGTTTTACCATTTTGTGTACTGGAAAATGGGGAAAAAAATCATCCAAGTGCAGTGAAATTGCAATAAAAGTGCAATACCACAGTTTTTTTTTTTTGGTTTTTTTTTTAACCACGTTCACTGAATGCTAAAACTGACCTGCCATTATTATTCTCCAGGTCATTACGAGTTTGTAGATACCAAACATGTATAGTTGTTTTTTTTTTATTTAAGTGAAAAAAAAATCCAAAATTTGCTAAAAAAAATCTCCATTTTCCGAGACCCGTAGCATCTCCATTTTTTGCGATCTGGGGCCGGGTGAGGGCTTATTTTTCGTGCTCGGAGCTGACGTTTTTATTGATGCCATTTTGGGGTAGATCCGATGTTTTGATCTCCCGTTATTGCATTTTATTGCAATGTTGTGGCAACCAAAAAAACAACATAATTCTGGCGTTTAGAATTTTTTTCTCGTTACGCCGTTTACCGATTGGATTAATTCTTTTTTTATATTGATAGATCGGGCGATTCTGAACATGGCGATACCAAATATGTGGGTTTTTTTTATTGTTTTATTTTGAATGGGGTAAAAAGGGGGTGAATTTAAACTTTTTATATATTTTTATTTTTTATTATTTTTTTATATTTTTCAAAACATTTTTTTTTACACTTTTTGCATGCTTCAATAGTCTAGAAGGAGACTAGAAGCAGCACTTATCTGATCGTTTCTGTTACATACAGGCGATGAGCAGATCACCTCTATGTAGCAGAAATGCTCACTTGCTTCGAGCGCCGTCCACTAGGTGGCGCTCATAGCAATCTAGACATGACAACCACAGGGGTCTGCTGCAGACCCCGGATTGTCATACCCACCCATCGGTGACCCGCAATCATGTGACAGGGTCACCGATGGGCGGAGTCAGTGACGCGCTTCCCTGAAGCTTGAGTTAAATGCCGCTGTCAAACAGCTGCGGGTGGATCGCGATTCCACCCGTGGCTGTTGCGGGCACATATCAGCTGTAATAATCAGCCGACATGTGCTCGGTTCAGTGCGGGCTCGGCGCCGGAGCTCGCGCTGAACCGGGGGTACCAACGTGATGCGTACTAATACGCACCACGTCGGTAAGGGATTAAAGGGAATCAGTAGGATTAACTCTACTAAGCCGGCTATATGGGCATACAGGACATAGAACGTTGAATAAAATGATACCTTGTTATCTGCGATCCGATGTGTTATTCAAGAGAAATCTACATCTTTCTTAATATGTAAATGAGCTCTCTGCAAATCTGCCTCCAGAGCTTTTTTTTTTTAATGAAAAAGAGGCGTTACCGCTGTGAGACTTGTAATGACTGACAGTCTGATCTCATTACAGAGCTGTGTATGATTATAACTAGCATAGTAGGGCAGAGCAGAACTTTGTCTCATTACAAACATATCTGCAGTTGTAGTTCTCCTCTCACAGTGGTGTTGGCTCAGCTGCAGAGCTGGGTCTGATTACAACTATCACTTCTTCAGCTTACATCTCACAGGCAGCAAGTGTTGAGGGGAGGGATAGTACTGCAGAAATTTGTCTCATTGCAAATACATTTGCAGTTGTAGTTCTCTCACAGTGCTGTCAGCTCAGCTGTACTGCCATTCCCTCCCATACTGGCTGTCTGAGATTGACACTGAAGAAGTGGTAGTTATAATCAGACACAGCTCTGCAGCTGAGCAGGCGGCACAGCGAGAAGGAGGGCAGGCGGCACAGTGAGTGGGAGAGCAGGCGGCACAGTGAGAGGGAGAGCAGGCGGCACGGTGAGAGGGAGGGCAGGCGGCACGGCGAGAGGGAGGGCAGGCGGCACGGCGAGAGGGAGGGCAGGCGGCACGGCGAGAGGGAGGGCAGGCGGCACGGCGAGAGGGAGGGCAGGCGGCACGGCGAGAGGGAGGGCAGGCGGCACGGCGAGAGGGAGGGAAGGCGGCACAGCCAGAAGGGAGGGCAGGTGGCACAGCGAGTGGGAGGGCAGGTGGCACAGCGAGAGGGAGGGCAGGCAGCACAGTGAGAGTAAGCAGGCGGCACAGTGAGAGGAGAGCTACAAATGCAGATGTGTTTGTAATGAGACAAAGTTCTGCTCTGCTGTACTGTGTTAGTTATAATCACACACAGCTCTGCAATGAGCTCAGGAGAGCAGACTGTCAGTAATTACATATCACACTGGTAACATCCCCTTTTTATTAAAAATAAGCTCTGGGGTCAGATTCTCGGGGACATCCATGTCCGGCCCATAGATCTTAACAGCTCATTTACATATTAAGAAATACTTTCTCTAGACTAAAACATTGCATTGCAGAAATCCTTTTATTCAGCTTCCTATGAGCTACATTCCCGTATAGACGGCTTAGTATAGTTTATTACAATGATGGATTCCCTTTTTTACAGTGTTTTTTCCACACTTTATGAATTGTCCACAGTGGATCGGCCGGCGGGTTATTGTTCTCTATGGGGATTTGTGACGTGGAGGCTTCCTGTTTTGTAGGATTATCCCAAGCTCAGTCAGTCGTATTATTCGCTTCTGGAGGTGCTGACTCAGGATCACATGTCTTTCATCGCCAGCCTGGAGCCGCACGTCATCATGTACATCCTCTCCTCCATCTCCGAGGGGCTGACTGCTCTGGGTAAGCAGGGACCTGGCCATGTCTCCTTGTAGCACCTCCACCTTGTGCCATTTCCTAATTCACCACGTGTCTTATGCCCACAGACACGATGGTGTGTACGGGGTGCTGCTCCTGCCTGGACCACATAGTCACATACCTCTTCAAACAGCTATCTCGCAGCGGGAAGAAAAGGGGCGCTCCGCCGCCGCAGGAAAGTGAGCGCTTCCTGCATATCATGCAGCAGCACCCGGAGATGATCCAACAGGTGACCCCTCAATCTCACATACTAATATTGTAAAATATCCTAAAAGAGCAGGCAAGCAAGTGCCCCCTCCTGTCGCCTGATTTTACTGTAAGCTTACATTATTGCATAGATCCTTCAAACCTAATGTGGCTGGTGTACTGACTTTCAAAATTCATATCCAAATAGCTGTACAATCCTGATATTAAAATGAGTCTAGCTTTTAATACCAAGAGGGAAGATTTGGAAAGTAAGTACACCTGAACCACCAGGTCTGAGATCTGTGTAATGATGTATCGTGAAATCTGCTGACAGATGCGAAGGACGTAGGTGTTGTAGACTGTGCTGATACTGTCACATTTTGGACGAGGCCCCCCTTATCGTATGTTCTCCTCTCTCTTACACCCCCAGATGCTTTCCACGGTTCTCAATATCATTATCTTTGAAGACTGTCGAAATCAGTGGTCAATGAGCCGGCCATTGTTAGGCCTGATCCTCCTCAACGAGAAGGTAACAAGTCCACGCCTCAATTATATCTGCAGTTTTTATTTTTGTCCATTCTCCGCCATTTTTAATGTGTTTTTGGGTTTTTTACTGCTAGTATTTCTCGGACCTTCGGAGAAGCATTGTAAGTAGTCAGCCCCCGGAGAAGCAGCAAGCCATGCATCTTTGTTTTGAGAACTTAATGGAAGGAATTGAGGGAAACCTCCTCACAAAAAACAGAGACAGGTTAGTAGCGTCATTGGCCAAAGTGGTCTCCACCTTGGGCATATTCTTCCCCAAAAAGAAAAAAAATATATAAAATAAGTATATACAATATATCTGACTGCAGGTATGTAATTTGCACACTTCCGGCCACATTCCGACTAGACGTATTGAGCAAGGCTAAGCATGTCTAGTTGGCTCGTGACTGCATGTATGCAGATCACATACTTGCAGTCACGTGCCCGCCCGCTTCCGGAGAATCCTCATTGTGCGCACACTTTGCGCTAACCCAAAGTCTGGCCAACCTTTTTAATAAGTAGAGATGTATATCTCTAACTTGACTATTGTCACCACTAGGGGCACAATGAATTTTCTGTTCCTCTGTGTCAATAGGAGCCATATACATGCTTACAGATTGCCCCCTAGTGGTGGCAGCAGGAATGTAACATTTTAATAATATTTGTGTGGATCAAGTGCTTTATAATGAAGATATGGGACATTAGGAAAATGTTCAAAATCGTTTAGGCCACTGGGTTCAGGAAAAGATATGTTAGAATATGTAGACTTTAAAACAGAAAAACAGGTTTGCTTTTTTTTTTTTAAGGAATTGGGCAACTCTTGTCTACCACCTGTGACTGGTATTGTATGACAGGTGTAATGCCACCCACAACCATGGGGAGGAGTGGCGCCGGTTCCTTTAAACCTGGACAATCCCATTAAATCGTCCTGACATAGAACGTAAATGTATGTCTTATGTCGGGTGCTGGTGATTGAACCGGGTCCAGGAAATGAACCCGCATCAGGGTTTTATATTTACCCATTAAGATGCTGCTAGATGGTCATTGTCCCCCGGCTCCCCCAAAGTATTACAGTATATAGTGCAAGTGACCAAACCATCCCTTGTGCACAAAAGACATGTAAAGAAGCAGTCAAACACTTTTTAGAAAATGTTATTAAAGAAAATGAAAAAATAAATAAATAAATATATAAAATCATCCCTGTGTATCAAAATAGAGAATTCAGTAACCCTTAAAAGTGCGGTAAATAAAAATTAAAAATGCCACTGAACGCTTC
Source organism: Phyllobates terribilis (assembly GCF_046119375.1). NCBI lineage: Eukaryota > Metazoa > Chordata > Amphibia > Anura > Dendrobatidae > Phyllobates > Phyllobates terribilis. The sequence continues at coordinate 550,459,213 of NW_027362771.1, read as the reverse complement.
CCCAAAAAATGCTATTAAAAGTGATCAATCCATTCCCAAATGGTACCAAGACAAACATCAACTATCCACCCAAAAAGAAGTCAAATCCTACTAGCCCAAATAAAAATGCCGTGCGTCTCGGAAGATGGTGACACGAAATAAAACGTTTGGAATTTTGAAGTTTTTGAATTTTTAAAACCGCTAAAAAAAATAAACCCGATACAAGTTTGGTGTCCCTGCAATCCTACTGACCCAAAGAAACAAAGTATGAAACCAAAAAGAAAAAACTGACAAAATTGCAGGGTTTTTTCCCACTATTTCACCTCACTTGGAATTTTCTCCCCGTTTTTCTGTACATTTTATGGAAAAATTAGTGGTGTCATTCCAAACTACAATCCCTCCTGCAAAAAAAAAAAAAAAAAACACAAGCCCCACTTTATTGCTCTTGCAAGAAGAGAAGGAAAAAAATGAAATTGCAAACAGTAAAAATTGGCTGCGTCTTTAAAGAGTAAATCCTGGACAACCCCTTTAAAAAACCATATGACTGCGGCTCTCAGATGTTACCCGAGGGCACAGATTTGCAGCTGTAAAGTCACGTGGCTCACTTGCCAAAAGGAAGTTGGGCGACGGCCTTTTCAACCAGTTCAGGACCAGCCGTTTACCCCCGTTACTGACCTTTTCAGGGTTTTTTTTTCAAGCTGTGAAAAAAAAAATTCTCATTTGGATATTGAAATCATTTTTGCATTTTTTTTTTTTTTCATAATACGCGGGGCTTGATATTCGATATTCTCGCCAGCCGAGCCCCGCGCCCCTGCCGGGCCGAGCCGCACACCGTTTGCAGGTCAATATAGTGATCAGTGGGAGTCTCAGGTGGGGGTCCGACTCCTATTTGCAGGAAATTAAAGTGCCTGCTAGTTATGAAAAAAAAAAAACAGGATGAAAGTTTTAGTTTAAAGGTTTTCTCAGACACTTCTATTCAGCGAGGCTCAATGGGAACCTTCTTATATCTGTCCATCTGGTATATTATATCATTATATTACCAGTTTATATCCTGATGTTTGGCACTCATGGGTCTCATAGGATCAAATAAAAGTCTTCCAAAAACAGCGCCACCCTGTTCACAGGTCATTTGCGGTATTGCAGCTCAACCCTATTCTCCTCCACGGAGCCGAGATGCACTACCAGACACAAGCTGTGTATTTATTAGTCCTGTATGACCCCGTACATATGAGCGAGCCCTGACTTTTGTCTCTTTTCTCAGGTTTACGCAGAATCTCTCCGCCTTCCGACGAGAAGTCAACGACTCCATGAAAAACTCAACCTGCGGCCCCAACAGTAATGAAATGATGAGCTGACCTCTCCCCACAGCTCCAGCCATCTTCTCCCCACCATCTTCCTCCCCTTGTACAAAAAAAATCCCTACCCCTGCACATTTTTTTGGTAATGTTTTGAATTCTTTCTACGGACAGGGGATATATATATGGCGAGTGGATCTCTGCCTCCTGCCCCCTCTTTCCACAGAGTGGAGGTGGTCGGGGCGCTGATATGATGAGCGAATGTTAAGTCACGCCTGTTCACCTGGACTTGAGCCCCCCTATTGATAAATTACAAATATATAAATATATATATATATGTATGTATGTGTCATTTGGAGTGACAAGTAAAATCACCTACCCAACCCTCACCCACCCCACAGATTCCCCTCCCTACCCTCAGCGTGGATGAACGGAGGAGTGGCAGAGCATTGCGTTGTTAGAGTGAAGCTCTGCAGAGACTGCACTTAAAAAAGGGTGAACAGGTTTTGCAAGGACATTTTGTAATAAACGATCCTGTATACTGAGGGGCGCAGCCCTCGCTCTGCTCTTATTGTGACTGTGGGGTTGAATGATTGGCAGCAGAACCATCTATCGTCTCTCTCGTTGGATCTGCGGCGCCACCTGGTTGCAACCAGAGAGAATGCAGCCCACTGATCAGCGCTCACACCGAAGTATTGGGAGACCAGTTGTGCTCATGATAGTCAATAGCTGCCTCACCGGTCCTGGATGGATCGCTCGCTCAGAACTGTGTTCCGCATTGTGCACAGCGGTGTTGTTTTTACATTGCTGTGCATTTTTTTTTTTTTTGGTGCCTTTTTTCAGGCGGATTCCACGCAGTTGGGCACATACAATAAGGTTATGTGCACATGGAGCAGATCTGTTCCCAAAAATCTGCTTCGAAAAAACTTTTGGAAAACTTTCTCTATGGGAAATCCACATTGCAGTTAATAGGAGTTTTTGGAGCTTTCCCCCCGCCCCACTCTAGAGGTGGTGGGAAAAATGAGTTTGTGTCACTTTTTTTATTTTATTTTATTAAAGAGGTTCCTGAAGCAAACCTCTCCAAATTTAGGCATTGTCCTATCAAAAGGCTGCAAATAATACGTCAAGGCTATGCGCCCAACAAGTATTTTTTTTTATTATTATTTTGGAGCAGAAACTCTCCAAATGCTCCTCCAAAAAAGTCAAAACTCTTTAAAAAAAAACTTGGAACTGCTCCAAAAACTAAGCAAAAAGATTCAGTGTGTACTTACCCAAAAACTTCTTTAAAACCGCTTCAGGAATAGAAAAACTTCCCCAAAAAAAAGAAGTTTCCTGAAGCGGTTTCTGCTTAAGAAATTAGTGTTTTTTAAATGCCTCAATATACTCCATGTGCACATAGTCTTAGGACTGCATTTACAGCAGGGTTTTTTTTTTAAGTACTTAAAAAAAATATTCAGATACCACAACAGAAAAAAAAACATCCAAAACTGCATCTAAATGTTAGAAATTGCACGCATTTTTTGAGGATAATAGGGCGTTTTCTTTAATTTATTGCGTGTTTTTGCAATTGGTTGTCATTAAAAATGTTGTCTTCTATAGCCTTTGTTGCCCTATATCGCTAGCTGGAGAATGAGTTAACTGAGAATCTGTCAGAGAGCTCCTTCCGACGGGAGAGTTTGTAACTCATATCTTCTTCTAAGCTCCTCTCAACTGATTTTTGATCACAGAGTTCAGCTCAAGTTTCATGTGGCCCATAATCTGCTCAGAATAGAGACGAGTTAACTGAGAATCTATCAGTGAAGATCGTTCTCAAGGGAGAGCTTAAAACTTTTATCTTCCTACTTGTAAGCTCTATGCCGATTTATAATTATGTGAAATGTGAGTTGATCCTAAATCGGCAGAGCAAGGTAAAACTTATAAACTCTCCAGTCAGAAGGAACTCACTGAGGAAATCTCAGTTAACTCATTCTGCGGCCAATAAGAAGACAAAGTAACACAGGCTATAGCAGGCAACTGGTGCAAAATTTATAAAGAAACCCAATTGTAAAAATGATTTTTAGCCAACAAAAATACATTATTTAAAGTGAATTTGTCACCAGGTTTTTGCTCTGTAATTTGAAAACAGCATGATGTAGGGGCAGAGACCCTGTTTCCAGCGATGTGTCACTTATTAGGCTGTTTGTTCTCTCGATAATGTCCTGCTGAAATAACACAGATTTTATCACTACCGGACTAGGTGTCTCGTGCCTCCTGGTCCAACCACATCCCCACCACTGATTTGGCTGCTTTCTGAAAGCAGCCAATCAGTGGTGTGGGCGGGGTTATACAAAGCTCAGCATTCCGAGCTCTGCTAGATTTACAGCAGAGAAAACATGGATTGTATCACAACTGCTGCACCCAGTAAACTTAAGTGACACATCACTGGACTCAGGGTCTCAGCCCCTACATTGTGCTGCTGTCAGATTACATAGCAAAACCTGCTGACAGATTCCCTTTAAGTAAAAATAAATTGTGTCTGAAGAGGTCTATGCCATTTCAGCATGATTTTTTTAATTGTGAAGTTAAAAATTATTCATGTAAATGCACGATGCAACTTGGTGAAGATCCGACTCCAGGCAACATTCGCTTCTGTAAGGCCTCATTCACACACACACAGTCTGCAGCTTAAATGCCAGTATCTCAGGACGTTTTCATAGCGCTTTTAACAATACTACTTTTTTTTTTATTTCGTATCATTTAAAATGTGTTTTTTCCAAGTCCTATAGAGAAACTTATTGGGGGGAAAAAAGCCATAAAAATTGCCATACAAAAAAAACAGAAACCAAAATACTGTTTGTAGTGCTTTATAGGTTACTCTAGCCTTTACAGTAACATCTGTCCACTATAAAATCTGTTAGTTTTGTAGTTTTTACCTCTTTTCTCGATAATTTTCAATATATGTCTTTAACAGAATATTGAAATGTTTACATACATGCCACAGCTTTGGCGGTTTACCCCCATAAGCTTCTGTATTGGAACGCATGTCGCAGAGTAAGACACTAAAAAAAATATTTATTTTTTCTCAAGTATTTAGAAACTTATGCAAAAACCGAGTGCGTGTGAAGGATGCATGTAACTAGTCAGCCGGTCAATCATCACGTTTACTGCCCTTTTCATTGACAGAATTGTCTTATTCAGAAATGGTTTAAACAGGACCGGTCACCTCTCCCGACATGTCTGTTAGTAAATGACTCTATTCCCTGTGAAATAAAAATTCCACAGCATCTTTTTCCATGATGCTGTTATTCCTCCTGCAAATGTTAGAAGTACAGCCAGGTGTTAGCAGTTGGTGGTGTGTCCCCTTACACAAGTCTGACACTATCCAATCAGTGATGATTGTGTAGAGAGGCACGCCCCCTTAGGGCGATTGGTTAAACCCTGTTGCCAGCTGATTCATACATTTGCAGGAAGGATAACAGCAGAACGGCACAACACAGAAAAGATGCTCAAGAATTGACATTTCATGGGGAATACAAACATTTATTAAAATAGACCAGTGCAGAGAAATGATTTTTTTTTTATTTAAAGAGTAAATCTTTGGGGATTATATTTGATATTTTTGTGACCCTTTAAAGGAACACAAATTGTGCCTTAAATGTTCAGTTACTCTTTAAGGCTCAGACATGAAGGTTACAATTTTGACAGGACAACTGCAAAAAGTCCAAACCCGTTGGATGTTTGGTCTCGGGTAATAGTCGCTTCCAAAAGGGTCTGAGCAGTAGAGAAGAGACCACCCATCTCTTGATGACCATAGCACTTATGTCAGACACTAAACCATAGAAGAACCTATTCCCTTAGGAGATGTGTTCATGGGCGTATAATACGGACGACGATCGCATGGCAATGCTCGGACTGGCCGGCAGCTGTCCTGACAGCATGTAATTCTATGCGGCGGTCACGCTCTGGTCAGGAGAGCCGCCAGCCGGTCCGGGCATTGCCATGCGATAGTCGTCCATATTATATGGTCAATCAAACATTCATGCACTGTTCACTTCTGCAGCAGGAAGGCTTACTAATCAGAAGAGGCGCCAGTGATGTCAACAGGTAGGAGGTCTCCACGGCTTTGGACTCCCAATGTGGCCGCTGGACGAGGGTCCTGATAATCATCGTGATTAACTCTACGACTGATCCCTTAAAGGTGCAAATAACTAAATGAGTCCGCCATTTTAAAAGTTAGGATTCCTGAAAAATCACTGTCTCGTCCATTCAGAAGCTTAAAGGGGCTGGCTGGCGCCGATTGCTTTTGCATCGGAGGCGAGCCATGATATGACCCCACATACCTGTCGAGACGTGGGCACATTTCGGTGGGGGTCGTACCATTGGCATCGGTCACCTGAAGGGAGAGGCGTCAGAGTATCCCTTTAAACACAGAGCTCATAAATATTTCCTTCTAGGCATGATTTTTTAGTGTCATATTGTTGTAGACAAGCTCCGGAGTTGCTCCATATTTATCCTGATATCAGCCATGTTTTTTTTTTGTTTATGGTCGGAGAGTGGGGGAAAAAAAATGAACAAAAATACAGAAATCTGAACAAAACAGCCCATATTCTGCGTCAGGACAGAACAAATCCCCAAGCTATGCGGAATGAGGGAAGTGGCATATGTCGTCCAAAGAAGTGGTCATGTTTTAGTTTTTTGGGGTTTTTTTTAGGGGAGATGTATGTGTGAATAAAAACAAGGTTAAACTTGCCATAAAATAATTCTTCCAGTTGTGGAGATGTGTCCAGGAGTGAGGCAGCTATGAAGACGAGCAAATCTACGGGAAGATTGTAATATACATGCAATTTATTAAAATTACACAAAAAACAACTAAAACCCCAGGTGTCCAAATACTCGTAGATGGCACTTTGTGAAGCGGTTTTAAAGTCTGTGGTGGCAGCGATGAAGTTTGGGTATTTTACTGTTTGCCAAATGAGTGTATAGTGGAAACTGCAAAAAAATAAAATCAGAATTGTTTGGTAACTGGTGTTGTAGTACAGGACACAAGGGATCCATCTGACTCCATCCACAGTAGCGCGCCTGATGGTGGGCTGCCCTTCCGGCTGTCATTTTCCAGCTCGTTTGTGCCTGTGGTTGTAAATGACGTCATTAGATCCTTCTCTGTTCCGTGCAATTTCAATAGCAAAAAATTGGATTCTGGTGGCTGAAAAAAAAAAAAAAAAATTTTAGGACTCACCGTAAAATATTTCTTAAAGCCATGGGTGCACGTGGCTGCCACCAGGGATTACAACCTAAAGAAACTTTTGCTTTTCCTTGCTGTCAAGTAGAAAAAATTAGTAAAAAATAAAAATACAAGGGGCAGAAACAAGTCTTAGACTCCAGACCAGTGTCTGCCTCCTGTATGACACTAATGAGTAGCTTGGTGCCCATAGGTACTCCAGATGGTGTCTGCCTCCTGCATGACTCTAATCTGAGTAGCCTGATGCCCGTGGGCAGGTGTAGCCTGCTGAGGCGTAATCCTTAGTGGCAGCAGCATAAACCCATTGTTTCCAATGAAGCGCCAGAGACAAGAGAATTTCAAAGCCAGATAATACAGGTGGAAGGTAAAGTCCCATATATTAGAAATTGTTCAGTAATGATCTCTATAACTGCTACTTTTGCTAGGACATTCAAATCATGTCCAGAAGATAAAAAGCCTGAATGATTTTACTTGAAGCCTTTGGGTACGGCTGCATTCACATGTCCGTGATCTCCAGACTGGTCACCCGTCTCCTTTCCCGAACTCCACCGCATCATAGCTGTCGAATTCAAGTTGGGAGATCAGTGACCGATCCACAAATTAGAGTCCGTACATGGACTATAGAACATGGATGTACAGTGGGGAAAATAAGTATTTGATACGCTGCCGATTTTGCAAGTTTTCCCACCTACAAAGAATGAAGAGGTCTGTAATTTTTATTGTAGGTCACTTCACCTGTGAGAGACAGAAACTAAAAAGAAAATTCAGAAAATCACATTGTATGATTTTTACATAATTAATTTGCATTTTATTGCATGAGATGTACTTGATACAATAGAAAAACAGAACTTAATATTTGGGACAGAAACCTTTGTTTGCAGACGTTTGGTCAGACGTTTCCTGTAGTTCTTGACCACGTTTGCACACACTGCAGCAGGGATTTTGGCCCCCTCCTCCATATAGATCTTCTCCAGATCTTTCAGGTTTTGGGGCTGTTGCTGGTGAACATTGAGTTTCAGCTCCCTCCAAAGATTTCCTATTGGGTTCAGGTCTGGAGACTGGGTAGGCCACTCCAGGACCTTGAAATGCTTCTTACAGAGCCACTCCTTAATTGCCCTGGCTGTATGTTTTGGGTCATTGTCACACTGGAAGACACAGCCATGACCCATCTTCAGTGTTCTAATTGAGGGAAAGAGGTTGTTGGCCAAAATCTCACGATACATGATCCCATCCACCATCTCTTCAATACGGTGCAGTCAGCCTGTCCCCTTTGCAGAAAAGCACCTCCAAAGTATGATGTTTCCTCCACCATGCTTCCCGGTTGGGATGGTATTCTTGGGGTTGTACTCATCCTTTCTCCAAACGCCACGAGCGGAGTTCATACCAAAAAGTTCTATTTTGGTTTCATCTGACCACATGACCTTTTCTCATGCCTCCTCTGTATCATCCAGATGGTCATTAGTGAACTAACAGGTCTGGACATGTGCTGGTGTGAGCCGTCATGGATTTTAATCCATGACGGCGTAGTGTGTTACTAACGGTAATGTTTGAGCTAGTGGTCCCAGCTCTCTTCAGGTCATTGACCAGGTCCTCCTGTGTAGTTCTGGGCTGATTCTGACCTTTCTCAGAATCATCCTTACCCCACGAGAAAAGATCCTGCATGGAGCTCCAGACCAAGGAAGACTGACAGTCATCTTGTGTTTCTTCCATTTTCTAATAATTGTGCCAACAGTTGTTGCCTTCTCACCAAGCAGCTTGTCTATTGTCCTGTAGCCCATCCCAGCCTTGTGCAGGTCTACAATTTTGTCCCTGGTGTCCTTAGGTCTTTGGTCTTGGCCATGGTGGAGAGGTTGGAGTGTTATTGTGTGGACAGGCGTCCATTATACAGGTAAAGAGTTCAAACAGGTGCAATTAATACAGGTAATGAGTGCAGAGTAGGAAGGCTTCTTAATGGAAATGTAACAGGTCTGCGCATTTTTGCTGGTAGGTGATCAAATATTTATTTCAAGCAATAAAATTCAATTTTGTAAAAATCACAATGTGATTTTCTGGATTTTTCTTTTTAGATTCTGTCTCTCACTGGTGAAGTGTACCTACGATAAAAATTACAGACCCCTCCATTCTTTGTAGGTGGGAAAACTTGCAAAATCAACAGCGTATCAAATACTTATTTTCCCCACTGTATGACTATAGGATTACATACTGTACCCTAGAAGTGATGCTCTATGGGAGAACACCTAAAGAGCACTTAGCTGTTCATAACCCTCCCGCTTATGGTCAGTGTTTATTTGCATGACAGGTTTAGTGAAGTTCATAGCACGTGACCGCTGCAGCCAACCACTAGCCTCAGCAGTCATGCTATGAATGCAATGTCATTGCTGCAGTCCTGTAAACTGGTTGGAAGTAGGTAGGTAATGATTACTATTAGAGATGAGCAGATTGATTCATGGGACTCATGTCCATGTCAGTGATACCTGGCTGCTATACAGGAGGCCTGCAAATCTCTTACCTTCTGGCACTGCACTTGATAGGTTAGGGCTACCGCAACGTCATCTGTGCAGGCTGGTGCATAGATGACGTCACGCCAACAGTGACCAATCAAAAGCCCATCTTCATGGATGGATAGTAATGTTAAAAACAAGCACTTTTGCAATTTATTGCTTATTAAAAGTTACAGCCGTTCTTGAGATAATAAGCAGTAAATAGCAAAATGTCTTGTATTTTCAAGCGCTATCCATCCATGAAGTTGGGAACATTCCTATAAGACGCTGACTTATCACTAGAGCCCATATTGTCCTGGTGTACTGGCAGTATCTGAGTTATACGCTGCTGTTTCCTACACACTTACAGAAGATGGTGTTCTCCTCTGTATACTCCTTGCTGCTGTCCAGTCTTAACAAGGTCCCGTAGTTAAAATCTTCAACTTGACTCTCAAACTGCATGCAGAACGGCCGCCATTTCTGTGTAAGTCATAAAACACGGTCATTGTCATACAGGAAAAAAGAAAAAACTCCATGGCAGATGTGGGAGCTCCTTCGTTACCGATTTACCTCTTTGGATGCAGGAGACTTCAGATCTTCGGGGTCGATCACGTCAATACGAAGATCGGGAAATTCTGATCGGAAAGCTGTGTAGATCCCGTCATCTAAACGGGTCAGTTTCAAAAGGCGAGGGTCAACGGAAGATATTAGCTGGGGGGGGGCGAGAATGTAAGAGGTCGATTACTGTGGAGCGTTCACTGACCTGGGATTTCAGCAACTGCTTTATTAATCATTTCATGCCACAAGCAGGAACTGACCCTCATTAAGAAAAAAAAAATTACCAACCCCCGTTTTATGCAAGGTTCTGGGCCGCCCATTTAGACAAGCCAAGAAACACTTGTCTCCTGGCGAAGACCAAAAATCCAAGACACCGGGTATCTTCCTTCTACAAAAATTATTTTTATTGACACCAGTGTACACAGAGAAAAATTAGCAAAGTTTCCGCCATGCAGGGCCTTTGTCAAGACATGAAGAAAAGTTCACTTTTCTTCTTGGCTTGATAAAGGCCCTGCATGGCGGAAACTTTGTTAATTTTCCTGGTGTCAAAAATAATTTTTGTAGAAGAAAGATACCCGGTGCCTTGGGTTTTTGGCCTTCGCCAGCACAGAACGGTCACAGATTCCTGCAGGAGATTCGGCCGCCTCTGCTGACATCACGTAGACAGAGCAGCAGCTTCTTTCCCGCTCCGTCGACAGGACATGACTGCTCGACTTACATTGAAGTACACCTCTGCGTGCTGATACGCCTTCATGGCCCAGACCATCTCTACGTTGGGCTGCAAAATAAAAGGCAGGTATTATTAATAGAGCCCCAGCCTTTTCTGTGCCGCTTGCAGTAACTCATAGTTCATGTAGTCTACTCATAAACAATCAAAAAAAATCGTACATGTCTGTTTGGGGGGGGGCACATTCAAAGGTATCAAGCCGGGCACAATTCCATCAAGTTATTAACAATAAGTCATGTAAAATAACAGATCCCCATTATCCACAGGTGCAGCACTAGATCTCCACCGCCGCTCATGTTTCTGTGTTTTGGCTGCAGCGGTGACGCCACAGCAATAGCTCACACACATCACTGCTGCAGCGTATTACTGAGCTCAGCGGCATTACTAAGGCAGTATATTAAAGGGGTCGTCCAGCCCTAGACTGCATTGTGCGCTGTGGGGATTCTCCGTTGCAGGGAACGGCGGTCATGTGACCACAAGTAAGTGATTTGTATACATGCACTCACGTGCCGACTAAAAGTGGCCAGACACGTCTAGTCGGAATGTGTCGGGAAGTAGGCAAATCGCTAACTTGCGGTCACATGACTGCCAGCATACAGTGTGAGGTTTCCAAAAAAAAAAAGTGACTGCAGACTTGTACCCTAAGGCTGGACCACCCTTTAACAGAAGAATGAGACAATGATAAACTAGTGAATCCGTCCCATATACAGATCCGCGTCATGATTATTATTATTATACACTTACATCATTCCCGTAAGATTCCGCAGGAAGAGACAGGGCCTCCGCCACGGACATCGCTTCTGCTGCTCCCTGGAAAGGAAAAGGAAAAAAAAAATACTTGTAAGAAAATAAAAATGACCAACATTAGGAAATTATGAGCTTATACAGTGAAACCCATGTAAGATATGAGAACCATCCCCTCCACCTGCCCCAAATGAGCAGGAAGAAAAAATAAGTATTTATTATACATGTGTATTTGTGGGGGATTTCACCCTGGTTTATGATGACTGACCCAGCATGGATGCCACATCCACATCTCAGGTTCACTGTTCCTGCAAAGTGCAGAAGAGAATTTGCATTTTTTTTTTACACCTCATCTGTGCAGCTAGTACAGTAATACACTACATATTACACACCTGACGAAGTCATTCCAAAACGCGCGTCGGGGCGGACGTGCAGGTCTCTGGAGCATCCACATATGGTAATGTACCTCTTTACTTGGATGAGGCATAATTATGCCTATTGCTATGCACGGCCTACTATTGCTAGTGACCCAGTGGTCATACTATAACAATTACCCTATATGTTAAGCTAAATGTGGAATTGTTTACTGCTGCCAAATTTAGTGGTCACATTATACCAGTTATTATATGTGCCACTTGCTCTGGTTTGATATTGCTCCGGTCCTGTGCGCCCCACGCACATGTGTCACGTTTCCCATCCTGCTTTGTTATTTTACTAATAAATTTGATACTTTTTCATTATATCTTGGACTCTACTGATCATTTTTTCCCCTCCCCACTCTCTCTATATTACACAACGGGGAAAATCTGCAGCGTCTGTGGCCCAGTGTGAACATCCCCCTGTCATTCAACATATCCTGCGATAAACTTTCAGCTCCACCATAAATTATCAGTGCAGCCCAACTTCTACAAGACGACAACTCCTCAATTTTTTTTCCTTTTATATCAAATGAGGCATCTTACATTTTTTTGTGGTTCCCATTATGCTATTTCAATCATTATATATATCTCTATATATATTTTGTGTGTGTGTATGTATATTTATTTCATTATGTCTATTTTTATTAACATATTTTGGTCATTTCGTAAAGCTTATTCAACATTTTTTTTTCCCAGCTGAACTTTTGAACATTTTTTTTTTTGCCACTTTCCGGATTTTATTAAATCTATTATCAAATAAAACGCTAGCGGTATTTTTTTTTTTTTTTTATTAAAAAATGCTGATGAAACACTCAAAAAAAGCAGCCCAGCCTTTTAGCCGTCCCGTTGACTTGTAGTGTAAAGTACAGAGCGTCTTCAAAGCAGGGAACCCCTGAACGAAGGTCGGGTCACTTCTTTTAGACGCTTGGTGTCATTGAAAGCCTGAACATATCGACAGCAATGTTGTTTTCCCATAGAAATCAATGGCGCTGAGCGCGGCCGATTCCTGGGGTCTCTTTTTTTTTTGCTCCCCCATAGAAAACTATGGGAGCGTTACAGCACAGACAATGTAAATACTCTGCTCCTATTCATTTCTATGGGGTTCACTTCTCCTACGATGATGGGGAACAACAAGTCTCAGAATAGCACTGGTGGAACACGTGTCTATGTTAACCCCCAGCATGGTTGCGGTACAGCTATGACATACACCTCCCCTGCCCACAATGATGCCCTCTGCAGAGATGCCAGGCTGTGAAAACAAACCACGACGATATAAGTTATAAATTCTCACCAGTGAGTTCAAGCCACCCAATTCTCCCGGAGCCGCCATCTTGGTACTCTCTCTCTCTCTACCCTTTCCTCTCTCACCCGGAAGTGATTCTCTTCTCTTTACATTGAAGCCCGTTCCGCCATCGATACTAATCCATGCCTAGTGCGCATGCGCATAAGTACTTCACTGGTAGGTTCGCCTCTGAAAGCGTGTGATAAGCGACGTAGCCAATGATAGTGCAAGCGATTGAGCGGTTGCTGTGGAAACCAGGGCAGTTTTTCTTTGTACAGAGAGTGTGCGGGACGGTCACGTGATGAGGGGGTGGGAGGTTTTCCCGCCTTTTACCTCACGCGCTGTGATTGACGCTCAAACTGAGGAGAATCTGAGGCGACGATGAAGCATAAATGGCGCAATTTTAGGGCCGATTTTGTATGATGGGGGACACTGTTTTTTTTTACAGGCACCATATAAGGCCTTGTTCACACGTTTTTTATGCCTCCATAAAAAAAAAATATTAATTTTATGAGATTTGCAAGGCTTTTTAGCTAACAATATATTTATATACATACAGCCGCCTTTTCTCTCATTCTGTGAAAAAACACAGTTGATATCGCCGCGTCTGTAAAAATCCAAACTTTTATTTAGAGCATTATGTGTCTAGATAAAATAACACTAAAATTGCTGTTTTGTTGGTCACCTATCAATACACCATACGTAGCCTTCCCTCGTTTTTATAGGTATCAATAAAAACAACTCAAGCCGCAAAAAATAATCCCTCACCCGGCCCCAGATACCAAAATGTCAAGCTTTAAATATATCTGTTTTGTTTTAATAATAATAATCTTTATTTATATAGCGCCAACATATTCCGCAGCGCTTAACAATTCACAGGTTCATGTACAACAGTCATAAGTAACATAGCTAAAGATAATACAATAATTACAGCAAAAATAATGACGACCCTGCTCCTAAGAGCTTACAATCTACAATGAGGTGGAGGTGACACAAAGTACAACGGCTTATTTACAAGGATGGTCCAGCCATCTTGAGGGGATGAGGGATAGATAGAGGCTGCATGAGCTTATCACCAGCCAGTATCTAGTGCTTTTTGGTTGGGTGGAGACTTATGTTTGGAGAAATAAGGAATGGGCTATGAGAATATAAAAAGACTTTGATTAGGGAACGTGATAGGCCACCCTAAACAGATGTGTTTTTAGGGAGCGCCTAAAACTGTGTAAATTGTGGTTCATCCTAATTTCTTGGGGTAGAGCATTCCAAAGAATAGGTGCAGCTCGGGAGAAGTCTTGAAGCCGGGAGTGGGAGGTACGGATTAGTGCGGATGTTAGTCGAAAGTCGCTTGCAGAGCGTAGAAAACGGGTAGCCCGATAGACAGAGATGAGGGAAGAGATGTAGGGGGGTGCCACACTGTGGAGAGCTTTGTGGGTGAGAACAAGCAATTTAAATCGGATCCTATAATTCATGGGCAGCCAGTGCAATGACTGGCACAGAGCGGAAGCGTCTGAGTAACGATTAGCCAGATAGATGACCCTGGCTGCAGCATTAAGGATGGACTGGAGGGGGGAAAGTCGAGTGAGGGGGAGGCCAATTAAGAGAGAGTTACAGTAGTCAAGGCGGGAGTGGATCAGGGCAACAGTGAGGGTTTTTGTTGTTTCCAAGGTGAGAAAGGGGCGGATTCTAGAGATGTTCTTCAGGTGCAAGAGACAAGAGCGAGCAAGAGATTGTATGTGGAGGGTGAAGGAGAGATTGGTGTCAAACACAACGCCCAAGCAACGCGCCTGCTTGCTCAGCCTTATTGTGGTGCCACACACTGAGAGAGAGATGTCAGATTTAGAGAGGTGAGTGGACGGCAGGAACAGAAGAAGTTCAGTTTTTGAGAGGTTGAGTTTCAGATAGAGAGCGGACATGATTTTAGAAACTGCGGCCAGACAGTCACTGGTGTTCTGTAGTACAGCGGGGGTAAGGTCAGGGGATGAGGTGTATAGTTGTGTGTCATCAGCATAAAGATGATACTGCAAACCAAATTTGCTGATGGTCTGTCCAATTGGGGCTGTGTAGAGATAGAAGAGAAGAGGGCCAAGGACTGAACCCTGAGGAACCCCAATAGTGAGAGGAAGAGGGGAAGAAGTGGAGCCAGCGAACGATACACTGAAAGAGCGGTCAGATAGGTAGGAGGAGAACCAGGAGAGAGCAGTGTCCTTTATGCCGATTGAGTGAAGCATAGAGAGTAGGAGGTGGTGGTCAACGGTGTCAAAGGCTGCAGAGAAGTCAAGAAGAATGAGCAAAGAGTGGTCACCATTGTGTTTTGCTGTCAGAAGGTCATTGGTTACTTTGATGAGTGCAGTTTCTGTAGAATGTAGAGGGCGGAAGCCGGACTGTGATGGGTCTAGAAGAGAGTGAGTGGAGAGGTAGCTGGTAAGGCGGGAGTAGACCAGGCGCTCCAAGAGTTTAGAGATGAAGGGAAGATTGGAGACTGGTCTGTAGTTGTTTGTGCAGGAAGGGTCAAGAGAGGGCTTTTTTAATAATGGAGTGATGATGGAGTGTTTGAAGGAGGAGGGGAAGATACCCGAAGAGAGGGAGAGGTTGAAGATTTTAGTTAGGTGAGTAGTGACGACTGAAGAAAGAGGCTGGAGTAGATGTGAGGGGATGGGGTCAGTGGTGCATGTGGTGGGATGAGAAGAAGAGAGGAGCCTGGAGACTTCGTCTTCTGTGACTGGGTCAAATGTGGAGAGGGATCCAGAGGGGATGTGCGGGGGGGGTGGGAGTCACGGCACTTTGTGGCTGGGAGCTGATTTCCTGACGGATGGTGTCTATTTTCTCTGTGAAGTAGGAGGCCAGGTCTTCAGCACAAATGTCCGTGGTGGGGGCCTGCGCTTTAGGACTGAGGAGGGAGTGAAAGGTATCGAAGAGTTTTTTGGGGTTGTTGGATAGTGAGGAGATCAGGGTGGTGAAGTAGGTCTGTTTGGCAAGGTGAAGGGCAGAGTTATATGTTTTTAACATAAATTTGTAGTGGATAAAGTTTTCTGGTGTCCGAGTTTTCCTCCATAGCCGTTCGGCACTTCTAGAGCATCGCTGGAGAAATCGGGTTTGCGGTGTGAGCCAGGGCTGTTTTACTCTGTGTTTAGAGGTTCTGAGGGTGAGGGGCGCTAATTGGTCCAGCATGCTTCGGAGAGTGTCATTGTAGTGGTTTACAGCCAGATTAGGACAGGAAGAAGAGGAGATTGGGGACAGTGATGAGTGAAGGGAGTCTGTGAGTGTATGAGGTTGGAAACTTCCGGGAATTTGGCTTTTGATAAAAATGTATTGATACAATCATGCAGATTACAAGCTTTTTTATTGCATTTCCACAGTGGAAATGTAATAAAAATATATATGCATATTTTTTTCTGTGGATTTTCCTTGTCTCATTCAAGTCTAAATCTGCAAAGAGAAACCTATACCGAAAAGAAATACCAAAAGTATAAAAAAAAATTATTAAATGCCGATGAATACCAAGTAAGCATATAGAAAACCAAAAAATGTATTCAAAATAAGGCAAAAATAAATAAACATAATCAAAGTTTATTCAATAGCAAAATCAATGCACATGATGGAATAAAAGCTCAATAATTTAAAAACACGAAATATAATAGAAGAGATCAGGGTGTGTCCATGATAACAATATTGTGTGCCAGCAAACAATGAATACAATGAATATACATAATGTATCAAAAAGTATAATTGATCAAAAAATATACAAAGTGCGTATATAAAAATGAAAAAGAAATATAGTGAGAATATAAACTATTCAAAATACATGATACACAAAGGAATAATCAATTAGTTACTGTGACATTCAGAAGTAGTGCTATTAGAAATAACACAATCACAGGAGACAAGAAGTGTTGTGCTTCAGAAGCATCCAGCAACTAGAGGGGTTAACACAGTCACAGTAGAAGGGGGGTGTTTTAGCAGAGCCCCAGATCATAAGAATAGGTTATCAATGTTTATAAATGTTATACCAATTTGACAATGACAATTTGTATATAAAGTTACACAACTTTCACCACTGTCTCAGAATTGGTCAGATTGACCATTTAAGATGAATGTGGAGGACGACATTCAAAAAGGAGGGAAGAGTGTGACATGCAGAAGTAGTGCTGTTGCTTCAAAAGCATCCAGCAACTATTAGAAATAACACAAGCACAGGAGACAGGAAGTGTTGTGCTTCAGAAACATCCAGCAACTAGAGGGGATAACACAGTCACAGGAGACAGGGAGTGTTTTACAGAGCCCCAGGGGGATTGTGGGGAACTTGTTATTGTAGTCTGGCTGAAGCCAAAGAGAAAGGTGGTGTGTTATCTGGATCTGACAGAAGACAACTGAACAGGATTCAGATCAGGAGAGAAACTAAACACAGGTCAGATAAACTCCATGAACTAACAGTGCAGAGTATTATCGGGCAGGAAGATAAGGACTGGAAGGAATTTATCACAGGGATCATCTCCCTCATCAAACCCTCCCCCCCTCCATCTCCATGCAGGATAAAGAATGCTGTGTACTATTCTGTCCTTGTGAAGGAAAAGACTATGGTTGTGTATGCATAGAAGTGTGCTGCCAAGAGATCTAATCTATGCTGAATTATGCTATTGAAGAGAGACTGTAATACTGTGCCTTGTGAAGAAACTACTGTATTGTTAATGGAGCCGGTTGCTCAAGAAACTCAGTCTGTACTGTAATGAAGATTGTTGCTGTAATATCCCTGAATTTTCTCTGGCCGTGCTTCAGATTAAATTTCACTGTTAAACTGTTGAAAAAGACTCTTGTCAGATGTGTCTGGTCAGCAATCAAATCTATCGTGTACCTGAGAGAAGCTGCAGCCTATGGTCGCCCTGAGTAAGCGTTCCCCCAGGATTCCAAAGAATTCATGAAACCCGTCTGAACCTAGCGGCGTGCGTGTAACATTGGTGGCCCGTACGGGGAATCCTGAGTGGGAATTAGCGTGTAGAGGGAGAAGAGGAAAAGTGTCTGGAAAAACACAGCAGCACAGCACCTCAATTCAACTCTTCTACACCAGTTAAAGGGGACCAACCCTAAAGAAAACTCACTAGCAGCAATGGATGTGGAAATACAAATTGACAGAATAAGTGAGCTGCTTCTTTAGTTAACCTGTGAAGAATTGAGAACAGTAGCAGAACATATAAAGATATCAGAAGAACAGATTTCTAAAGCACACAACCGCAGGCAACTGTTAGCTGCCATTAATGCAAAAATGGATGAGCTGGGGGAGAAAGAAGCTGAAAACATCACGGGGACGTTCCTCTAGGAGCAAACAGTTTCTAACCAGGTTGAAGTTGGAGGATGGATGGGTGGTCCAAATTACCAAAAGCGGGAATCTCCGTCCGCAGACAGAACTACAGGAATTGAAAGAACAATTCAAAGCCCTAACAACAGCCTTGCAGGAATCGACCAAAACCTCTGAACGGGTGACAGACTCAGACAGAACCTTTGCTCTGTTTGGGTTAGATAAATCAGGAAGACAGTCCTCTCTAATACCACAAATTACCAAAAGGAAAGAATTCAAGATCCTGGGACTGATTGGAGAGTGTGAACAGAAAGAGAAACTGTCTTATATGAACTTGTTGCACCAGATTGATACAGGCTTACAGAAAGGCTACCAGCCAGATGAGATTGTTAAGGGGGTGGTGAAAGCGATCAGCCCAGGACTGAACCTCCGTAGTATGCTAGAAATGAAGAGTCAATTGACCTTGCAACAGCTGAAGATGATTTTAAAAGGGCATTATAAAGAAGAGAGTACTTCAGAATTGTTTCACCGACTCATTAACCTCTCACAGAAAAATAATGAATCATCCCAAAGTTTCTTGTTCAGAGCAATTAAACTGAAGGATAGACTGTTGTTTGCATCCAGAGATGTAGAAGCGGAGGAGAAGTTTGAGTCCAGAAGAAGTTCTTGAGATCATTGGGAATGGGTTTAATCAGAAAAGACATCAAGTTGCAGCTGAAACAGTACCTAGAAGATCCTGGCATTCTGGATGAAGTCCTATTTGGAGTCAGAGAGCAAACAGAAGTTAAAGAAAGGCTCTGCTGCTAAAATCACCAAAATGAGTCAGCTGAAGTTGGAGACCCCCGGTGGCCAGTCCGAAGATCATCATGGAGACCCTGCAGTGCCACCTCCGAGAGGGAACCTTAAATTACCAACAAAAGAGAGGACGCCAGCGCTGCCTGGGAGGAAGTAATAAGAGAACTGCGAGCCGAGTTGATTGAGGTGAAAAAGTTGATTCGTTCCAGGCCAGAACCTGTATCCCTCAGACCCAGGGGTGGGATCCAAAACAGAAGATACCCGGTTTGTGAAGCGTGCCATTCATCAAATCAGAGTACGGTGGTGTCCACTGTCTAAGATGTGGTGAGGAAGGACATTATGCCAAGGCATGCCAATGGTCACGGTCATTTGGGTTAAAAGACAGGAGGTTGCCAGTGCGGGACGACTGGTAACTGCAACACGGAGGAGGCCCCAGAAGCAAATCCAAATCTCACCAAACCCCAGAACGGCGCATGAGGTAATTCGGCTACGTCAGTACTATCCCCAAGTGTATTCCTGTCTACAACAGCTGCAAGAGAGACAGGGGCATCAGTTACTTAATGCCCAGTGCAGAGGTCAAACGATGTACTCCTGGGAGGAGGATTCCTCGGTCAGTATAGATAGCCTCATCAGCCTTATTGGTGAAAGGTGCTTTATAAAGTGCCAGCTAGATAGACTCCTGGTAAAAACACTGTTGGACACAGGAGCCCAAGCGAGCCTTTTAAATGAAGAATGGAGAAGGCGCTACCTGCCACATACCTGCCTTAGGTCGTTAAAAGAACTCTTAGGACCTGTGGAACTCCACGGCAAAGCTGTCAACCAGACCAAAATCCCTTTCATAGGCTGGGTGGAAGTGACTTTCCAACTGAGGGCCACAAAGAACAGCAACACCATTGAGCTTGTGGTACCTTTTCTCGTGACCAGTGATCAGAACGTGGCAGAGGATCCTATCCTGGGTTATAATGTAATCAGTGACGTCATCACGAAACACAAGTCAGGGACGCTGGTGGTGGATGCAATTGCCACAGCACTTGCCATACCCAACGCCGTGGCGGAATATGTGATTCATAGAGTAACGAAAGCACAGAATACAATGGATCTAAAAGAAGTCAAGGTAGGCTAGTGCCCAACCATCATCCCTGCAAACAAAATGGTGGGGGTCAGGTGTGGAGTCCGGGTAGAACCGGTAAGAAGAGTCCAGAAAAGACTGTTTGTGCCAAAAGACTTCTCAGAACTTCCGGAAGGCCTAGTTCAAGGTGAGACTGTGCTTACGATTGCTACTGGTGGGTTTGCTTGAGTGACAGTACCGGTCATGAATACTATGAAACATGAAATTAGACTGGATCCAAAGACTGTGTTAGGTTACATTGAAACCGTTAAAACGGTATATCCAGCCAGTGTGAGACCCGCCCAGGGGTCTACCATGAACAGGTCCGGCTCCAGGTTTTTGTGGGCCCCGGGCGAAAGAGTCTCAGTGGGCCCCTTTAACACATACCACGATTCATGATGCACAGATACCGCAGAGAAATATAGGTATAGTACAAGGACAAAGGTTTCACTTCTTACATTACATGAGTGATATCTATTGTAAATTCCACAATAGCTCAGAAATCGGCAAATCGCTCCACACAGTATACTGGCCCCCATAAAATGCTCCACACAGTATACTGGCCCCCATATAACGCTCCATACAGAATACTGGCCCCCATAAAATGCTCCATACAGTATACTGGCCCCCACATAATGCTCCATACAGAATACTGACCTCCATAAAACGCTCCGTACAGGATACTGGTCCCCTTATAACACTCCATACAGGATACTGGCCCCCATATAATGCTCCATGCAGGCTGTTCCCCCCTTATAATGCCCCATGCAGGCTGTCCCCCCCTTATAATGCCCCATGCAGGATGTCACCCCCCATATAATGCCCCATGCCTCCTTACATTAAAAAAAAAAAAATCAAATTCTCACCTCACTCCTCCTCACCTGCTGCCGCTGCTCAGGTCCGGACTCCAGCGTCGCCGGTGTCTTCCCGCTCTGCGCTGCCTGTGATGGCTCAGGGGAGGGTGCGGTGGAAAGACGTCACTGCACCCTCTGACCTAAGACATCACAGGGAGCGCACAGCAGGAAGACAGCGGATCTGCGGAGGCACGTGGAGAGGTAAGTATCCAGCTGCCTGGGCCCTGAGCAAGCGGGGGAGAAGGGCGGGCGCTGGTACCGCTCTCCTCCGCCCATAGCCCAGCGGGGTGCCCGACCGCGAGTGGGCTCCCCGCCTGCTCAGAGCTCCAGCACTTGCCCGGGTGCTGACGCCTGCCCTGACCGTGAATTCAGTCTCCCCACCAAGGAACAGGAGTTGCCCAGGGGAGGAAATTGCACGACCCACCTCAGGGTCCTGGGATCCCCCAGTATCCTGAGAACACTTGTGTGCTGAAGATATAGTGATATCAAAACAGATGCTGAGAGAAGAGTGTCATGCATTCTCTAAAGATGACTCTTATATAGGCTGTATCCCGTCGTTGCAGTTGAAAATCAATTTGAAAGACACGACCCCAGCAACCAGAAGTTACATGTCTGTGCCGAAACCATTACACCATGAAGTGAAAGAGTATTTACAAGATCTAATCAACAGAGGTTGGGTCCAAAAGTCGAAGTCATCTTATTCCTCTCCTATTGTTTGTGTTAGGAAGAAGGACGGTACGTTGAGACTCTGCTTGATTACCGGGAACTAAACCGAAAGGCAGTACCTAATGGCACCCGATACCAAAGATTCAAGATATACTGGATAGCCTATCAGGAAGTACCTGGTTCTCTCTCGTCGATCAGGGTAAAGCATACCATCACGGGTTTGTTGAAGAGTCCGGTAGATCCTTGACAGCATTCATCACACCGTGGGGGTTATGTGATTGGATCCACATACCGTTTGGGCTCAGTTCAGCTCCAGCAGAATTCCAGAGGAGCATGGAGACCTGCTTGGAAGGATTGAGGGACGATATCTGCCAGCCGTACTTGGATGACAATGTAACCTTCCGGGAGCATGTTGAACACGTGAGGACCGTATTACAGCGGTATCAACAACACGGAGTTAAGTTGACCCCAAAGAAGTGTTAACTGTTCAAAAGGCAAGTCCGATTTCTAGGGAAAATTGTGTCCGGAGAATGATATAACATGGACCCAGCAGAAATCGCTCCAGTACTGGCCTTAAAAGACAAGTGGCCCTTTACTGTCGGGTAGTTGAGGCAGATCTTAGGATTCTTCTCCTACTATCGTACTTATGTTCGGAACTTCTCCAGGATTGCCGCCCCGCTATACCTTCTCTTGGGGGGGACGACAGAGTCAACAACACCCACGGAGAAAAAGAAGGACGCAGGTAGGACCGGGCTTAAAAGAAACAACGCCGTTTCATCCCAACAGCTCATTCTCTAGACAGCAGACCACCAGGAGGTATTGGAAGAACTAGTAGACTACCTGGTAAAACCACCCATCTTGGGATATCCTGATTTCAACTTACCATTTGTTCTTCATTGTGACGCTTCTCAAGTTGGACTGGGAACAGTGGAAACCACCATAAAAGCGAGAGAACAAGATCACCCCCTGTCCATTCAACAAATACCAAAAGGAAAAATCCATAGAGCACAACGGGAAGATCAGATAATTGGTAGAATACTACTTTATGTGGACCAAAATCGGTTTCCAAGTAAACGGGAGAGAGATAATGAGTAACCAGCAGTATCTGTTATAGTTAAAGAATGGCTGAAGCTCTACCTCAGTGAAGATGGTATCCTGTATCGTAAAGGAGGACAAAACCGGCAGTTGGTACTACCCAGAGTATTGCGTAGGTTGGTCTTCAAAGAACTCCATGAAAACATGGGACACCTGGGAGTGGAAAAGACAACCAACTTGATCCGTGAACGTTTCTTCTGGCCGTACATGCAGAGAGATATTGAGAGGTACGTGACCAGGGAGTGTGGGTGTCTAAAAGATAAACATCCCAACACATCAACCCGTGCACCTATGGTCAACATCCAAACTACGTATCCGTTTGAAATGGTCTCAATAGACTTTCTACATCTCGGACTGGCAAGGAGATGGGCGTACCATCCTCAAGAGAGTGAACTAAGTCCAGAGGCTCCAGAGTTTGTACCAAGGAGTACAGATGAAGTCCAATTCAGATTTGATGATCGAACATTGGTCACTGAAGAGACCAATCAACACTTAGGAATAGCAGAATTACCAGACCAGATGGAAACGGACAATTCAAGAGAAGTACAGAAACTTGCAGAGGCAGTTCCAAGATCATCTGGGGAAGTACGAGAAATTAGTGCGGCAGAAGACGGATTGTGGGATTGTGGGGAACTTATTGTAGTCTGGCTGAAGCCTAAGAGAAATGTGGTGTGTTATCTGCATCTGACAGAAGGCAACTGAACAGGATTCAGATCAGGAGAGAAACTAAACACAGGTCAGATAAACTCCCTGAACTAACACTGCAGAGTATTATCGGGCAGGAAGATAAGGACTGGAAGGAATTGTGTCACAGGGATCATCTCCCTCATCAAACCCTTCCCCCTCCATCTCCATGCAGGATAAAGAATGCTGTATACTATTCTGTCCTTGTGAAGGAAAAGCCTGTGGCTGTGTATGCATAGAAGTGTGCTGCTAAGAGATCTAATCTATGCTGAATTATGCTACTGAAGAGACTGTAATACTGTGCCTGTGAAGAAACTACTGTATTGTTACTGGAGCCGGTTGCTCAAGAAACTCAGTCTGTACTGTAATGAAGATTGTAAAATCTCGAAATTGCACTGGCCGTGCTTCAGATTAAATTCCACTGTTAAACTGTTGAAAAAGACCTTTGTCAGATGTGTCTGGTCAGCAGTTGAATCTATCATGTGTCTGAGAGAAGCTGCAGCCTGTGGTCGCCGTGAGTAACGGTTCCCCCAGGATTCCAAAGAATTCATGAAACCCGTCTCACCCTATCTGAATCTAGCGGCGTGCGTGTAAAATTACTTATAACCATACTGTATGATGCTGAAAAGTGCTACTGATGCGCCCACAGGGCCGTGGGGTACTCGGCAGCCGGGCCTCTGGTTGCTGGGGGATATCACGGTGGCTGACCCGGTCCGTGGCCCAGGGCAGTCACCCAAAAGGGGAATTATTTATAGGGGATTTGTAAAGTGTTCGTGACGCCACCTGTGGAATGCGGCTAAAGGGAGCCGCCACTGCAGAGCAGTCCTCTGAGGCAGATGTTAGGGCAGCTTCTGATGGAACGGCTCCCCACAGGTGGAGCGGGCCTCAGGGCAGCGTGGGGTAATGGATGGTGGTACACGGGAGAGACGGCCAGGGCGGTTCAGGAAGAAATGACGGACACTCACACGGGGGTTTGCTTCGGTACCTTTACTGGTATGGTCCAGGGTACTCGGTAGGCAGGGTGCACTTCTGGACTCTCCCCAGTGAGTGGGTATAGGGCCTCCTGATCCGTTGCTTCCACTTGCTAAGCTTCTGACCTGCCTGGAGCTAGGCCTGGCTTTATTACTGTCTCTCTCTCTCTCTTGCACCTGCTGACCTGGTGGTAGGGCCTTCTCTTGGAGATCACTCTCCCTGGTCGCTGGGGCCTCCGTGACTCCTAGCTCTGGTACAGTAGTCAGCGTTGGTCGGCCTGGGACTTGTAGTCCTCCAGGTATCCGGTGGTCCATACTGGGTATAAAGGGTCCCTGTAGGCGCGGACCCAGTGTCCGGTGTATATTTCGGGGTGAGCCTGGTATGCTCCTCTGCCCCCTCAACTCCTCTCTCCTTTCCTCCTCCTGCACTCAGGGCCCTCACTACGGCAGCAGCAGACAAGCTGCGTCTTCGCTGCTCTCAGCGTCAGCACGCTCTCAGACTAAGCACTAAACTAAAAACTGAGCTGCCTGGCTCCACCCTCCCTATTTATATCCCTAGCGGGCTCCCTCTGCTGGTCTGAGGTGGTAGGGTGGAGGTGTGTGAATGTAATGAGGGCCTCTTGTGGAGAAGTCCATGCATACACCCTACTGGGTTCTGTGGCACCTGTGCGTAGCAGGGCTCCACATTCCCTCCAAGTACAATTCAGTACTGCTGGACTGAAGCATTATTTTCAAAACAGGTTAACAACAATAATTATAACAATAACAACAAGTATAAGAACATTAATAAAGTTACAGTAAGTCCCGTAACCTGGTGTCCATTTCACCGAAGAAAGAACATGAGGGACCCACCTGAAAACCCTCAACGTAGGCCCTGGGCGTGGCTACAGGGCATATGTGATCCTGGTGCTGGACCACGTCTTCGGCAACGCCAAACGGGTTTTTGTTCTGTGGTCACTTAAGGGGCACTCCAGGGAGTGCAACTATTTACAAATAAAGTTTTAGGCTGCTCACAGTCCTCAGCCTACGAGTCTTTATACCCTTACGGGTAACTAAATAAACACATTTATTTAATTTCAGTTTATACAATAAACATTATGCAATACCCAACTGGGTAACTATTTACACTGCTGGTATTTCTAACTTATTCCTTATACCTGGCAGGGATCTGGCCTTTTGTACTGCGTGTTGACCTACGTAGTACTGGGGTGTTGTTGATGTCTGTGTTTGTACTGTCTGATACCTTATCAGATCTACGTGTGGGCAAATTGTAGAACTGTCTTAACCTCTCGATGGGACTGGCAAGCACACTGGTTGCTGGGCCTACTGGCTCTGCTTCTACTGGTGATCCTTCTTCCGGGGATTCTTCCTGAGCAGGCTCTTCTGGGGCACTTACAGGTCTTACTTGCAGTGGAGGGTCTTCTGGCTGCTGGTAGAAGTGCATCACGGGTATTATTACAGCTCCATCCAGTTGAGGCCAATCTGCCGGGAAATCTCCTAAGACAACATGGAGTACATGTTCTTTGGGTTCTTCAGTCACTATAAGAGGTACTTCTTCCCGTGGCTTCAATAGACCTGGGCACAACTTCAAGTGGTCTCTTGAGACTGTTACAGCTGTCTTACCTCCATCTCTACTGATTAGACAGGTTTTTCTATTGTCTAACCTGGAATCCAACACAGTGTAAGGCTCTCTTTCCCACTGTTCGTCAAGCTTGTGGTTTCTTCTCTTTCGCTTCAGCACAAAGTCTCCAGGTATTAAGGGTTCTGCGGGGGCACTCTTGTTGTACTGTGCTTCCAGCTTATCTCTCACCCTATTTAGACTGTCTTCGACACAGGCCTGTACTCTCTTGTACTGCTCCTGTCGGGTCGTATCCCAGTGTTCAGTGGACATGTCTGCTTCTGGTTCTACCACTCCAAGCTCCAGGTCCATGGGCAACTTTCCGGGTCTTGCTCTCATGATGTACGCTGGAGTACAATTGGTGGAACTCACAGGTATGTGATTGTACAGATCTACCAGATTAGGTAGTTTGTCTGGCCACTGATTCCTTTCTTCTAGAGGTAAGGTCTTCGGCAGGTCTATGACAATATTGTTCATCTTTTCACATAGACCATTAGTTTGAGGGTGGTACGGCGTAGTCCGAATCTTCTTACACCTGTACAGATGGCAAAACTCTTTGAACAGCTCGGCTTCAAAGGCAGGGCCTTGATCCGTCAGCACCTTATCTGGGTATCCATGGGGCCTGCAGAAGTATGCTTGAAACGTCCTTGCTGCAGTTTCTGCCATCAGATCCTTGACGGGGGCTACCACCAGGAACCAGGAGTAGTGATCCACCATGGTCAGGGCATAGGAGTAGCCTGACCTGCTGGGTGACAACTTGACGTGATCCAGAGCGACGATCTCTAGGGGCTGGGTTGCCTTGATGGACTGCAAGTGTGCTTTCTGGCTGCTGTAGTCTTTTCTTCTGAGGCTACAGGGTCCACAATCCTGGCACCACCTCTCTATGGAGCTCTGCATTCCAACCCAATAAAACCGACTCTTCAGGAGGGTTTCCAGCTTCTTCCAGCCAAAGTGCCCTGCTTGATCATGGTAGGCCTCCAACACCATCTGGATGTCTGTCCTGGGCACTACGATCTGCCATACCATCTCATGGGTCCTAGGGTTAACATACCTTCGGCACAGCTTCTCTCTATAGATGAACAGCCAGCTTCTCTCATTCCACAGTTGCTTGGCTTGTGGAGAAGCGTCCTTCTCCAAGGAGGAACCTTCCTGGGTTATCAGTTCTTTGATACGGCTGACAACCGGGTCGATGTCCTGGGTCTCCTTCCAACTGTGATGAGGTAAAGGGTTTAGTGTCTTACCACGATACCTCCTGGAGGTACGCTGCTCGTGGACCATCCCATTTCTATAGAAGTCAGGTAGCTCAATCTCCTCCAGGTCATCCACTTCTTCTTCAGTGTCCGACTGTTGAGGCATTCTGGATAGGGCATCGGCGTTGGCGTTCTTGTGGCCTGCCCGGTACTTGATGGTGAACTGATAGTTTGACAGTCGGGCCATCCAACGCTGTTCCATGGCTCCTAACTTGGCTGTCTCTAGATGTGTCAAGGGGTTGTTGTCAGTATAGGCTGTGAACTTAGTGGAGGCCAGGTAGTGCTTGAATCGTTCAGTGATGGCCCAGACCAAGGCCAGGAGCTCCAACTTGAAGGAGCTATAGTTTTCTGGATCCCTCTCGGTAGGATGGAGCTTCCTGCTGGCATAGGCAATCACCTTCTCCTTGCCATACTGCTTCTGGCTTAACACAGCTCCTAGTCCCTCGTTGCTGGCATCCGTGTACAGCAGGAATGGTTGGCTGGAGTCAGGGTAGGCCAGGATTTCTTCGCCAGTCAGGATCTCTTTCACCACTGCAAAAACTCAGCCTGCTCTTTACCCCACTGGAAGGGGGGGGGGTTTGCCTCTGTTGGACTGTCCTACCAGGAGATCTTGCAAAGGCGCTGCCTTCTTGGTGTAGTCCTTTACAAACCTCCGGTAATACCAGACCAGTCCCAGGAATTGACATACCTCCTTGAGATTCTTTGGTTCCGGCCATTTCTGGATGGCAGTGACCTTCTCCGGGTCTGGTGCTACTCCTTCTGGACTGACGATGTGCCCCAGGTACTGAACCTTCTGTTTGAGCAGGTGGCACTTGGAAGGCTTCAATTTCATCCCATACCGGGACAATGCTTAAAATACCTCCGCCAGGTGCTGCAAATGGTCCTCATACGTCTTGGAGTACACTATCACGTCATCCAGGTATAGCAGCATGGTCTCGAAGTTACGGTGTCCCAAACAGCACTCCATCAATCTCTGGAACGTTCCAGGGGCGTTGCAGAGTCCGAACGGCATACTGTTAAACTCGCAGAGTCCCATCGGGGTAGTGAAGGTGACGCGCCCCCTGGGCCTGTGCTGTGCAGGGGGATAACCGGAGCCGGATCGCTGGGGGTTGTAGTCCTCCGTGGCGGTGACCCGGTCCGTGCCCAGGGCGGTCAAACCAGTGGCAGTCTATTGGTGTTATAATAAGTGTCCGACTACGCCACCCGTGGATTGCGGTCAGTGGTGACCGCCGCTGCGCTGCAGACCGCTGAGGCCGATGTAGTTTGCGCAGCCGAGTATGGGATAACTCCCCACGGGAGAAGTATTGCCTCAGGGCAGCTAATGTGGATGATGGGAGTGATGGTGTGAGCGTCCCAGTAGTAATGGTGCTGGTGCGGCAAGGAATCACAGAGACGTGTGGTGCAGTTCAGGGTCTTTACAGATGGTATAAAGCAGACCCTCCCGGGAGTACTGGTTAGCAGTAGGGGCCTGGTCAGTCTGTGAGCAAGCAGGATCTCCCCTGGCCAGGTGGAGTTGTAGGCCTCACCGACTATCTGCACTCTTTCCTGGCTACCTTGCTCTATGCGGGTAGAAGTAGCCCACATCCCTGAGTATACCGTGTGGTGCTCACCCGTATGGCCGGTGACTTGGGACCTTCCGTTAGCCTTCGCTTCACGATGGCGGTGCTGGTCCCTTGCTTGTGACCGTGCCTTCGGGTTTCTAAGGCCAGAGGACATGGAATCCCCTGCCGGTTGGATTGTGCTGCTGGACCTGGATGTCCCCACAGCCTCGGACTCCGTGTCCGGGTTAGTGTCTCCAGCCAAGGCGAGCCTTCTAGCTTCCAGCCTCTGGCACTCGCTCCTGCTCCTACAGAGCTCCTGGTTCTTCCTTTCCCTGTGTCTGGATCTCAACTCTTTCTGACTTAATCCCGCCCCAGACCCAGTTTATAAGGGCAGATTCCTCCCCTCCCAGGTCTGGGTGGGCCGTGTTTCATGCTTAGGGCTCCTGACCAGAGAAACCTCCCACTTGCTCTCAGACATAATATCTCTATTACTGTGGTAACCAGACCCCTGGGGTGCCTCATTCCCCCCTAGTAAATTTTAGTACTCCGGGACTAAACACACATTTATTTAAAGAAACATAAATACAGGGTATAACAATAACACAATAACATATTTACAAGAAGCTTTAGTTCTTTTAAGGTCACGGCGTGTCCGCAACCGGGTGTCCATATCACCCAAGGTGAAATTTTAAGCGAAGTAGGGGACCTGTCCAAAGCAAACCCCTTGCGTTGGCCCTGGGCGTGGCTGCAAGGCTGAAGCTAGCTACTTTCGGCAGCAAGTAGGCCATGCCAGACAGGTTTTCTCTTCCGCGGCCGTCTTCACAAGAGGCACCAAGGTGCAACTATCTACAAAATTGTTCCGGTTATCCAGTGTCCATAACCTGTTAGTCCATAGAAATCTGCAGGGTAACTGAGAAACATAATTAGTAACAGGCAACAAACATAAACCATAAACATTTCTCAATAAACAGGTAAATTTACAGTGCATTAGTTTAGATTTTCCAGCGAGCGGGCATTTGACCTCTAGTGACTCTAGTGGACCTAAGGAGCTCACTAACTGGTCCTGCACTACAGGATGTAGGAGGTGTTAGGGGTAAGCTGGGCAGCTGTCTGCGTACTCTTTGGCTCACTAGGGGCACGGCAGGCTCACTACTAGCAGAGGGTTTATTCTCCTGCGCTGCTGGTGTGGATTCTTCTGCCTCCTGGGCCGGCTGCTCTTCCAGCTCTACCTGGTCTTCTGTAGGCACTTGAGGGGCTGGCTGGAGAAAGGTGAGGACGGGCACCATGATAGCGTTGTTTACTTGTGTCCAGGACCGGGGAAAGTCTCCGAGTACGGTGCTGATCATTTCCTCCTTTTCCTCTACGGGTTGAGGGTCTTCCTGATCTTCATCCGTGCTTTGTAACTTCTCGGGGCACTTTTTCAGGTGGTCTCTGGAGACAGTGGCTGTGGTCTCTCCTCCATCCTTGCTGATGACGTACACCTTTGGATTATTGTGGCTTGAGGGCAGTACGGTGTATTGGTCCTTTTCCCACTGGTCGTCCAACTTATGGAGCCGCCTTTTTCTTTTCAAGACCTGCTCTCCAGGTACCAGGGGAACAGCGGGAGCATGTTGGTTATAAGTCCTCTCCTGCCTTTCTTTTGATTGACAGAGACTTCGCTCGACGCTCTCCTGTACTTTCCGGTACTGCTGCTGCCGTTCTGTATCCCAGTCTGTCTCTGGCGAGGTGTCCTCGGGTATCAGGACTCCCATATCCAGGTCAACAGGCAGCTTACCAGGTCTTGCTCGCATTAGGTAAGCCGGGGTACAGTTGGTGGACCCTACCGGGATGTGGTTATACAGGTCCACCAGATCGGGTAGTTTCTCAGGCCACAGACTGCGTTCTTCCAGGGGCAATGTTTTTAGCAGATCTATCACCACCTGGTTCATCTTCTCGCAGAGTCCATTGGTTTGGGGGTGATAGGGCGTTGTTCTTATCTTCTTGCAGCCATACAGGTTGCAGAACTCCTGGAAGACCTCCGCTTCGAAGGCTGGTCCTTGGTCCGTCAGCACTTGGTCCGGGTACCCGTGTGGGCGGCAGAAGTGCAGCTGGAAGGCTCTAGCTGCTGTCTTTGACAGGGACCACCACCAGGAACCGGGAGTAGTGATCCACGATGGTTAGGGCGTAGACATACCCGCTTCTGCTTGGAGCCAGTTTAACATGGTCCAGGGCGACCAGATCCAGCGGCTGCCTGGTGATGATGGGCTGCAGGGGAGTCCTCTGGCTGGCACAGTCCCTTCTTCTTAGGTTGCACGGGCCACAGTCTCTACACCACCTCTCAATGGCTCCTCTCATGCCTATCCAGTAGAACCGTTCACGCAGCAGGAACTCCAGCTTCTTCCATCCGAAGTGCCCTGCCCCATTGTGGTAGGCCTCCAGCACCATAGCTGCGTCCCGTCTCGGTACCACCACCTGCCAGATCAGTTCATGTGTCTGGGAATTGACCATTCTGCGGCACAACTTCTCCTTGTAGAGAAACAGTCTGCTCTTCTCCATCCACAGTTGCTTGGTCTCTTCCGGAGTGTCTGGGTCCAGGCGGGCGTCAGCCTGGGTCAGCATCTCCTTCACCAGACGGACTGCGGGGTCACTGTCTTGCGTCTCCGCCCAGTTGTAGTGGGGTAAGGGGTTGAACGTAGCGGATCGCTGGCCCCTCACACGGTGAGAATACTGGGTAATCCCATGACGGTGAAACGCAGGGAGTTCGATCTCTTCCAATTCTTCTGGATCCTCCCCTTCATCCGGTAGGTTTGGCATCCTGGACAGGGCGTCTGCGTTGGTATTGGAGTGTCCTGCCCGGTATTTGATCGTGAACTCAAAATTGGACAGGCGGGCCATCCATCTCTGCTCTAGGGCACCCAGTCTTGCAGTGTCCACGTGTGTCAACGGGTTGTTGTCCGTGTACACGGTGAACCTTGAAGAGGCAAGGTAATGCTTGAAACGTTCGGTTACTGCCCACACCACTGCCAGGAACTCTAGCTTGAACGAGCTGTAATTCTCAGAGTTTCTTTCCGTGGGTCGCAGTTTTCGGCTGGCGTAAGCAATCACCCGTTCTCTCCCCTGCTGGATCTGGGACAGTACGGCTCCTAGCCCGATGTTGCTTGCGTCCGTGTAGAGGATAAAGAGCTGGCTGTAATCAGGGTACGCCAGGATTTCATCCCCCGTGAGGGCCATCTTCAGCTGGCGGAAGGACTCCTCTTCCAGCTTTTCCTATTTGAAGAGTGGCTTCTGGTTTTTGGCCTTCCTGGACTGGCCTATCAGGAGGTCCTGCATAGGAGCTGCCTTCTTGGTAAAACCGGGAATGAATCTTCGGTAGTAGCCTACCAACCCGAGGAACTGCCGCACTTCCTTTATGCTGGATGGTCTTGGCCAGTCCTTAATCACGGTGATCTTGTCAGGGTCGGGGGCTACTCCGTCAGCACTCACCACGTGTCCCAGGTACTGTACCTTTGGCTTCAGTAGGTGACACTTTGAGGGTTTTACTTTTAGGACATAGTTTGCCAGGGCTTCAAACACTTCTGCCAGGTGTTCCAGATGGTCCTCATAGGTCTTGGAATAGACGATGACGTCGTCCAGGTATAATAGCACCGTCTCGAAGTTCCGGTGTCCCAGACAGCATTCCATCAACCGTTGGAAGGTTCCTGGTGCGTTGCAGAGCCCGAACGGCATACAGTTAAATTCGCTGAGTCCCATCGGGGTGGTGAATGCGGTCTTCTCCCGGTCCGCCTCTGCTACAGGAACCTGCCAGTACCCGCTAGTGAGATCCAAAGTAGAGAAGAAGTTAGCAGATTTTAATGCAGCTAAGGACTCTTCTATCCTTGGTAACGGGTACGCATCTTTGTGTGTGATACGGTTGACCTTCCTGTAGTCTACACACATTCTCATGGTGTTGTCTTTCTTTTTCACTAAGACTAGTGCAGCTGCCCAGGGGCTACAGCTGTCCCTGATTACCCCAGCCTCCTTCATGTCTTTTAACATCCCCTTGGCGTGTTGATAGTGTGCAGGGGGTACGGGTCGGTATCTCTCCTTTATGGGAGGATGGTCTCCCGTTGGGATGTGATGTTCTACCCCCTTTACTCGCCCAAAGTCTAGCGGGTGTTTACTAAACACTCTCTCATACTCTTGAACCACCCGATAGACTCCCTGTTTTTGGTGTGAGGGAGTGGAGTCAGTACCCAAATGCAGTTGCTGACACCAGTCCTCCATTGGTTTCTTAGAGCCGTTACCTTCCTCTGGTTGAGATGGAGGCAAGGGTTCTACGGCCTGTACAGAGTTCTGGTTTATGGTGAACAATTTGGCTAGCGTGGCATACCGGGGCAGGTATACTTCTCTCTCCCCGATATTGATGATGCGGACGGGCACCCTCCCATGGCGTACATCGACCACCCCCCGTGCTGTCAAAATGGTGGGCCTACTGTCTGAGTAGACGGGTTCTACCATTGCTTGGTAGTCTCTACCTCTTAGACCAATAGCTGCCCGGCACCATATCATCATCTCACTTTTTGGGGGCATGGCAATAGGGAACGGGTCACACATTCTCACGCTACCTATCTCACCACCAGATAGTTCCACCTGTTGCCGTTTCATCAGTGCCCGGATCTCTTTTTGGAGGACACGCTGCTGGCTGGAACTGGCGTTCTTGGCAACCTGTTGCAAAATAAGAATCACCTCTGCAAGACAGTTTTCAATTACGTTAGTACCTAGGGTGATTTTTGGGTGACTCTCGCGACGGTCAATGTCCACAATGATAAGTCCTTGTGCCGGCAGTTCAACTTTACCGACCTTGATGGTCATTTCCTTAAATCCTATCTGTGGCACGGGCTGACCATTGCTGGCGATAATGCTCAGGTCGTCATCTGGGTAGCGGGTTATGTCCGAGTCATTCCAGTACTGCTTGAAGAGCACGTACGGGATGGTGGTGACCTGTGACCCAGTGTCTAGTAGGGCACTCATAGGAATGCCATCCAGTACCACAGGCAAAACCGGACGTCCCCCTACGTATTTGTCACGCCAGTTTCATGGGCCTGATGATCTTATGCCTGGGGGTTGGCCCTCTACCCCAGGTTGTGCCCGTTTAAATGACAGTACCTTGCCATATGTCCGGGTTGGTTGCAGCGGCGGCAGATGGGTCGTCCGTCCTCGTTGTATCTGTCGCTGGGTCTTCCTCTGGCCGGTGGGGTCCTCCTCAGTCGGCGCCACGGGACGTCCTCCGGTCCGGATGCCAGCTGGATCTTTTCTGGAGAAGAGACCTGTAAAGACTGCACAGTTCTGGTTAGCGCAGCAACACTCTTAGTCAGCTCTTGGACCTGGTGGTGCAGGTCTGTTGCCGGGTTATTGTTCAAAGCCTGCGCATCAGCTCCCACAGGACCTGCAGACAAGGGCGCCGTCTCCTGGTGGTAAGTGATAGCAGGGCGCCTGTGGGTCACAGCGCCACCTGGTGCCGGTTTTCGGAGCACCCGGATGGCTCTGTCCTTGAACTGTGCAAAGTCCAGGTCAGGGTCCTGTAAGGCCATTGCCCGCAACTGGGTTCGGTGGGCATTGCACAGTAGACCTTCAATGAATTGTTCGGTCAACAGCTTGTCTTCATTTCCCACGCTGTCAGGGTTTGCCTGCTTAATGGCTCTCAGGGCCTCTTGTAAGTTTAGAGCATAGTCTCTTATACTTTCATGTGCCCGTTGTTTGCACCCGTAAAATCTTAGTTTTATCTCGGCTGAGGTGCGGGTGTCAAATATGTCTTTCAGCCGGGCTAGTATCTCTCTGACAGTCCTCTTCTTCCCAGGTGACCAGGACTTTACCTCCCTTTGGGCTGCCCCGATTAACTGGGCCACCAGAATCTCACTTTTTGCTCTTGTGTGAGGGGGTATACCTGGAAGAGGCTATCAAGTCTTTCCCTAAAGTCACTCAGGGTATGTGACTCCCCTGAGTACTGGGGTAGCCAGGTTGCCCCTGGGATATAGGGCATGGTGAATGGCATGACTGCTGCAGCGGTTGCGCTGGCGGTGGCTGTGGCAGTGGAGCTCCCCTCGGTGTCCGACATCCTTCTTCCCCCCTAGTGGACCGTGGCCTACCTTGCGATGCTCTTCTTCCGTAGGCCGCGGCTCCGCAGTCGATCGTCGGGGTTGAGGACCTGGCGTCGCGCTCCGATGAAGTCAGCGTCGCTCTTCCTTCCTTCCAGGATCTTACGCAGCGTCGGAGCGTGGGGCGGAGCGTAGGGCGGAGCTTCGGATCTCGCGCGCTTTCGGCGTCCACGCCCCTCTTCTTCCCGCGCGGCATCCCGAAGATGGCGTCCGAAGGCGGGAAGCAGCTGCGGATGGCGGGAAGAAGGCAGAAGACGGCGGGAAACGGTCCAAGATGGCGTCCGATGGCGGGAAACGACTCCGGACGGCTGGAAACTTCGCCACAGGTAAGTTCAAAAGTCTTTTTCAGGCACGCAGTACCCGGTGGTTGCGGGCACGAAATCCTGCCAACTACGCCAAAGTTGACGCGCCCCCTGGGCCTGTGCTGTGCAGGGGGATACCCGGAGCCGGATCGCTGGGGGTTGTAGTCCTCCGTGGCGGTGACCCGGTCCATGCCCAGGGCGGTCAAACCAGTGGCAGTCTATTGGTGTTATAATAAGTGTCCGACTACGCCACCCGTGGATTGCGGTCAGTGGGGACCGCCGCTGCGCTGCAGACCGCTGAGGCTGATGTAGTTTGCGCAGCCGAGTATGGGATAACTCCCCACGGGAGAAGTGTTGCCTCAGGGCAGCTAATGTGGATGATGGGAGTGATGGTGTGAGCGTCCCAGTAGTAATGGTGCTGGTGCGGCAAGGAATCACAGAGACGTGTGGTGCAGTTCAGGGTCTTTACTGATGGTATAAAGCAGACCCTCCCGGGAGTACTGGTTAGCAGTAGGGGCCTGGTCAGTCTGTGAGCAAGCAGGATCTCCCCTGGCCAGGTGGAGTTGTAGGCCTCCCCGACTATCTGCACTCTTTCCTGGCTACCTTGCTCTATGCGGGTAGAAGTAGCCCACGTCCCTGAGTATACCGTGTGGTGCTCACCCGTATGGCCGGTGACTTGGGGCCTTCCGTTAGCCTTCGCTTCACGATGGCGGTGCTGGTCCCTTGCTTGTGACCGTGCCTTCGGGTTTCTAAGGCTAGAGGACATGGAATCCCCTGCCGGTTGGATTCTGCTGCTGGACCTGGATGTCCCCACAGCCTCGGACTCCGTGTCCGGGTTAGTGTCTTCAGCCAAGGCGAGCCTTCTAGCTTCCAGCCTCTGGCACTCGCTCCTGCTCCTACAGAGCTCCTGGTTCTTCCTTTCCCTGTGTCTGGAACTCAACTCTTTCTGACTTAATCCCGCCCCAGACCCAGTTTATAAGGGCAGATTCCTCCCCTCCCAGGTCTGGGTGGGCCGTGTTGCATGCTTAGGGCTCCTGACCAGAGAAACCTCCTGTGATGAAAGCCGGCCGGTGGGTGCAGCTCTCTGGCACCCCCTTACCTCTCAGGTCAGTCAAGGTACTGCACCTAGAGAAAGTAGTGCCAGGAAGCTGCAACCAGCGCAGGGAACACGGTAGAGTGTTATCCCTTCAACGTCACTAAACCGTAACGTCGCACAACTCGCTAGCGCCCTCTTAGCCTCAGGTCAGTCAGGGAACTGCACCTAGGATAAGCGGTCGCCAGAGAGACTGTCCTGTAACCTACTGGGTATCGGGGCCCTCTGTAGTGAGGGCGGTATATATATCTTCCTTGGCCGCGCCAGGAATATATATATCTGAACCTCCGACCGTCACTACCAGCCTTCCCCAATCTCCAGTTGGTATGCTGCCACCAGTCCCTATTTTAGATATACGCCCAGTCCGTGAATGGGCCTATATCGGGTCAGGAACCAACCCTGGGTAGCGTTTTTGGCTTGAGCCGAGCTCACACGGACGTGCATTTGTTATGCAGAATAAAAGGCAGGCCCACAATTACTTGAGGTAATTGATTATAATAATACACTAGATACACGATATACAATTAAATATACACAGGTATAAGGTCAGGCTAAACGATACAACAATGGAATACAACACACAGAATCACCACAGCATATCAGTTACCGGTTTCTTGATTTTCTTGTGACGCAGGGAGAGGATTCTGCAGTCGCAGGCACGGTCCTTTGTTACAGGCTGAGGCCTACCACCGCATGGTCAAACTGCTCCTCCCCTTGGTGGCCTCAGTTGGTGCTCAGATGTTCAGCACCCCACTCTTGGGTCAAGACTGAGTTATCTCTTGTCTGTCCTGCTATCTTACCTGCCCCGTCCCGCCCACTGCTGGTGAGGTCAGCTGGCTCAGTCTCCACCCTCAGGTCTAACTTCGATCAGAAGCCCAAATTCTAAGGAACCCAATAACTTCTTCTGGGATGGTCTCATGATACCCCCAGGGGTTCCCATGGATTCGGGCCGCCATAACCGACCTTTTGATATCAATTATGATACCATACGGTCCTCCGGAATGGCTCAGCGCTATATCTTGGCTTACAGAGCACGTCCAAACGTCTACCGCGGAGGCTTGTGTGCGCAATGGCTCCGGGACGCCGTGATATTTTTTATTGGCCCATCCCACGCAACATGCGTGTACTATTCATGTTTCTATATCTTATGCCTCCATGCTTGTGACAGACAAAGAAACTAGTCCTATGGGACAAATGGTCAGAGTTACAGATGGACTAAGCACCCCCCCTGCTAGCTGTGTTTCCTCTCGAAGTCTTTGAAGCTCCTAGCATTCAAGTGTTAAGTAGGCCCTGGGGGCTTCTTATCTCACAGGAGCCTGGATGGGGGAAACTATCTAGTTGACGTTTTAACAGAAGGTCCCAAGGGTAGGGGCTGCTGAAGTGTAGCCATCCCTGGATATGGTTTATCATTACCAAGATGGCGGCTACGGGTTCATCACACCTCCCCCTATACGAGGGCGCGAGGGGGTAGCACATTCCTGTGTTCCCCCGTGCGTCCTTCTGCACCCTCCCCTTGCCGGGATAACCCGTCAGCGTTACCGTGGTCACGGCCTCTTCTGTGGCGAATGGAGAAGTGGTACTGCTGGAGAGCGAGGCTCCAGCGTAGCAACCTGCCATTCGACCCAGAGACCGTGTGTAACCAGCTGAGGGGGTTGTGGTCCGTCTCCACGGTGAAATGGCTCCCGTACAAGTAGGGCTGCAGACGCTGCAGGGCCCATAGAATTGCCAGGCATTCTTTTTCCACCGTGGAGTAAGCCACCTCCCGGGGCAGTAGCTTCCTGCTCAGGTACAAGACAGGATGTTCCTGGCCTGTCGTGTTGACCTGACTTAGCACAGCACCGAGGCCAAACTCATTAGCGTCGGTCTGTACCACAAACGGCCGGTCGAAGTCGGCAGCTTGCAGTACAGGGGAGCTACTTACTGCACCTAGGATAAGCGGTCGCCAGAGAGACTGTCCTGTAACCTACTGGGTATCGGGGCCCTCTGTAGTGAGGGCGGTATATATATCTTCCTTGGCCGCGCCAGGAATATATATATCTGAACCTCCGACCGTCACTACCAGACTTCCCCAATCTGCAGTTGGTATGCTGCCACCAGTCCCTATTTTAGATATACGCCCAGTCCGTGAATGGGCCTATATCGGGTCAGGAACCAACCCTGGGTAGCGTTTTTGGCTTGAGCCGAGCTCACACGGACGTGCGTTTGTTATGCAGAATAAAAGGCAGGCCCACAATTACTTGAGGTAATTGATTATAATAATACACTAGATACACGATATACAATTAAATATACACAGGTATAAGGTCAGGCTAAACGATACAACAATGGAATACAACACACAGAATCACCACAGCATATCAGTTACCGGTTTCTTGATTTTCTTGTGACGCAGGGAGAGGATTCTGCGGTCGCAGGCACGGTCCTTTGTTACAGGCTGAGGCCTACCACCGCATGGTCAAACTGCTCCTCCCCTTGGTGGCCTCAGCTGGTGCTCAGATGTTCAGCACCCCACTCTTGGGTCAAGACTGAGTTATCTCTTGTCTGTCCTGCTATCTTACCTGCCCCGTCCCGCCCACTGCTGGTGAGGTCAGCTGGCTCAGTCTCCACCCTCAGGTCTAACTTCGATCAGAAGCACAAATTCTAAGGAACCCAATAACTTCTTCTGGGATGGTCTCATGATACCCCCAGGGGTTCCCATGGATTCGGGCCCCCGTAACCGACCTTTTGATATCAATTATGATACCATACGGTCCTCCGGAATGGCTCAGCGCTATATCTTGGCTTACAGAGCACGTACAAACATCTACCGCGGAGGCTTGTGTGCGCAATGGCTCCGGGACGCCGTGATATTTTTTATTGGCCCATCCCACGCAACATGCGTGTACTATTCATGTTTCTATATCTTATGCCTCCATGCTTGTGACAGACAAAGAAACTAGTCCTATGGGACAAATGGTCAGAGTTACAGATGGACTAAGTACCCCCCCTGCTAGCTGTGTTTCCTCTCGAAGTCTTTGAAGCTCCTAGCATTCAAGTGTTAAGTAGGCCCTGGGGGCTTCTTATCTCACAGGAGCCTGGATGGGGGAAACTATCTAGTTGACGTTTTAACAGAAGGTCCCAAGGGTGGGGGCTGCTGAAGTGTGGCCATCCCTGGATATGATTTATCATTACCAAGATGGCGGCTACGGGTTCATCACACCTCCCATTTGCTCTCAGACATAATATCTCTATTACTGTGGTAACCAGACCCCTGGGGTGCCACAAAGGCCGTCTTCTCCCGGTCCTCCTCAGCAACTGCTACTTGCCAGTACCCACTAGTGAGGTCAAGGGTAGAGAAGTAATTTGCAGACTTTAGTGCAGCCAGGGATTCCTCTATACGGGGCAAAGGGTATGCATCTTTATGTGTTATGCGGTTTACCTGTCTGTAATCTACACACATCCTCATGCTTCCATCCTTTTTCCTGACCAGGACCAGGGGAGCTGCCCAGGGCTACAGCTATCTCTTATTACCCCTGCTTTCTTCATGTCATGCAACATTTCCTTTGCTTTCTGGTAGTGTGCTGGTGGTATGGGCCTGTAACGTTCTTTGATGGGTGGATGGTCACCTGTGGGTATATGGTGTTGTACCCCTTTAATCCTCCCGAAATCAAGTGGGTGTTTGCTGAATACCTGTTCGTATTCCTGGACCACCCTGTCTACACCTTGTTTTTGATGGACAGGAGTGGCGTCAGTCCCAACATGGGGCTGTTGACACCAATCCCCCACCTGGGTTTCTGAGTCATCACCCTTCACTGTGTCCGATGAGTTTAAAGACTACTGTGTGTATGGCGTCATCATTCACAGTATACAATCTGGCAACAGTGGCGTATCTTGGTAATTTAACTTCCTCCTCCCCACAATTTAGGAGACGTATGGGCACCCTCCCATTGCGTACATCAACTACTCCTCTAGGAGTTAAGAGTGTAGGTCTGTGCTCTGAGCTAATGGGCTCCACTACCCCCTGGTAGTTCTGTCCCTTGAGACCTATTGCTGCCCTACACCAAATCAGCATCTCACTCATTGGGGGAATCACATTGGGTATCGGGTCTGTCACCCGTACATTACCAATCTCACCACCTGTTAGCTTTACCCGTTGCTGGTACAGGTGGGCTCGAATCTCTCTCTGGAGCACCTTCCTCTGCCCTGGTTTGGCAGTGTCAGCAATCTGTTGGAGCAAAAACAACACTTCTCCCAAACAGTTACCAACAATATTCGTACCAAGTTTCATATACAAGTCTGTATCACCAGGGTTAGATTCTACTACAATCAGTCCTTGGTCCTTTAGTTCCGCTCTCCCCACCATCACTGTCACATCCTTAACCCCTACTAGGTTAAGAGGAAGGCGGCATACACAGAGAGGTTCGGGGCTGGCGGCTGGAGTTCATCTACGGACCAGTATCTTTTGTAGAGGACATCAGGTATGATGGTTACCTGTGAGCCGGTGTTCACTAACGCAGGTGTGGCTATGCCGTCCAGCACGATGGACAGGAAAGGCCTTCCTCCCACGAACCGATGGTACCAGCTTGATGGGCCTGGTTGGTTTACTCCTGGGTGTCGGCCCTCGGCTCCAGGGTTTGCTCGTTTAAAGGACAGTTCCGCGCTGTGTGGCCTGCCTTGTGGCAACGGTAGCAGATGAAGTCTCCTGGAGGGCGACTCTGGTCGTTGATCCTCCCACGGGGTGGTGTTGTCATCCTCCGGGGTGGTGTTGTCCTCCTACGGAGTGGTGTTGTCCTCCTTCTCCTCATCCAGGGGACATCCTCAGGGCTGTCAGCTGCAGGGTGCTCAGGACAGTGGCCAGGGTTTTACTTAGCTGGCGCACTTCAGAGCGCAGGCTGTCCAGCTCGCTAGGGGGCACTGTTTGCGTCTTTGTTTCAGCCGTTAATGAAGGAGCAGTGGGTGCTGCGGGCAGTGGGGTGGCCCCACCCTGGTAACGCTGGATAGCAGTCCCTGTTTTTTCCAGGGGCTGTAGACCCTTAATAGCCGTGTCCTTGAGGGTGTCAAAGGTGGCGTTTGGATGATCTAAAGCCCACCACCGTACAGTTCTGCTCTCCTCCTGGGACCTCAACCCCCGGATGAACTGTTCCGTCAGCATTTTATTTTCATCTTGTATGCTGGCTGGACTAACCTGTTTCAGGGCCCGCAGGGCTTCCTGTAAGCGCCAGGCATAGTCCCGGATACTGTCCTCAGGTTTCTGGACGCAGTGGTAGAACCTCATCCGGAGATCTGTCTCAGTGCGGTTTTCAAAGACAGTTTGCAGTGTCTTAAAAATAGTGGATACTGATTCCTAGTCTGCGGCTGGCCAGGTTTCAACTTCCCGCTCTGCGGCACCAGTCAATTGTCCCAGCACAACAGCGGCTCTCTGCTTACCAGTCATAGAATACATGTCCAGTACACCGCATATTTTTCTCTTGAACCCAGACAGGGTGTCTGGTTTGCCATCATACTCGGGAAGCCATTTCGCTCCAGGGATATACGGTAGGGCCATGGGTATCAACGGGGTCACGACCCCTGCTGGTGGGGCGGCCGCTCCGGTCTGTGCAGCGCCGGGCGCAAGTTGGGCACCAGGAGCGTTAACTGGTGCTCCGGCGGCTTGCTGGTCGTCGGCCATGGTTGCGCCCCCCAAGTAAACCGTAGCCTACCTTCTTCACTTTTTATCAGGTAGGCCGCAGCTCCACGGGCGACGGTCTTCTTCCAGGACCTTGCGTCGCTCGCGTCTGATGTCAGAGCGTCCTCTGGACTCCTTCCAGGACCTGACGCTTCCTGGTTCGACGTCAAGGGTGGGGCGTGTCCTGGGCTTCGCGCGCTTCCAGCGGTTACGCCTCTCCGATTCCCGCGGTTACGCCCCTCTTCTTCCCGCGCGGCGACAGGAAAATGGCGGATAATGGCGGGACACCTTGGAAATGGCGGGAAATCTTCACCACAGTAAGTATTACAGTCTTTTAAGGCGCACAGTACCCGGTGGCAACGGGCACAGAATCCTGTTCGTGACGCCAGAAGAGTGACGCGCCCCCAGGGCAGTGGGTACTCGGCAGCCGGGCCTCTGGTTGCTGGGGGATATCACGGTGGCTGACCCGGTCCGTGGCCCAGGGTGGTCACCCAAAAGGGGAATTATTTATAGTGGATTTGTAAAGTGTTCGTGACGCCACCTGTGGAATGCGGCTAAAAGGAGCCGCCACTGCGGAGCAGTCCTCTGAGGCAGATGTTAGGGCAGCTTATGATGGAACGGCTCCCCACAGGTGGAGCGGGCCTCAGGGCAGCATGGGGTAATGGATGGTGGTACAGGGGAGAGATGGCCAGGGCGGTTCAGGAAGAAATGACGGACACTCACACGGGGGTTTGCTTCGGTACCTTTACTGGTGTAGATGCAGGTATGGTCCAGGGTACTCGGTAGGGAGGGTGCACTTCTGGACTCTCCCCAGTGAGCGGGTATAGGGCCTCCTGATCCGTTGCTTCCACTTGCTAAGCTTCTGACCTGCCTGGAGCTAGGCCTGGCTTTATTACTGTCTCTCTCTCTCTTGCACCTGCTGACCTGGTGGTAGGGCCTTCTCTTGGAGATCACTCTCGAGGGGTCGCTGGGGCCTCCGTGACTCCTAGCCCTGGTACAGTAGTCAGCGTTGGTCGGCCTGGGACTTGTAGTCCTCCAGGTATCCGGTGGTCCTTACTGGGTGTAAAGGGTCCCTGTAGGCGCGGACCCGGTGTCCGGTGTATATTTCGGGGTGAGCCTGGTACGCTCCTCTGCCCCCTCAACTCCTCTCTCCTTTCCTCCTTGCTGTCGGCCGCACTCAGGGCGTCAGCGCACTCTCAGACTGAGCACTAAACTAAAAACTGAGCTGCCTGGCTCCACCCTCCCTATTTATATCCCTAACGGGCTCCATCTGCTGGTCTGAGGTGGTAGGGTGGAGGTGTGTGAATGTAATTAGGGCCTCTTGTGGAGAAGTCCATCCATGCACCCTACTGGGTTCTGTGGCACCTGTGCATAGCAGGGCGCCACACTACATATTGTGCTAAAAAGTGCAATGTGCAAACCTGACCTCAATGTGGTCAAATAATAATATGCATTCAATATAATCCAAGTGGAAAATATATGACCACATAATATGGATAAAAAAGTGCAAACTCCAAAACACCAATGTGCAAGCCACAATGTGGTCAGATAATCATATACATTAAATATAATCCAAGTGGAAAATATATGACCACGTCATATGGATATAAAAGTGCTGACTGCAAACCAACATAATATGCCTGAAGGTATATAAGGCAATATGTAATGCACACTGCCAAATGTATGAAGTCACACAGTGAAAATATGGCTAATAAAGACCAATGGCCATCACAGATTCAGCTGGCAAGTAACATACCAATAAATGGACACACCACAGATCCCCTCGCACTACTCCAATGCGCGTTTCGCTATCGCTTCATCAGGGAGTGGAAAAATCTACAAATAAAATGCATATTTTCCAAAAGAGAAATTGACATGTTGCAGATTTTGAAAAAAAATTGGACAGCACTCGGGTGCCATTTTTAAGTGCTGTCTGGTTTTCATTGAATACTAGATAAACAGATGAAACTGGGACCTAACGCTGATGGTAAAAACTGACACTCAGAACAAACTGCTAAAAAAAAAAAAAACACTGATGATACTCAGACTTTTTTCCTCATGCGAGAAAATCACTGAGGTATGAATGAGCCTTTTTTTAGCGTGGATTTTAAAGCACTTTAAAATTCACATCAAAAACTGGTTCAAGTAATTTTATCATGTTGACTTTGAAGCAGATCTTTGTCAAAATCCACAAAAAAAAATCTCTGTGTGAACATAACGTAGGGTTTTTTTAATGAACATTTTCAAGTGGATCCACTCTAAAATCCACACCAAAGAGAATCAGCAATGCAAGTCTATGGGTCAATGAAAAAAACTGACATTATTCGGGTGCCATCCGCGTGCTGTCCATTTTTCACTGACTAATAGGAAAAGATGGAGAAACTTTTCTTTTTCTCCTCAATTAAAAAATCTGATGAAAGTCACTGATAAAACTCAATCTGCTTTTCTCGTACATCAAAAAACTGACGCCTGAATGAGACTCAAGAGTGCAGGAGTTTATAATTGTGTAAATTTTTCATGTTTTAAAATTATGATGGATTAAAGGTTATTTTCCCATTTTGTGGTTGCTGGAACCTCTAGTACTATGGACTATATTTGATATACCGGAGACACAGCTCAGTGTGTCCCTTCCTTCTGTGCGTCACACCTGTGATTTATCTATCCCTGGATACTAGCTTTGGCACAGTGAACTGTTTCTCCATATACTTTGGATTTTTCAAGTATTTGAAGCAGTTTTTGACATGAATTTTGGAGAAGATGCCTTCAGAATTCATGCTTCCCCCCCCCCAAAAAAAAAAAATATATATGAATAAATCTGTGTGAACATATACTTTAATGCAAAACTTCTTTTTAGGGATTTGGCTAAAATTTGTGCAAGGAAAGAGTTAATTTATTTTACAGCTATCATGTCTGATCAGCGTCAGGTGGCTGCCATTAGTTTTATAAAGCTGCAGGTGCTGCCTGACATCCTCTTGTCTCACTGCTGTAGATGTGCAGGTCTGCTGTGGGCATTGAGAGGGTATGTGCACATGGGGGAAGACTGGTAGTGCGGTTTCTTTACTGGTTTTCTAGGTGGAAAAATTTCTGTGTATAGTATTAGAATGATCATTGCATTCTGCACCCTGCCAGTCTATGGTAATGGTGGAATCTGTTCTGTCGGACTTGGTGCAACTTTTGCTGCTGCTGCAATTTTTCCACTGCAGAAAAT
The DNA here is from genome assembly GCF_046119375.1 of Phyllobates terribilis. Lineage (NCBI taxonomy): Eukaryota > Metazoa > Chordata > Amphibia > Anura > Dendrobatidae > Phyllobates > Phyllobates terribilis. Next base: position 550,414,279 of record NW_027362771.1, on the reverse strand, counting down.
CTGCACCTTTTATAAGTTCATTTGTGTATGTATCCTACAAATAGTTGATCTCCTAAAGCCTTACTGTTTTGGAGGGTATGAAAGGTGCAATGTGATTTTAAAAAAACAAAAAACAAATCACATGCAATGTATGTCTTCTACAGACTGTGCTGTAATTATGGCCTCTACCGTAAGTAACACCAGCAAGCTGGAGAAACCAGTGTCTCTTATATGGGGTAAGTGTGACTTAACCTTTTGTAAGATGTAGTTAAGGGTCTGCTCACTTCACCCTTTTTGACATTTATTTTTGGCTATGTTCAGTGCCTTGTGTTTTTTTTTCTTTTTTTTTTTTTTTTTATGCAAATTTTTAGTTGCATTTTACAGTACCAGCAAAGTCTGAGATTCTGGAAATCTCATGCACACCTTGGTTTTTATTCTATCAGTATTTTGTGCTTTGCATGTGTGGTTTGTTTTGTTTTTTTACAGAATAGAGCATGTCACTACTTCAGTGTTTTTTGTTTTTTTTCACCCATTGGAAGTAATGGGTGGTGAGAAACGCTCACAAACACCCCAAAAACGCATGTCAGGTTTCAGTGTGTAGTTGTGGTGTGTGTGTGTGTGTGTGTGTGTGTGTGGTGGTTTTTTTTTTTTTTTTTTTTTTTTTTTTTCTCTCTCCTCACTTTCCAAGACCTGGAAGTGTCCCCCACCCCCCTGCCAGTATGGTATTAAAGGTGTCCACTAGCTTCAATCACTGGCCTGTCTCCAATTATACATCACTCTAGCGACCAGTGATTGGCAGCAGTGGTCACAAGTCTGTACTGCTGGAATTGGATGTACAGCTTGGTCCAGTCATAAGCTGCAGCGGTCATGAGTAGACCACTGGTCAGAGCAGTCATCTCTCAATATGGGGGATTAAATCTGCATTGTATTTTTGACAGCAGGATTTTCCATGTGTAGACAAGGCTAAAATTAAGTGGATATCAATCTTAACTTTTAGTTACACTGGGTCCATTGAGTCCCAAACTGACCCAGCGCATCTAATGGCATAGTAAAAAAATTTTTTTTTTTTTTACTCCCATCAAGTCGATGTCATCTGTGTGAGATCTAGTGACCAAAAAAATAAAACATGTGATAACTGCAATAAATTTGTGCCATGAGCACCATAAGATATGATTCTTGCACTAAATAATGTTTTGTTTTTTTCATGGTACACAAGATTTTTTTTAATAAAAATTTTACATTGTTTAGCTAAGATGTTGTACCTTTAAAATACAATAAAATAAAAAATATGCTTATTTTTCAATATGAACTGGGTCCCTTGGACCCAACAAGACTAATGGTGTAACTATTTTTGGCACGACTAACTTATTATGACCTATACATAAGGAAATGAATGGTACTTGACTCTAGCACCTTATTAGTGTATAGGCGCTTGCCTTGCATAATATGGCAGCACTCTGCCTTCTGCTTACCTCCTGCAGGGTGTGAGCTGAATGAGCAGAAAAAGACCTTTGTGTTTAAAGTGTCGGATGAAGACAAGAGTGAGCACCAGCTGGCCCTGAGAACTGTGAGTACGCCACTGGTGGCCACCACCGTAGGCATGGGCCAGGGATGTACATGGTCTGTGCGTGGTGGCCACATGCAATATTGCTTGACTCTCCAGGTGCAGCTCTTTCTTGTCATGTTGAATCCGAATTAAGCTGCATCCACTTAATGATGACCTATTCTTTAAGGTATGTCTGGGGGACAAGGCCAAAGATGAATTTCATGTAGTAGAAATAGTCCCTCAAGCAGTGGAAGGAAGTGATGCACAGCCAGTTCCCATAGCCACCCTAAAGCCATCTATTCTGCCTATGGTGAGTTGCTTATGGAGAATCCTTCCAGGAACCCACTTCACCAATGCCTGTGTCTAATTATAAAATGGATCTTGGTTGTAGGCTACTATGGTGGGCATTGAGTTAACCCCTCCAATCACTTTCCGCCTGAAAGCTGGATCTGGACCTGTATATATTAGTGGTCAACATATTGCATGTAAGTATTTTATCATGGATCATTATCTTTCAAGCTTCTTTTGGCTCATCCAGAGGTGAAATATAAGGGTGAAGTCAGACTGCCATATAAATTGGACCGCAATGCTCAGACTGGCTGGCGGCTCTCCTGGGCATGAATGCTGCATAGATGCCTAAAGCTGTCAGGAGAGCCACCGGCCAGTCCGTGCACTGCGTTCTGATCTCGGACTGTCTGTGCCCTAATGGTTGTAGTAACACCCTTTAGCCCAAAAGTCCCTTTCTCTTATGAGAAGACCTGTAATGGTGGGGGGGACCTGTTGAATCTGGTGGGCCACAATGCAAAATCTACAGGTTGTGCCATTAAACTGGCCTGAGTATAGATTTTTCTGATCCCAAGTTATAGGGTTATTCCAGACACTTAAGTATCTCTTATCTAAAGGAGAGGTGATGACATGTGAGTGTTCAACTACTGGGACCTCAGTCCATAGAATAGGGCTTTAAAACTCCCCTGCTATAATGGGAGAGCGACACAAAAGGGCCCCCATATCCATTAGGCTGTCGGCTGAAAGATCATGTAACCGATGTTTCTCTACTCGCCCCATATATATACTTGCCTGAGTGCTCCCATGTTCTTTCGGAGCTGCTGCCAGACTCCTCTGGCAGTGTCTTCCTTCTGGAGGACAGAAGGCTCAGACGTGGATCCTTCTCTCCCTCTGACATCTGTCGGGAGGCCCCGCCATACACATTGGAGAGTCGGCTGATATCATGACTGCAAACACAGCAAGAGACAAAGGGGCAGCACACCTGTGCCTAAACCTAAGGGGACTTATCGCCTCTGCTGATAGGTCTGCTTTTATCTATAAATGTTTGGTTTTTTTTTGCACGGTTCCTGTTTTTGGAAATGTAGGCACGAGTTGGCAGTTTCCCTGCAATCTGACACTTGTGTTTTGCAAAGGAATTATAAGAAGGACTAAAGGGCCGAATTCATCAAGACCAGTGTAATTCATGACTCTATCCTGATGAAGGCTTGCCAGTCATACACATGATTCATGGAGCAGTGCACATCTCCATGAATCGGGGGTGTTAAACAAGTGGCAAACTCTCCACAGAAACTACTCCAGCCCCTGCTGGAGTAAGATTTGTGGTGCAGAGAACACCGCCGCTCATCATGAATTGGGCGAGCACTAGTCACTTCATGCCAGTTTCTCCCAGCTTGGCAGAAGACACAACAATCATAAAACTTAAGCGCAACTCCCGAGTTGTGCTTAAATTTTGAGACTTTTCAAGGCTTTTACACCAGAATCCTGGGAGTTCATAAAGTTTTTAATTCTGACACATGGGGAGAATTAACACTATGTAGTTGACTTTTAGTAGAGGCTCAGTATATGATGCTGAAGCCTCAGCAGAGATGGGCAGCTTACTACTGTAATGTCGTATACTATAACTTTACATTTTTTTTTTCCCCATTATAAAGCTTAGACTAGAGACTATGTCCAAGGTTTTGCAAGGATTTCCCACCAAAAAAATTAACTGTTTAATAAATGCCCCTAGGTGGTATAGTAGTTAAAGTATACTGAGAAGTGTCTTTTTAATAGGCGTCTCTGCATGGAATGAGCCAGTTTGTTGCACTATTCCATATAGCAAAACTAAGCCCTGACCTATACTATCCAGATGACATCCCCCTCCTCCCAAAAAAACTCTTTAGGACTGGAGAATTGGGGGGCCTATGGATTAGTTTAACATGTGCACTGGAGGTTGTTTTACAAATGCTTAAATGTGTTCCTAGTGGAAGAAGACTACTCATGGGTAGAGGAAGGGGAGGAGGAGGAAGAGGTTGAAGAGGAAGAGGAGGAAGATCCTGAATCTCCTCCCAAAGCAGTAAAAAGGCCAGCAGCATCTAAGAAGGGGAGCCAGGCTAAGGTAACCTGCCTCGGTACTGTCATTTGTCTAGAAATGCATGCGCTCCTATGACTCGAAGGCTTTCTCCTTTTCAGACTTCCAGAGCTCAATGCTCCACTGACTCCTGTATTCTTTTTAAGCTTTGATTGTGCTGTGAAATGAAATTGGACCATTGTTTCTTGTTAAGGCTTTTGTTTTTATGGTGCTATCAGGTAATTTTTGCCACGCTGTAAACTTTATTCTGCAGGACAGTATGGGGACTTAAAAAAAAAAAACGTTTTGTTAAAATAATCAAACAAGTTTCAAGACTGAAAAAAGAGCATCAAACTAGTTCTGATCCCTGACATCGGAGGCAGATCCCAACTGCACACCACCTGCACCCACCTTGTATAGTGCGGGCTCAGCTCCTGAGCCTGCACAATACATTAGGACCGGATGTGACATGCATGGAAATATGCTGAGATTGGGTTTTTACTGCAGAAACCAGAAGCTTAGGATTTAGCTGGATTCTTAGGTCTTTAAAAAAAAAAAAAAAAAGTGTGACAATACCTGTAATATTCAGTGGGGAGGTTTTGGCTTAAATCTACCAATGATCTTATTACTAGTTGCTAACTTTGTTTTTGTCCTAGAAGAAGAAAATGGACAAAGATGACAAGGAGGATGAGTAAGTATAGTATTATGGTGCTACTGGTTGGATCTGAATAGGTGCTAGTTGGTAAGGCTGTATTCACACTGGTATAAATTCAACATGCTCCTGGCACAGACACCAAACATATCCACAAGACAAAGGTGAAGCTTTTTTTTTTTCTAATTTTTTTTATAGCTTATTAATGTGGGAAGCTAAGGGCTGAGGTATACATTAGGAAATCCTCCTGGCTAAATCTGGTGTGAACAGTGCCGAATATATAGTCTACTATACTGTAGTACATATAAGTATGTGACTGACTTTTTCTTTGTTTCAGAAGCTCTGAAGAAGACAGTCCAGCTAAAAAGGTATGTCTACACTGCCTATCATGGCTGCCACATGTGTTTCCAAGGCCTGGGTGAAGAAGTAATGGAGATCTAGGCTAGATGAAGGGTTGATCTGAGGGTGAGGGGGGGGGGGGAGGAGATGTCTCAATCCTTCACCTGAGTTGAGCCTGGTCCTGTACTAACTTATTCAAGTGTGTAGAAAAGTCTTATTTTCCTCTGAGTGACTATTTGTATTTTTCAGGGCAAAGGAGCTGGACGGGGCAGGAAGCCAGCTGCTAAGAAATGAGACGCTGGGTAATGTCTTGTTCTCGGTTAGGATAAGGAATTCGTCTACACTGCTGTAGGCTAATGTTCCCCTCGTTTCTGCAGGTGCTGGTTGCCTTTTTGTCTTGTCAATTGTATTTTACTATCCAGACCGCCATCCGGTGCAGATATCCACCTTTTATAGAGTGTATAACCATCAGAGCCTCCTTCTTGCACCTTGGACACTGGCAGGCTGGATATAGTCTCTTCATGTAATGTAATATTTACACCCATCTTGTAACCTGTAAAATAAAGTCCCTTTTCTATGGGAAGAAATCTGGCTCTTCATGGAATTGATGCAAATTACTTAAAGTGGAAAAAAAAAAGTTTATCTTCAACTTGAAATAGAAGTATCTCTGTGGGTTTAACTTACAATTTAGGCCAGATTCATAAATCTGTGTTTTGTAGACCAAGTATGGATTGCAATGCATGGACTGGACCCAAGTCTCCTGACACTAACTTGACAGCCTCATAGGCATATGAGGTAGTTTGCCATGGCCAGTCTGTGCATCAGTCTATATGGAAACATGGATGTGTATCCAGCATAAGGGCTCAAGCACATTAGCCCATCTGTCTGGAATATCCTCCACTTAAGGACTCATTCAGACATGTGTGCAAATCGGCCTGAGCAAGGACTGGCTGCAGGGGTCCTGAGCGTGACAGCCTCATAGAAATGTATAAAGCTTTCAGACTCTAATCAGGAGAGACACTGCCAGTCTGAGATCAGACAAAGATCCATGGATGTCTGCATGAGCCCTAAGGTTGAGTAAATTGTTGGTCTGGCCTTAGGATAGGCAATCAATATAAAATCAGTGGGGCTGCAACATCCAGAACCCCTGCTGCTCAGTTCTTATCAGTGTCAGTGTGGAGTGATCATTTGCAGAGCGGAACTACAGTTATGTATAGTGCAGGGGTGCACAACAATGCTGTCCAGAACCAATCCCATGGGCTGGAAAAAATTTAAAGTGGTACTTTCATGCATAAATCACCTGAACCTCCATCAGTAACCCTTCTAACCCTTCACAATCTTTTCATCATTAACAAGCTTTCCTTCCTCTGCATCACTGAAACCTGGGCCTCCAGGGTTGCTGAGCGTAGATGGAAAAGGTCCCACTCAAATGAGCACTTCATCGCATTCAAACAGTCCCTCACTAACTTAAAGTCTACACTTTACAGCAAAACAAACATACTTCTCATCTCTCATATCCTCCTTGTCTCACAACCCCAAACAACTATTCAACACCTTCAATGCTCGCCTCCTCCCTCTCATCTTATTTCAGCTGAAGACTTTGCCTCATTCTTCAAGCAGAAGATTGATACCATCAGACAAAGCTTTTGCCTAAAGCCCCTCCCCACACCTACTCAACCCTCCTCCAAAACCACCTTCTCCACCATTACAGAAGATCAACTTTCCTCTTTACTCTCCAAATCACACCTCCCCACCTGTAAACTCGACCCGATCCCATCCCACCTCATCCTAAACCTTACCACTATCTTCATCCCAACCCTAGCCACCTGTTCAACCTGTCATTAACAACCGGCGTCTTCCCCTCATGCTTCAAACATGACTCGATTACACCCATCTGCACAAAGCCCTCCCTTGACCCACCCTCTCTGACTAGCTATCGTCCCATATCACTTCTCCCTTATGCCTCAAAACTACTGGAACGCATCCATTCTGAGCTGTCCTCCCACCTCTCCTCCTGCTCCCTCTTCGACCGCCTACAATCTGGTTTCTGACCGCACCATTCTACTGAAACTGCGCTGGCTGAAGTCACCAACAACCTACTAACTGCCAAATTCAAGCGACACTACTCTGTCCTCCTCCTAGATCTGTCATCTGCCTTCAACAGTGGACCATTCCCTATCCTGGATCTCCTCATACCTAACAGACTGGACATTCAGTGTCTCCAACTCGCACACCACCTCCTCATCTTGCCCCCTATCTGTCAGTGCCCCCAAGGTTCAGTTCTAAGACCCCTACTCTTCTCCATCTACACCTTAGGCCTGGTACAGCTCATAGTCTCATGGTTTTCAATATCACCTCTATGCTGATGACACACAGATCTACCTCTCTGGACCCGAATCCCACAATGTTTGTCTGCTATATCATCCTTCTCTGCTAGATTTCTAAAACTTAACATGGACAAAACAGAATTCATCATCTTTCCCCCATCTCACTCAACCCACCCCCCCAACTGACCTGTCAACGTCAATGGCTGCCCATTCTCCCCAGTCCCTCAAGTTTGCTGCCTTGGGGTAACCCTGGACTCTGAACTCTCCTTCAAACCACATACCCAATTCCTTTCCTGCTGCATCCAACTCAAATATCTCCTGGATCTGCACATTCCTCGACCATGAATCTGCAAAAAACACTAGTGCATGCACTCATCTCCTGCCTTGACTACTGCAACACTGGACCTAGTCACTGGACAATAAAACCTTCACAATCCTTATCTATGAACTGCTAAAATATTTACAGCCAGAACTGTGTCTCCCATAGTAATAGCTCTGCTTTTCATCACTTGTCTCATCTATTGCATTAGCTGTGTCCTATTGTGTGTATATGACATGCCTAATGTACACATGTAGTGGGTTACCCGGAGCCAGGTCTCTGGGGTTTGTAGTCTCCAGGGCGGTGACCCGGTCCCGTGGCTCAGGGTTGTCAAACCAGTGGCGGTCTTTTATAAGTTTTAAGTTAATTGTCCGACTACGCCACCCGTGGATCGCGGTGAAGGTGTACTGCCGCTGTGAGGCAGACCGCTGAGGCTGGTGTGTGTGCAGCAGAGAATGGGATAACGCACCACGGGAGGAGTATAGCCTCAGGGCAGTAAGTGTGGATGATGGGAGTGATGGTGCACAGGCGTCCCAGCACTAGCAGTGCTGTATGTGGTGAGAAAGCACAGACAAGGTGTTGCAGTTCAGGTTCTTTACTCAGTTCTCATCCAGGTCACTTGTGCACAGATAGGACCGCCCGAGCCGTGCTGCGTTCACCAGGCAGGGGGCTCGATCAACCCCCAGGTAATTCCGGAGTGTGGCACAAGACTCCCTTCTATCCTTTCGTCAGCCGTGCCCCACCAGTGACACTACTTCTGTCCAGCTGCCTCTGGTCTTCTCCTGGGAGGACTGGGTGTCAACTTCCCTGACCCTATGTGGTATGCCTTTCTAGTAGGTGTAGTGAGGGGTCGCACCATGAAATGGTCACGACTGCCAGTTCTTGGTTAAGGATTAGTCGCCTCTACCAACTTGGGATCTGGTACCCTGTTCTGCCAACCCATCACCCGCAATCTCCTGGGTCCTTAGGGTTCCTTCTGCCTTCGTGTCTCTGGGCCTCTCTTGGTGTTCTGTTCCTCTCTTCTGGTTCTGGCCTTCACTCTAGGCCTGCCTTGTGGAGCTGGGCCTAGACTGAGCCACAGCTCCCTGTCAGCCCTCTTTGGCTGAACTCTTCTTCTCTCCTCCTCCTGACTGAACTCTCTCTACTTCTCCCAGAACTAAGATGGTGCCCACCTTATATACCTCCCTCTGTGTGTATGAGCCCAGGTGACTTGCAACCAATGGGCTCCTACCTATGCCCAGAAACCGTCCCCTCCTGCTCCTACATCACTGGGTTTCTCCCCCCCCCCCCCCTCCCCCCCCACTCCAGCCAGGGACATGGTCTGTCGTGCCTGCATTACTGTATAAATGGGAGCACCATTGAGCTGTCCCCCGGCAATGGGGTGTGTGATGCATGCAGCTAACCGAGCCCTGGTCCACACTCCATCCTTACCCGGGAGTGGAATATCACACCTCTGGCAGAGGTGCAATACCCCTGTAGCGACCGAACCCTCAGGGCGCTACATATAAATATGTGACTCTTCAGATTTTGGGTTATACTATGCCTGATCAAGAGGTCGGAGTAGTGTTGAATGCTTGCAACTTGTTACCTTTTAATGGCTAGCTGAAAAGATGGTTTCAACCACTGAGGACTCTCAAATCTAAATATTTTTCTATCTCCTGACAAACACGGTACAAAAATATATATTTTATATTTTCCCTGTGTCAAATCTTCAAAATCTCAAAACTCTTAAATTGAGGATATTTACATTTTAACAATTTTGGATTGCTACAGGTGTACAAGATCAGAAGTACCATCACATTAATGCAGTGCCAGGACCACAATCAGTACATGAATAAAACACCAAGCTTGGTCCAGCAATCAACTGCAATGTCAGGTCGTCCTCATCACTGTGGACCATACAGGAACCACAGCACTGATGAAATGTAGTCAGTATCACAAATATTTACACTCGGGTACCGTTATAGGTGAGATTTTCTCTGAAATTGTTCCAATCCTTTCTTGTTTTCATAAAGAACAGACGCCATGATGAGATTTCACACCCATAGCTCGTGTTTGCAGACTTCCTTCTCCAACTTCAGTAGCAATTCCTGACATGGTGCCCTTAAAAATAAAAGTATCATTATACAGCCCCATTAAATAAAAATATATCCCATGAATAAAAATTGCCCCTCACTGCTCCCCTCCCTACACAAATCATTTCCCCCACCTAACTGCCTCTCGTAAAACTGTGCCTCCTTTCACAATTGTCCCCTCCCAGTAACATTAACCCCCCTCCCTCCTCATCTACATTGACTTGCTCTTAACCCCTTTCTGATGAGACTTATCAACATGTCCCAGGGACGTATGTTTAGGTGATTTTTGTGCGCACCGAGGCTGTGCGCGTGCAATCGCTGACGGCTGATTCTGACAGCTGACACCCGGCACTCGGTGCCTGTACCGCTCCTGGCACTTTAACCGGCTAAATGCTGCAATTGCTGCATTTAGCATGCAGCCTAGGGGTCCTGATCAGTGCCATGGTCATCCAATGTCATTATGATGACATCTGGTCCTGAGTGCTATGAAAGTTGCCAGATCATGCGCAGTTTTCATTGTATAGGAATGCTCCTGCATCCCTATACTATACAAGTTATCAACCTGCAATTACTGAAAGTCCCATAGTGGGACAAAGTGTAAAAAAAACATATTGTACCATACGTATTTTTAGGAAAAAAATAAATAAACAAAGCACACATTTGGTATCGCCAAGTCCGGAATGACCTAACCTATAAAACCGTCCCACAACTTCACTGAAGATGTTAAGATGTAAAAAAAAAAAAAAAAAAAAAAAAAATTCTTCATCATGATCCCATCGAACAAAAAGCAAAATAAAACGTGCTAAAAAAAAAAAAATGGTACCTCCGAAAACGTCATCTTGTCCCATAAAAAAACAAGCTGCCATACAGCTCCATCAGCCGAAAAATAAGTTATAGCTCTCAGAATAAATAGATGCAAAAATCATTTTTTCTGTAAAATCATTTTTGCGTAAAAGCACCCAAACATTAAAACACTAAATGTGGTACCGCTGTAATCGTACTGAACCGAAGAATAAAGCTGCCTTATCAATTTTACCACATGTGGAACAACGTTAAAAGAACAAACAAACAAAATTAATGAAAATGGTGCCTGAAAATGGTACCAATATAAACGTCCAGTAGTCCTGTGAAAAAACAAACCTTCACATGACTGTCGACTGAAATATGGAAATATTATAGCTCTCAAAATTATGGCGATGCAAAAACTAGTTTTTGCAATAAAAAGCATCTTTCTGTGACAGCTGCCAAATATAAAAACCCGATATAAATCTGGTATCGCTGTAATCGCACCAACCCAAAAAGGTCATCTAATCACTTATACCACGTGAGGAACAGGTAAATAAAAACAATTCTTCACCTGCTGTTGATTTGTTCATTCTGCCTCACAAAGATCGCAGTAAGGCTTGGATCACATTTATTCTGCGCTGAGAGCTTACACTGGGGTTTCTGTGTTAATCTTTGAAATACGTGATTCAGACGAAACCCCTGGCGGAAGATTCCCTATAATGAAGCAGATGGAGGCAGCATGGACGCAGTCTGTCCTGTGATCTGTCAGCAGCCGTCTTTTTATTAGATGTGCATAAAAGTGCTATCGCCCACATTTTTGTGCTTTTCTGAAAACAACAATGCTGAACAGAGGCCAAACTGAATCCAGAGTAACTCTGCTGCCTCATTATAGTGAATGGATCCCTTGGGGGTTCATCTGAATCAGATCATTTGGAGATTTAGATGGAAACCCCGATCTAAGTGCTCAGAGTGGAGCGCAGGATAAATGTGATCCCAAATGTTATGTAAAATGTTCCCAATAAAAGCTTCAACTCGATCCACAAAAAAAGCGAGCCCCCACACAGAACTGTTATCGGAAATACAGGGGCTTCCACATTACTGGTAGCACAAAGGCTCTGGAAAAGCGCCATGGCTCATTGCCCTCCAAAAGAAATTGTGCACTCCCTAATCCAAATGCCCCCCTCCCTTCTGAACTCCAGTGTGTACCTAAACCGCAGTTAGCGTCCACATGTTTGGCATTTCTGTAGAGATGAGAGCCCGCCTAAGTTACGGGTGAAAGTCTCCAGAAGCATGAGCTGGGCACAACGTACTGGTCACTTCAACGGCAGTTTGCAATTTTCACTCAACACCATCCGCTGCTGCTTGTTTCTGGAAAACACCCATGGAGTCAAACTCGTCACTACACCTGTAGATAAATTCCCAAAGGGGTATGATTTCCAGATAGGGTCACTTGAGGGGGGATTCTGCTATTCTAGCACTTGGGGGCTCTGTATATGGAGTATGCATACTATTCTAAAAAAAATCTGCACTCCAGGAGGCAAATCGCGCTCCGTCCCTCCAGAGTTCGCCATATGGCTAAGCAGTGCTGTACAGCCATATATGGGTGATTTATACATTCAGCAGAAATTGTGGGACAAATTTTGATGCCATTTATTTTACCCATTTCCCAGTGTGACAATGTAAAATCTGGGGCTAAAACAACATTTTGGTGGTAAAAATGTAATTAATTATTTTTTTTCTTCACTGCCCAATGGTAAAAAATCCTGTGGTGTCAATATGCGCACTGCACCCCTAGATTAATTCAGTTGAGAGGTGGTGTTTGTAAACTGAGGTCTCTTATGGGGGGTCTGCTGTTCTGGCACCTCAGAAGCTCTGCCAATGTGACATGGCACCCTCAAACCAGTACAGCAAAATCTGAACTCCAATATGGTGCTTCTTCCCTTCTGAGCTTTCTCTGTGCATCAAAAGTAGTTTTCGACCACATATGCGGTATCGTACATAGCAAAAATGGCACAACAAATTTTGGGGTCCATTTTCTCCTGGTATTCTCATGAAAATATTGGGGACTAAAACAACATATATTTTTTTTATTTTTACAGATCCACGTTATAAAATGTGAAGCACCTGTGAGTTCAAGGTGCTCACCACACATCTAAATAAATTCCTTGAGGGGTCTAGTTTCCAAAATGGGGTCACTTGTGGTGGTTTTCCACTATTTAGGCACATCAGGGGCTCTCCAAACACCATATGACACCCGTAGACCGTTCCATCAAAGTCTGTGTTCCAAAATGACACTCCTTTCTTTCTGAGCTCTGCCGTGCGCCCAAACAATATTTTTCCCCACATATGGGGTATCTGCATGCTCAGGAGAAATTGCTCAACAAATTTTCTCGGCCATTTTCTCCTGTTACCCCTATGAAATTAAAAAATTTGAGGCTAAAAACATTTTTGTGGGAAAAATGGGATTTTTTTTATTTTCACACCTCCACGTTATAAATTTCTGTGAAGCACTTGAGTGTTCAAGATGCTCACCACACATCTAGATAAGTTTCCTGAGGGGTCAAGTTTCTAAAATGGTGTCACTTGTGGGGGGTTTCCACTGTTTAGGCACATCAGGGGCTCTCCAAACGCAACATGACATCCGCTAATTATTCAAGCAAATTTTACATTCAAAAAGTCAAATGGCGCTCCTTCCCTTCTGAGCCCTGCCGTGCGCCCAAACAGTGTTTTTCCCCCACATATGCGCTATCGGCTTACCCAGGAGAAATTGCACAACAAATGGTATTGTGCAATTTCTCCTGTAACCCTTATGAAAACGCAAAATTTGGGGCTGAAAAACATTTTTGTGGGAAAGATGTGAAAATTTTATCTTAACGGCTCAATGTTAGAAACTTCTGTGAAGCACCTGGGGGTTCAAGGTGCTCACCACACATCTAGATACGTTCCCTGAACAACTCAGACTTTCAACTGCCTCCAAAGGTTTTCTATAGGGTTTAGATCTGGAGACTGGCTAGGCCACGCCAGGACCTTGAAATGCTTCTTACAAAACCACTCCTTCGTTGCCCTGGCGGTGTGCTAGGGATCATTGTCATGCTGAAAGACCCAACCACGTTTCATCTTCAATGCCCTTGCTGATGGAAGGAGGTTTGCACTCCAAATCTCACGATACATGTGACGCGCCCCCTGGGCCGTGTGGGGAACCTGGAAACAGGCCTTTTGTGGGATGCTGGGGGTTGTAGTCTCCGTGGCGGCGCCCCAGTCCCGTGGCTCAGGGTGGTCAAACCAAATGGCAGTCTATTTATGGTGTTTGTTATTATTTATAATGTCCGACTACACCACCTGTGGATTGCGGTCAGGATGAACCGCCGCTGCAGGGCAGACCGCTGAGGCTGGTGTTGTGGGTGCAGCAGAGTGTAGTACAACTCCCCGCGGGAGGAGTGTAGCCTCAGGGCAGTGTATGCGGAGGATGGGGGTGATGGTGCAGGAGTAGCAGTGACGACACAGAGTCAGTGATGCAGTCCAGGGTCTTTACTCACAGTTCTTATTATCCAGACCACTTCTTCAGGTAACGGCTGCCCACGTCGCACTGTGCTCACCAGGTGAGGGGCTCAGCCGACTCCCAGGTATTTCCGGAGTGTTTCACAGGACCCCCTTTATGTGTCCTTCCTCTGGCCTGTCGTACCTCACCTGTGACCACGCTTCTGTCCAGCTGCCTCGGGCCTTGGTGGGCAAACGTGCATTCCGTTTCCCTGGACCCTATATGGTGCCTTCCTAGCGGGTGTAGCGAGGGGCTGCGCCACTTGAAATGTCACAGCCTCCGGTTTGTAGCTGAGGGTAGTTCCCCGCCTCCACTAGTTTCGGGGACCGGTCTCCCCCCTTGGCCTGACCCCTCTACGCAGGTAGATACGGGTGTATGGTGGCTACCAGCCGGTCCACACCCCTGGGGTCCCTTCTTTCCTCTGTGTTCCTGGAGCCTCCTCCGCTCCCCTTCCTTCTTCCCTCTTCCTTCAGGCCCAGTTCTCCTGACAGAGCCTGCCTGTGTAGCAGAGCCCATGCAGCAGCCCTGCTCCCTGTCTTCTTTCTGTCTTGGGCCTCTCAAGCTAGGCCCGCCTCCTGGAGCAGAGCTCCACAGAGCCCTGCTCCTGCTCTTTTCCTCCTCTGACTGGCTGCTGCTCTAAGATGGCCCCCACCTTTTATATCTCTCTCTGTGCACCCAGGAAGTGCTTCCTCTCTGCCCCTGCACTACAGGGTTCCCCCTTCCTAGGTGTTCCCTCCTCCCCCCACTCCAGCCAGGGACAGGGACTGTCGTGCCCAACTTAGGGGCATATCGGTCGCCCTGCCCCCTGGAAATGTGGTGTAGTGCATGCAGCTGTCGGGGTACTGATCCACACTCCATCCTTACCTGGAAGTGAGATATCACACCTCTAAGTGAGATGCAATACCTCTGTAGCAACCGAGCCCTCGGGGTGCTACACATGGCCCCGTTCATTCTTTCATGTACACGGATCAGTCGTCCTGGTCACTTGGCAGAGAAAAAGCCCCAAAGCATGATGTTGCCACCCCCATGCTTCACAGTAGGTATGGTGTTCTTTGGATGCAACCCAGCATTCTTTCTTCTCCAAACACGACGAGTTGTGTTTATACCAAACAGTTCTATTTTGGTTTCATCTGACCATATGACATTCTCCCAATACTCTTCTGGATCATCCAAATGCTCTCTAGCAAACTTCAGACGGGCCCAGACATGTAATGGCTTAAGCAGGGGGACACGTCTGGCACTGCAGGATCTGAGTCCCTGGTGGTGTAGTGTGTTACTGATGGTAGCCTGTGTAATGTTGGTCCCAGCTCTCTGCAGGTCATTCACTAGGTCCCCCCGTGTGGTTCTGGGATTTTTGCTCACCGTTCTTGAGATCATTTTGACCCCACGGGGTGAGATCTTGTGTGGAGCCAAAGATTGAGGGAGATTATCAGTGGTCTTGTATGTCTTCCATTTTCTAATTATTGCTCCCACAGTTGATTTCTTCACACCAAGCTGCTTGCCTATTGCAGATTCAGTCTTCCCAGACTGGTGCAGGGCTACAGTTTTGTTGCTGGTGTCCTTCGACAGTTGTTTGGTCTTCACCATAGTGGAGTTTGGAGTGTAACTGTTTGAGGTTGCGGACAGGTGTCTTTTATACTGATAACAAGTTCAAACAGGTGCCAGTACTACAGGTAATGAGTGGAGGACAGAGGAGCCTCTTAAAGAAGAAGTTACAGGTCTGTGAGAGCCAGAAATCTTGCTTGTTTGTAATTGACCAAAAACTTATTTTCCACCAAAATGTGAAAAAAAATTCTTCCAAGTCAGACAATGTGATTTTCAGGATTTGTTTTCTCATTTTGTCTCTCATAGTTGAGGTCGACCTATGATGTCAATTACAGGCCGACCTCATCTTTTTAAGTGGGAGAACTTGCACAATTGGTGTCTGACTAAATACTATTTTTCCCCACTGTATTCAAGCAAATTTTACATTCAAAAACTCAAATGGTGCTCCTTCATATGGGGTATCTGCGTGCTCAGGAGAAATTGCACTACAAATTTTGGGGTCCATCTTTTCATCTTGCGAAAATAAAAAAAATTGAGTCTAAAGTAACATTTTTGTGAAAAAATAGTTAAATGTTCATTGTTTTTTTTTCCACATGCCAAAAATTCCTGTGAAGCACCAGAAGATTTAATAAACTTCTTGAATGTGGTTTTGAGCACCTTGAGGGGTGCAGTTTTTAGAGTGGTGTCATTTTTTGTATTTTCTGTCATAAAGGCCCCTCAAAGTCACTTCAAATGTGATGTGGTCTCTAAAAATGGTTTTGTAAATTTTGTTGGAAAAATTAGAAATTGCTGGTCAACTTTTAACCCTTATAACTTCCTAACAAAAAAAAAAATTTGATTCCAAAATTGTGCTGATGTAAAGTAGACATGTGGGAAATGTTATTTATTAACTATTTTGTGTGACATACAGTACAGACCAAAAGTTTGGACACACCTTCTCATTTAAAGATTTTTCTGTATTTTCATGACTATGAAAATTGTACATTCACACTGAAGGCATCAAAACTATGAATTAACACATGTGGAATTATATACTTAACAAAAAAGTGTGAAACAACTGAAAATATGTCTTATATTCTAGGTTCTTCAAAGTAGCCACCTTTTGCTTTGATGACTGCTTTGCACACTCTTGGCATTCTCTTGATGAGCTTCAAGAAGTAGTCACCGGAAATGGTCTTCCAACAATCTTGAAGGAGTTCCCAGAGATGCTTAGCACTTGTTGGCCCTTTTGCCTTCACTCTGCGGTCCAGCTCACCCCAAACCATCTCGATTGGGTTCAGGTCTGGTGACTGTGGAGGCCAGGTCATCTGGCGTAGCACCCCATCACTCTCCTTCTTGGTCAAATAGCCCTTACACAGCCTGGAAGTGTGTTTGGGGTCATTGTCCTGTTGAAAAATAAATGATGGTCCAACTAAACGCAAACCGGATGGAATAGCATGCCGCTGCAAGATGCTGTGGTAGCCATGCTGGTTCAGTATGCCTTCAATTTTGAATAAATCCCCCAACAGTGTCACAAGCAAAGCACCCCCACACCATCACACCTCCTCCTCCATGCTTCATGGTGGGAACCAGGCATGTAGAGTCCATCCGTTCACCTTTTCTGCGTTGCACAAAGACACGGTGGTTGGAACCAGAGATCTCAAATTTGGACTCATCAGACCAAAGCACAGATTTCCACTGGTCTAATGTCCATTCCTTGTGTTCTTTAGCCCAAACAAGTCTCTTCTGCTTGTTGCCTGTCCTTAGCAGTGGTTTCCTAGCAGCTATTTTACCATGAAGGCCTGCAGCACAAAGTCTCCTCTTAACAGTTGTTGAAGAGATGTGTCTGCTGCTAGAACTCTGTGGCATTGACCTGGTCTCTAATCTGAGCTGCTGTTAACCTGCGATTTCTGAGGCTGGTGACTCGGATAAACTTATCCTCAGAAGCAGAGGTGACTCTTGGTCTTCCTTTCCTGGGGCGGCCCTCATGTGAGCCAGTTTCTTTGTAGCGCTTGATGGTTTTTGCAACTGCAGTTGAGGACACTTTCAAAGTTTTCCCAATTTTTCGCACTGACTGACCTTCATTTCTTAAAGTAATGATGGCCACTCTTTTTTTCTTTACTTAGCTGCTTTTTTCTTGCCATGATACAAATTCTAACAGTCTAGTCAGTAGGACTATCAGCTGTGTATTCACCTGACTTCTGCACAACACAACTGATGGTCCCAACCCCATTTATAAGGCAAGAAATCCCACTTATTAAACCTGACCGGGCACACCTGTGAAGTGAAAACCATTTCCGGTGACTACCTCTTGAAGCTCATCAAGAGAATGCCAAGAGTGTGCAAAGCAGTCATCAAAGCAAAAGGTGGCTACTTTGAAGAACCTAGAATATAAGACATATTTTCAGTTGTTTCACACTTTTTTGTTAAGTATATAATTCCACATGTGTTAATTCATAGTTTTGATGCCTTCAGTGTGAATGTACAATTTTCATAGTCATGAAAATACAGAAAAATCTTTAAATGAAAAGGTGTGTCCAAACTTTTGGTCTGTACTGTATCTCTTTGATTTAAAGCATGAAAATTCAAAGTTTAAAAATTGCAAAATTTTCTAAATTTTCACCAGATTTCTGATTTTTTTCACAAATAAACCCAAGTCATATAAAATAAATTTTACCACCATCATGACGTACAAGATGTCACAAAAAAACATTCTCAGAATCAGGGGGATCCGTTGAAGCGTTCCAGAGTTATTACCTCATAAAGTGACAGTGGTCAGAATTGTAAAAATTGGCCTGGTCATTAACAAGCAAACAGCCTTCAGGGATAAAGGGGTTAATCTTCGGCTTCTTCATGGAGGAGCACTTACTGCTACTCGTGCCATCTCCACTCCTCTGCACCGCTTCGGTGCTGAGGTGCAAGCAGCAGTGTGATGAGGTCAGCAGCGTGTTGATGACATCACATCACTGCATGTAGGGGCAGGGGTGCTCCCCTGCCCCATTCCCAGCACTGCAGTGTTAAAATGTATTCGTGTCTGAAAGACGCAAATACATTTGAATAGAAGAGAGAGGCGTCTCCCGGGAAGCTCAACATCCTTTGTGCAGGCCTGGTATAGTGGCTGCAGCGTGATACTGCTGATCCATGCCTACAGATCTGTATTGATGACCTAGCCTAAGGTTTGGCCATCAATGTAAAATACCCCTTTAATGACGCCTTCCCTACCAGTATGTAAGTGTAATACCAGTATTAACCACATGGTGGCAGAGCTGGAGTGTGCCATACATGGTTGCTGTAGTACAGTTGCTATACCATTCTTGGTTGCACTGTAGATTATTATTTATTAATTATGACTAGAAGATAAAGCTGATCAAATTAAACCATGACATGGCTAATACAGGACAAAAAGGCCCAATTTGTCCTACCGGAAGGAATCAGAATCTAAGAAAGCAGATTACCACTTGCAGGAGTGTTTACTCCTGTAAGGATAAACTTGGAAATGCCTTTAATGTGTTAATAAAATGATATCTGCAGGCTCAGGGTGCATCAGTGTCAGCAAAAACTATCCATCAACATTTGAATGAAATGGTATGGCAGGAGACCCAGGAGGATCCCACTGCTGATACAAAGACATAAAAAAATAGACTGCGGTTTGTCAAAATGTACATGATCAGCCAAAGTCCTTTTGGGAAAGCAACTCATGGACAGATGACACCAAGATAGAGCTTTTTGGTAAAGCACATCATTCTACTATTCACTGAAAATGGAATTAGGCCACACAAAAAAAGACCACAGTACCTACAGTCAAATACGGTGGAGGTTCAAAGATGTTTTGGGGTTCTTTTGCTGCCTCTGGCACTGGGTGCCTTGACTAAGGCATAATGAAATCTGAAAATTCCCAAAGGATTTTGGGTCGCAATATAGTGCCCAGTGTCAGAAAACTGGGTTTGCATCATGGGTCTTCCAGCAGGACAATGACCCCAAGCATACTTCAAGAAGTGCCCAGGAATGGATGGAAACCAAGCGCTGTATAGTTCTGAAGTGGCAGCAATCAGTTCTGATGTAAATCTCATTGATCACCTGTGGAGAGATCTTAAAATTGCTGTTGGGAGAAGACGCCTTCACATATGAGAGACCTGAAGCAGTTTGTAAGAAGAGTCCAAGATCCCAACTGAGAGGTGTAAGAAGCTTGTTGATGGTTATAGGAAGCAATTGCAGTTATTTATTCCAAAGGGTGTGCAACCAAATATTAAGTTGAGGGTGGCAACAATTTTGTTCGGGCCATTTTTGGGGTTTTGTGTGAAATTATGTTCAATTTGCCTGTTTTCCTCAGTTTTTTTGTGTTGTTCCAAAACACACAAAGGAAATAAACATGTATAACAAAACATGTGTAATTGCAATAATTTTCTGGGAGAAATACTTCATTTTCTGGAACAATTTTAAAGGTGCCAACAGTTTCGACCATGACAAAAAATTCAGTTTGGCGCCCCCTGTTATACACAGCTGAAGCTGTTTGAGTAGTCATGTAACTGCTCATATGCGATTTGCACACTTAGTCACGTGCTAATAAGCCGTTCTTCATAATTCTTAATGTTCAGTAAAATACTACAGCCTAATCTTCACTGAGAGAAGCAGGAAGAGAAGCTAGTTATCACGTGATAAAATATGAAAATCACATCTGGGTGGTCATGTGCTGACTGCTGCAACCGGCAAGAAGAACTGAATCCTGTCAGTGAGTATATTACACGCTGCTAGAATTGGGCATGCTACAGTGTTTAATTTTATAATTAAAGGGGTTGTCCAGGTTTGAGATGAAAGTCTGCAGTCGTTCTATGTGCCTGAAGATTTGTGAATTCAGGATTCTCCTGTGCCAACGACTAGAGTGAGCGATCATGTGACCGCAAGTATGCGATTTCCATACTTCCGGCCACATTCCGACTAGACATGCAGAGCCTTACAAAAAACAAGTGAATTGAGCAAGGCAATAGTCGACACGAAACAGTATGTATGGAAATCGCATACTTGCGGTCACATGACCTTACTCTCTCACCGCCAGCATCAGAGAATCCTGATAGCGTGCAATGAGGGGCGGTGAAGATTCAGAAGTCTGCAGTCACATTGAATGACTGCAGTATTTCATCACAAGATTGGACAACCCGTTTAATGCTCCTAACATAAATACAAATGTAGTAACCCTAAATTGCCAGAAGGCACAATACTTTATTCACATAATTTTACAAGTTATGGATTGGTACATGTGTACAGGATCAGAATCATTAACAGCACAAGAAAACAGCACCAGAACCATCATCAGTACAGAAATACATCACCTCAACACCCCATCAGTAGAAAAACACATCACCAGAACCACCATTAGTACATGAATACATCACCAAACTTAGTAAAGTGACCAATCATAATGTCAGGTCAGCGCAATATGCAATTATTGTATATTGCATAAACCTACAATTCCCAGTATGTAAAATGATACTGTGAGTTGTTGTTAATATCAGACTGTGGACTGTACAGAAAGCACAGTACTGATGAGACACAGGCAGTATCACAAATAAACATTTACATCCAGGTACTTTTATAGATGACATCTTCTCCAATTAGCATCAGTCTCTTTCTTTTCTTCTCTTCTCCGTCTTGACCAGACGCCATGATGACTTTTAACATTCACAGCTCATCTCTGCAGACTTCTCTTCTCTGCTCCTGCAGCACATCCTGACACAGTGCCTTTTAAAATAACATCATGATTATAATGCTCTTGAATAAAAATATCTACCCTATGCTGTGCCCCTGATTAATTGTCGCTCAATATGCTCCCTGCATAAAATATGACCTCCACACTGTCCCTTTTATGGTACATGGTCTCAATACTGTCCTCCCTTTTCCACGCTGGACTCCCTCTGCACACTGTCACATCTCTATACTGTGCCCCCTACTCACACTCCCCCTCTCGCATACTGTCCCCTCCATGCTGTGCCCTCACACTGCCCTCTCTCTATATTGCCCCCCACACTACACTATCACTTCACATATTTCCTCTACCCTCCCCATACTGTGTAGTCACACATTTCTCCACATCCTCCCCATACTGTCTCTTCACACATCTCCCGCTCTCTACACTGCAGACATCCTCCCTGCTCCCCATTTTGTCTCCTCACACATTTCCTCCCTCGCTCTCCATACTGCCTCCTCACACATTTCCCCCCTCGCTCTCCATACTGCCTCCTCACACATTCCACCCACTCTCCATACTGACGTGAGTACAATTGAAAGCTGGAAGCCAACGTGTTATATTTTCTCTGAGCAGGCTGGCAGCTTGAGAGGCAACTCAAAAAAGTCCAACTCCCACTCCAGAGGGTGGAAAAATGCCGCCTCCTGGGAGACACCTCAGACCAACGGTGCACCCGAGGCAAATGCCCCGTGTGCTCTACTCTAGATACACCCCTGGCTGTGATTTTCGGAGAAGATCACTAGGGAAAAAAAATCAATTGGTAACCCTGTATAGTAAAATGAAGATCCTGGGCTAGGTAGAAGTAAATTGTATATGAATTGACTTTGTAACTGCTGTCAATGCAAGGTAATAGTTGAGGGTGCATATGCTGACAGACCACTTTGGGCATCAGCGCTGATTATTATAAAGACTGGGGCCAATTCATTAAGACTGGCATATCACACACTCACATTACGCCAGCCTTGAAAACAAGAAGCCCAAAAGAATTAACAGGACCACGCTATTTAATGAATTCAAAACATCTTATAAGTGGCATGCGCCTCTGTGCACCATGCCAGAAATGCTACTCCAGTCAGTGACTGGAGTAGTATTTCTATTTCTGGCATACAAAATGCCATAGCTTTTAATGATTTGGGTGGGCATGGCCTTGCCCTGGCTCCTCCTCAGCTCCACTCATTTTGGTGAAGCTGATTTAAACTGGCATGGAAATGCCAAAAAATCCAAAATTTTTGCACAACTCAGCGTTGTGCAAAAATTTTACAACTTTTCAAAGCTTTCATCCTACTTTTCTGGTGTAAAAGATTTGATGAAATGGGCCCAGTGTGTTCACCTTTTGCACATTTTTTTTTATTATTATACATTTGCTTTCTAAATGCAAAATTGAGAAACTTTCAAAATCTTTCTACTATTTTGATGCTACAGTATATCTCCTTTTATCTAGCTGAGAGGTCTGAAATACTAATACGGATTCTGGATTTCTTTGCTCTCCCTTCTGTCAGTGTTAGAGATAACAGGAAGGAGGTGGTGGACAGATCTCCAGTAAGGAGAAGGGGGAAAAGCAGCTACAGCCTTGGGGAGAGCAGAAAAAAAGGAAAGCACGTGAAAAGGCGATAAGCTTAGGATAAAAGCTGTGCTGGTATATAAGCTACTGAAGTTAGCAGCACCCTGGATAAATATTTGCCTCATCGCAGTTTCCTGCACAAAATATGACCCCCACACTGTCCCTCTTATGATATATGGCCTCCACACTGTTTCACCTTATGAACTATTAACAGCCATGCTGTCCTCTCCCCACCTTGCTACCTCTTTACACTGTGCCCCCTCCTCATACTTTCCTCCCTCATGCTGTTCCTATGTCTAAACTGTCCTCTCCATACGGTCACCCCCATGCTGTCATGTCTCCATGCTGTCTCTCTTCTGTATGGAAGATAATCCTCTGCCATATGCATCTAAAGAGCAGTAATTGCTGTATGAAATCATTCGTCAGCATCCAGCATCAAACACAGCTCAGCTTATGTCAGCTTTTCTATGCCTAGTTATTACAAGTAAAGTGGAGTGCAGGATTACTTATCTACACGGGAAACCAGCTAACAGATCAATTATGTTAGAAACACACATGCAGCTTTGTTGATATAGATGCCAAAAGATAAAATTGGGCCAACAGACTGCTGTATAGGTCTATACAGCGTACAGAAGAATACAGTGTATTATAAATATGTGTGGTGAACTCAGCCGAGCCAAGCACAGTATAGGAGAGCTGAGCCGAGCACAGTATAGCAGAGCTGAGCCGAGCACAGTATAGGAGAGCTGAGCCGAGCACAGTATAGCTGAGCCGAGCACAGTATAGGAGAGCTGAGCCGAGCACAGTATAGGAGAGCTGAGCCGAGCACAGTATAGGAGAGCTGAGCCGAGCACAGTATAGGAGAGCTGAGCCGAGCACAGTATAGGAGAGCTGAGCCGAGCACAGTATAGGAGAGCTGAGCCGAGCACAGTATAGGAGAGCTGAGCCGAGCACAGTATAAGAGAGCTGAGCCGAGCACAGTATAGGAGAGCTGAGCCGAGCACAGTATAGCAGAGCTGAGCCGAGCACAGTATAGGAGAGCTGAGCCGAGCACAGTATAGGAGAGCTGAGCCGAGCACAGTATAGCAGAGCTGAGCCGAGCACAGTATAGCAGAGCTGAGCCGAGCACAGTATAGCAGAGCTGAGCCGAGTACAGTATAGCAGAGCTAAGCCGAGCACAGTATAGCAGAGCTGAGCCGAGCACAGTATAGCAGAGCTAAGCGGAGCACAGTATATCAGAGCTATGCTGGAAGCTTGTATAATTTTACAATTTCATTAACCAGCCAGCTTCCAGCAAAGCTCTGAATCTTCAATTCAGAGAGGTGGGGCGAATCAAAAGCACACAGGAGAGGCAGGGATCTGCAGCACTGAGAAGAAGCAGGGTGCTGCTGGGAAATGTAGTTTTAGACGTGCTAGAATAGGACTGCATTCAGCTATGTGAAGCTGGGTGCACAAAGGGGCAGATAGAGATTTAAAAAAAGGCAGAATTTTGTATGTTGAGTTTAGTCTGTATATTAACACTAACTATGCATTTACTGTGTATTGTGATTATGGAAGTAGGTTAATGATAATGAGACTGCTGAGAAGTCTTCTATACAGAACAGGAAGTATAAGTCTATTATTAAGCCTAGTGGACAATGTGAAAATGGCAAGACTTCTAATTTTTTTTTTTTAATATAAATACTAATAAGAATAATTGAAAATAATCGTAAATAATACATATATAATGTTTATTCACTCTTCCTGTTAGTGGTTCTAACATTATATCAGATCCGTGTATATACTTGGGGTAAGAAGCTCAGACTATTACAGGGCTGGGGTCACTTTAATAAATACAGATATATTTCCAAAGGTTTCACATGTGATTATCCATTTCGCAATCCATTTGTCATAGGATCCGTCTTGAGGGAATTCATCTCCAGCTAGAACTACCTTCTCAGCGCTTACTGACTGGCTATGGTTTCCTCACAATTGCCCTTGAAGAAAATGGAAAGTTAGAAACTGATATTCTGCTGTGACCAGATCTACGTTTACACTAATGGTCTATCTTTTCCTGTATACGATCATGTTGGTTCCTGATTGAACCTCTTGACGCCTCAGCTCCAGAGCCCGCTCCATACCTCCTTAAAGGAGTTTTCCGATTTCAGAAAACCTTTGTCCCAAGTTGCAGTTTGGTTTTAATGCAAAAGAGTTTTTGAGTTTTCATTGCTGCTCCCAGTTTATTGTCTGCAGCGCTGTTCTCATGTCAACAGCGCTGTTGCCAATCAGTGAGCTCAGCAGCTCTGAGCAGCTTGTGATGTTTACACAGGTGGTGCTGCTGTTCTCATTCATTGGCTGCAGCGCTGTCGATGTGATGTCAGCACTGCAGACAATAACAAACACCATGAGCATCGGCAGAGTCTCAGCACTAGACCCAGAGAGGGTGAGTAAAGCACAGGTTGTTGTTTTTTTTGTTTTTTTTTTAACAAACTACATTCAGGGAACAGAGGTTTTCCTAAAACAGAAAAACCCTTTAATTCCTATTAAACGACTATATGTGTCTAGAGTTGTGAAAGGTTTTTGAACCGTCAACATAATAATGTCTGATTTTTATCTAAAACTGGTAGAGAAAAAAAAAAACCTCTTCTAAATGTGCAAAAGAAAGTAAAATACTCCAACAAGTCTGAACAATACTAGTGACAGCCACTGCAGGAAATCAGCTTCTTCTGGACATGTTCTTCATACCGTCAGGATGGAGCCACCTTCATGGTAATAACTGAATTCTCCTACAACTATTCTACTTTCCTGGTTAATATTTAAGTCTCCTTGCTTGCGGTCACTTTTACTACAAATGGTGGTCACACACCGGTCTACACTACTACAAGATAACCATGATCTCCTGACCAGGTAATTCAATGTAGTCATGTACATAAATGTGATTATTGTCTGATCTGTTTATATTTTATATAATGGGACTGTCCTCCGGTGTGTACATCAGTATATAGGACGATGTCTCCGGTTTGTATGAACTTATTTATATATATTAGGACGCTGTCTCTAGTGTATATGTACAGGAGCTTCACACAAAATTAGAATATCATCAAATAGTTAATTTATTTCAGTTCTTCAATTCAAAAAGTGAAACTCATATATTATATAGAGTCATTACAGAGTGATCTATTTCAAGTGTTTATTTCTGTTAATGTTGATGATTATGGCTTACAGCCAATGAAAACACAAAAGTCATTATCTCAGTAAATTAGAATAATTAACAAAAAACACCTGCAAAGACTTCCTAAGCGTTTAAAAAGGTCTCTTAGTCTGTTTCAGTAGGCTCCACAATCATGGGGAAAATTGCTGACTTGACAGATGTCCAGAAGGTAGTTATTGACTCACTCCACAAGGAGGGTGAGCCACAAAAGGTCATTGCTAAATAAGCTGGCTGTTCACAGAGTGCTGTATCCAAGCATATTAATGGAAAGTTGAGTGGAAGGAAAAAGTGTGGTAGAAAAAAGTGCACAAACAACTGGGATAACCGCAGCCCTGAAAGGATTGTTAAGAAAAGGCCATTCAAAAATTTGGGGGAGATTCATAAGGAGTGGACTGCTGCTGGAGTCATTGCTTCAAGAGCCACCACACACAGACGTATCCAGGACATGGGCTACAAGTGTCACATTCCTTGTATCAAGCCACTCATGACCAATAGACAACGCCAGAAGCATCTTACCTGGGCCAAGGAGAAGAAGACCTGGACTGCTGCTCAGTGGTCCAAGGTGTTGTTTTCAGATGAAAGTAAATTTTGCATTTCATTTGGAAATCAAGGTCCCAGAGTCTGGAGGAAGAGTGGAGAGGCCACAATCCAAGCTGCTGGAGGTCTATTGTGAAGTCTCCACAATCAGTGTTGGTTTGGGGAGCCATGTCATCTGCTGGTGTAGGTCCACTGTGTTTTATCAAGACTAAAGTCAGCGCAGCCGTCTACCAGGAGATTTTAGAGCACTTCATGCTTCCCTCTGACAACAAGCTTTTTGGAGATGGAAATGTCATTCTCCAGCAGGACTTGGCTCCTGTCCACACGGCCAAAAGTACCAATACCTGGTTTACACACAACATTATCACTGTGCTTGATTGGCAGCAAACTCGCCTGACCTTAACCCCATAGAGAATCTATTATAGAGAATCTATGGGGTATTGTCAAGAGGAAGATGAGACCCCAGACCCAACAATGCAGACGAGCTGAAGGCTGCTATCAAAGCCACCTGGGCTTCCATAACACCTCAGCAGTGCCACAGGCTGATCGCCTCCATGCCACTCCGCATTGATGCAGTAATTGATGCACAAGGAGCCCCGACCAAGTATTGAGGGCATTTACTGAACATACATTTCAGTAGGACAACATTTCGGGTTTTAAAAACATTTTCAAGCTGTTGTTATAAAGTATTCTAATTTACTGAGATAATGACTTTTGTGTTTTCATTGGCTGTAAGCCATAATCATCAACATTAACAGAAATAAACACTTGAAAGAGATCACTCTGTTTGTAATGACTCTATATAATATATGAGTTTCACTTTTTGTATTGAAGAACTGAAATAAATATATACAGTGTGTATATATATATATATATATATATATATATATATATATATATATATATATATATATATATATATACACTGCTCAAAAAAAATAAAGGGAACACTTAAACAACAGAATATAACTCCAAGTAAATCAAACTTCTGTGAAATCAAACTGTCCACTTAGGAAGCAACACTGATTGACAATCAATTTCACATGCTGTTGTGCAAATGGAATAGACAATAGATGGAAATTATTGGCAATTATCAAGACACCCTCAATAAAGGAGTGTCTCTGCAGGTGGGGACCACAGACCACATCTCAGTACCAATGCTTTCTGGCTGATGTTTTGGTCACTTTTTAATGTTGTTTGTGCTTTCACACTCGTGGTAGCATGAGACGGACTCTACAACCCACAGAAGTTGCTCAGGTAGTGCAGCTCATCCATGATGGCACATCAATGCGAGCTGTGGCAAGAAGGTTTGCTGTGTCTGTCAGCGTAGTGTCCAGAGGCTGGAGGCGCTACCAGGAGACAGGCCAGTACACCAGGAGACATGGAGGGGGCCGTAGGAGGGCAACAACCCAGCAGCAGGACCGCTACCTCCTCCTTTGTGCAAGGAGGAACAGGAGGAGCACTGCCGGAGCCCTGCAAAATGACCTCCAGCAGGCCACAAATGTGCATGTGTCTGCACAAACGGTTAGAAACCGACTACATGAGGGTGGTATGAGGGCCCCATGTCCACAGATGGGGGTTGTGCTCACAGCCCCACACCGTGCAGGACGCTTGGCATTTGCCACAGAACACCAGGATTGGCAAAGTCGCCACTGATGCCCTGTGCTCTTCACAGATGAAAGTCCACACTGAGCACATGTGACAGACGTGACAGAGTCTGGAGATGCTGTGGAGAGCGATCTGCTGCCTGCAACATCCTTCAGCATGACCGATTTGGGAGTGGGTCAGTAATGGTGTGGGGTGGCATTTCTTTGGAGGATCAAACACCTCCATGTGCTCGCCAGAGGTAGCCTGACTGCCATTAGGTACTGAGATGAGCTCCTCAGACCCCTTGTGAGACCATATGCTGGTGCGGTTGGCCCTGGGTTCCTCCTAATGCAGGACAATGTGTTAGCAGAGGATTAATCCGCGTGACATCCAGAGTTTAGAACACAGAATGTAGGTTTATTCATATCCAGCATAGGCACAGCATGGAGTCTGGTGTTACTGCAGCATGAGGAAATCAAATACATATATAACAACAACACAGGAAGAGAAGGAGGGGGCATCCTGTCTGTGGGAGTTTTTTTTTTTTTTTTTTAACTAAACTTTGTTAACAACCTCACAATATGCACAACATATGAAACAGCACAGTAGTTGTTGCAATACACATACAGATTAATATGTATTATTCCAAAACCCCCACTCAACAACTACTTATCCTCTTAGTCCCATTGTGGTTCTCAATTCTTGGAACCTAGCTCGTGGCAATGGCTTTGTCATAATGTCAGCTACCATCTTATCAGTTTCACAATAGACAAACTGAATTATCCCACGATCTATCAAATCACGTAGATGATGATGTCTGACGTCAATGTGCTTGGTTCTAGCACTGATCTTTTCACTGCATGCAAGTTTAATGCATCCTTGGTTGTCCTCATAAATCACCGTCGGCTGAGTTGTCGGTTTGCCAAGATTGTCCATCAATTGTCTTAGCCAAACAACCTCCTGGCTTGCATAGGCTGCGGACACATACTCCGCTTCTGTAGATGACAAGGCAACAGACACTTGTTTCCTACTAGACCAGGAGATTGAACTTTCTCCAACTTTAAACAAGTATCCACTTGTGCCCAATCCGCATCTACATACCCGGTAAGTTCTAGATCTCCTGCTGCAGATAGTTTTAAATTTACATCTTGCGTTTCTTTCAAATATCGGAGAAGTCTCTTAACAGCATTCCAGTCTCTTTGGCGCGGTTTTTCCACATATCTGCAAAGGATTCCAACTGTTGTTGTGATATCCGGTCGAGTCATAGTTGATATGTATAGAAGTGTCCCCACTGCCTGACGATATTTCTCATTGTTAGGCAACAGGTCATCTTCTCCTTCCAGCTTCAGGTAGGATGGTTCCATTGGGGTTGATATACCTTTGACCTCTGACATTTTAAACTGATTCAGAATCAAATTAATTTTTGCACTTTGGTTTAGAAGAAAACTTCCATCTTCCTCTCTCTGGATTTGGATTCCTAGATAATATGTCACACTTCCAAGGTCTTTTGTTTCAAAGTGCTGATTCAGAATTTCAGTCATTTTTCCAATTTCTGCGTCGTCTTGATGAACAACAATCACGTCGTCCACATATAAGAGAATATACATCCACTTTCCATCTGTATATTTTGTGTATAAGCACGGATCTGCTTGACCTCTTTTAAATCCTTCTTCCAACAAGACTTTATTCATCTTGGTCTGCCATGCTCTTGCTGATTGCTTAAGACCATAGAGAGATTTTTGTAGTTTGCAAACAAGATTCTCTTCACCTCTTTTTACATAACCTTCAGGTTGAGTCCTCCTCAATGTCACCATTTAAAAAGGCAGTTTTTATATCCAAATGTCTGACATACATCTTTTGTACAGCAGCTACAGCTAACAAAGCTCTGAACGTGGTCTGTTTAGCGACTGGAGCAAATGTAGCATCGTAATCTTCGCCATACTTTTGAGAATATCCTTTTGCGACCAACCTTGCTTTGAATCTGTGGACTTTACCTTCAGAGTCATATTTGGTTTTGAAGACCCACTTGCACTTGATTGCCTTTTTGCCCTGTGGTAGCTTGGTGAGTTTCCAAGTTTGGAGTTGATGAAGCGATTTGATTTCCTCATTAGCGGCATCGATCCACTTTGTTCTTTCATGGACAGGTAGTGCTTGCATTTCATCCCATGACTGCGACTCTGACTCAGGTAGTGTCTTGACAATGTAGGATAGACGTTTAGCTGGTATACCTTTATTTGATCTTGACGATCTCCTGATTTCAGATTCACCTGATTTTTCTGTTGTTCCTTCATTAGTTGAAGAATCCAGCCAGACCTCTACATCCTCCTTGTTGCTGTCTTGTAATTGTGACTTCAGCTGGACTACTGGCGTGATGTCACAAAACTTTGGTGGTACAAAGTTCTCATCAATCACTACATCTCTACTTATTGTGATCTTGTTTGTTTCTGGGTGTAGAATCCTATAACCTTTCTGGGTTTCGCTGTAGCCTACCAGGATACCTTCTTTAGCGTGAGATTCCCACTTAGTTCGCTTTTCTTTGGGAACATGTACAAATGCTTTACTTTCGAATATTCTTATGTGATGTAGTTTTGGCTTTCTGCTATTCCATTGCTCAAATGGAGTTTTCTCTGTAGCTTTACCTGGTAGTCTGTTCTGAAGATAGCAAGCTGTCATGATTGCTTCACCCCAATATGCTGTGGGCAGATTTGCATCAAATAACATGCTTCTTCCACTTTCACATAGTATTCGGTTCCTTCTTTCCGCGACACCATTTTGCTCTGGGTTGTACGGTACAGTGGTCTGAAATAGGATTCCATTTTTCTTTAAAATGCTCTGTGTCTCATTACTTGTATATTCAGTCCCATTATCTGCACGTAGAATCTTTGGCATTCTTCCAAATTTATTATATACTTCAGCTAGGTA
Source organism: Phyllobates terribilis (assembly GCF_046119375.1). Lineage (NCBI taxonomy): Eukaryota > Metazoa > Chordata > Amphibia > Anura > Dendrobatidae > Phyllobates > Phyllobates terribilis. The sequence continues at coordinate 550,383,322 of NW_027362771.1, read as the reverse complement.
TATTTCAAGTTTCTCTGGAACTTCCTTCCTGCTGTGAAGCAGGTTGACAACTGTATATCTTGAATGATCATCAATAAATGTGAGTCAGAGTGCTCATTGGACCACAGACATCTGTGTGTATTAAATCTAGTGGCTGTGCTGTTGTTGTACTAATTCTCTTAGGAAAAGCTTTCCTAGACATTTTCCCTTTGATGCAGCTAGTACACTTCATTGTCTGGTTACATAGATCAATTGTAATATCCTCAGCTAGTTGCTTTTGGACTAACTTTCTTATTGCTTCTGGGTCTCTGTGTGCCAGACGCCTATGCCACACATGAATACAGTTTTTATGCTCTTCTTGTTGCGCTGTATACACACACTCTTTGCATTTCAGCTGATAAAGTTCATCTGTGATGTTTCCCTCTGCTAGTGTGTGACCTTCCTTTGAGATGATGCAGCTATCATGCTTAAATGTAACTTCATTTCCTTGTTTTGTGAGTTTCTTCACAGATAGTAGATTACTTTCAAGACTAGGCACATACAGCACATCCTTTACTGGGATCTTCCTGCTTTGTGTTGGTGAGATTTGACAATCAATATATCCATCTCCTATGCCTTCTGAAGTCATGTACTGACCATTAGCCATAATCACTTTCTCTGATTTACTTTGGTCAAGCTTAGAAAAGAAGTCTCTGTTATTAGTCATGTGACTAGTTGCTCTAGAGTCTATACACCATGCATGCTTTGATGTATTTGCACTGACAGTAAATGCAGTTTCAGTATTCACAGAATCATTTTCTCCAGATACAGCACTTTTAACCCTTTGATGACTGCTTTGCTTTTTCAGCTGATTCATTCTAGCTTTCCAGACTCTGCAGTCAGCTTTCAAATGTCCTGATTTCTTGCAAACAAAACATTCACGTGTTTCTTTTATGTGCTTCCTGTTATCAGTTAAGTTTTGTGTCTGTAAAACAGATTCTGTGTTGCATGTCCTACTGTTTACACCTTCTGCCTTTCGCTTATATTCATCTATGAGCTTCCCCCTGACATACTCCAGTGTAAGCTCATCATCTGGACGCGCATCTAGTGCGGTTACAAGCATATCATAGCTCTCTGGAAGGCCACTAAGCAGTAATGCGGCCACATGAAAGTCCTTTAGATCTTCCCCAATGCCTCTCAGGCGTTCTACAATTTCCAGAACACTTCTTATGTAATCCTGCATATCCTGGCCTTTCTGTAGCTTAGACTGGTACAGCTTTCTCATGAGATAGAGCTTATTGCTTAAATTTATCCTCTCATGTACCTTTTGCAACTGCTCCCACATTTCCTTTGCAGTATTACATTTACACACATGCACAATCTGGTCATCATCTATACTGAGTGATATGGTACTTTGTGCTTTCTGATCCATCTCTGTCCACTCCTGTGGCACTGGGTCAGGTTTAGGCTCCTGTGTGTATTTCCACGTACCTTCTCTTATCAGCAGCATTTTCACTTTGAATTTCCAGGATTGATAATTCTGGTTAGTGAGACTTGGCACTGTAAATTTCATGGAGCTGCTGCTGGTGGCCATCTTTGCTTCTTCTCAGTTTGCTGTCTTTCTTTCTTTTCTTTCCTCTGTGTTCTGGGGATCTGGGACTCTGGGACTCAGGTACATCTGGGCCCATAACCTGTTAGCAGAGGATTAATCCGCGTGACATCCAGAGTTTAGAACACAGAATGTAGGTTTATTCATATCCAGCATAGACACAGCATGGAGTCTGGTGTTACTGCAGCATGAGGAAATCAACTACATATATAACAACAACACAGGAAGAGAAGGAGGGGGCATCCTGTCTGTGGGAGTTTTTTTTTTTTTTTAACTAAACTTTGTTAACAATCTCACAATATGCACAACATATGAAACAGCACAGTAGTTGTTGCAATACACATACAGATTAATATGTATTATTCCAACACAATGCCAGACCTCATGTGGCTGGAGTGTGTCAGCAGTTCCTGCAAGATGAAGGCATTGAAGCTATGGACTGGCCCGCCCGTTCCCCAGACCTGAATCCGATTGAGCACATCTGGGACATCATGTCTCGCTCCATCCACCAACGTAACGTTGCACCACAGACTGTCCAGGAGTTGGCAGATGCTTTAGTCCAGGTCTGGGAGGAGAGCCCACAGGAGACCATCCGCAACCTCATCAGGAGCATGCCCAGGCGTTGTAGGGAGGTCATACAGGCACGTGGAGGCCACACACAATACTGAGCCTCATTTTGACTTGTTTTAACCCCTTTCCGACTTTGTCAGTAACAGTACTTAGCTGTGCCCTGGGACTTATGGACCAGCTACGTATTATTACGCGCGCTGCGATCACGCCCGCACACAAGCGGTGCGGGGCGATCGCCGCCGGGTGTCAGCTGATTGTCACAGCAGACACCCGGTGCTATGTGCAGGGAGCGGTCCCGCACAGCTCCCTGCACATTAACCCCCGCAATGCTGCAATCGAAGTCGATCGCAGCATTGCGGTGGCAAGGGGGGAGGTGATCGTTATACTCACCTTTCCTGCCGGCGTCCAGAGATGTCTGCGGTGGCTTCCGGATGTTGCCATGACGACCCGATGTCGTCATGACAACATCCAGGTCTCCAGGAGGCAGGACGTTACTTTGGTCATGTTCAGTGCGCGACCAAAGTAATGTCTCCCCTGTGTGCAGCGCTGACAGGCTTCATGACATAGGGAGCTGCTGCTCTCTATGCTATATTGCCGATCAAGCTGCAAAAAGTGAAAGTCCCATAGTGGGACAATGTGTAAGAGTAAAAAAAAAAATAGAAAAGTGAAGAAAAAAAAAAAAATTTGTAAAAATATTTAAAAAAAAAATGAAAAAAATAATCCCCAAAAAATAAAAATATATTGAACCCATAATATTTATTTATTATTAAAAAACAAAACAAAACAATAAAAGTACACATATTTGCTATCGCTGCATCCGGAACGACCTGACCTATAAAACTGTCCCACTAGTTAACCCCTTTAGTGAACATGGTAAAAAAATAAAATAAAAAACGAAGCAAAAAACAATGCTTTATCATCATACTGGCAGACAAAAAATGGAATAACACGCGATCAAAAAGACGAATATAAATAAAAATGGTACCGCTGAAAATGTCATCTTGTCCCGCAAAAAACAAGCTGCCACACAGCTCCATCATCCAAAAAATAAAAAAGTTATAGCTCTCAGAATAAAGCGATACAAAAAAAATATTTTTTCTAGAAAATCGTTTTTATTGTGTAAAAGCGCCAAAACATAAAAAAACAATATAAATGCGGTACCTCTGTAAACGTACTGACCCGAAGAATAATGCTGCATTATCAATTTTACCACACGCGAAACGGCATAAAAAAAAAACACAAAAAATCCTGAATTGTTGGTTTTTGTTTATTCTGCCTCCCAAAAATCAGAATAGAAAGTGATCAAAAAATGTCACATTCCCGAAAATGGTACCAATAAAAACGACAACTCATCACGCAAAAAACAAGCCATCACATGACTCTGTCGGCCAAAATATGGAAAAATTATAGCTTTCGAAATATGATGATGCAAAAACTAGTCTTTGCAAGTCTTTTAGAGTGTGACAGCTGTCAATCATAAAAACCCGAAATGAATCTGGTATCGCTGTAATCGCACTGACCGCAAGAATAAAGTCGTCTAATCACTTATACTGCACGAGGAACGGTGTAAAAAAAAAAAAACTCTAGGGTTAGGGTTGTGCTAGGGTTGGGGTTGGGCTAGGGTTGGGGTTAGGGTTGTATTAGAGTTGGGGTTAGGATTTTTTCAAAAGTAAAGAAAAAAAAATGATGACAATATGGCGACCAGTGTTGAGCGCAAGTGGTTGCTGCTTGAGTTTGCATCGGGTGCTCGGGTATGCACTGAGCATCGCGGATGTTCGAGTGACATGCTCGAGTCTCTGCCCCATATGCTTCACGGCCAAAAAAACGTTGCTGGGATCGCCTGCCATACACGAGCGATCCCCGCATGGTTTTTTTTGGGTGTCTAAGAACCTTGAAACATGCGGGGCGGGGACCCGAGCATGTCACTCTAGCACCCGCGATACTTGGTGCATACCCGAGTCCCCGATGCAAACTCAAGTAGCGAGCACTTGCGCTCAAGATTAATGACAACTTATTCAATATGATGACCTAATGTTATCAAATTCTGTAGTACCTTTGGGTTCAAAATGTACACTATACCCCTTGATAAAATCCTTGAGGGGTCTAGTTTCCAAAATGGAGTCAATTGTGGGGGGTTTCCACTATTTCGGCACATCAAGGCCTCACGAAATGCGACATGGCGTCCGCTCTTGATTCCAGCCAATTTTGCGTTCAAAAAGTCACACAGTGCTCCTTCCCTTCTGAACCCTGACGTGCGCCCAAACAGTGTATTTTCCCCACATATGGGGTAATGGCGTACTCAGGAGAAATTGCGCAACAGTTTTTAGGTTCCATTTTCTCCTCTTACCCTTGTGAAACGAAAAAAATTGGGCAAAAGATAATTTTTGTGGAAAAAGTTAGATTTTTTTATTTTCACGGCTTCATGTTCTAAACTTCTGTGAAGCACCTGGAGGTTAAGGGTGCTCACCACACATCTAGATAAGTTCCCTCAGGGGTCTAGTTTCCAAAATGGAGTCACTTGTGGGAGTTTTCCACTGTTTAGGCACATCAGGGGCACATCCGCTAATTATTCAAAAAGTCAAATGGCGCTCCTTCCCTTCCGAACCCTGCCGTATGCCCAAGCAGTGGTTTTCCCCCACATATGGGGTATCGGCTTACTCAGGAGAGATTGCTCAACAAGTTGCATGGTGCAATTTCTCCTGTTACCCTTATGAAAATGCAAAACTGGGGGCTGAAAAACATTTTTGTGGGAAAAATGTGAAAATTTTATTTTCATAGCTCCATGTTATAAACTTCTGTGAAGCACCTGAGGGTTCAAGGTGCTCACCATACATCTAGATAAGTTCCCTGAGGGGTCTAGTTTCCAAAATGGTGTCACTTGTGGGGGGTTTCCACTGTTTAGGCACATTAGGGGCTCCCCAAACACGACATGGCGTCTGCTAATTATTCAAACAAATTTTACATTCAAAAAGTCAAATGGTGCTCCTTCCCTTCTGAGCCCTGTCGTGCACCCAAACAGTGGTTTTTCCCCACATATGGGGTATCTGCGTGCTCAGGGGAAATTGCTCAACAAATTTTGGGGTCCATTTTTTCCTGTTACCCCTGCAAAAATAAAAAAATTGGGGTCTAAAGTAACATTTTTGTGAAAAAAGTTAAATGTTCATTTTTTTCTTCCCCTTTCCAAAAATTCCTGTGAAGCACCTGAAGGGTTAATAAACTTCTTGAATGTGGTTTTGAGCACCTTGAGGGTGACTTCAAATATGATGTGGTCCCTAAAAAAATGGTTTTGTAAATTTTGTTGGAAAAATGAGAAATCGCTGGTCAACTTTTAACCCTTATAGCGCACTAATAAAAAAAAATTTTGGTTCCAAAATTGTGCTGATGTAAAGTAGACATGTGGGAAATGTTATTTATTAACTATTTTCTGTAACATATCTCTCTTATTTAAGGGCACAAAAATTCAAATTTTGAAAATTGTGAAATTTTCAACATTTTCGCCAAATTTCCAATTTTTTCACAAATAAACGCAAGTGATATCAATGAGATTTTACCGCAACCATAAAGTACAATATGTCACGAAAAAAACAGTCTCAGAATCAGGGGGATCTGTTGACGCGTTCCAGAGTAATTACTTCATAAAGTGACAGTGGTCAGAATTGTAAAAATTGGCCTGGTCATTAACGTGCAAACCACCCTCGGGGGTAAAGGGGTTAAGGACATTACATCAAAGTTGGATCAGCCTGTAGTGTGTTTTTTCACTTTAATTTTGAGGGTGACTCCAAATCCAGGCCTCCATTGGTTAATAAATTTGATTTCCATTGATGATTTTTGTGTGATTTTGTTGTCAGCACATTCAACTTTGTACAGAACAAAGTATTCAATGAGAATATTTCATTCATTCAGATCTAGGATGTGTTATTTGAGTGATCCCTTTAGTGTATATTAGGACTATCTCCGGACTGTTTATCAGTATATAGGATGCAGTGTGTGTGTGTATATTTATATATATTTTGCATTGGGGCCCATGAGCTTAAAGTTACACCACTGTGTGTGTATAAGTACGTGTGTGCATTTGTGTGTCATATATATATATATATATATATATATATATATATATACAGTATATACTGTACTCATACGTTTAATAAGACTGTGTCTGGTCTGTATATTAGTTTATTGTATAGGACCCCCATCCAGTGTGTAAGTATACATGTATATTAGGTTTGTTCTGGCATGTCCCTGTGGCGGTGTCTGTGCTCGCTCGCCCCTCCGCCTCCTGCTTTCTCGTTGTCTCGCTGGTATTTGCTGACTTTGTACATCCCCAGTTTTCCTTTTAACAGACTCTGTTTTGTATGTGTCGTGATGTCAGGTTTATTTCTATGTAAGCAGGTTTGTGAGGAAGGTTTTACCAGGAGAATCTGACATTTGTACTATTTATCTGTAATTTGCCGATGCTGGTGGCGACCTCTTCAAGGACAGTGATACTTACACAGCAATGGCTTATTTTCACAGATCAGTACAACAGATCAATAGATCTTTATTCCCTGTCACAATAAGTCACCAGAGTGTCCGGACGGAGATGATCTCTGTCGTTACTGACAACTCTCTTGAGTACCTGAAGGAGTTTGGTTTAAGTCTGTGTTCACGGGTCCAATTGTCATTTGTTGTAAAAGATCAAGTATTAAAAAAAAAAAAAATTGGATCCATTACAAACGGATGAAAAACGGAGGCGCACTCTGGTTTTCGTTTTGGATCTGTTTTTGTTCCACTTGTAATGGATCTGTTCTTATTAGAGATGTCTCTGATCACTCCCAGTGTTCTGGGCGGTTCTAAAAAAAGGAATCCGATAACAGATGACATATCAAATCACCGCCCATTAGGATCTGTTTCAATGTTAATGGAAAAAATAAACGGATCCGGTCACTTTCCTTTTTTTTCGGGCCGGACACGATGGTTTTTCATCCAGCTACCAAAGGGATTGCAGCTGGAAGGAGGCAAATTGAATACATTAGATATATGGATATATCGTTCCCCATCCAAAATAATGGATCCTTTACTGGATCATTTTATTTTTGTTTTTGTCATTTCAAAACGGATCCAAAAACGGAAATCCCTACTGGACACGTGAACATAGACTAAGGTGCCCACACTTTATCTGTTGAGTGGTCAACCAGTCATGTCGAAAATGGAAAGTTCAGACTTCTTTTATCTAACGTACCAAGCAATGTGAACTGAGGTCTAAGATGGTAGACATGCAAGAATTAGGAGCATGTTCACACTAGCAAAAAGAAGCAAAACCTGCAAAAGACAAAAGACAAAAGACAAAAATATATCTCATACCCTACCATCATTATATATAAATGTAAAGCAAAGTTGCATAATAAATATAGGGTACTTAGTGAACTATTTTTGATCAAAAAAAGTATACAAGCCGTCCCACCAGCGGCAAGGTGACCCTAAATTGGGACGGTACCTATACTGCCTATATTAAAAACCTTACTGTATATCAAAGTTGAAGCAATGCATATAAAAGGGTAGACAAATAGGACCGGGTCCCAACTCCAGACCACCCAGGCCCGTGGTAAGCTACATATATACCAGTCAGCTCAACAAAAGGGAATGCCACACCCTTAAATTGCACAGAATGCAAACAAGATAAAAAACCAAGCAATGTGAACTGAGGTCTAAGATGGTAGACATGCAAGAATTAGGAGCATGTTCACACTAGCAAAAAGAAGCAAAACCTGCAAAAGACAAAAGACAAAAGACAAAAATATATCTCATACCCTACCATCATTATATATAAATGTAAAGCAAAGTTGCATAATAAATATAGGGTACTTAGTGAACTATTTTTGATCAAAAAAAGTATACAAGCCGTCCCACCAGCGGCAAGGTGACCCTAAATTGGGACGGTACCTATACTGCCTATATTAAAAACCTTACTGTATATCAAAGTTGAAGCAATGCATATAAAAGGGTAGACAAATAGGACCGGGTCCCAACTCCAGACCACCCAGGCCCGTGGTAAGCTACATATATACCAGTCAGCTCAACAAAAGGGAATGCCACACCCTTAAATTGCACAGAATGCAAACAAGATAAAAAACCAAGCAATGTGAACTGAGGTCTAAGATGGTAGACATGCAAGAATTAGGAGCATGTTCACACTAGCAAAAAGAAGCAAAACCTGCAAAAGACAAAAGACAAAAATATATCTCATACCCTACCATCATTATATATAAATGTAAAGCAAAGTTGCATAATAAATATAGGGTACTTAGTGAACTATTTTTATTTTTACTATTTTATCTAACGTGTATGGGGGACCTTTAGAAGGGGCTCTCATTGCTCAGTCAGAGTGGTAAGGAGGCTGCAAAGAAAGGACCTTTGGGGGACCCGACATTCATGTGTATTACATTTCAATGGATGTTGTGCAATTCCTCATTTACCCTGAGGTGGCTCAATAGATAGTTAGATAGTTGTCAGTGGATCCCACCAAAATCAAGGCATTGACCAACAGTAAAGCTGTCCTACACCATAGATAGTTGGCCAAAGGAGTTAGCCATCACTACCCTACTCCATACACGTGCAAGCGCAGTTCGGCTGAGCATGCATGTACTCTCAATAGGGAGAGGGAGATATGCTGCTGCCAAACACTTCTCCCAGGAGAACAAAAGATCAGGCATGATGAAGTCCTGATTCTGTTTCCTTCCTCCATCCCCTGAATCAGGCCGAGATGTAATCTATTCTTGCCTGTTATCTGCTAAGGGAAAATATGCAAGAAAAGCTTTAGCACTTTAGGCAGAGCTCTCACTGGAGGCTAAAGCCCCCCATACACAGTAGACCAACTTTGTCAAAACAGGTTCAGCCAACTATCTAGTGTCTGTGGGGGTCCCTGACAGATTTATTATTATTATACATTTCTTATATAGTGCATATATTCCACATTATCATCACTGTCCCCATTGGGGCTCACAATCTTCATTACGTATCAGTATGTCTTTGGAGTGTAGGAGGAAACCAGAGAACCCGGAGGAAACCCACGCAAACACAGGGAGAACATACAAACTCCTTGCAGATGTTGTCCTTGGTGGGATTTGAACCCAGGACCCCAGCTGGGAAGATGATTGTTGGGGGACATAAGTGTCCTGAATGTACCATTTCGGATTTCAGATACTTGGTTCTGCCGACTGCTATCTAACGTGTGTGGACGGGTTATTCTGAGATTTGCTATGATTTCCTAGGGTGTTCCACCTTTGTGTCATAGTTATGAATTTAGGAATCCCCGTCAGTACTGAGTACCTAAAATGAGCTGGAGTACAAGTATATTCTTCTCTATCTTGTTCACTGTTCAGGAAAACAGGGGCTTCTTTGTACACAAGAGAATGGAGTCTGCATTGTTTTCCAAGTAACATACAAATCCCCCATTATCCGCTCCATCCACAGTACTCGGAGTGTACAGTAGCACTTCATCGGTCCAAGAAAACATCATTTATCCAGTTACCGGACACAAATAGGATTATTCCTCGTAATTCCAACCTATAATTGGTAGATCCATACTCTTATGTCCTCTGTGTCACTAGGGGTCCGCTGGCCCAGATAATGGAATAAGCTGGAATCTAGCTGTTTGTAAAGTAGTTCCACTTGACTAATCAGCCACTTGACTCACATATGCAGTGCGCTTTGGGGCAGAAGCCTCAATGGGCGATCAAGAAATCACACTGAAAGGGAAAAGACCTAAGAGGCTGAAAATAAGTGGGTAAAAATCTGCACTGCCTAATAGTCCAGTTAGGAGTGGGAGACCAGAATAGTAGAAATGCCAATGTCAACGCGTTTCAAAGTAAGCATACTTCTTCTTCAGGACAAACCACAATGATCATTGTGTTCATTGGCAGTGCGGATTTTTACCCACTTATTTCCAGCCTCACAAATTTATCCAAATTGTTGATCTGCAGCACCCTATTTCTGAATTGATAGAGGGGTTGTGGCTTTCACATCAACCCCCTTCCCCTCCTGAGTTTCGCTTTTTTCTAGGACAATAAGCGAAAGCAATGAACACATCTGTTCTGGATGCTCTGTTAAAGTTTCCTGTATTCCCATTGACGCGCCCCCAGGGCAATGGGGTACTCGTCAGCCGGGCCTACGGACGCCGGTGGGGGATATCACGGTGGCTGGCCCGGTCCGTGGCCCAGGGCGGTCAACAAAAAGGGGCTGATTATTTATAGGGGATTTGTAAGTGTTCGTGACGCCACCTGTGGAATGCGGCTAAAGGGAGCCGCCGCTGCGGAGCAATCCTCTGGAGCTGGTGTTACGGCAGCAGGGATGGTGTGGCTCTCCACAGGTAGAGCTAACTCCAGGGCAGTGTAGGTAGTGTGAGTTGCGCTGGGCGTTGTAGTGCTGGGAGGCAAGAGGACGCAGGTGAAAGAATGGACGGAGGCAGTACGGTGCAGTCATCCGAGTCTTTACTCACAGTTCTTATGACAGTTCCACTGGTGCACTGTATGGGTGCCAGCCTCCCACATCGCGCTGCGTTCACCAGGCAGGGGTTCAGCTCTTCCTCAGACAGATTAGGAGCACCTGACGGAACCCCACTCTCTTGTGTTCCTAGCTAAACCGTCTTCATGCTGGGTCTTCTCCCTCCTGTCCTGCGCTTCCCCACTATCCATCTCTCTCGGGTTCTCTGAAGTCCCTCCTGTCTTACTGGAGTTCCCAGACCTGCTTGACCCTCACGGGGATTAGAATAAGGCTGCGGCAACTGGTCTATGAAAGCCAGAAGGCTCCGGTTTTTCCAGCCGAGACTTGGAGTTACACGACTGGTCCAGGGGCTGGTCCCATTCTTGCGGCCTACGATCCCTCCGTCTTCTGACAGATTCGGGGCGTACGGGTGCTGTCCCGCACTCGCCGTACCCCCTGGGATCCCTTTTTTAGATCGGAGCCTACTCCTCTGCTCCCCTCCTGGGCCTCTAGGACTGGGCCCTACTTCTGGAGCAGAGCTCCTAAAGAGACTCTGCTCCCTGACTGACTTCTCCCACTTACTGAACTGCCACCCTAAGATGGCCTCCCATTTTATACCTACTACCATGGTGCTCCTCTAAACTGCTTCCTCCACCCACACCCACTACTGGTTCCCCCTACCTTTGGGTTCCCCCCACCCCAGCCAGGGACAGGGCTCAGCAGATACGCACATGCATGTTGCCCTTTCAGCTGGCATGAAGCAGTGTAGTGTTGGATGCAGGTGTTGGGGTTCCGGGCAGCACTCCCTCCTTACCTTAGAGAAGGAGACACCACACCTCTGGGTGAGGTGCAGTACCTCTGTGGCGACTGAACCCTCAGGGACGCCACACCATGTTAAAGATGACTTGCCATTAATATGTTTTTTTTTCAACCCAATGTAAATATCGCTGTTTTCCTGAATCTGGCATTGTCTTCTTTTTGTTCCTGCACCCCTCTATTCCTGAGGTATGGCCCTATCCTCCTTGCATATACAGTGGGTATGGAAAGTATTCAGACCCCTTTAAATTTTTCACTCTTTGTTTCATTGCAGCCATTTGGTAAATTCTAAAAAGTTGACTTTTTTTTCTCATTAAAGTACACTCTGCACCCCATCTTGACTGAAAAAAAACAGAAATGTAGAATTTTTTGCAAATTTATTCAAAAAGAAAAACTGAAATGTCACATGGTCATAAGTATTCAGAGCCTTTGCTCAGTATTGAGTAGAAGCACCCTTTTGAGCTAGTACAGAAATGAGTCTTCTTGGGAATGATGCAACAAGTTTTTCACACCTGGATTTGGGGATCCTCTGCCATTCTTCCTTGTAGATTCTCTCCACTTCCGTCAGGTTGGATGGTGAACGTTGGTGGACAGCCATTTTCAGGTCTCTCCAGAGATGCTCAATTGGGTTTAGGTCAGGGCTCTGGCTGGGCCAGTCAAAAATGGTCACAGAGTTGTTCTGAAGCCACTCCTTTGTTATTTAAGCAGCTGTGTGCTTAGGGTCATTGTTTTGTTGGAAGGTGAACTTTCGGCCAAGTCTGAGGTCCAGAGCAATCTGGAAGAGGTTTTCATCCAGGATATCTCTGTACTTGGCCATATTCATGTTTCCTTCAGTTGCAACCAGTCGTCCTGTCCCTGCAGCTGAAAAACACCCCTGTAGCATGATGCTGCCACCACCATGTTTCACTGTTGGGATTGTATTAGACAGGTGATGAGCAGTGCCTGGTTGTCTCCACACATACCGCTTAGAATTATCACCAAAAAGTTCTATCTTCGTCTCATCAGACAAGAGAATCTTATTTCTCATAGTCTGGGAGTCCTCCATGTGTTTTTGAGCAAACTCTATGCGGGCTTTCATATGTCTTGCACTGAGGAGAGGCTTCCGTCGGGCCACTCTGCCATAAAGGCCTGACTGGTGGAGGGCTGCAGTGATAGTTGACTTTATGGAACTTTCTCCGATCTCCCTACTGAATCTCTGGAGCTCAGCCAGAGTGATCTTGGGGTTCTTCTTTACCTCTCTCACCTGGGCTCTTCTCCCACGATTGCTCAGTTTGGCTGGATTGTCAGGTCTAGGAAGACTTCTGGTGGTCCCAAGCTTCTTCCATTTAAGGATTATGGAGGCCACTGTGCTCTTAGCAACCTTGAGTAATGCAGAAATTCTTTTGTAACCTTGGCCAGATCTGTGCCTTGCCACAGTTCTGTCTCTGAGCTCCTTGGGCAGTTCATTTGAGCTCATGATTCTCATTTGGTCTGACATGCACTGTGAGCTGTGAGGTCTTATATAGACAGGTGTGTGCCTTTCCAAATCAAGTCCTATCAGTTTAAACACAGCTAGACTCCAATGAAGGAGTAGAACCATCTCAAGGAGGATCACAAGGAAATGGACAGCATGTGACTTAAATATGAGTGTCTGAGCAAAGGGTCTGAACACTTATGACCATGTGATATTTAAGTTTTTCTTTTTTAATAAATTTACAACAATTTCTACATTTCTGGGTTTTTTTTCAATCAAGATGGGGTGCAGAGTGTGCATTAATGAGAAAAAAAATGAACTTTTTAGAATTTACCAAATGACTGCAATGAAACATAGTGAAAATTTAAAGGGGTCTGAATACTTTCCGTACCCACTGTAAATCTAGTCTTGTTAGTCAAGTGAGCGTGGCTCTCAAGCAGATACCTAAAAATCTTTGGAACAGAGAGGCGCAACAAAACAATTGCTACCTATCTCTGACAATGGCATTTAAAGAGGACCTGTCACTTGCTCAAAAAAATAAGTCAAATACCTTGTTGAAATCCCTGAGCTCCCCTGATTTTGCCACCTTTTTCCGTTTTGAGCTGCGTCGCTGTATTGCAGAGATATTCACATTTCTTGCTTTTGGAGCGCAGTATGTGAAATCTCTGCTTGTAGTGCAACTAGACGTTTCTTCAGAGTCCTCTCTGTGAGCGTGCACTTTCACTCCTCCCTCATTGATACTGCCAATCACAGCTCAGAAATTGATCACACCAAGCTGTGATTGACAGCGTTTGGTAGGGTGGGTTGAAAGCACACACCCACAGAGAGGACTCTGAAGAAACGTCCATTTGCACTACAAGCAGAGATTTCACATACTGTGCTCCAAAAGCAACAAATGTGAATATCTCTGCAATACAGCAACGCAGCTCAAAACGGAAAAGAGCGGCAAAATCAGGGAAGCTCAGGGATTCTTACAAGTTGTTTTTTTTTTAGCAAATGACAGGTCCTTTTTAAAGGCACATGATCTAGATGGTCCCCTCCTGATGACTTGTTCAAGTGGTGTCGTTAGAGTGCCATGGCAGCCGGGGGGCTACTGAAGGCCTCCATAGCTGCCATCCTGGTACTTCTGTGAAGCCCAGCTACTTATTTCGTATTGCCATATCTGAAAAAGCCTGATCTATAAAAATATAAAATCATTTAAGCCGCATAAAGAAAAAAAAAGCCTTAAGTGCATGAAAAATGCAATAAAAACCTTCAAAACATCACATGTATCCCAAAAGGGCACTAAATAAAAGACCAACTCACCATGCAAAAAAACAAGCCATCACACAAGCACCATCAACAGAAAAATAGAAAAGTGATGGATCTCAGAAAATGGTGACACAACGTATTTTTTTTTTACAAATTTCAGATTTATTTTTTTTTAACACTTACAAGTTTGGTATCGCCATAATCGTACTTACGTGTAAAATCATGTCATCAGATCATTTTTATGCAACAGTGAACATAGTAAAAAAAAAACAACATAAAGGAATGACGGGATTGTATTTTTTTTTTTCATAATTTCACTACAATTGGAATTTTTTTTTTTAGTTTTCAGTGCATTATACTGTAAAATCAATGATTTAAAAAACTACAACTCATCCCACAAAAAACAAGCCCTCATATGGCTGTAGACAGTTATGGCTATTGGAAGAAGGGGAAAAAAGAAGCGAGAGCGCAAAAAATAAAAAATAAACATTGGACGCGGCGGCAGGTTGTATTGTGAAATTTGGTAAGGCATTACATCGAGGCCTATTACCTGACGTAATCATGGCGTAGCGCCCGTACATAGGTATGTACGCCTATTACAGCAAGAGTCCCGACATTTCTCCTCCTTTGCCTACTAATCAATATTGCATCTGCCATATTGCTCCCAGAGGTCCTTGATGTGGACGGGCGACCGTCTATGTGATTTATGACTGCAACGTGTGAATAGGAAACTATTGAAATGAACTCGGCGGCCAAAGAGGGGCTTATTGTTCATTTATCCCACACGTTGGCTTAAAATGGCTGATAACAGGAAATAATAGATAGTGCTAAAAATATAATTTATTTATCTAATGTGTTTTTTACGTTTATTTGTATTTTTTATGTTTATGTGTTTTGTGTTTTTTATGTTTTATATGTGTTTTATATTTACAGGTGCATCTCACAAAATTAGAATATCATCAAAAAGTTATTTTATTTCAGTTCTTTAATACAAAAAGTGAAACTCCTATATTATATAGAGTCATTACAAACAGAGTGATCTATTTCAAGTGTTTATTTCTGTTAATGTTGATGATTATGGCTTACAGCCAATGAAAACACAAAAGTCATTATCTCAGTAAATTAGAATACTTTATAACAACAGCTTGAAAAATGATTTTAAAATCAGAAATGTTGTCCTACTGAAATGTCTGTTCAGTAAATGCCCTCAATACTTGGTCGGGGCTCCTTTTGCATCAATTACTGCATCAATGCGGCAATGTGGCATGGAGGCGATCAGCCTGTGGCACTGCTGAGGTGTTATGGAAGCCCAGGTGGCTTTGATAGCAGCCTTCAGCTCGTCATCATTGTTGGGTCTGGGGTCTCTCATCTTCCTCTTGACAATACCCCATAGATTCTCTATAATAGATTCTCTATGGGGTTAAGGTCAGGCGAGTTTGCTGCCAATCAAGCACAGTGATACTGTTGTGTGTAAACCAGGTATTGGTACTTTTGGCAGTGTGGACAGGTGCCAAGTCCTGCTGGAGAATGACATTTCCATCTCCAAAAAGCTTGTCGGCAGAGGGAAGTGTAGCACCCTGAGGATTCGGCTGCTACAGGGGTATTGCACCTCAACCCAGAGGTGTGATATTCCACTCCCGGGTAAGGATGGAGTGTGGAACTGAGCTCGGTAGGCTGCATGCACTACATACATCCCATTTCCGGGGAACAGACCGACGGTACTCCCACTTAGAAATGTGCAGGTACGACCGAGTCTGTTCCTGGCTGGAGTGGGAGGGGGGTGGAACATCCCAAGTAGTGTAGGGGCAGATAGGGGGAGCAGCCTGGGTAAAGATAGGAGCTCATTGGGTGCTGGTCACCTGAGCTCACACATAGAGGGTGTATATAAGGTGGGCACCATCAGAGAACAGGGTCATAGCCACTCGGAAGACTACAACTCCCATCTGATCCGGCTCCGGATATTCCCATAAAGAATATGGCCCAGGGGGTGCGTCAACTTTGGCGTAGTCGGCAGGATTACGTGCCCACAACAACCGGGTACTGCGTGCCTGAAGAAAAGAACGAGTTTACCTCAAAAAGAAGTCTCCTGCCGGTTCCGGAGGGTCCCCGCCATCGGACTCCATCACAGGTCGATTCCAGCCGGTTGTCCGCCATTAACAGCGTTTTCCCGCCATCTGCAGAGTTTCCCGCCAAGGGGAAGCGATTCCCGCCATTTCCGAAGGTTTCCCGCCTTGGAAGAGCGGACGCCATTATGGGCGTGCCAGAGGGTGGTGAGAGGCCGCCTCCCATCGTGGGCCAGGACCGAAAATGGCGCCAAAAGTGGAAACCGCCCCCACCAACAGAGACTGTGATGCTAGAGGTGTCTGTCAGCAAGAAAGAACTGCCCCTGGAGCTGACAATCACCAAGTGGCCCCGGGACCGCCCTCGAAGTGGGAGGACTGAGAAGGAGAGAGCAAAGATGGGTGCCGCTTGGAGCAGTCTAGAGCGAGCGCACCCGGAGGCAAGAAGCCTGGAGAAGAGTATCGGAGGAGCTTACCCGGAGATGGCGAGAAAGCAGAGCAGCACCGGCCCGTTGGCCAGGAGCCTGCTAGAAACCGAGGAGGGAGAGCAGAGCAGCACCGGCCCGCTGGCCAGGAGCCTGCTGGAGACGACTGTAGGAGAGCAGAGCAGCACCGACCCGTTGGTCAGGAGCCTGCTGGAAACAACGACCCCACTAGGCCTAGTGGAGGTCCTAGCACAGCTTCCCCGAGACCGGGAGTGTGCACAGACCGCTCTGGAGGGCCTCGCAAGGAGGATGGCCCGGGTGCAGCGAGAGACGTTGGCGGAGTGGAGCCGTGAGATGGCCCAGCAGACTGAGACCTGTCAGCGGAGCACGCCACCCGAGACGAGGAAACAGACCGCCTCTGAGGATGGCGCGGGAGGATTGAAGGCCGGAGACGGCGCCGAGAAGGGAGCCGAACGAGTGGAGGCAGGTAAAGGGGACGTCTATACCCCAAACCGGGAAACCGCGTACCTGCCCCAGCTCCCCGTCGCAGAGCCCGAAGTCTATCCTGCCGTGCCCGTCGCTGCAACGTCACCGCCGCAGACTAGGCCTCAAACGGGAGCCGCGACCCCTGTGACGTCACACGCCTCGACCCCGAGCGTGACCAAGCAGGAAGTACAACCAGCCTGGTCGCAAGGCCTAGTACCCCCGGGCGCCGCAATATCAACAGCGCCCCCTACCTCCGCGGAGCCCCCGGCCTGGTCGCAGGGCCAGGTAGCCCAGGGTGCCGCCGTTCTTACGGTGCCCTTTACCTTCCAGATACCCCAGGCCTGGCCGCAAGGCCCGGGCAACCCGGGCGCTAACACTACCGCGCCCATAAGACCAAGAGTGCCGCATCTGGGAGAAGACCTGTACGCCCAGCGCACGTGCCCGGATGGGCAGCCATTTATATGGCCACCGGAGTTCCACCATCCCCGACTCCGGAGAGAGAGACCCCTGGATGAACCCCTCATCCCGGCTCCAAAGCCCGTAAAGAGGATCTCGCCCCCGCTAGCGGAAGCGCAGTTTGAGTGGGACCCCACCGGAGAAGATCTTATGGGGTTCACTCAAGAAACTCGGGCAGCTGCAGCGGAGCGTGCTGAGTGCTGCCGCCAACAGCTCGAGGACTTCGAGAGGGAGCGGAGAGAGAGGCGGGTCCGGGAACAGCAAGCTCAAATAAGGAGCGCGGAGCAGAAAAGCCGGGCCAGGAGAGACCCCCGTGCAGCGCATAGTCCCCGCACCACCGGGACTGTGATAAAGTTTAACTTGCAGCATGGGTGGGGCTTCATCCGAGACCACCACACCGTAGGCGACGTCTTCGTAACCAGGAGAGACGTTGAATCCCACCTACCGGAGGGACACAGAGGTCGTGACCTTTACATCGGGGACGAGGTCACCTTCACCCGGCACAAGTGTGCCAAAGGTCCCTACGCCCTCCATGTGCATCGCCTGACGGAGGAAGAGCTGCGGTGTGAGGAGGAAGAACAAGAGGACCCGGACGGGTCTGAAACTAGAGCCAAAGGTAACCAAAAAGCAAGAGCAGGAGGACGCCGTCGCTAAGGACAGCGAAGCAGAAGCTGTATATAGTTGCCCGTCGGGGCACCGTAAACTGAAACCGTAAACTGAAACCGTAAACTGAAACCGTAAACTGAAACCGTGAAACTGAAACTGTTGTTGCTAATATAGTCCCCGTTGGGACCAGCAAGTGTGAACTGTTACCCGTATTTCCCTAAATCCCACTGACCGAGGACTGAGAGCGGTCAATCCTCCCTAATACCTGGCCGAGGACTGAGAGCGGCCACTATCCCTGTAAATAGTTGCGCGTCCTAAAGCGCCCCCTACCGGTTTTATAGGAAAACCAGTTTTCCAAAGACTGTCGCACTTTACCCGGTCACACGTTGCACAGTGACCGGAGGAGGAGCCAGAGGCGACGAGAATGTTTTATATGCTAATATATGTTGTTTTATATGTTTTATATGTTTATGAAAAAAAAAAATTTTGTATGTTTTGGTGTTGTTTATGTCTTACAGCCCGAGGACGTGCTGTGATTTACCAGGGGGGAATGTAGCACCCTGAGGATTCGGCTGCTACAGGGGTATTGCACCTCAACCCAGAGGTGTGATATTCCACTCCCGGGTAAGGATGGAGTGTGGAACTGAGCTCGGTAGGCTGCATGCACTACATACATCCCATTTCCGGGGAACAGACCGACGGTACTCCCACTTAGAAATGTGCAGGTACGACCGAGTCTGTTCCTGGCTGGAGTGGGAGGGGGGTGGAACATCCCAAGTAGTGTAGGGGCAGATAGGGGGAGCAGCCTGGGTAAAGATAGGAGCTCATTGGGTGCTGGTCACCTGAGCTCACACATAGAGGGTGTATATAAGGTGGGCACCATCAGAGAACAGGGTCATAGCCACTCGGAAGACTACAACTCCCATCTGATCCGGCTCCGGATATTCCCATAAAGAATATGGCCCAGGGGGTGCGTCAGAAGCATGAAGTGCTCTAAAATCTCCTGGTAGACGGCTGCGCTGACTTTGGTCTTGATAAAACACAGTGGACCTACACCAGCAGATGACATGGCTCTCCAAACCATCACTGATTGTGGAAACGTCACACTAGACCTCAAGCAGCTTGGATTGTGGCCTCTCCACTCTTCCTCCAGACTCTGGGACCTTTCGAAGTGCCAATGACAGCCTTCTGGACATCTGTCAAGTCTGCAGTCTTCCCCATGATTGTGGAGCCTACTGAAACAGACTAAGGGACCTTTTTAAATGCTTAGGAAGCCTCTGCAGGTGTTTTTTGTTAATTATTTTAATTTACTGAGATAATGACTTTTGTGTTTTCATTGGCTGTAAGCCATAATCATCAACATTAACAGAAATAAACACTTGAGATAGATCACTCTGTCTGTAATGAATCTATATAATATATGAGTTTCACTTTTTGTACTTAAGAACTAAAATAAATTTACTTTTTGATGATATTCTAATTTTGTGATAAGCACCTGTATGTGTTTTTTATGTTTATGTGTTTTTTATGTCGGTGACTGTATTGTTACATATGGGTCTGCGGCTCGTGTGTGTGGCGGACTCAACAAGATGGCAGGCCATGCTATCTCTGTTGCCTACTGATACGTTCACGTTTCTCATGGGGACAGTGATGGCAGACAAGGTGAAACAATGGCTCCATAGACAGATGTTCTGCTCCTGCCTGCTGTCTGGGAGGAAGGGGTGGCGATGTGCTGCAGGCAGGGAGGGGCGGCTGCTGCTCTGCAGGCAGGGATGGGACCATCCGTCCTCCCCCGGTGATGCTGAGGATTAGCTGTTGCCATAGTTACCGGAGTCAGGAACAGCAGATGATGCTGACACTGTCTGTGCGGCCCGGGAACCCACGGTAACACGACGGTGGGAGGTGGCGGTGAGGGAGGGGGTGCGACAGGACCAGGAGGGTAGAGGAGGGGGCATGGGGAAGTGCGAACGGAGTTTAAGGTGTGTAAAAGGGGCAATATGGGGGAGGAGGAGGACCTGTGACTGTGCATCTTGTGACTGCGTAACAGGGAGCTGGGCCTGGTCATTGTGTACGTATTTCTAGGTACGTGCTGGTGGGGTGTGTACCTGTACATATGTGTGGTGTAACGCATGCTTATATCGCAGTGCTGGCAGCGTCATGCTTGTGCCGTACGGGAATATTGCCCGTCAGCGGCGGCCACATGTGGATGACTTTCTATTCTCTTCCCCGTCATGTTCATAGCTGCTCGTATCGCCGGGTATTTGTCTCATGAGACGGATCAGTCAGACAGTAATGCTGAACAGAAATGTGTTTATGTTTCCTGTGTGCTGGGGACAAAGGGGAGAGGGTCAGCGAGGAGGGAGAGGGTCAGCGAGGAGGGAGAGGGTCAGCGAGGAGGGAGAGGGTCAGCAAGGAGGGAGAGGGTCAGCGAGGAGGGAGAGGGTCAGCGAGGAGGGAGAGGGTCAGCGAGGAGGGAGACGGTCAGTGAGGAGGGAGACGGTCAGCGAGGAGGGAGAGGGTCAGCGAGGAGGGAGAGGGTCAGCGAGGAGGGAGACGGTCAGCGAGGGGGGAGACGGTCAGCGAGGAGGGAGACGGTCAGCGAGGAGGGAGAGGGTCAGCGAGGAGGGAGAGGGTCAGCGAGGAGGGAGACGGTCAGCGAGGAGGGAGAGGGTCAGCGAGGAGGGAGACGGTCAGTGAGGAGGGAGACGGTCAGCGAGGAGGGAGAGGGTCAGCGAGGAGGGAGACGGTCAGCGAGGGGGGAGACGGTCAGCGAGGAGGGAGATGGTCAGCGAGGAGCGAGTGTGCAGGAACGGCACACGCATGCCAGAGCATGAAGGACGGCATGCAACTTTTGGCGTCTTAATGGAAAGGGAAAGATGGATTGATGGCTATGGAAATATGAGGGGGTATGCAGGGAGTAGTGTATGGTGGTCGTCGTATATTGTGTGTATTACTGTATCCTGTATAATCAAGTGTATGTGAATTCTGTATATGGGGGAATATATGTTGTAACTGTAGAATTCATTTACATAAAAGTTGAGTCACTGTTTAGATAAAGTACATTACTTATCCTGTACTGATCATGGGTTACATCCTGTATTATACTCCAGAGCTGCACTCACTATTTTGCTGGTGCATTCACTGGGTACATATATTACATTACTGATCCTGTACTGATCCTGAGTTACATCCTGTATTATACACCAGAGCTGCACTCACTATTCTGCTGGGGTATTCACTCTGTACATATATTACATTACTTATCCTTTACTGATCATGAGTTAGATCCTGTATTATACTCCAGAGCTGCACTCACTATTCTGCTGGTGCAGTCACTGTTTACATACATTACATTACTGATCCTGAGTTACATCCTGCATTATACTCCAGAGCTTCACTCACTATTCTGCTGGTGCAGTCACTGTGTACATACATTACTGATCCTGTACTGATCCCAAGTTACATCCTGTATTATACTCCAGAGCAGCACTCACTATTCTGCTGGTGTAGTCACTGTTACATACATTACATTACTGATCCTGTATTGATCCTGAGTTACATCCTGTATTATACTCCAGAGCTGCACTCATTATTCTGCTGGTGCAGTCACTGTTTACATACATTACATTACTTATTCTGTACTGATCCTGAGTTAACTCCTGTAATATACTCCAAAGCTGCACTTACTATTCTGCTGGTGCAGTCACTGTGTACATACATTACATTACTGATCCTGAGTTACATCCTGTATTATACTCCAGAGCTGCACTCACTATCTGCTTGTGCAGTCACTGTGTACATACATTACATTACTAATCCTGTACTGATCCTGAGTTACATCCTGTATTATACCCCAGAGCTGCACTCAATATTCTGCTGGTGCAGTCACTGTCTACATACATTACCTTACTGATCCCGGGTTACATCATGTAATACCCAAGAGCTGCACTCACTATTCTGCTATGTGACATTAATTATTTATCTCATTGTGTACTGACCCTGTGTTACAGCTTATGCTATAGTCCGTATATATACTGTATATTTACAAATTTGCTTATCTATTATTAAAATAAGGCGTTGAGTAATGTTAGGTACTTAGTAATTACATTGCTTTACTTATTTCATATTTGTTATGATCTGCAACAAATACTAAGGAAAGACAGGGGAAAGCTGTCCCTACAGTAAGACTAAGCTGAATCCCTACGATGTAGCGGGCTGCCTGTTCCTAGCGAACAGACCCGCCTTAGTCCTCGGCTAGTCTCAACGAAGACCTATAGCATAAGGGGAGGGGTCCCTAAAAGAACTAAGGACTGGAACAAAAATGGGACACCTCCTAAACAGAGAAGTTGTTGTAGAACACAAAAAGACAAACAGACAAAAAGGTACTAGAAGTCCCAGAAGGACCAAGCGAACTGACAGAGAAAGGCACAGAAGCACTTGGCTAGCAAAACAGTCAACAACACTGAAGTCCAGCACAGCCAAAAGGGCGGAGCTGGAATATAAAGGCAGGTGGTAACGTGACCGCAAAACACAAGATGGAAAAAACAAACAGGAGAGTTCTAACAATATTCTAATAATATCCTGAGCTGTAATCATAATTCTGCTGGTCTGTCTCTTTTTCTGCATCCTTAACAATTTCTGTGAGTTTCTATAATGCAATGAAAAATTTTGCGTTCACAATCCAGGGCTTGATCATTTTTCAAACGTCCTTTTATTTTGTTAGAATTTTTCATTTTTTTTCAAGGAAATTTACGAATCTTAATTTTTTTATTCAGTTTTGAGGGGACTTTGAGAGACCTATATATCGGAAAAAACCCCGAAGTGACACCATTGTAAAATCTGCACCCCTTAAATTATTAACAACTGCTGTTAGGAAATGTCTTAACCCTTCAGATGCTTCATTGGAATTGATGCAAAGTGGAATGAAAAACTGAAAAAATAAATAAATAAATAAATAAATACATTTTCCACTAAAATATTAATTTAGTTCCAAATTTTTTAATTTTTACAATTGGGAAGAGGAGAAAATGAATGCAATTTATTATGCAATTTCCCCGAAATGAAGTTATAATATAAAGCCGGCAACCACATTATTTTCGCCCTTCAGGTTGCGCTACCTACCTATTCCTCATTGATGACCGTTTACTGCTATAAGGAATAAGGCCTCTTAATAACCGCCGTAAATAGGTGTACCGGTGATCATTAAGGGGTTAAATAAAATGCAATTTATTATGTTATCATCTGTTAACGCTTATCTTACTATATGATGCGCTAGTGTTTTTATTGCTCGTCAAGCGATACAATTACTTTGTACTTCTTTTTGATTGACCAGCAGGATTATATTTGATACAATTTTAATGGAAATATTATTTTTTTTTAGATGTTTTTAGGGAGATATTGTGTAACAATAACATAAAACGCCTCTAATTTCTCACAGTGAATTTCATTTTTTCGCCCATTCTCATTCGAAAAATGTCTTTACTTATGGAGCAAATAAAGAGATAAAGGGCTAATTTTCTTTGTCGCATTAATGAATGCATCCCTCCAAAAAATATTATTTATCACAATCAGTCGTTATTGTCTACAGAGCTGTTCACGAATCAAAATTGCACATTCAAATCTATGGGACCGCGAAAAACTGGGACAGCACAAGGTCGCCACTCGAACTGCATCTTAGTGCTGTGGGGTTTTTTTTTTTACTTTTTAATGGGTAGGAGAATCTTGTAAATTTTATTTTTACACGTGAGAAAACGGATGAAAATTAGATCCTACACACTGATGGTCCGTTTTTCTCCGCTATGTAAAAAATTAATTTAAGAGACCTAAGTCACCCAAAAAAAAAACTCGGACCAATATAATACTGAAAGTGTGAACGTGGCCTAACTGTTATTAATGTTGTGTTTCCGCAGGAGATACTTTTAAGACTACATCATTTCCATTGCCAGTAATAACTATAGAGACCTGACACACTATATTGTACCATGGATACAGTTTATAAGGAAAAAATAAATAATAAAGCCCCCCATACACATCAGACTGACATCGGCTGCACCCGCCGGTATCTGCAGTCTCAGCCAACAGTCTAATGTGAATGGAGCCTTCATCAGAAACGAAAAATAAGTCCAGTTTCCGCCTATTATTCTTGTGAGATAAGCCGCCACCAGAGATGACTGACAGCGGCTCCCTCATAGAGAACACATGAGATCTATGCAGAGCGTGCGCTGCTGTGTGTGAATGGAGCTGCAGTGCCCATGTGTCATCACGGTCAGCTTTTCCATTCAGTCCATTATGACGACCATTTGTAACAGAATTCAAAGTTCCCTGATCTGCAGGTTGGTGCTAGTCCAAGCGTCGGATCCCCACTGATCAGTACGTTATCACCTACACTGCAGATGGTAAATAGTTAAGACCCCAGCACTCACGTTTCAAGAGAATATTCGGAATTTCTTCCATCAGAGGCATCATACATGTGACGCGTTTCGGCTCATACTCAGCCTTTTGTTTGAACAACGCTCATTGTGAGCCGAAACGCATCACATGTATGATGCCTCTGATGGAATAAATTCTGAATAATCTCTCGAAACGTGAGTGCTGGGGTCTTTACTACAAAGCGGGACGCCATCTCTGGATGCAGGCTCCATGCTATGTCCGAGTGCTGACTGGACGACATTACTGCGGATAGATGATAACTTGTTTTCACAGGAGAGTCTAACGGTGCCAATATCGGGTATGGCCCCCTGGAAGTACGCAGAGAGAAAATCTATACCGTTGTACTGTTCAGCAGGGTGCACAGCTTCTGGCGGGGTCCGTAATGAGGACACCTAACACCTATTCACATAGCGCAGTCTCAGCAGTGTGGAAGGTCCTGACCCACTCAGCTGACTCTTTGCATCTTGGGTTGGGCAAGAGGTTCCTCGCCCTTTGCTGGAATTCACTGCTCATCATTCCAGACTGTGCTTAATAAAACACAGGAAAAACATCCCATGTCTGAACTGCTGCACAATGACAAAACTGCAGTAAGATCGCGGCGACCCTGCACCATCTAATGATGTCCTATGGTGTGACGTTACGATTCTCCACAAGTGCGGAAGAGTCAAAAATGTTTCCAAATATGTGGGATTTTCACTGATCGCAAGTCGTAGGCGACTCAGTGTCCTTAGACTTCAATGGAAGTCACAGACAAGTAAGCCCTTCCCACCAGAATCTTTTTTTTACGTTTTTGGTTTTTCCTCTGGTTGTCCCAGTCCCTTAGTGTCACGCTATGTACAATGCATTGTACTCACTTTCAGGCTGGAGGCCTCCGCTGCATTCATGTCCTTTGGTCCAGGATCAGCCGCACATAAACCAAAGGACACCCGCTTCTTAACAACCAGTTCAACTTTATTTAACAGTCTGAGTTCAATTGATGACAAATCACAGTACGTTTCCACATTCTCCGTTTTTTCAGCCTAAGCTATCTCTTCGCTTACTGGCTCCTTCAGGCCCTGGGATACTCCGTCCGGTACCACAGTATTCACTAGACCCGTCCTGTCTCCCACATGCATTTCTCCATCCCGCTTCCACTTGTTGGAAGGGAATATGGCACTCTTCCCAGTGCCTAGTGCAGGCCATAGGCCCTGTACTTTACAGGAATGTCCGCTGAAGAAAGTTGCCGACATTCTCGTACTGCCAGAACAATGTATACTTCTCGTGCCTCCAGACCTCTGCCCTTGAACTCTCACTAATAATTTATCTATCTCTCAATCTAATCTAACCAAGAAATGCTTTCCCTTTTCATATGACCTTTCCCCTCCCATTCTGGGCTTGTCCCAAACATATTAACTATATCCTAACCTGTACACTACTTCCTATAACTAATATGCCCACCACTGCATATTTCCCTTCTGAATCTAACTTCTGAGCCCTATACTATACATTATGTTCTAAACTTAACCCTACACACTACACATTACTCAAATTGTGCAATAAGTACATCACATTACAATAACCGCATCAATTAGTTCCTATAAAGTTCTATGCATTTTCACATATTACAACAGTCATAAAAATACCATAAAATCACATGACTGAACCATTTTGCAAAAGTTGTCTTTCAGCAGGGAAGGGAAATGACAGTCCCTGTCATCCTCTTTCAAATTTAACATTTTTCTATCAATAGACTTTTGAGTGGGTTTGGTTTTTTTTTGTTACATTTTTTGCTGACATTTTTATTGATATTATTTTGGGGTATATTCAACACTTCATGGCTTTTAATTTTTTGGGGGGAAAGCAAAGACCTAAAAAATTGCACTTTTAGTGTTTTGATTTTTTTATGCTTCACAGCGTTTACCATACAGGTTAAATCATTATATATTTTAATATATTGACTTTTATGG
The DNA here is from genome assembly GCF_046119375.1 of Phyllobates terribilis. Taxonomy (NCBI): domain Eukaryota; kingdom Metazoa; phylum Chordata; class Amphibia; order Anura; family Dendrobatidae; genus Phyllobates; species Phyllobates terribilis. Next base: position 550,356,800 of record NW_027362771.1, on the reverse strand, counting down.
ACTTGGAGATACCAAGTATGTTTTTTTTTTTTGTTTTTTTTTTTAAATTTCTTTATTTTTGATTAGGGAAAGTGGGGTGATTTAATCTTCTATGTTTTTTTATTCTATAATATTTTTAAAAACATATTTTTATTTAATTTTTAGTGCCCCTTAGGGGACTTGAACCTACGATCAGTATTGTAGTATATAGTAAACTTACTCGTCTCCACTGGCTGGCCTTCATAGGGCTGCAATGGGGGTCTTTAGTAGGCCCCCCGCTGTCATGGCAAACAATCAGCTCCCCATAATTGGCTCCCAGCCAATCACTTTGCAGTGAGAAGAATAGACTGTCATCATTTCTCGCACTGAGCCTGTTCTAAGCTATGGTGGGGGCGTGTTCTTTTTTGCTGCCTCCTTTTAATTGGTCAGTGTCAGAAAGAGGAAGAAGTACATGCCCCCAGTGAAATCTCTCTGGTAACACCCACCTAAATTTAAAAATAATTAACTGTTTAAGTGCTCAATTACTTTGATTGCTAATATCTCTGTAATGCAGAGTCGAAACTAAAAAGGAAAAAAAAAAGTTTTATTCTGCTCTGCATTGCCTATTACATTGTGAGTCCACTTTAACGTGAAAAATTTGGTGTGATGTCCTCTTTAAACGTATGTTTTCATATAAAACATTTAAGTCTGAAGAATTTGGGCAGCAAGAATCAGTTGCCAAGTTCCCTTTCAAAATAAAAAAAAGGTCTCTTAAGTAAAATATTTGTATTGAGTATATTCTGTAGAAATCTATTTAAAGGGAACCTGTTAGCTTTTCTGATGCTTTTAAACTGGAAAGTGTCACTGAGTAAAGCATCTCACCAGACTAGTCCTGGTTCATTAGCATACAGCAAGGTGCCTTATATAATGGAATTTTACTGAAATATATGAAGTTCCAAAAAATTAAAAAAAATAATACTGGACTAACTGATTAAAGTTGCAAAATGAGTTAACTGAGAATCCATCAGTGAGCTAATTCTGACAGTCTTATTGGAGAGTTTGTAAATCAGCTTTTTGTTACAATAAACAGTGGCTAACAGAAAATATATCCCCTAAAAGCAATATTTATTTGGTATATTAAAAAACACACACCCCATACACAAACAACAAAGATGAAAATTATAGGATTCCCATTTCTGAACTATAATTTTAATTGGCAACAATTTCTGTTATCCCAGGAGAAGGAAATTATCTTCTCAAATAGGTTATAGCACCGGTAGATAGTGGAACAGCAAGAGGCCAAGGAACTATCAACAGGACATCTACTCCTATACAGTGCATCCTTCAGAAGGAAACATGTCGAGGCACTTCATGTGGACTGATGAGTATTATTAATCACTTTACCTGGACTGATGAGTATTATTAGTCACTTCATGTGAACTGATGAGTATTAATGATCACTTATTGTGGACTGATGAGCATTATTAATAACTTTACGTAGACTGATGAGTATTATTAATCACTTCATGTGGACTGATGAGTATTATTAATCTCTTTATGTGGACTGATGAGTATTATTAATCACTTTATGTGGACTGATTAGTATTATTAATCACTTTACCTGGACTGATGAGTATTATTAATCACTTTGTGGACTGATGAGTATTATTAATCACTTTACCTGGACTGATGAATATTATTAATCACTTTATGTGGACTCATAAGTATTATTAATCTCTTTACGTGAACTGATGAGTATTATTAATCACTTTATGTGGACTGATGAGTATTATTAATCACTTTACGTGGACTGATGAGTATTATTAATCACTTTATGTGGACTGATGAATATTATTAATCACTTTATGTGGACTCATGAGTATTATTAATCTCTTTATGTGGACTGATGAGCATTTTTAATCTCTTTACGTGGACTGATGAGTATTATTAATCACTTTATGTGGACTGATGAGTATTATTAATCACTTTATGTGGACTGATGAATATTAGTAATCACTTTAAGTGGACTCATGAGTATTATTAATCTCTTTATGTGGGCTGATGAACATTATTAATCTCTTTACGTGGACTGATGAGTATTATTAATAACTTTATGTGGACTGATGAGTATTATTAATCACTTTATGTGGACTGATGAATATTATTAATCACTTTAAGTGGACTCATGAGTATTATTAATCTCTTTATGTGGACTGATGAGCATTATTAATCTCTTTACGTGGACTGATGAGTATTATTAATCACTTTATGTGGACTGATGAGTATTATTAATCACTTTACGTGGACTGATGAGTATTATTAATCACTTTATGTGGACTGATGAGTATTATTAATCACTTTATGTGGACTGATGAGTATTATTAATCACTTTATGTGGACTGATGAGTACTAATATGACAATATGACACGTTTGCTTGAAGGATTATTTTCTAATCTATATGTCCTTCTATGAATGTTTATAACATTATATGTATGTTGTGGTTGGTAGCCACCTGTGCTATATTTTTTGTTGCTTTAGGTATCTATCCCTTCCTATTAATTCCAGTATATATAGGATATAGAGGATGATATTTTATATCACCTACATATCACTGAAATTCTCTTGGCTAGGGTATAATAGGGATAGCCACCGTTGAGCGGGGGCGCCATTCTGCATTTTATCTATAGGGTGCCAACCTCCGCGGTTTAGGTAGGGAAATACCTAGGGCAAATCAGGTTTTCTAGGTACATGTCATTGATCCTCGGCCTCTTGCTGTTCCACTGTCTACCGGTGCTATAACCTATTTGAGAAGATAATTTCCTTCTCCTGGGATAACAGAAATTATTGTCAATTAATATTATAGGTCAGAAATGGGAACCCTATAATTGTTGTCTTTGTTTGTGTATGGGGTGTTTTTTTTTTAATATACCAAATAAATATTGTGTTTAGGGGATATAATTTCTGTTAGCCTTTATTATTGATCCTCTTCTATATGTATGTTATATGTAAAAAATGCAATAAACAGTGACAATATTTCAATAAAGCACGCCTATGCCTATATCTATGCAGGGGATTTGGAGCTCTGTGTCAGAAAATCAGAGCGAATCCCGACCACTATACTTAAAAACTCATCAGTACGCGATTTCAGCCCCAAAATCGGCAACTTTGGAAAAGTTGGGCATTTTCTTTAAATTTTACTTCAGTCTTCCCCTAAAAGTTGATGACGATGTAAAACACAACATCCGTCGGACATGAAAAAGGAGGGGGAAAAAAACCGACCATAAAGTCCCAGACATCAAATAAAGTGAAAAATTATATATTTATTAATTACAGGTGACAAAAAATGGATAGCGAACAATATACATGATAATAAAAATAAATATTAAAAACATCTAAAAACAGGGGCGCATATCCGGATTATGTGTAGAATAATTCATGTTGGGAACAGACAATTAATAAATAGAAAATCTAATCAATAGACCACAAGTTACATATATATACATGTGCATACATGTGTCACATGAAAATCATAAAGGAGGTAAACAAAATATAATATATAGTATATAAAGTGCAAATGCATATAATATATCACTCTCTCTCCCCAGAAAAGTGTACAGAGTTGTAATATACAGTACAGACCAAAAGTTTGGACACACCTTCTCATTTAAAGATTTTTCTGTATTTTCATGACATGTACATTCACACTGAAGGCATCAAAACTATGAATTAACACATGTGGAATTATATACTTAACAAAAAAGTGTGAAACAACTGAAAATATGTCTTATATTCTAGGTTCTTCAAAGTAGCCACCTTTTGCTTTGATGACAGCTTTGCACACTCTTGGCATTCTCTTGATGAGCTTCAAGAGGTAGTCACCGGAAATGGTCTTCCAACAATCTTGAAGGAGTTCCCAGAGATGCTTAGCACTTGTTGGCCCTTTTGTCTTCACTCTGCGGTCCAGCTCACCCCAAACCATCTCGATTGGGTTCAGGTCTGGTGACTGTGGAGGCCAGGTCATCTGGCGTAGCACCCCATCACTCTCCTTCTTGGTCAAATAGCCCTTACACAGCCTGGAGGTGTGTTTGGGGTCATTGTGCTGTTGAAAAATCAATGATGGTCCAACTAAACGCAAACCTGATGGAATAGCATGCCGCTGCAAGATGCTGTGGTAGCCATGCTGGTTCAGTATGCCTTCAATTTTGAATAAATCCCCAACAGTGTCACCAGCAAAGCACCATCACACCTCCTCTGCTATGATTGACGGTGGGAACCAGGCATGTAGAGTCCATCCATTCACCTTTTCTGCGTCGCACAAAGACACGGTAGTTGGAACCAAAGATCTCAAATTTGGACTCATCAGACCAAAGCACAGATTTCCACTGGTCTAATGTCCATTCCTTGTGTTCTTTAGCCCAAACAAGTCTCTTCTGCTTGTTGCCTGTCCTTAGCAGTGGTTTCCTAGCAGCTATTTTACCATGAAGGCCGGCTGCACAAAGTCTCCTCTTAACAGTTGTTGCAGAGATGTGTCTGCTGCTAGAACTCTGTGTGGCATTGACCTGGTCTCTAATCTGAGCTGCTGTTAACCTGCGATTTCTGAGGCTGGTGATTCGGATAAACTTATCCTCAGTAGCAGAGGTGACTCTTGGTCTTCCTTTCCTGGGGCGGTCCTCATGTGAGCCAGTTTCTTTGTAGCGCTTGATGGTTTTTGCAACTGCACTTGGGGACACTTTCAAAGTTTTCCCAATTTTTCGGACTGACTGACCTTCATTTTTTAAAGTAATGATGGCCACTCGTTTTTCTTTACTTAGCTGCTTTTTTCTTGCCATAATACAAATTCTAACAGTCTATTCAGTAGGACAATCAGCTGTGTATCCACCAGACTTCTGCACAACACAACTGATGGTCCCAACCCCATTTATAAGGCAAGAAATCCCACTTATTAAACCTGACAGGGCACACCTGTGAAGTGAAAACCATTTCCGGTGACTACCTCTTGAAGCTCATCAAGAGAATGCCAAGAGTGTGAAAAGCAGTCATCAAAGCAAAAGGTGGCTACTTTGAAGAACCTAGAATATAAGACATATTTTCAATTGTTTCACACTTTTTTGTTAAGTATATAATTCCACATGTGGTAATTCATAGTTTTGATGCCTTCAGTGTGAATGTACAATTTTCATAGTCATGAAAATACAGAAAAATCTTTAAATGAGAAGGTGTGTCCAAACCTTTGGTCTGTACTGTATATCTCCCTCACTCTCTCCCAGAATGTGCAAAATTGCAAAGTATATATCTCACATTCATATAATGGAGGAAAGGGGGAGGAGAAGCCATGCGACGGCCGAATAACACAGAAAGAGTAGTCAAAAAATCATGTATGGTAAGGTGAGATTCAAGGCAACAATGTGCACAGGAAATACTCCTTAATCATTGGACCACATAATTAGCATGTATCAGAGATATAGAATACTTACAGTAGATTACAAAAAGTTCCCAAGCCCGGACTGTGTCCACCCCGACGCGCGTTTCGGCAAACGCCTTCGTTAGGGGGCCCTTGTACGCCGGACATGTACGATGCAAGTCGAGAGCAGAATTGCATTTTTTTTTGCTATTTCACCACACTTGGGATTTTTTTTGCTGTTTTCCATTATAGTATGTGGGACAGTGAATGGTGTCATTGAAAAGTACAACACGTCCCTCAAAAAATAAGCCCTCACACAACTATGTGGCCAGAAAAATAAAAAAAGTTATGGCTCTTGGACGAAGGGGAGGAAAAAAACGCAAAAATGGAAATTGGCCATGTCGAGAAGGGGTTAAAGGAAACTTGTGTTATACATATTGAAGATAATGAGAAGCAGCCTAATAATGGGTTGGGGTGGCTTAGAGAGTGAAAAGTACTGTAGCTTTCTCCTTTCACCTGGATTTCAGAGAGCTTGTATTACCACTCATGGCCACTACGCGGTGAATGGCGCTGTTTCACTTCCGCTGAACCCTTAATCAGCTGATCAATGATGGCAGTAGTGAACCCCCATGATTGGTTAGGTCATCAAAGTCCAGGAAGGTCACCAAAATTGGCACTTAGAGGGGTAAACAAAAAAAAGTTGATATATGAGATTGCATTGTCTTTGATGGAATTAAAATTTGGCACAGGATTTCAGTTTTGGATAAAGGGGTGTTTTTTTTGGGAATGTTTGATTGCATATTAAAAAGCTTCCCTTACTTTTATATTCCTCAGATTATTGGAAAACCCCTTTGAATCTTCTTAAAAGTGATCTGATTAATGATGCCAGCAGTCGTCTTCTCCCGCCCAGACCCATTTATTGCTCTACTTTCCATTAGACAAGCACTCAGTCGTCCACAAATCCCAATAGTCTGACATCCCCAAAGCACATTTTTATTAGTGTGGAGGTAGACAGGAAGGAGACTTTGTGTGACCATCTAGGAACAGTGGGAAGGTGTAAAACATCACTTGCCAAAATACGACCTATGCCGGCCCGGCCTCTATACAGGTCTGGATAGAGTTTTTCCTGATTATTGGATTTTGGCTCGCTTCACACAATGTTGCATGGACATTCAGCTCTCACATCGACTTTGTAAATAATAGTAACCTAGGCGTAGTGGTGCAGCAGCCGAATTAATAATGTGTTCCTACGTTGTGAGTTCCCCAACACTCATATTTGTGTTAGGAAGAGACCTGTCAATCAAGCTGAGCTGGGCAGGAAGCAGCTGGCAGGAGGCCACCCTCTTGACTTTTCTCCCGGTTCCCCGCTCAATTTTAAATTAGGATTTCTCTGAAATGTTGCAGCTTTTCAGGGTAAAACACGGGTGATTGTAACGATGGAAGCTGTATACATAATGACAGTCTTCCTTTAAGAATGCATCTATTAAGGGGTTTTAATGGCACAATTTTCTGTTCCTGGTGATCAAGTGTCTTCCCAACCCCTCACTGGGACACCCTCTGATCCGGAGAACCGTCTGAACGGAGCGGTGGTCAGACGCGCACACCCCTCTCGACCTATTCTCGGGATCAGTGGAGGTCCCAGAAGTTGGACCACCATAGATCAGCCAGTTATTACCTATCGTTTGGATAGGTGAGACTTTTTAAAGATGGGAATAAACCCTTCAAACAGCTGAGAGTGGATGGCACATACGTAATGTGTAATTTTCTTAAAGGGATTGCCCTGTTTACTGGTGCTCTTGGGTAAGTGTTCTCAGAAGAGCCCAGTTACATTGACCTTAGTAAATAGCAACTGTTGATTTCGATGGCCAAGATTATTATAAAAAATGCCTATTCAGAAAAAGTAGACGAAAAACATCATAAATATTCTGCTTCCTTATCCTGTTTTGTTTGACATTTGATAGCCATTCATCTAAAAAGCAGCACTTTTCTATCATTTCCATGTTTGAAAAAGCAAAAAAAGTCTCATTAATCAATTTGGGGACCTGATGAAGGAGTTGGATCAACTCCGAAACGCGTTGTTCACAATAGAGTTTTTTACTCACCATCATCCATCATGATTCCACTGGCAGCGCCTGTCACCCACCACAACTTTTCCTCTTTTTCAACGAAGACTACATTTACATGGGAATTTGAGACCCCCATTTTGGGATGAGTTGGCTCCCTGAAGTCAGCCCTTCACTGTAACATCTGTGCCCATTCATGTCTCCTCTGTTTCAGTTTTGGGCTGCTGGGCGGTGCCATACCTTTGTTACAGCAACAAGTGACAGCCACAGTCCTGTTTTATCCTTGGGACAAGGAAGCTATGGGGTTAATTTTTGTCTGGTTTTGATTACTCCTTCCTGAGAGCCCTGAACAGGGCTATTGGCTAATGAAACCATTGAACCTCTGACTTTTGCTGCCAGTCAATAAGTTCGGTTTACTTGGTCTATAGCCCTAGTCTTTACTCCTGTCGTGGCTTCTGATTTATTCAGTTTTCTGACCTTGGCTTGTATTTTGACTATCCGTTTACCCTGAGTGATGACCCTTCTTGTCGCCAGATTTCTCCACCGGTCAGCAGCTGACTCTGTGGCCTCAGTTATGTCCTGTACAGATGTTAAAGGGTGAAGGCCAGGGCAACCCTTGGGATCTGTTAAACGGTGTGGCTTGCGCTAAGCCTATCCATGGAAGCACTCCTATCGGAAGGAGTCTTCAGTGGACCATTATACATGGCGCAATAAGAGTCTAAACTGACTAGTGCATTCAATTGGAGCCACTCCTATCTCTGCTCTCTTCAGCAAAGAACCAGGTGAATGAGACACTGGGACTGACCAAAGGTTCCCATTTGTGTCCAGTTAAACAGACCAACCTACTGGGCAGTTAAGGGATGACTGAGACTGACCTGGTTTCTAAAAATTTATACTAGAGGACCAACACTCTGTAGTTTGGTAATCATGGCAATTTACAATCATTAACATTGATCTTGTTCAGCTGGTCATCCATTCGAGGAGAAACGCTACCCTTTTTCATAACGGGTGTGATCCCTCTCTGGTGAGAGCTTTTTTTTTATTGTTTTTCTTCTTGTTTTGTACACAGTTAGTTTTGAGTGTTATACATCGTTTTACCCTACCTAGTAAATGATATATTTTACAATTACCTATACCCTTACTGCTACTATTTATTCTGATTTGGGTATTCTCATATGTGTGGTTAGATCCCGCTTTGATGCAAACTCCAAGATTTTAGCAGTTTTTCAGAGTGATTTAGCAGTTCAGGAGGAGGCAGGGGCAAGGGGGAAGAAGTGGCTCGTCATAAGTGGAGGAAAAAAGCACATTTCTCTAATACAATATAATTAGTGATGAGCGAGTATGCTCGGGCGAGTACCGAGTATCTTCAGCGTACTCGGTGATATGTTTTAATCACTCCCGTGTGCATGATTTGTGACTGTTTGACAGCTTTAATATATGTGAGGAATGCTTAAGAAACAACTATGTCCCGGTAAACCATGAGTCCTAAAAGGCCATGATGACCACTCGTTATAAAGCACAATTATACTTTTTTTACACCCTTTGGCGTTTAAACATAAGATTTTCTTTGGCAATTCTAATATCAGTGACTGTCCCCGGGAGACATTAGTATACAGCTCTTTCATCATTCTCATTACTGAAGGTTGTTTCCTCTTCTCCACCCCTCCCTCCTGTTATCTCGCCTCTCTCCATCTAATTCTCTCTGCTGACCACTGCCGCTTTCTCTTTCTCTCTTCCTTTTTCACACATCTGTTGCACTTTCTTCAACGCCATCTCCATGAAAATTTTCGAAGCCTGCCATTCTTTCCCATTAATCTGAAGAGACACACCATGCTCCTCGTGAATCCCCTCCCTGGACAGGACAGTTCTGTGCAGAATGTTCACAGCTTCTGAGTACAGGGAGGGGCACTGAGAGACCGCCTGGATATCTGCAAGCACAGACCGGACCCTACAAAGAGACTGCACCTGCAAGAGACATCAAACCACTTGACTAAGGTGCACAATGCTTGGGAGTATGGGGTGGGCTACAAGGACAGGAGAGGAAACCACAGAGGACTGTAGGTGGGAGGGGGTCTGTATTTCTACAGGGGGTGCACAGGGTTGCAGGGATTACTGGAATAGGAGGATATCATGCTAGATCATTGAGACTGCAAATATTAATAAAGGACTATTAGAAATTATATTTATAATAGGGTATTAATACTAATGCACAAGCACATATTATATATATATATATATATATATATATATATATATATATATATATATATATATATATATATATATATATCTTACATGTGCATATAAGCATGTGGCTGGAAAACAAAATGAGAAAATTGATATATGATGTCAGATCTGTGTCTTCTAACTGTTTTCAAGGGTATGTTAATGTGACAATATAAAGTGTGGGAGATATATAGATGACATCCCCATTGCCAGCAATGAGTAATCTATTTTTTAAGCCTTTAGCTCAGTTTCTGCTCTCTGTATCTGACCCCTGTGCACAGTTTTCTTTTACTGATGGACGGAAATCGTGACTTTATTCCATATTAATTATTCATTGCCGGATTCCTGCATATATTATTAACCCCTCTACTAACATAGGGTTTGCAACATAGAGGCCCACAGCAAATGGTACGTATGTTACAATGTCAACCAAAGGTGTGCAGAACCCCAAATAGTTAACCCTTGTGTGTTAAGGAAACTTCGTTTTAACCTTTTAAGGTCGCTTTTTTTTTTTCTTCACACAATACCCATCTTATTATAAGTTACTGTTAATCGTACTTAACATATAATTTTTTTTTATTTTACTTTTCTTATGTATTTGTCATCTAAGGATTCCACAGATGGGCTGGGGTGATAGTTTTACAGGACATGTGACCTGCTTGGGTGGGGCGCCCCGTGCTGTGCGGAGATAAGGGGCAGAAATGTGTTATGACCACGTGTAACCCATCAGCGTGCATGTACACATGCTTCATGTACTGCTGTAACCCTTTACTGGTAAAAATTCAGAAAATATAATGTATGGTATAGGAATTTGTGTTTTACCTCATTTCTGTTTACATAGTAGGACTGTTATCAGGACTATATATCAGTGTATATTACGCAGTGTATATATGCATATTTATTATATATATAATATGCACTAATAACACTGCGCTTTATACTCTGAGATATAAGATACAAAATTATGTATATACAGTATGTATATAATTATACACATATTGAACTATGTTATATACACTGATATTCAGTCCCGATAACAGTCCTAAGGCTGTTTTTAATTAGTGCTGGATCTTACCGGCCCTTTATATTTGTAGGCTTTTAGTCTGATAAATTTTCGGTTTATGGTCCCATCAAAGAAGGGTCACCTTGTTGTGATTGGTGGGCTCTCTCAAAATGACCAATTTGTGCACTAAGTATACTTTATATAGAAGTAATGCAGTCCAAATATCATATAATCAGTGTTTGCATGCATCTTAGCGCTTACAGAGTGCTGCTGTATGCTTTTGTTTGTCTATTATGCAGTCATAGCAGCCTGCACCTGTTCACACTTGCTTTGTCTTGTGCTAAAGTTTTAAGATTTCCCTTCACTTGAACTAAGGGCCCTGAAAAACACGCCCATAGTATTTTCCCTCCGCCACTAAACTTTACAGCGGGCACAATGCAGGAGGAGTTGGATGTTATACCCCATGGACAATGGGGCTGAATGAAACACCTGAATTCAGGGATTAAGATGTACGGCCCATTACTTTTCTCAATATAGTGTTTAGATTTTAGGGCTGTTTTTGGTCTGTATCTTTTTTTTTAAGCAAACGGACGCCTCATTTATACAATTTTAGTCTGGTTTAATCCTACCCAGTTGCAACCAACTTTCATTTTGCTCTGCACCTTTTTTCCAAGAGCCATAACTTTCTTATTTTTCTGTCGACATAGCTGTATGAGTGCTTGTGTTTTGTGGGACGAGTTGTAGTTCTGAGTGACACCAGGTAATACAACGTACCAAAAAAGATGTTAAGTGTGTCGAAATGGTGAAAAAAATGCAATTCCACCATTGGTTTTTTTTGTGTTTTTTGTTTGGGGGAGGGGAGGAGGGAGTTGATTAAATTGTGCAAAACACCTGGAAACATGATTTCCAGGTCAGGTCAGTGTGGTTATGGAAATACCAAACTTATGTCTACATACAGTGCATTGTGAAAGTATTTGGCCCCCTCGAACTTTTCTACCTTTTGCCACATTTCTGGCTTCAAACATAAATATATAAAATTCTAATTTTTTGGGGAAGAATCAACAACAAGTGGGACACAATCGTGAAGTGGAACGAAATTTATTGGATATTTTAAACTTTTTTAAGTTAAGAAATGTGGCAAAAGGTAGAAAAGTTCAAGGGGGCTAAATACTTTCACAATGCACTGTGTATATATATATATATATATATATATATATATATTTTATTTTGTATTTATATGTAGAATAATTATTTGTAAATTTGTAGAAATTTAAAAATTGATTGTTTCGCCATTTTATTGTCAATGGAGCTGTGTGAGGTTTAGTTTTGCGCTTGCTGAGCTGGCATTTATATTGGTAAAAAAAATGCATTTCTTGCATTTTCATTTTTTTTTATTTCATCATATGGGTTAAATCATTTTAGATTTTCATAGATTGAACTTTTACGCATGTGACAACACCACATATTTTTTTTAGGTTTTTCTTTATTTTTATATTGGTAATAGTGGGTGTTTTGAAATGAATACATTTTTTTATCTTTTTTTTATATTTTTTAAAAAACTTTTTTTTTATAATTTTTATTTTTATTTATTTTTTTTTTTTATTGTTTAGTCCCCTTAGGGGACTTGCACCTGTGATAGTCAAAATGCACATGACTGCCTGCTCGATCTGATAATACAGTGGAATCCTGACAATGTGTGTAATAGGACTCGATAATCTACAGTCACATACAGTGGGTACCTCAAGCCCGGATAAACCCCTTTAATTTCCTGTGTGGTGGGCGCTGCAGGGTAATTGAACACTTTTTCCGGGTTCCCCCACAGATTACTGCTTATAGATTTTTTTTTTAGAAGCAATGTGGCTCCATTTCCCGTGGTTTGGTCCTTGGTTACCGCCATGTGTCACTTCTTCACTCTCTATTTTCTTTCCATGTTTCCCCCTTTACACTGATATCTCCTCCTCATTGTCCCATACACTGTGAGAGGAAGTGCAGTGCGTCCTGTATGGTCTGTGCTCTGGGAAGGGAAATGAGTGTATGGGATAGGGAAGGGGAGAGAAAACGGCACTCGGAAAAAGAACAAGAGGTCAGACAGCAGAACAGGTGGCGTTCTCACTTTCCGCATGTAACCTGTCATTCTCTCCTCTCTCAATGACAACATATCCACTGCTGAGAATTTGCAGTTGATAAATCCAGGCCAAATGTTGTGAATTTTGCTGCAGAAATGCCGCTAATTTAGAAATGCTGTTAAAGAGGATGTCTAAAAGGGACGACTTCACTACTGAAGCCAGCAGTATGGCTGTATAGGTCTTAAAATAACAATAAAAACGATACCGGTCTTGTAGTAATCCGATGTTCCAGCGCTGAGAAATCAAGCTTTGATGCCATATGCAAATTAGCCTGGAAGTGCATTGGGGGCGTGTCAATGTGCACTGAGTCATCAACACACCCCCATGCATTTCTAAGCTAATTTACATGTGGCTTCAACGCTTGATTTCTCAGCACTGGAACATCAGATTACTGCAAGACAGGTATAATTTTTATTGTTTCTTTAAGAACTATACATCCGTACTGCTGGTTTCAGTAGTGAAATTGTCCTTAAAAATTCCTTTTAAGCTCTTAAATGGGTAAAATTGCTAAATGTTTGTAAAAGCAAACAACTTTTCAATTTACCTGTTATTAAAAATGCTTTTTGTTCTCAATAATGGAGAATTTTTAATACTTTAGTTTACAGCTCGTTGCCTATATTGTCGACCACCTCTGCAGTGCTCAGAGTAGTCGGTTACCTAGGTAAGGAGCAAGTGCCAGATGTAGGCTGTGTGCTTCATTGCCTGCTTGCGCTGCTCTGAAGATAAAAATGCTGTGTAATCCGAGGGCAAGCAGTTTTATAGAGAACAAGAGCAAACTGATGCATACTTTCGTGGGAAAATATTAAAGGGGCTGTCCGTACTTTCTCAAGTGCTATAACTCCCCCCCCCCTTATAAAGTAACAACATCCTATATTCCCATCCGGTTCCTGCACCGTTCCAGCGATGTTGGCGGCTGGTCTCTCAGGGCTCGTGATGTTGTTATGCCAGGTGAGCCCTGCAGCCAATCATTCTCACTTCCTTCTGCTGTAACTGACGGAAGTCAGAGAGCAGCAGCAACTTTCACTTCTTCTGGGTGTCAGCTTTGTCCTAAGGAAGTGAGAGTGATTGGCTGCAGTGCTCACATGACATAATAATGTCACACAAGCTCCGAGAGAGCAGACACCAACATCGCTGGAATAGTGCCGATGCAGGCACCAGAGGGGAGTACAGGCTGTTGTTATTTTATAAGGGGGAATATAGCAAATGAGTAGTGGACAACCCCTTTAAGAATAATGTATTAATTTAAATTTCTGCTCATTCTGGGGTTAGGAGTCCAGTGGGCAGTCCTGTTTACTGAGTGACAGTTATTGCTTAAGACCGCCCACCGGACTCCTAACCCTAGAATGAATAATTTACCAGTAAAATACTTCATTTTTGTCTCAGAAACCTGTATATGAATCTGATGAGCTCCTCAGCTTCTCTACAATGTGCAGATTGGACAGTGTGTTCAGTGCAACAGGTTCCCTTTAAGTTAAACAGAAAGGATAGTGTTCACTAATCACAAAGTGCTTGAAGGATCAGGATCTGGTGCCACTTAGTCTAGGAAGGACTGAGAAGTCACACCGGCTGAACAGTCTGCATAGTCCCTGTGGCTATGTGCTACGGTGGCTTAGGCACTATCATATGGTGCTCTGTATCGTGCTGCGTTACTGATTATCCTCTCCTAGGAGTAATGATGCTGGAGGAGGAAAAGCGTCGTAATACAACATCCAAAGGAGCATGGCACCAGCTTTTTTTATTGCTGGATTTTGTATAAATCAGGGGTAGGCTGAGTTCACACGTAGGTTTGATTTCTGGGATCTGCAAATTGCAGATGGGACAGCATTCATGTTCAGCTCCGTGTGTTTGTCTGCACCATGGATGAGTGAAGGAGCTACGGGCCATACTCCAGGCGCGGGGAGGGATAAATTCACTGCTCACTTGGTTCAGTTGTGCTCAGAACACAAATTCCCAACATCAAGTGGAGAAACATGAAAATAATGGAAAAGGTTGTAGGACTCAAGATCGGAGGCGCTGTACAGACGCTGTGGTTATGTGGGACCTCAGTGGCTTAAAAATCACGGATCCTCTTGTGATTAACAAAACAACTTTACTGAGCAACGCGTTTCTACCTCAGGCTTGAGGTCTTCATCCGGGTCCATATAAAACATACTACTGAGAACATCATCAGATACCTTTTCTTTTTTCGGAAATGTCTTTACGTATAAATAATTAACATCATGAGATTACATGGTAAAATCCACCATGTCTAATATGACAGTGACGCGCCCCCTGGGCCGTGGGGTACCCGGTGCCGGGCCGTTGGATGCTGGGGGAATGTCACAGTGGCGGTGACCTGGTCCGTGACCCAGGGCGGTCAACAAAAGGGGTTATATTTACAGGGGATTTTTATAGTTTATATTAAAGTTTGTGACGCCACCTGTGGATTGCGGCTAGAGGGAGCCGCCGCTGCGGAGCAGGTCCTCTGGAGCTGATGTTACTGCAGCAGGGATGGTGTGGCTCTCCACAGGAAGAGCTAGCTCCAGGGCAGTGTGGATCATGTTGGTTGTGCTGGGCGTTGTAGTGCAGGGAGTGATGGCGCAGCAAGAAACACAGAGACAAGGTGGTGCAGTCTTCTGGGTCTTTACTCACGGTTATTGCAGTCCAAATTACAGACGTCAAAGTAACTTCACGTTCCGTGCTGCGTTTACTCAGTGAGGGGTTCAGTCCACCCCCAGGTAACTCCGGAGTACATAGCAGGACCCCCTTCTGTGTCTTCTCTCTGGCTGTCTCCCTGAACCTCATACCAAGTGTCCCAGTCCAGTACCTGCGGGCCTTTGCGGGCGACGTCTGTTCCGTCCCCTGGGTCCTATATAGCTACCTTCCTGGTGAGACTGGTATGGAATGTTGGCTACAGGACATGAAATACTGCATCCTCCGGTTTCTAGTTAAGACGTACAGTCTTCTGCTAGCTGAGGGACCCGGGTCCCTGTATGCAGCCTGACCCCTCCACCTCCCGGTAGATGCGGGCGTATGGGTGGCCTTCTGCATGGCCCGTACCCCTAGGGTCCTTTCTTCTGGTTCCTGGAGCCTTCCTGCTCCCTCTCCTCTCTTCTCTCCTTCCTCTCCAATTTGGGCCGCACTGTCCAGGCCCGCCTCTGGAGCAGAGCTCCTGCAGAGCCTCTGCTCCTGTCACTTTCCTCCTCAGACTGGACACACTTTCTAAGATGGCTTCTGTACTTATATCTTTCCTCTATGTGCTCCCCTTAACTACTTCCTCCACCCACACCCGCTACATGGTTCCCCTTACCAGCAAGGTTCCCCCCACTCCAGCCAGGAAAGGGGCTCAGCAAGTACGAGGGAGGCATCTTGCCCTTCCTGCTGGCCTGGAGTGGTGTGTTGGATGCAGGTGTTAGGGTCCTGAGCTGTACTCCTTCCTTACCTGAGAGTGAGATGCCACATCTCTGGCTGAGATGCAACACCTCTGTGGCGACCGAACCCTCAGGGGCGCCACACCCCCCCCTGGTAAAACACAGCACGTCCGCGGGCTGGAACAGAGTAAAAACAATTTTAAAGACATGCAAAATTTTAGATGCATCACATATAAGATCATAAACATAACATCCTTTCTTCCCTTTATGGGAGGCATATTTTCTTGAACGTTACCGTTTCTATCACAACATTATAAAACTTTCTTCACATATATAAAAGAATATAAAACTCCTTCAGTAAAAACTCTTTTCACTTGTATAAACACATCTTTCACATATAAAACATTTTTCTTGGCTGGCTACAGCACGATCTGTAACCAGGTGTCCATTCTTCAGCAAGGTGCAAACTAGAAAACACGAATATGAGCGACCCGTCTGAAAAACCCCAACGTAGGCCCTGGGCGTGGCTGCAGGGCATCGCTGATCCGGTCGTTGGACCACGTCTTCGGCCACGCCAAACGGGTTTTTGTTCTGAGGTCATTTGTTGTACAATTATAAAACCAATAAGGGGCACTTTAATAAGTGCAACTATTTACACTGGAAAGTTCTTTGGTTATTCACCGTCCATAACCTACAAGTCTTTGTACCCTTTCCGGGTAACTGGGTAACACACTCTCTTAACTTTTCAAACGTGCAGCATTCCTGCTATACCCTTCCGGGCAACTATATACAGTCCAAAGTTCCAGCTACTGTCCTTAGTAGTGGTGCTCCCTCCGGGGAAGCTCTTGTCCACTGTAGGCTGGCCCAGCCGGGTCTTCAGCGCTGTAGGGTGAGGAACTGCTCCCTTTCCCCACCCGGTGGACATTCAGGGCATACCAGCCCCTTTCACCTCTGTGTCTTGTGTAGGTGACATAATCACCGGGGTACAGGTTCCGGTCCGGGTGACCTTCTTTTAGGTGGGACTCCACGTCCCTCCGGTTCACAAAGAGGTCGCTATCAGACTGCGGGTCCCGGATGAAGCCCCAACCTCCTTCCAGATTGAATTTTACTATGGTCCCCCCAGCACTTGGACCGGATGCTGCCCTACTGCTTCTGCGGGCCCGGGCCTTCTCCTCCATGTTGCGGGCTTCCAACTTCTCCGACCGCACCCGCCAGATGTGTCGCTCCCTCTCGAGCTGCTCCAGCTCCCTCCTGCAGTGCTCCTTTCTGCGGGCCGCCTCTGCCTTGGTCTCTTGGGGAAACCCCATGAGATCTTCCCCAAGGTTGTCCCACTCATACTGATCTTCCTCTCCTCTGGAGTCGGCAGGGGGCGGGGGAGCTGGCAGAAGTGGGAGCCGCTGGTCCTCCACCTCCACGGACCAATCCCAGGGACGGCTTCTGCACACCCATTCGGGTGTTGGGGGAGGCGGTTCCTGCAAGGGGCCCAGGAGCGGCCCGGTGTTGCTGGTGCCCGGAGGAGACGGTTCCGGGGCCTGAAGGACGATTAGGGCGGGCGCGCTCGGGGACAGATATCCGGGGAGAAGTGTCCAGAATGGGTCCGCGTCTTCCGCACCCGGGAGCAGAGGGCCTGGCTGGGGTGTTAGGAGCGGGTCAGTATCAGTAGCGCCCGGGATCGGCTTTTCCACCAGGGGGCCCAGGAGCAGGTCAGCGGCTCTAGCGCCCGGGACAGGGAGACTCCTCTTACCTGCTCCCGCGGCCGCTCTTGCGCTGCACTCCGCTTCCTGGCGCTGGTCCGGATCCGCCAAGACTGGGGCGCTGCCTGTGCTCGGCAGCGTCGTCTGCTGCCGGCTTGCCATCTTCTCCACCATCTCCTTTTTCCAGCTAGTGATGGCGTCTTGCTGGGCCTTCTCCATCTTCCGGTTCAGGTCTTCCATCCCGGCATAGAGGAACTCAGAGTCCTCCCGGGACAGCCTGGCAACTAACTCCTCCAGGGTGAGGGGCGCCTCCGGTTGTAACAGGCCACTGGCAGGGATTCCGGTCTCTCCTCCTTCCATGTTCCCTGCCGGGTGTGATCTGTCTGGAAGGATCCAGACCACACTCCGTCTCCCAGTTTTATTCTTTCCTCTCCCCTTTTTGGGGCGGTCCCATGTCTGCTTGCTGTCGGTCACACCTGGGGGCGTCTCCTCCAGACCGATGGACAGGTCCAGGGTTATGGCCACAGTTGTAGTGGGTGGGCCTCGCTTTTGGCGCCATTCTGGGACCCGGCCCACGATGGGAGGTGATCTTTTGTTGTTGTTTGGCTCGCACATAATGGCGCCCGTTCTTCAGGGGCGGGCGCCACATTCAGTAGAAAACAGTCTTTAGGCGCACAATACCCGATGATAACTGGTGGGTTACGAATCCTGTTCGTGACGCCAAAAATAATGCGCCCCCTGGGCCGTGGGGTACCTGGTGCCGGGCCGGTGGATGCTGGGGGAATGTCACAGTGGCGGTGACCCGGTCCGTGACCCAGGGCGGTCAACAAAAGGGGTTATATTTACAGGGGATTTTTATAGTTTATATTAAAGTTCGTGACGCCACCTGTGGAGTGCGGCTAAAGGGAGCCGCCGCTGCGGAGCAGTCCTCTGAAGCTGATGTTACTGCAGCAGGGATGGTGTGGCTCTCCACAGGAAGAGCTAGCTCCAGGGCAGTGTGGATGATGTTGGTTGTGCTGGGCGTTGTAGTGCAGGGAGTGATGGCGCAGCAAGAAACACAGAGAAAAGGTGGTGCAGTCTTCTGGGTCTTTACTCACAGTTATTGCAGTCCAAGTTACAGACGTCAAAGTAACTTCACGTTCCGTGCTGCGTTTACTCAGTGAGGGGTTCAGTCTACCCCCAGGTAACTCCGGAGTACATAGCAGGACCCCCTTCTGTGTCTTCTCTCTGGCTGTCTCCCTGAACCTCATACCAAGTGTCCCAGTCCAGTACCTGCGGGCCTTTGCGGGCGACGTCTGTTCCGTCCCCTGGGTCCTATATAGCTACCTTCCTGGTGAGACTGTTATGGAATGTTGGCTACAGGACATGAAATACTGCAGCCTCCGGTTTCTAGTTAAGACTAGACTTCTGCTAGCTGAGGGACCCGGGTCCCTGTATGCAGCCTGACCCCTCCACCTCCCGGTAGATGGGGGCATACGGGTGGCCTTCTGCACGGCCCGTACCCCTAGGGTCCTTTCTTCTGGTTCCTGGAGCCTTCCTGCTCCCTCTCCTCTCTTCTCTCCTTCCTCTCCAACTTGGGCCGCACTGTCCAGGCCCGCCTCTGGAGCAGAGCTCCTGCAGAGCCTCTGCTCCTGTCACTTTCCTCCTCAGACTGGACACACTTTCTAAGATGGCTTCTGTACTTATATCTTCCCTCTATGTGCTCCCCTTAACTACTTCCTCCACCCACACCCGCTACATGGTTCCCCTTACCAGCTAGGTTCCCCCCACTCCAGCCAGGAAAGGGGCTCAGCAAGTACGAGGGAGGCATCTTGCCCCTCCTGCTGGTCTGGAGTGGTGTGTTGGATGCAGGTGTTAGGGTCCTGAGCTGTACTCCTTCCTTACCTGAGAGTGAGATGCCTCATCTCTGGCTGAGATGCAACACCTCTGTGGCGACCGAATCCTCAGGGGCGCCACAACAGCATCATAAAAGCATTGAGTACTGGAATCGCGTGGGTGTCGCTATCTCATTGGTAAAACAGATGAAAATGTTGCATTCTTCAATTTTTTTTACACATGGTCCTTTAGCCCGGGTGGAAAATTACTAATATACATGAGCACATTGATTTACATCGGTCAGTTTGCTGTCTGTGTGTGGACTGACCGAAAATACTTTCTTCTGAATCTAGCCATACAGTAGATCACCAGTGACGTCTAAGGGTGCCGCAATATGGCTGTATAGTAGTATGGTCACCCAAATTCCCCAATTATCATTCAATTGCAGATATAGCTCTAGTTTAGGTCAAATTTCACAATACGTTGTTACCTACCGTCTTCATTTTTTGAAACCTGTTTTTTTTTCTTTCTCGCAAGCTGAGCCAAAGTCGAACTTAGGAGGACACGTGATGCAGAGCGACACACTATCTGGTAAGAACTAAGTGTCAAATTCATAGTTTGGTAAGAATTTTGTATTTTGGGGCCAAAACCAAAAACAGATCCTACATTGAGAAAAAAAAACACTGAAAAGATCTGTACCTCTTCCACGTTTTGGATCTGCTCCTGGTCTCTGGTTTCTGGTCACAAAATCACAGAATTGCTGCAAAATAGATGGCGGCAGAGGTGTATCTAGGTTTTCCAGCAACCCATGGCAACCGCCATCATGCGGTGTAGCCACAACATGTGCGTAATGCAAGTCCAAAGGGGGTAACAGCTTGGAAAGTTGAAGGCCTCTCATTAAAATGGATTGGTTATCGAACCGGTGGAACTGGTCTACGATGACGTCCTGTAATGTTCACAAGAGCTCTGGCAAACAATATTCGAAAAGAGATGGACCTGGATAACCCGATGATCTCTGGAAATCTCTGCTTTTTAGAGGTATATCCATTACTTAAAGGATATGAAAACCTTTGGGTGCTCTTTTTACTTTAATCCATATATTTTTGGTCAAAAAACAAATAATTCGATAATTTTCGACCACTGGTATAACAGTGCATAGCGGAGTGCACAACGGGTTACCAGTTAACATATTAGTGAGCTCATCTGACAGCAGTGTAACCCTTATCTCTCCTCCTCTAACATCTTCTCAGCTGGTTTATGACCAAAGTCAATTTCGACTTGCAAGTGGTCATAAATGAGTTTAAAATAGAGCTCCGGAGAAGAGAGATAAGGGTTACGCACACTGCTGTCACATGACATTATTGCTTTTTATCCAAAATACATGTAAGGAAAAAAAAACCTCCCTATAATGTCCATATCCTCCAACCACCACCAATCTAAAATAGTTGGGGTGGTTCGCTACTAGTCATCTGATTGGACATTGGCTGCTTTATTACTGCTGAGTTTCAGAGAAACATCCTTTGAAAAGCTGATCAGGGGAGTATGCAGAGGACTATTCCGATGCAGGTCCCCGGCGGCCTTTCCCTGCCTTCTCCCTATAACTAATAGGTCTCTCCCTATGTGTGTGTGTATAGGAAAAGCCCTGTCAGTCTAGGGGAGAAGGTTGTGGAGAAACCACCTGGGAGCTGCCTCGGACTAGTCAGCTGAGATGCGTAGCACCCTAACGGAATTTCCAAAGTATGTTTTCTTTGATACATCGCATCGTTTCAAAGTAAAATGTACAAGACTGCAATAATGCAGTCAGTGTCTGATTCATGCTGCCCATAGTTCGGGCAACATAAATTGGCTGACAGGTTCCCTTTAAGTGATGAGGATAAGTACCACAAGCTTTGAATGATGAGGTTGGGTCCACACCACCAGCCAGAAATTATAAGAGGGCCACGTCATCTGCTTGAGATGTTGAGGATGGGTTCCCACCAACTGTCTGAAATGATGAGGATGAGTCCCACCAACTGTCTGAAATGATGAGGATGAGTCCCACCAACTGTCTGAAATGATGAGGATGAGTCCCACCAACTGTCTGAAATGAAAAGGATGGGCCCGCACCAACTGTCTGAAATGATGTGGATGAGTCCCACCAACTGTCTGGAATGATGATGAAGATGGGTCCCCACCAACTGTCTGAAATGATGATAGGTCCCCACCAACTGTCTGAAATGATGAGGATGAGTCCCACCAACTGTCTGGAATGATGATGAAGATGGGTCCCCACCAACTGTCTGAAATGATGATAGGTCCCCACCAACTGTCTGAAATGATGAGGATGAGTCCCACCAACTGTCTGGAATGATGATGAAGATGGGTCCCCACCAACTGTCTGAAATGATGATAGGTCCCCACCAACTGTCTGAAATGATGAGGATGGGTCCCCACCAACTGTCTGAAATGATGGGGATGAGTCCCACCAACTGTCTGGAATGATCATGAGAATGGGTCCCTACCAACTGTCTGAAATGATGAGGATAGGTCCCACCAAGTGTCTGAAATGATGGGGATGGGTCCCACCAAGTGTCTGAAATGATGAGGATGGGTCTCCTCCAACTGTCTGAAATGATGAGGATGGTTCCACCAAGTGTCTTGAGATGATGAGGATGGTTCCACCAAGTGTCTGAAATGATGGAGATAGGTCACACGAAGTGTCTGAAATGATGAGTATTGATCCACATCACCAGCCTGTAATGATAAGGATGGGTCTACACACCACGAGTCAAAAATGACGGGGATGTATCCCTGCCACCAGTCTGAATTTATGAAGATGGATCAAATACCAGTCTGAAATTATAGGGATAGGTCTACACCAGCAGCCGGAAAAAATAAAAATGCGTTCTACAGCACAAGTTTAAGATTATAAGAATGGATCAAACCACCAATATGAAATAACAGGGATGGTCCAACATCATTTCATGGTTATGGCAATGACCATCCATCTTATTTCATGGGCAGCACAGCGGCTCAGTGGTTAGCACTGTAGACCTGCAGTGCTGGGGTCCTGGGTTCAAATCCCACCAAGAGGAACATCTGCAAGGAGTTTGTATGTTCTCCCCGTGAATTCAAATTGTGATCCCCATTGGGGACCATGATGACAATGTCTGTAAAGTGCTGTGGAATATGATGGCATTATGTAAGTGAATAAAATAAATGATAATTCCGGTAGTAGTTGAGTAATGCTACTAAAAGGAAGTGTGATTCCTCAGGTGGGACCAAAATCACACTAAGCAAAACTACTAGGAAAGGTGTATTTTATCACAGCCACATCATAAAGGGGGATGACAGAGTCATGAAATAGCAGAGGATGAGCAATTATCATGGCTTCAGAGACGGCGCTCCTGGTGGGCTTACTGCCGGGTACAGATACATGTATAGAAGGTGGGGGTCTACAACAATTTGTAATGCCCTTGTTAAATGTGACCCAATTCTTGACCGTCAATCCTGAAGATCATTACTTCAGAAATCATTGTTCTAATAACCAAGGATTAATGCAGATTATCACTATTAAATCCAGGGTAACCTCCAAATAATTACTCACGCAATGTTGTACCAAATACATCTGCACCAGCTACATGACTTCTGTATTCAGCACCCAGTGACGAAAAGCAAATGAACTATAAAAAAACGTTTCCACAAGGAACGAGTCGTGTGAATGAATCCTGTTCTTTCTCCCCTCTAGATCTCCGGTATACACACAGAACACTGAAACTCAACAGCTGAATGGAAAAGCTTCATAAGGTAACATCAACGAGGACGCCTACGTGTCCGTACTATACAGACACGGCAGAAGAGAGGTCTACAAAAATAAAAATTCTACATCATGATTTTGTTTTATATGAGGTTTAAAGGGAATCTGTAAATATGATCACCCCGAACCCCACACCGAATATATGGGCAGCAGGTCTTTGAAATGTATAACCATCCACACTTTTACATCTTTTATCTGTTGCTGCATTCCTGAGAAATTTGTGTTTTAATTCATATGCAAATAATGCATTAAGTGCTCTGGGCGTGACAAAGCACTTCCCAGTTTCAGCCTTATTTGGTTGTATCCCCGCCCTGCACCAGCCTCTTTACTGTGATTGATAGCTTACTCTCTGATTTCCTTGCCTGGCTCCTGACATCACACAGACAGTGAGCTATCAATCAAGCTAAAGAGGCTGGTGCTGGGCAGCGAAACAAGATGGGGAGGCAGAAGCTCCGAAGTGCTCTGTCATGCCCAGAGCACTTTATGCCTCATTTGCTTATTAATTAAAATGCTAATTTCTGGGGGATTTTGTACTATATAATGCAAAACTTTAGTGTTGCAGTATATGGTAAAAATAAAAATCTCCTATAAAGCTCAGCCACAGGTTTAGTGGAAGCCTAATTAGACCATGTTGTCTTTTTCTAATACTAATCAACCATGTTTCCAAGTAATAGTTTGTTGTGAGAGTATTTTTGTATTGTTCCTGGTTGTCTAGAGTTTTTAGAGTATTAATTACTGACTTATTTGAGGTCTAGAGTGGTTATATCTATGGTAGACTGTGGTAGTAAATGATACATACCAAGTGGTCTAGTGGGGTAATGGGTCAATGTGAATATACCCAATACTCTACTAAAGCATTGCTGGGATTTCTGGGTACCTAGTGTTGTTAGGGGTCAACATGTACATGCCCAAATCTTTAAAGCATTGCCGGGAGTTCTGGGTACATCCCTGGTGGTCTAGTGTCGTTCCGGGTCAACATGTACATCACCAAAGCTCTAGAGCCTTGCTGGAATTTCTGGGTACATCCCTGGTGGTCTAGTGTGGTTACGGGTCAACATGTACATTCCCCAAACTCTAGAGCATTACCAGGATTTCTGGATACATCCCTAGTGATTTAGTTTGATTACGGGTCAATATGTATATGCCCAAAACTTTACAGCATTATTGGGATTTCTGGGTACATCCCTGGTGGGCTAGCATTTTGAAATGTTTGCAAATGCACGAATAGCAAATGAAGTGCAATTATGACATTTCAGCCCACACGTCAGGTATATAGCAATGTAAGTAGGATAATGGGTACAGAATTGATGTGCTGAGGTAGTGAAAAGGCCTATAGGTCCCTGGTGGCCTAGGGTGGATGGGTTATCTAGGATGGTGGACAAACCAATCGTGAGCACTGCATAGTGCACGGCTTTGACAACAAACATCAATACAAGGCTGATGATTGAGAGGATCATTTAGCTCTCCCTTGGGTGCTAGGAATTTTGGATACAAGAAACCCCTCTATATGTAACCCTAGATATGTTTACCACTAGACTCCCTGGCCCGCGTTCTCACACTCCATGTTCCATATTATTATTCCAGGAGATGACGTGTCCGGAGACTCCCAGGCAGCAGGTTATAGTGGGGGATAATCACATCAGGGACGTAAACAGCTCAAATGTCGATTGAGTCTGGACTGTAACCCTTTACATAAAAACAAAGCTCCACTTTTTAGTTATTTTAGCCCAAAATTCAAGACATTCCAAAAATAAATTTACTTACTACTTTCAACCCTTTATATGTGTTATCAGAAAAAAAAACATGCAATATAGCACTCATATAGTTACTGAACTATTGGTTTCCTGGAAATTCCCAGAACGCAGGACTGCCGCGGCAAAATCAGAACTGTTGGCAAGTATGATAGATGGCACCATTATGGAGCCAACTTAAAGGGAACCCGTCACGTTGTACGTGCACTGTGATCTGATGACAGCCCGGTGTAGAGAAAGAGAAGCTGAGCAGAATAATATATTGATTTGTTGGAAAAGATTCAGTATAACTTGAATTTTATTCATTGAAATCCCTGTTTGTAGGCAAGAGTCCAGTGGGCGGTCCTACTAGTGATTGACAGCTATCTCTCCATGAAGTCATACAGGGAAGCCTGTCAATCACTAGTAAGACCACCCACTCGACTCCTGTGCATACAATCAGCAGGGATTTTAATAAATAAAATAAAACTTTTCCAAAAATGTCCATCAATCTGATCAGCTCCTCCAGCTCCATAACATCCTGCGATCAGATTCCGTTTTCATCATGATAGATTCCCTTTAAAGAAACTGTGATTGCTAGGCTAAATACGTACTTGCCAATTTTTTAACGATGACATCCATTAGTTTTTTGCCAAAATTGTGGGGCCAGTCACGTCCCTTTAATAGGCAACACCCTCTCAATGACTTTTCTCCACCCTCTTCATTCCTTGGCCTTTGCTTCTCATAGACATCAAAACACAAGAAATGACCGGGTCTCGAGAGATTTACCAACTCTAGGAGTCTGGAAGGTCTCTTCTTTTTTCAGGGGACCTCATGGACATTCCGGAATATTGGGCAAATTTTGGTAAATTTTTGAAGAGTGGAGGTTCCATCTATGGGAGAATTAGGATTTCCTGATCCTTGTTTCATTATGGGAGTTAGGAATATTGGCTCTTTCAATGTTTATCCACTTACCTACTGTATGTCTCTATGCCATAAGTGTCTCTGTAACCCTTTAAGTTTTAATGTGGCCCTTGAGAGTTTTTCAATCTAACAGTGTGGTCCTTGGACCAGGACAAGCGTGATGCCTCTTCTGGTCACAGGAGCCTGATTTTGGCAATTCCATCCATGTATGAGCATTGTTCTGTTTACAGGTCCCTCTTACGACTCCTGGAAGTGTCACCTCGTCTAGAGGGTCCAGTATACCAGGCTCCCCCTCTACTATCACTGTAAGTAATGCCCCCCGTATATTTTTCCTATTAAGTGCATGTTTCTATATTTGTAAATGTTCATTTATTTTATTTCCTAATGGGCTTTAGAAATAAAGGTAAATGGGTCAAAAGGTAACAGGATTGTATTCACACAAGGCTCAAACATAATGCAAAAATTACATTAATGATATAGAATGAGATCATACTTATTGATTATATGTGACGGATTCACCTTAATGGCTTCTTTGCCTTTCAATGTTATTCTCATATTCATATATCTCTTTTTAGGCTCGGATGGACAGTCGCGTCCTGGGTTACAAGGACCTTGCTGCTCTCCCGCGTGATAAAGCTATACTGGATATAGAGCGTCCAGATTTAATGATTTATGAGCCACATTTCACGTACACCCTTCTGGAGAATACAGAGACTCTGCGGAGCCGAGAGGTAATGGACTTATACAGTATATATAAAACTAGACAGTATAAACTAATCTTTTATATAAAAATAAATTACAATCCCTCACCCCCACAGAAATAGATAAATAAATAAAAATACATGCAATCCCTCTTGTTATAGTCATATTCAAATAGAAAGAAAGTATTATAAATGTCATTAAAACTAAATTCCTAAATATTGTACCTTTAAGTAGCAGATAACACTTATTTTGCTTAGGGAAATGACCTAAGTGGCTGCTGTGACCAGATGATAGCTTGACAGTATGTAGGATAGATTATATCCAGGTCACAGCAGTTGCTCAGGATTCAGAAAGGCAGTGAGGACAGCAGTGTGAGCAGCCTCTCCTTACCTCAGCACCCCTGCTATATCCAGTATTATATCAGGGAAACAGGTAGGACAGGAGTATGAGCGGTCACTTTTTACCTCAGCACCCCTGATATCTCTAGTGTTAGATCAGATAGAGAGGGTAATCAGCAGTGTGAGAGGCCTCTTCTTACCTCAGCACCTCTGGTATCTCCAGTATTATATCAGAAAGACAGGGTGGACAGCAGTGTGAGCAGCCTCTTCTCACCTCCACCCCTGGTATCTCCAGTATCAGATCAAATAGACAAAGTGGACAGCAGTGTGAGCAGCATCTTTTACCTCAGCACCCCTGGTATCTAAAGTGTTATAGCAGATAGACATGGTGGACACAAGTCTAAGCAGTCTCTTCTTACTTCAGCACCACTGGTATCTCCAGTATTAGATCAGAAAGACAGGGTGGACAGCAGTGTGAGCAGCCTCTTTTTACCTCAG
Source organism: Phyllobates terribilis (assembly GCF_046119375.1). Lineage (NCBI taxonomy): Eukaryota > Metazoa > Chordata > Amphibia > Anura > Dendrobatidae > Phyllobates > Phyllobates terribilis. Next base: position 550,329,175 of record NW_027362771.1, on the reverse strand, counting down.
CACCCCTGGTATCTCCAGTATTAGATCAAATAGACAAGGTGGACAGCAGTGTAAGCAGCATCTTTTACCTCAGCAACCCTGGTATTTAAAGTGTTAGATCAGATAGTGTGGAAAGCAGTGTGAGTAGCCTCTTCTTATCTCAGCACCCCTGGTATCTCCAGTATTATATCAGATAGACATGGTGAACACAAGTCTGAGCAGCCTCTTCTTACCTCAGCACCGCTGGTATCTTTCTAGTAGATCAGTCTGTCCCCATACACATCATGTTTTCAGCAGCATATCTGCAGATTACACCAGGCAATGGGCTGCTGAGAACAATGATTTTTGTTCCGGCATAAACAATCAATCACACTATGAATAGTCAGCATTTTGCTTGTTTAGTATAATACACCCCATAGTCCTCCATATTGTACAATACACTCCCCATAGTCCTCCATTCAATATAATGCACTCCCCATAGTCCTCCATACAGTATACTGCACTCCCCATAATCCTCCATACAGTATACTGCACTCCCCATAGTCCTCAATATAGTATAATGCACCCCCATAGTCCTCCATATAGTATAATGCACCCCCATAGCCATCCACATAGTATAATGCATTTCCCCATAATCCTCCATATAGTATAATGTAGCCCCCATATAGTATAATGCAGCCCCATATAGTATAATGCAGCCCCATATAGTATAATGTAGCCTCCATATAATATAATGTAGCCCCCATATAGTATAATTTAGCCCCATGTAATATAATGTAGCCCCCATATAGTATAATGTAGCCCCATATAATATAATGTAGCCCCCATATTGTATAATGTAGCCCCATATAATATAATGCAGCCCCATATAGTATAATTGTAGCCCCCATATAGTATAATGTAGCCCCCATATAATACAGACCCCATATAGTATAATGTAGCCCCATATAGTATAATGCAGCCCCCCATAGAGTATAATGTAGCGTCAATATAGTATAATGCAGCCCACCCTCATAAAGTATAACGCAGCCCCCCATATAGTATAATGTAGACCAATATAGTATAATATAGCCTCCATATAATATAATGCAGCCCCCATATAGTATAATTGTAGCCTCATATAGTATAATGTAGCCCCATATGATATAATATAGCCCCATATAGTATAATGCACCCCTCTATAGAGTCCCACTGTCCTGCAGTATTATGGCCACCAAGTACTCACTGAAAAATAAATAAATACAATACTTACCTCTCCTCATTCCCCTGCTGCTTTCTGCAGCGCGTCTCAGCAGCTCTACTGCCCTGCACAGCATGGAGCGTGATGAATTGAAGTCGTTGAGTCCGCTGCGTCAGAGGCAGAGGGAGAATGATGGGAGATGGAGAGTCACATGGCGCTCTCTCCTCCATCATTCCTTTCAACTGTATCGGCATCTATGTCTAGTCTGCCTGCCACTAATTACGGCCCTGCCAGAATTATATCAGAAGCACAGGATTGACAGCAGTGTGAGCAGCCTCTTCTTACCGCAGCACCCCTGGCATCTCCAGTATTAGATCAGATAGACAGGATGGACAGCAGTGTGAGCAGCCTCTACTTATCTCAGCACCACTGGTATCTCCAGTATTAGATCAAATAGACAAGGTGGACATCAGTGTGAGCAGCCTCTTCTTACCTGAGTACTCCTGGTATCTCCAGTATTAGATCAGATCAAATAGGGTGGACAGCAGTGTGAGCAGCCTCTAATTACCTCAGCACCCTTGATATCTCCAGTTAGATTAGATAGACAGGGTGGACAACAGTGTGAACAGCCTCTTCTTACCACTTAATATCCACACATCTTCCTACACATGAATTGACGGGGCGGAGCTTTCTACTGCACATGTTCACAGCCATCTACTCGTACTAGGAGTTTTCTGTCAGTTTAACAAGAGAGCGGCCATTTTAATGTACTATAGTGATTACCTCCTTAAACAAAACAAGTGTGGTTTGCTTGACGCATATATTCACACTTAAAGGGCTTGTCCCAGACATAGGTTTCATATCAGATTGGTGGGGTCTGGTACTTGGCAATCCCACCAAATGATGTTTGCACCTCTCTTGGCAGCCATATATACATAGTGTAGACAGCCATAACAGCAGAGCTCCATACACTGCATGGTGGCCGTTTTTGAGTAGTGCAGCTCAGCTTCTATGGAAGTGAATGGCAGCTGACTGTAGTAGTCTCTAAGTCAGGGGAATGTCTGAATACATTTTTCAGATGGAAGCCACAGATGAAGCAAATACAGCGAAACGCAGTGTGTACAGGGCTGTGCATATTCACAGTAGCTGCACACAGCTGATCAGTTGTGGTGCTGGGTGTTGGACCCCCACCAATCTGAAATTTATGACTTATCAGATATGTTAGAACAATCTAAACACCTCCTATAGTTCTTGATTAAGATGATGTTCAATGGTGCAAAAAAGATTCACAGCGTTCACTTGTTTGTTTTGCAGCGATCGCTGTCACCCAAGTCCATATCTCCACCTCCATCACCAGAGGTAAAGAGCTAAACATTTGAAGGGTTATGGTAGGGGGTGTGAGCAGGTGAGATTTTTTTCAACTCCTTTAACTAGAGTTTTGGACCTAAAATACCAGACACATTTTTGTGATTTTACTCACTTAGTGATGTCAAGGTTCTAACTTTTTTTTAAAATTCTTTGACTACCAAAATATATATTTTTTTGCTGTATTTTTGTGACATATATAAGGCTATATGTACTAACTTTTTATACAATAGTTTTTTTTATATTTATTTAGAGTATATGTATATAAAAAGTAGATTTTTCTTTGTGTTTTTTTTTATTTACAAATGTATTGTAAAATAGAGCATTAGGATGGTCTCCTTTCTTTATTCTGGATTTTTTGATCTATGATATGTAAAGTCTCACGAGGTAACTATTGAAATAATTTGGCACCTCAGTGTTACCGCTAACTCATTGGTGGACACAAGCGGGCACAGCTGTCGGCCGCACACTGCAGTTGAGAAATGCAGCCTGTGTTGTGGGGTGGTGTAGTTTTTTTTTGTATTTTATTTTACATTTTTTCCTATTTATCTAATTTTTTTTTCATATAATCGATAATAATTGGCTTCTATGTTCTCCACAAGGTCCATAATTCAGGAGCTATAAATCCATACCATACATTTACAATGGCGTAGGTTCGCCCAAGTACATGTATGATGTTTGAGTGGTATTAGGTCAAGCCCACCTTATACAGTAGAGCAAATGCTGATTTTGATGGGGCTGGCTGACTATTTTAGGATGGAATGAGGTTGGAAGAAAGAATGATTGGGCATGTTGAATTTCAATGCCCAATCACTTTTTCATCCCATGGAAGATGAATCACCACTAGAGGTATCTGACGGCGGATTACTCCCCTCTCTTCAATGAAACCCTCTGCAAATTGAATGTGCATGTCTATGGGGAAGGGGATGGAGGGTCGGGTGGAATAGTTTTAGGCCAAACAAGCATTTATGGGCACTTTATAGTGGTCTTACTTATGGTTTCTTTCTACAAAGGTCACTGCAGTCTGGACAGACAACAAGTCTATAGTAAGTGGCTCAACTCCACCAGGCACCCGTGGAGGAACCAATTCTCCTAGAGGAGGACTGCAGCATTTCCACTGTCCAGGTAAAATCGAGGTTTTGTGGTACCATGTATTTCACTTACCACGTTTTCTCATACGCCACTCACTCTGTGCTCTGTTTCTTCAGAGATTTCTCAGGCTGAGCCCAATCTCTACAAGAAGCCACCAATCTACAGACAGAGAGGTGAGAAGATCCTGCTGACCATGCAAGTACCGTCTGGGGCTTACCACTTATCTCAGCCTTGATTTTAATACTCTTCTTTTAGAATCGGCACTCTCCCACAGACTATCCGATGACCCCATAGTAGAGTCCTCTAAATTCCCAGCTGCGAAACCTCCAGACCCAAATCAGCCAGCGAAGATTGAAACCGATTACTGGCCATGTCCTCCTTCCTTGGCCGTTGTAGGTGAGTGCGATCAGCCATTCTGCATGAACTGTAAGCCCCAAGACCGGGACATGCCTCCTAATGCCACATATCCTTTCCTTAGAGTCAGAGAGACGACACCGCAGGGAATCCAAAGGAGACGAGGAGGGTGAGGAAAGTGAGGATGTGAGAGAACTGAAAGAACGGCACGTAACGGAGCTGACCAAGGTAACGGACGGTATTTTATAAAAACAAATGTATAAATCACCAAGGAACACATTCACACCAATTACCTTTCACCTTATAGATCCAGTCTAATCTAGGAAGACTCATCCTAAAAGAAGAAATGCAGAAGGGAGGGACCCCACGAAGGAAAACTCGTTCTCTGCCGGACCGGACTCCAATCTACACGCGTAAGTATTAGGGCGACCGTTTTCTCTCCATCCGAGAAAAATAGTCAGATTATTCTGATCAGACTTTGATCCAAGTAGGATTGGTTTTTCTTGGAGGTGGAGAGGAAAAAAAAAGTTTCTCCACCTTCTCAGTTCCACTTGGTCCGAGGAAAAACTTTGGATAGAATATCATGGATAGCCTGATATAATCAGTCATGTACACGAGCCCTTAGAGTGTTTTCATTACACCTTGGTCCTGCAATTCTTAAAGATTACTAGCTGCCAGTTTGGCCAAGAATGTGTTGATCACTAGAAACTCTGGAATACCATGAAGGATATGGGTGTGCCGAACCATCTGATCAGTCTCATTAGGAACCTATACATCAACCAAGAAGCAACAGTCCGAACTGAACATGACAACACGGCATGGTTCAAAGTAGAGTGAGGCTGCATCCTGTCACCATTTCTCTTCAAGTTATATGCGGAAGCTATTTTCAGGAAGCCTGGACTTGCCGAAAAAGAAGAATGTATCAAAATTGCTGGACGAATCATCAACAATCTTAAATACGCAGACAATACACCATTGAAAGCAACAAGCGTAGATGGAATGAAGGACTTATTACGGAGTGTCAAGATGGAAAGCTCGAACAAGGGACTGCTACTCAACACAAGGAAGACAAAGATATTGACTACTGTCAGGTACGACCAGGACACATTTGAGATGGACATCGACAAACTGGAAGTTGTAAATGACTTCAACATACTTGGATCAATGATCACTCAAGATGCAGTGACGACCCTGGAAGTCAATAGGAGAATAGCTATGGGCAAATCAACAATAAGTCACCGGACAAGGCCTTCAAATCGAGGAACATTTCACTGGTGATGACGACACGGCTAGTACATAATCTGGTCTTTTCTGTAGTAACATATGGATGCGAAACCTGGATGATAAAGAAACAAGACAGAAGAAGAATCAACGCCTTCAAAGTGTGGTGCTGGAGAAGGATGTTATCGACACCATGGATGGCAAGAAGAACAAACAAAACAATTTTGAAACAAATCAAGCCAGATATGTCACTCAAAGCAAGAATCACCAAGCTACAGCTTGCCTACTTTGGACACATCATACGAAGAGAGCAATCACTGGAGAAGGACATCATGTTCGAAGAATAGAAGGAACAAGGTGAAGAAGAAGACCAGCATCCCGATAGCTTGATACAATGAAGATAATGGCGGAGAAGACCCTGGTGGACCTATCTAGGCTTACACAAGATTGATCTTCCTAGAGATCGTTCATCCATCAAGTCGCCAAGGCTCAAGATCGAGCTGAAGGTCGATAATAATAATAATAATAATAATAATAAAATAAGTATGGTTCCTAATTTATTGCTTCTCTAAAACCTTAAAAACAATGCATATTGGGGAACTTAGCCCCCTTTGTCAAGACGATATCTCACATCTGGCAACGGGGGGCATCTTAACATGGCTCCTTACCTACTGTGCGTCATTTATACTGGTGTTCTATGTGGTACAGGAGGCCTATGATACTCTCAGGGGCTAAGGCTATTTGGTGACTGATATCCATGAATTCCCTATAGCTGGCCAGTCCTTTTCTTCATGATTCCAATCCCAATAAATAAAGCTGAAGGACCGGTATCTACTGTGCTATTTCTGACATGTCGTTGGTCTGTCTCCACAGCCATTCATTCTGGATATGGAAGAAGCTGCTTATCGAGGGTAGGTGTTTACGCCACTGTTTGCTCAATATGCTCCTATACTGATTGTTACCAATGGCCGCTGCGTTATGTAATAACTATGATGTTCTCCGTCTTTAGCTGCAGTCTGCAGAGTTTCATCACCCGGACCGGCAGAGGGAGAGCACAGGTGAGGAGTGAATGCTGCACAATCTGTGTATTCCTAAGGCCACCATTCATGGGATCGTACCTTACCATAATTAAAGGGGCTGTGCGGTGAAAACAAGAGAGCACTGATCGTTTGTGGTCTGACTTTTGAGACCCGGCAGAACGGAATTTTTTTCCTTGATAGGACACTTTTATCCTCGTTACGAAATGAGGCATTAGGTTGGATGCCCGGCTCCGCTCCATTAGTTCTCTAGGGGGCTTCCGGAAAAAGGGCAGCACTCGCACCACCATAGGGATTGAATGAAGCGGGGGTCAAACGTGTGCACTGCCCCGCTATTCTAAAATAAAAGTGCCCTGTTCTGCTGATCAGTGCAGGCCCAGAGGTCGGACCCCCACCGACCAACCTATTACCATTAACCTGTGGTTAGGTGATAATTCGTTTTTACTGGGTCTTCGGGGTCTACATTAGACCTTGTAGCCAAGCACATGGCTCTTGTGAAGTTCCTCCCCTGATTAGTAGTATTTGCATATGAACATAAAAAAATGTTTTCTCTAAAAACAAGAAAATTTATAATTAAGAGCACAAGGTGCCCTACAAGGATCGGCGCTTAGTTGGACATGGATTTTGGAGCCAGAAGACACTCTTCATTACCTCCATGGCTTTCCCTTTACATGTTAGAGATTACCGCAGGGGATGAGTCTTACTTAGGTCACACCCTGAATTATTAGTAATATTGTTAATAATAATAATGAATATATTTTGGGCTAAATAATTACTTCTCTGTTTTTCAGGGTTTCAGGTAAGCATTGATAGGGAAGGGTTAGGGAAGATGGATTCACATCGTCTGGACCCAGTACATCCAGAAATGTCTTCTATGTCCTGCAGAACGGTGAGGGGCAGAGGACCAGGATGGATCGGGGGAACTCTCTCCCCAGCATGCTGGAGCAGAAGGTATGTAATGAAGAATAATTAGGATATGTTCTCACTGAGTTTTTCACGTAGATTTTGAAGCAGATCTGCGTCAAAATCCACATCAAAGAGTATTCAAAATGGTAAGTAAAGCGGTTTTTGATGTGGATTTTAAAGAGGATCCACTTTCAAAATCCACATAAAAACATTCCAGATTCAGATGCCTGAATTTTGGCACATAATCAGCACCAAAACCATGTCAAAGGCCTCTGTGTGAACAGAACCTTTGACTTGACAGCGGCTATGTGCACACAACGCCTTTTTGAGGCAGATTCCACTGCGGAAACCACCAGGCAAAACTGTTCAAAAGAATGAACATAAGAGTCTTTTAACCACTTCAGTTTTCAAAAAACACCAAGCGCTTAAAAGAAGTAACATGTCCATTCCTCTGGTGTTTTCCGCTGAGAAGACGCTCAATTTTGCAATACAAGTTAATGGGAAAACTCCAAAGATGACTGGACGTTTTTTGGAGCATTTTGCTTTTTTAAAAAAAAAAAAAAGCAGCAGTTTCTTCATTATTTCATGGTAGGAAAAAAAATGATATTATAAAAACTATGGAAAAACCCTGAAAAAAAAAGCGCCGGCAACCAAAACCATAGGAAAAACTATTAGGAAACGACCAAAAACAACATATAAAAGTCACTTCAGAAAAGAAAACTTCCTGTTTCTTGAAGCCTCTTCTGCTTGAAAAACTCATTGTGTGCACATTGCGTGCACCAAAAACTCAGCAAAAAGACGTTGTGTGCACATAGCCCTGTTTGGAGTGGATTCTACGACTAATCAGCATCAAAAAAGTGACGTCACTACTTTATTTCCACGGTCAGCTTTGGAAAATCCAAAATTAAAAATAACTCCATGTGCTACAAACTCATGAAATATCATGATAAACCATACTGTGATTTTTAATTTGAAGCACACATCAACTACTTCGTATAGTCTTTGAATTCCCTTCCTATTGGGAAATCCACATTGATGTTCATACAGAGAGGTTTTTTTAGATGAGTTTTTGATAACCTCCCCATGAAGTGACCTTTCATGCGGATTCTGTGTGAAAACATGACACTGTCAACTCAAAAGATGGCAACAACAAAAAAAAAATCATGGAAAAACTACTAAGGGTTAGGGTTATTATTAAAAAAAGTGTAGATTTCTCTTGAAAATCACTTTCGATTTTTCCGTTTCAAAATCTGCATATGAATTTTTTTTCAGCGGTTTGTGTTTTTTTACCCATTCAATCGAATGCATCAAAAATGCACTCAGCATTTTTTTCATATGGAAAAAAAGGCTGCAAAAAAGGCACTGTGTGAACACTCCCTTTTATTTGATCAAATTCTTACATGAACCTTTACGCTAGATTGATATGTTGTGAAAAATTTCTGCAGACAGAATCCCCGTGTGTTACTTGTGAATTTCGCTGTGGATTTGGCTGCAGATTTCACCCTACTCCATTACAGACCATTGAATAGGGTGAAAACTGCAATGAAAATCCACGTTTGCAATCCACGCCATGTTTTAATTTTTGGGCTGATTTTTTTACGCAACATGTGACTGTGATTTTGAGAAAAAAAAACATTTATTTGTATTGTACACGGAATCTACACTGCAAATCCTCAACAAATTTGCAACGTCTGAACTTGGCCTTAGAGAAATGTATTTCTGCCTAACATTTTATTTTTCCAATTTTTTTTTTCTCAGATATTTCCTTATGAAATGTTAATAGTAACAAATAGGGGGCGCCAGAAACTTCCTCCCGGGGTGGATAAGACTCAGCTAGAGGTAAGGAGAAAATGACTTACTCTCTACAAAGAGTTTTTTCCCTCTGGAGTAAATCTAATACAACGCATCGATCAGCCATAACCCTAAAATAATGGCACCTACAAGGGTGGGATAACTTAGGCGGCAAGTGACTAGTCAGCTCTCGAAGTTGATGTGTTGGTAGCAGGAAAAATGGGCAAGCGGAAGTGATGAAGTGTCTCCAATCCCCCAGATATCCGTCCGATCAATTGTAAGAGTAGTGGACTGTGCTGTGTTCCTACCCTTGAGGACACCAATCGCGTCAATAATGCGTAATGTGAATAATGTCATGCGTTTTATATATATAGTATACATTGTAACTAGACTGTGACATGGGGTAGTATAAGTACTGTTAATATAGTGATGTGAAGCATAATATGCATACTACATGGCAGCGGTATAGGACATGTTGCACTAAGGATAGGACATAAGATAAGGACAATAGGGTTAGTACATACTGCTATAGGATAGTAACTGTAGTCAGCTGAAGGTATAGGATAAGATACAGTTAATGTTTGGGACTAGCCCACAGTGGGAGGAGGTTAGAAAAGGGACTCACTTTTTGATGGTTGTCAGATAGTACAGTAACAAGGTAAAGTTCAGAGCCAACCTATCATTCGAGGCAGTGGGAGGCCGTACTAGAATCCCGTAAGACTCTCCGGCAACGTCAGGAGCTCAAGGCCCGGTGTGGGGGCTAAAGGGCGCATCATGTCCCTTGGCGCACAGGGTAAGGAGGACATGGAGCCGTGTGAAGGGAATGTAACAGATCCCGAAGTGCAATGCGGAACTGGATAGGAAATCCCTGGCGCTGATGGAGACAGTGGGCATAGGGATAGTCCAGGAGGAAGGAATGATAGGGCTGAAGGATGTCTCGTGCTAAGGAAGGAAGGAACCAGAGGTGTTGTGCCCTATCCCACATGTTACAATCTGATGAACTTGAACTGACCAGTAAACTTCTGTGGGTTGAAATGAACTTGGTGGCCCCTGATGATGGAGGCCTGGAAGCAGTGGAGGCCTGCGGCCTACAAGTGAGTGTGAGGCACCCCACATCCTACAGCACACTGGGACTGGGACAGCCTTATCCTGTGAAGTGCCAGAGCGAAACGGGGCAGCAGCGAGGTCATGACTACTGCTCTGGGTCACTTTACACAATCATCTGTGGGATGTGCTGCAAAAATAAGTCCGACCCGTGGAGGCCGAACCGAGCAATGTACAAGATGGATAGGATCTGCCGATAACATCTAGTGCCAGATACCACTGGTCTGGTGGAGTCCATGGTTTTGATTCAATATTGCTGTTTCCCCACTTTTCTGGAGTAATTTGCTTCTTCTTTTAGTGCCGTTTGTATTTGCGCCTTATTCTCTATACGTTTTGCGACACTTTTTAAGTTTTCTAAGTCTTTTTTTTTTCCCGAACAACTTTTTTCATCCAGATGTTTTAGACAAATTCATGACTTTTACCAAATGTCCCAATTTTGGGGCGTATCTCACTCCCATTTCCTCCCCTCCCTGGAGTAAGGTTTCAGGATAAATTTTCAGTTTGGTGCATTTTTATGACATTTTATAGGATTTACGAGTTTTAGGGATAAAAAGTCACACAAAAAAACAGTTAAAAAGAAAAATAAAAAGCATTTTTAATTTTGCGACAAATTCATGAACCTCAATCAATTTGGAGCAGAAAAACATCAGCGAATTCCAGAAGACAAAATAAGATGAATCAGGGCTTGATGTCCTGAAAGGTCAAGAGCTGTTTTGGTGGCAAGAGGGGGGAATCTACAGAGTATTAAGCCGGTGTTTTTTTGTTGTTATGGCTGATCGGTGAATATGCCGTGGATACTATAATGTGACCTTTTCTATAGGACGCTAATACACTTTTTTTTATTTGTTCTTCTCCACAGAGATATCTCTCCCCTGAGGACTTTCAGCGGCTCTTCTCCATGACATTGGATGTGTTTGTAAGGATGCCATTGTGGAGAAGAAATGAGCTCAAGCGGAAACTGCTCCTCTTCTAGGAGCAACGACTGCTGCGTCACCGCTAGTGACAAGCGGGATAAATGGGGTGACCCGAGGAGATGGACTCTACAGAGTGTGACCAGCATGTCTGATATGAGTGACTTCACGGGGCCAGAGAGCCCACCTAAACATGTCAATCATCCCATGTCAATCGAGAACCCTCTACCACCCTCCCCATTACTTAGGACACCTCAGACTCCTATAGGATCAAAATGAATATATACATTAGATACCCCTTAATTATGCAATGCCGATCTATTCCACTATTCTGTATGATCACACGTACAGTTGTCTCCTGCAGATGACGTATTCACACCACAATCCTAATATAGCCAAGTTCTTACACACCAGATAGCAGAACCTATTCTGATAACCCTCCTGTATTATGGACATATCAGATTGCACATAGCTTTTAGGGTCTTTTTTGCACATATTACAGCATTCAGTAAACCCCAAACCTATAATTACAATTGAATTAGTGAGTAGGGGGCGGAGGTGCCACTACCCCGTTATTATATGCTGCCAGCGCTGTGTGTGTGTAATATGGGTGAGTGCTTTCAGTTTACCGCATTCCCGTCTCCTTCTTCAGGACGACTTGACACTTATCGCCCCCAAAAAAACGGCAGATTTTGACCCCTCTCTTCTGCTGTGTGTGGTTTGTGATATGCTGACTTTTTTGGTACACGCTCTTTCCCAGTCATCTGTGTGTCATACCATTCACCTTCTTGTTCCATCCCATACCACGTCACACGTAGTCTCACCCCCGTCACTCCGTATCTCCTAAACTGCTCTACTCGTCCTCATGACTATTAGCTTTTTCACTACTCTTTTGTGACACCCGATCCTTTTCTTTCACTCATGACTACTACCTTCTACATGTGTCCTGTGTCCACTCCTGGTGTTAAAGCTTTTTCTTTTCATTATTTCTGGCTTCTGATGTATAATTAATATTATTATAATTATTAAAGGTTACTGAATATTCTGGCTCGGGAATAATTACACAGGTCTAGGTAATGGTGTACGGAGTCAGAGCTCCGTCTACACGTCCACAAGATCTATCTTTGAATAGTGGCTGGTATTGATGTAGATGGTGAACGCTAAACTTGAGAACAGGAAGCGATGTCATCGGAGAAACAGTCATGGCCGAAAGTGTCGGCACCCTGGAAATTGTTCCAAGAAAATTAGCTATTTCTCCCAGTAAATTATTGCAATTACACATGTTTTGTTATACACATGTTTATTCCCTTTGTGTGTATTGGAAAAAAAACAGAGAAAAAAAAAAGACAAATTGGACATAATTTCTCACAAAACCCCAAAAATGGGCCAGATAAAATCGTTGGCACCCTCAACTTAATATTTGGTTGCACATCCTTTGGAATAAATAACTGCAATCAATCGCTTCCTATAACCATCAACAAGCTTCTTACACCTCTCAACTGGAATTTTGGGCCACTCTTCTCTTCTTCTGCAAACTGCTCCAGGTCTCTCATATGTGAAGGCGTCTTCTCCCAACAACAATTTTAAGATCTCTCCACAGGTGATCAATGAGATTTACATCAGGACTCATTGCTGCCACTTCAGAACTCTCCAGCGCTTTGTTTCCATCCATTTCTAGTTGCTTTCTGAAGTAATTTTTGGGTCATTGTCCTGCTGGAAGACCTATGACCTAGGACACAAACCCAGCTTTCTGACACTACATTGCCACCCAAAATCCTTTGGTAAGCTTCAGATTACAAGATTCTTTGCACACAATCAAGGCAGCCAGTGCAAGAGGCAGCAAACCAACCCCAAAACATCATTAAACCTCCACCATATTTGACTGTAGGTACTGTGTTCTTTTCTTTGTAGGCCTCATTCCGTTTTCAGTAAACAGTAGAACGATGTGCTTTACAAAAATGCTCCATCTTGGTCTCAACTGTCCACAGGACGCTTTTCCAGAAGGATATTGGCTTACTCACGTCCATTTTGCAAACTGCAGTCTAGTTTTTTTACGTCTCTGTATCAGCCGTGGGGTCCTCCTGAGTCTCCTGCCATAGCGATTCATTACATGCAAATGTTGACGGATAGTCCGCACTGACACTGATGCACCCTGAGTCTGCAGGACAGCTTAAATTTATTTGCCACTTGATTGGGACTGCTTCTCCACTATCTGGACTATCCTGCGTTGCAACCATTCATCAATTTTTCTCTGCTGTCCACATCCAGGGAGCTTAGCTACAGTGCCATGGGTTGTAAACTACTTATTATGTTGCACACCGTGAACAAAGGAACATCAAGATCTCTGGAGATGGACTTGTAACCTTGACATTGTTGATATTTGGCACACACAGACACACAATGCAAAGATTGAGTCAACTTCTCCCCTTTTTATCTGGTTTCAGGAGTGATTTTCATATTGTCCACACCTGTTACTTGCCACAGGTGAGTTTGAACGAGCAGCACAAACTTGAAACAAAGTTGTTTACCCACAATTTTGAAAAGATGCCAACAACTTTGTACAGCCCATTTTGGAGGTTTTGTGTGAACAAATGTCCAATTTGCCTTTTTTTGCTGTTTTTTTTTGTGTTGTTCCAATACACACATAGGAAATAAACATGTGTATAACAAAACATGCATACTTGCAGTAATATTCTGGGAGAAATACTTCATTTTCTTGGACAATTTCAAGAGCGCCAACTAGTGATGAGCGACTACGCCTCATTAACCCTTTCAGAGAGCACGTTTGGGTGCTCGCCGAGTATTTTGGCGTGCTCGGCGTTTCATTCATTGTCGCCGCACCTGCAAGTGTCACGGCTGTTAGCCTGTTCGCCAGGCTATGTCTGCATGTGTCACAGCTGTCTAACAGCTGTGACACTTGCAGGCGCGATGACAATGAATGAAACGCCGAGCACGCCAAAATACTCGGCAAGCACCCGAGCGTGGTTGCCAAAAGGGTGAATGAGGCATACTCGCTCATCACTAGCCCCAACGCTTTCAGCCATGACTATTTCCCATACTCAGCACACAGATAAAAGCAGCAGCAGCAGCCTACAGGAAATTACACAGCAGTACTGAGCAGCATAGATGTGAATCCAGCTCTGAAGTGAGGTAAGAGACTTGTTAGAAAGCTTAACATTATCATTCTGTGTCTCCCTTTTTTTTTTTTGGCTCTATTCCACACTTCTCCGATGTCAACAGCAGAAACGGCGGTCCTGTGATCGTGAGTATGCGTACTCCCGGCCACATTTCAACTAGGCGATTTTTGGCCTCCCTCAATACATTTGCATTGAGCAAGTCCGCTACTCGGATTGTGGCCGGGCATATGCATATCACATACTCACGGTCACATGACTGCAGTTACCGATGCTGACAATGGAGAATCCTTACAGAGCGTAGCGTGCGATGTGAGGATTCACATGTCTGCAGTTATATAGACTGACTGCAGACTTGTCGTTTTAGACAAGACAACCCCTTTAAGAATGAATGGAGTGGTGGTGTGCATGCTTGACCTCCACTCCATTCAGATAGGGCTCTATAAAGCCCTGTTCTCGGGACTGGTGAGGGTCTCAGTGGAAGGACCGCCAGCAATCGGGAGGTTATCCTTTATTTTGTGCATAGGCCATATTACAGGTACATTGCGTGGAAAGACAGATGGGGTATATGACATTAGACAGCTGTAACCGATGCTAGTTCATGTTAAGGAGATAGTGCTGAAGTGTGGAGTCTGATAGACAATGCTTCATGGGTAAAAGGTATGCAAATGAGTTCTCCACTAAAAGAAAAAGCTTTCACTCTAGTGCCATCTATTGAAGTTAGTTTCCCTGTAGTTATAGTAAATCTGTCACTAGGTTTTGCTATGTAATCTCAGAGCAGCATGACGCTGGGGCTGAGACCCTGATTCCAGCGATGTATCACTTACTGGACTGCTTTGTGCAGTTTTGATAGAATCCTTGTTTTTTCTGCTGCAGACCTAAATGTCGAGCTGTGTATAACCCCGCCCACACTTCTGATTGGCAGATTACTGTGTACAATGTCAGCAAGCTGCCAATCAGTGGTGGGAGTGTGGTTACACAGATTAACTGTAATGCTTGCACACAACACCTAGTCCTGCAGTGATAATCTCCTGCTGATAAAACACTAATTTCACTGTAACTACATAATTAGGTCCAAAAATATTTGGACAGTGTCAAAATTTTTTACGTTTTAGTTATTTACCAAAACATATTGAAGATTATTATATAATCAATATGGGCTTAAAGTGCAGACCCACAGCTTTAATTTGAGGGCATTCATATCCTTATTGGAGTAAGGGTTTAGGAATTACAGCTCTTGAATCTGTAGCTGCCTCTTTTTCAAGGAACCAAAAGTATTTATCTCAAAACCTCTTTAATGGGCTGCATGGGCTATTCCCTCGTTAATCCATCATCAATTAAGCAGGTAAAAGGTCTGGAGCTGATTCCAGGTGTGGCATTTGCACTTGGAAGCTGTTGCTGTGAACCCACAATATGTGGTCAAAGGAGCTCTCAGTGGAAGTGAAACAGAAAATCATTAGCCTGAAAAAAAAAGAAATCCATCAGAGAGAGCAGAAATGTGAGGAGTGGCCAAATCGAAAGATTGGAACATTCTAGAAGAAAAAAAAAAGAGAGCACTGATGAGCTTGGGGACTCAAAAAGGCCTGCACATCCACAGAAGACAAGAGTGGTGGATGATCCCATCAACATTCCTTAAATCAACCTATTTATAGTGTGGGATGCACCCAATTAGCATTATAACACAACCAAAGTCAGAGAGAAGGAACATTTGGTGCAATTACTATGCCACAATTTGAGTAAAAATCACTTTAGATATTTTCTAAAATCGAAAAATGACATACATGCACAAAAATATAAAAAACAAGGACATGCACTGGGATAACAAGTAAAGGTTTTATAGACAATTTACTAAACATATATGAATAAAGCTGATAGAAAAAAGTGCAAGGCACAAAAGAATAGATAATATTTTTTATCTATGTTAAAATAAAACATTTTTTATTAAAAGAGTACAAGTATGACACAAGACAATCATAGCTGATGAGAAAAAATAGTCAGCATGATATCAATTTCCAAATTAGATCAATGTATAAATGTAATATAATAAGTGTTCAAATAAATATAGACGTATACCATACAATATATAGTCCAAATATTACAGACGGATACCAATGCAGAGGGAATATCAAGGAAAAGACTAATCATGCATAGAGACTGTAGTTAGAGTAAGGTGCCATAAAATGAAGAAACCATACAATGGGGAGTATAAGCACAGTGGCAAAAGAAAAGGGGAAATTTCACCAGATTATGAGGAGAACCGCACCCGGCTCGTGTCTCGCACCAAGCTTCGTCAATGGGTCATATATAGTGTTGAGCCACCCCCGTAGTGTTCGAGTTCGGTTCGGTTCGTCGAACACCCGTGTGTTCGCCGAACTGTTCGTCGAACTGTTCGTCGAACACCTTCGAACACCGTTAAAACCAATGGCAGGCAAACAAAAACACATAGAAACACATAGAAAACACCTTCAAAGGTGTCCAAAAGCTGACAAACTGCTCAGAAGACACAACTAACACATGGAAAAGTGACAAGTACATATAGTCATGCGAAAATAAAAGAGGTGGAGGAGTAAAAGGAGGGGGAGGCACAGATATAGGCATGTCATGCCCTTCTAAAATCCAAAAAGTGAGAAGCCGACACGTTCAGTCCGCTCCTGCCCGTGCCACCTCCATGTCGCCGGGTTTGTGCCAGAGCCGCGGTGAACCCTGACGGCCAGCCCCCCTCTCCCAATACTGGTGCCTGTCCGCTGGTGGGTCGAGCGAGCCCCCCTGTGGTGGAGGCAGCTCTAAGCTTTTTAATTTAAATTGTCTCTCTAATTTGAATGAATACACTTTAAATCCATTTACAAGGATCTATTGGAGGGCAAGTCTCATGCCAGCAGCCGCGTAATTCCAGCTCCAGTAGCGTCCACTAAAGCTGCTGCAGTTAAAAAGCTTTTATAAGGATCGAGCTCGGCTGTCCACCGCAAGGCATCCTACTGCCAGTCCCAGCCCCTATGCCTTGGGGTGCCTCCTGATGCTCTTCACTGAGTATCCTGTGGTCCCGAAGCATTTCCTTTGAAAAAATTAAGTGTCCAAACTACAGGTGGTGTAGCTTGCTTAACAGCCGGGATAATCCGCTGACTAGCAGACACTGCTACTAGGCACAAAGTATTTCCTGGGCTAGATGCAGTTAAAAATTTGTAAGTAGATACTCTCGTTGGATGCTGAGAAAGCATTCCATAGAGTCTCCTGGCACGCCATATATGATTCTCTTAAAAAGCTTGGGGTAGGGGTCTAGGGGACCCTTTTATAGCCAAAATCACGGCCCTGTATCACAATACGTCACCTAGGCTGAAGATAAATGGAACTGTAGCACTCTGAGGGCTCGGTTGCTACAGACGTATTGCACCTCACCCAGAGGTGTGATATCTCACTCTCAGGTAAGGATGGAGTGTGGATCAGGACCCGACACCTGCATGCATTACACCACATTGCCGTGGGGCAGGGCGACCAATATGCCCCTGAGATGGGCACGACAGTCCCTGTCCCTGGCTGGAGTGGGGGGAGGGAACACTGAGGAAGGGGAACCCTGTAGTGCAGGAGCAGGGAGGAAGCAGTTCCTGGGTGCATTGAGAAGGGAGTATAAAAGGTGGGCACCATCTTAGTTCAGTGCAGAGAAGTCTGAGCAGAAGTGGCAGGGAGCAGGGGCTCTGCATGAGCTCTGCTCCGGAGGCGGGCCTAGTAACAGAGGCCCAGGCCTGCAAGAGGGAGAAGGAAGGAAGAGGAGTGGAGAAGGCTCCAGGAACGAGGAATGAAGGGATCCCAGGGGTGCGGACGGGCGAGTCGCCACCGCACGCCCGAATCCACCTGCGTGGAGGGGTCAGGCCAAAGGGGGAGACCGGTCCCCGAACTAGTGGAGGCAGGAAACGACCCTCAGCTAGAAACCGGAGGCTCTGACATTTTATGTGGCGCAGCCCCTCGCTACACCCGCTAGGAAGGCACTACATAGGGTCAGGGAAACTGGCGTCAAGTTTACCAAGAGGAGGCCCGAGGCAGCCGGACAGAAGTGTTGGTAAGAAAGGCCAGACAAAGGACACACAAAGGGGGTCCTGTGAAGCGCTCCAAAGTTATCTGGGAGTTGTCTGAGCCCCTCACCTGGTGAGCACAGTACGACGTGGGCAGCCGTTACCTGCAGACGTGGTCTGGATAATAAGAACTGTGAGTAAAGGCCCTGAACTGCATCACTGACTCCGTGTCGTTACTGCTGCTGCCCTGCACCATCACCCCCATCCTCCGCATACACTGCCCTGAGGCTATACTCCTCCCGTGGGGAGTTATGCTACGCTCTGCTGCACCCACAACACCAGCCTTAGCGGTCTGCCCTGTAGCGGCGGTTCACTCTGACCGCAATCCACGGGTGGCGTAGTCGGACATTTAAACATGAAAACCACATAAATAGTTCCGCCACTGGTTTGACCACCCTGAGCCACGGAACCGGGTCGCCGCCACGAAGACTACAACCACCAGCATCCACCAAAAAGGGTCCGGCTCCGGGTGTCCCAAGGCCCAGGGGGTGCGTCAGAACATTTTCATCACCTTTCACAATCACCAATGGGACAAGGCAGGGATGTCCTCTGTCCCCTCTCTTATACATCCTAGTGACGGAGCACCTGCTCTCATCAATTCGCCATAACCCCAATATTAGGTGGATTGAGGTGGGAGGCACCGAGTACAAGTGCTCTCTATTTGCTGATGATGTCCTAGTATATATCACTCAATCACATATATCCATCCATGCTGTTATGGCTAAAATAGATCACTTTGTTACATGGTCAAATTTTAAAATCAATGCAGCGAAGTCTGAGGCCCTCGATGTCTCCCTCCCCAAATCCATATAGGATTCCATCCAGTCCAACTTTCCCTTTGCCTGGCCCTCACAGGGTATCAAATACTTAGGAATTCCTATTCATAGAGACCTCACCCATCTATGTTATCTTAATTTTGGGCCCTTTATTGAACAACTCCATACAGACCACGGTTGGCAAGTTAGAACTGTAAGATTCACTACGTGAACCACTGGTGTTTTGTGGAAAAGCACATGTACACTGTGTTCCAAATTATTATGCAAAAAGTGTTTGGGAGTGATAAGGGAAGAATTTGTTTGTTTGTCAGTTAAACTCATTGATGGTGATGTGTGTCAGGGCTCTTTATATCACTGTAAGCAATTGCAGACACCTGTGCTAATTAGTTTGGCAGCTGTGTCCAATGAAAGGCAAGACTACTTAAGAAGGCTCTCTCACATTATTAAGCAGCCTACATTTTCTGCCAAAATGGGAAAGAAAAAGGATGTGTCGGCTGCTGAGAAGCAACAAATTGTGGAGTGTTTAGGTCAAGGCATGACTACAATCAACATTGTGCGATGATCAGGATGAAGTGTCTTGGCAATCAAGAAGTATGTAGCTGATTCACAGTATACACGTGTGCGTGCTGATAAGGGCAAATTGAGGACTCTTTCCTACAGGCAATTACGTCAGGTTGAAAGAGCAGCGGCAAAAAAGCCTTGTCATAGCAGCAGACAAGTTTTTGAAGCTGCTTGTGCCTCCAACGTCCCCCGAACAACAAGATGCAGGGTCCTTCAGAGGTTTGCAGCTGTGCATACGCCATCCTGTCGACCTCCTCTATCCACTTCACACAAGCAGAAACGGCTCCAGTGGGCCAAACATTACATGAAGACTGATTTCAAAACTGTTTTGTTCACGGATGAGTGCCGTGCAGCGCTCGATGGTCCAGATGGATGGAGTGGAGGATGGCTGGTTGATGGACACCCCACGCAAACACGGCTACAGCGCCAACAAGGAGGAGGTGGAGTAATGTTTTGGGCTGGAATCATGGGGAGAGAGATTGTCGGCCCCTTTAGGATCCCTGAAGGCGCTAAAGATGAACTCCATAATGTATGTGGATTTTCTCAAACAGCACTTCCTGCCATGGTTCAAGAAGAAGAACCGTGTATTTCACAGCAAGATCATTTTTCTGCATGATAATGCACCATCTCATGCTGCACATAAAACATCTGCATCTTTGGCTGATATGGGCATAAAAGGGGACAAACTTATGGTGTGACCCCCATGCTCCCCTGACCTCTACCCCATTCAGAACCTTTGGAGCATCATTAAAAGGAGTGTCTATGATGGCAGGAGGCAGTTCACATCTAAGCAACAGCTCTGGGAGGGTATTCTGTTCTCATGCAAAACAATTGAAGCAGAAACCATCCAAAACCTGACAAATTCAATGGACGAGAGAGTTCAGAAGCTCCTTTCGAACAAGGGGTCCTATGTGAAAATGTAACATCACCTAGAATAAAGTTTTGAGTTGAAAACTGTTTGATTTCAGTTTCTAACAACTTGCTAATGCTTATAATTTCAAAATGACCATTTTTTTGATCTTTATTAAAATGAAAAGGTTGATCGAAAAGTTTGGGGGATCTAAGAGTGTGGCAACCCAGTAGTCATGATTACTTCGAATTCTGACAATATGAGGGTCATGCTGCAGGTAGTGCAGCAAGAAGGCACTTATGTGTCTTGCGCATCTCGGAGCCCCAAAATTATTTTCCGGGCTAGATGCAGCTAAAAATTATTATTAATTTTAAATCTGGTGAAGCTTTAGTATAGATGGCCTAAAAGGATCAGTGCTGCACACTGCCACAAAGCCCAAATTATTTTCCAGTCAAGATACAGATAAACATTATTAGTAATTTTAAATCTGGTGGAGCTTATTATAGATGGCCTAATAGAATCAGTGCTGCACTCCGCTACAAAGCCCAAATTATTTTCCAGCCAAGATACAGATAAACATGATTAGTAATTTGAAAGCTTAAAACGGTTGGTGAGGTGATTTTAACCAATCATCAAGCTTTTACTCTCCCCAGGATGACACAGGGGTAGAAAAGTCGTTTCGGATCCATGATTTGTTCATCTTTATGAACGTGAGTCTGTCTACATTATCAGTGGAGAGCCGCGTGCGCTTATCTGTCAGCACACCACCAGCAGCGCTGAACACACGTTCAGACAGAACGCTGGCTGCGGGGCATGACAAGATCTCCAAGGCGTAAGTGGCTAGCTCCGGCCATTTATCCAGATTGGAAGCCCAAAAAGAGCAAGGGTCCAGTGACACAGTCGTGGCTTCAATGTTTACTTGGAGATACTCCTGTACCATCGTCTCTAGGCGTTGACTATGTGTCAGACTTCTTGTCTCCTGTGGCCTTGCAAAGGATGGGCTAAAAAAGTGGTGAAATGATTCTGCAAAATTGATGTTACCAGCAGATACTGTGGTTCTGTTACGGTTTGAGTGCTGAACACTTGACGGTCCCACGGTTGGCAAGTTGGAACTGTGAGATTCACTACGTGCACCACTGGTATTTTGTGGAAAAGCACATGTAAGATTCTGCAACAGTCTCTGCTGATACTCCTGCATGCGTGCATCCCTTTCTATGGCAGGAATAATTTCTGCAAATTTACTTTTGTACCGGGGATCTAACAGTGTGGCAACCCAGTAGTCAGGATTATTTCTAATTCTCACAATTCGAGGGTCATGTTGCAGGTAGTGCAGCAAGAAGGCACTCATGTGTGTTGCGCATCCAGGAGCACCAAGTCCCTGTTGTGTTGGTGGCGAGGTAACAATCATGCTTCCTTCCTCTGTCCTCTCCCCCCAACCTCGCACAACAGAAATGTGATCAAGGTCTCCCTTATCTGATGAGTCTTCCATCAGTTCGTCCTCCACTTCTTCCTGGGCTCCTGCACCTTCCTCACTAGTTTGGCTGCTACCATGCGCCCTGGTAAAACCATCTCCCCCACCCTCACATGCCTGCCGCCTTGGTGCTGCCGACCGTCTGGACCTTGCAGATGTTAGCCCTTCCGCATACAACTCCTCCTCCTCTACTTCCTCCACCTCCTCTTGTGCCAACACCTGACTCCGAATTCTGTTTAACATGTGCTCCAGCATGTAAATCACCGGAATAGTCATGCTGATAATGGCATCGTCAGCACTAAACATCTTCGTCGCCATTTCAAAACTGTGCAGAAGGGTGCATAGGTCCCTGATCTGAGACCACTCCTCCAGCGTGATTTGCCCCACCTCTGAATCTCGTTGGCCCAGGCTATACGTCAGAACGTATTGCACCAGGGCTTGTCGGTGCTGCCACAGTCGCTGCAACATGTGCAGAGTTGAATTCCACCGGGTAGGCACATCGCATTTTAGCCGGTGAAGTGGCAGGCCCAACGACTTCTGTAGAGATGTAAGTCGCTGAGCTGCGGGATGCGAACGGCGGAAGTGAGCACACAGCGACCGTGCCCTCTGCAGAAGGCCATCTAGTCTGGGATAGTGGGCTAAAAATTGCTGGACAACCAGGTTCAACACGTGAGCCATATAAGGCACGTGTGTGACATTGCCCCGGCGAAGGGCCGCACCCAGGTTTGCAGCATTGTCGCACACGGCCTTCCCTGGTTTCAGGTCCAGTGGAGACAACCATTCATGAAATTGGTTCTCCAGAGCTGACCACAACTCCTCAGCTGTGTGACTCACATTTCCCAGACATTTCAATGTAAAAACCGCCTGATGACGTTGAGCCCTACTGCCAGCATAGTAAGGAGGTGTGCAGGATCCCTTCTGCGCAGTTAGAAAGCTTGTGGCATGACCAGACAGGCTTTGGGTGCAGGTGGAGGACCGAGAGGAGGTTGAGGAGGCAGAAGCAGTGGAGGAACTTTGACATAAAGAGGATTGACGCACAACTCGTGGGGATGGCAAGACTTGGACAGCAGCCCCTTGCCCTGCTGTCACCATAGTTACCCAGTGCCCAGTCAGCGACATGTAACGCCCCTGTCCATGCCTACTCGTCCAAGTGTCTGTGGTGAAATGCACCCTGTCACACACAGAGTTTCTCAAAGAAGCGGTGATGTTGTGTGCGACATGCTGGTGGAGCACAGGCACACCTTTCTTTGAGAAGTAGTGCCGACTGGGCATCTGGTACTGGGGCACTGCGACGGACATAAGGTCTCGAAAATCCTCTGTGTCCACCAGGCGGAAAGGCAGCATTTCTGTAGCCAAGAGCTTGCAGATGGTGAAATTCAACCTCTTAGCTTTCTCATGGCTAGGAGGAAATGGTCTTTTACTTGTCCACATCTGAGGGACCGAGGGCTGGCTATTGTGCTTAGACGGGGTTGATAAGGGTGTCCCCGGCAAACTGCCGGTCTGTGAGGAAGATGCAGGCGGACATGTTAGGTTGCCTTGATCCAAAGGTGGTGCTATCGATGTCGGACAGCGCTCAACACCAGCTGGTGTTACCACCTCCAAAGAAAATGATGACCTGCCAATCACGCTGGCTGTTGCGGGTAAAGAGGTGGCAGGTCTGCGCCCCAAAACAGGTGTGACTGCTGTCCCCCCAGTCACAGAGGATGAAGAGGCCGCGGATGCACAAGATATGGCAGACGGTGGTTGGCCCGGCCGGCTAGGCCGCATTGTAGCACACTGAGCTTCCCACTGCAACTTATGCTTCATGTCCATGTGCCGGTTCATGCATGAAGTACTCAAACTATGTATTTTTTGGCCTCTACTTAGCTTTTGCTGACAAATGTTACAGATAACACGAGTTGGGTCATCTTTATCGATCTGAAAAAATGCCCAGGCTATGCAAGGCTTAGCACCCATGCGACCTGAAGAGCCACCACGACTTGTGGTGAGAGGCAGAGTTGTGTTTGAGGATGCAGTTGTTGACGTGCTTCCAGTACTACGTCTCTGTCCAGGAAGGCGCAACCTGACCTCGTCGTCACTAGCATCTTCCTCCACCTCCTCTGCTGACCTCATCTCTTGGCTGACTGTGGGTTGACAGTAAGTGGGATCTCCAACCTCATCATCATCACCCTGTGCGTTATCACACCCGTCGTCCTCAGAGCCAACCTGTTCCTGCCCTGACAAAAAAATAAAGTTGTCGCTCCAATCAGGTATTTGAGTCTTATCATCGTATTCCTCATTGTCTCCACCAACAGGAGTTACAGTTTGGGAATGAGGGTCTACATTATGGTCAGAACCTTCTGCGTCTGGTCCTGGATCCGACTCATAAAGATTCTGGGCATCAGTGCAGATCATTTCCTCGTCTGGATTCACAGAAGCGCTGGAGTCGACCTCTGATTCCCAGGCTATAGTATGAGTAAACAGCTCTGCAGACTCAACCATCTGTTCTACCTCATACTCAGACGGGCAGCTGGAGATTTGGGAGCTGTGAGGAAGCAAGTGCGATTGGGGTGACACCTCTGAGGACTGGAGTATTTGTGATGTTGAAGTTGATGTGGAGGAGGGCCCACTTAAAGGAGCACTTGATATCCGTTGAAGCACCTGCTGTTTTTGTGCCTCATCTGGAATTTGTAGCGATTGGCGTGGCCGTAAGAAAGGGATCTTATCACATTGTCCGCTAAAAGAAGTAGACATTTTAGTTTGGCTGGAAGATGGTCTTTCTTCTGCAGATGTTACTGTTGCTTTAACACCTACCCCACGGACACAACCTTTTTTCCCCTTCCCAACACGCCTATTCCCCTTTCCACCAGCAGCAGGCCTTTTTCCACTCATTTTGGTGGTTAACTAATTCACAACTCTGGAGTTGTTTGCACAAAAAAACAATGGATGGGAACCGAGCAGAGCTGAGTGGCCAAACTGTGGTATTAGGCCAAAACTATTGGCTGGGTTAGATGCAGAAAAAAATTATATTCAATTTGCAACCTGATGGAGGTCAGTATAGATGGACTAATACAACAAGTCCCACACACAGCTAGAAGCCCAATATTTTTTCAGAGGTAGATGCAGAAAAAAATATATTCAGTTTGCAACCTGATGGAGGTCTGTATAGATGGATTAATAGAACAAGACCCACACACAGCTAGAAGCCCAATATTTTTTCAGAGGTAGATGCAGAAAAAATTATATTCAGTTTGCAACCTTATGGAGGTCAGTATAGATGGACTAATAGAACAAGTCCCACACACAGCTAGAAGGCCAAATATTTTTTCAGAGGTAGATGCAGAAAAAAATTATATTCAGTTTGCAACCTTATGGAGGTCAGTATAGATGGACTAATAGAACAAGTCCCACACACAGCTAGAAGGCCAAATATTTTTTCAGAGGTAGATGCAGAAAAAAATTATATTCAGTTTGCAACCTTATGGAGGTCAGTATAGATGGACTAATAGAACAAGTCCCACACACAGCTAGAAGGCCAAATATTTTTTCAGAGGTAGATGCAGAAAAAAATTATATTCAGTTTGCAACCTTATGGAGGTCAGTATAGATGGACTAATAGAACAAGTCCCACACACAGCTAGAAGCCCAAATATTTTTTCAGAGGTAGATGCAGAAAAAAATTATATTCAGTTTGCAACCTTATGGAGGTCAGTATAGATGGACTAATAGAACAAGTCCCACACACAGCTAAAAGGCCAAATATTTTTTCAGAGCTAGATGCAGAAAAAAATTATATTCAATTTGCAACCTGCTGGAGGTCAGTATAGATGGACTAATAGAAGAAGTCCCACACACAGCTAGAAGCCCAATATTTTTTCAGAGGTAGATGCAGAAAAAAATATATTCAGTTTGCAACCTGATGGAGGTCTGTATAGATGGACTAATAGAACAAGTCCCACACACAGCTAGAAGGCCAAATATTTTTTCAGAGGTAGATGCAGAAAAAAATATATTCAGTTTGCAACCTGATGGAGGTCAGTATAGATGGACTAGTACAACAAGTCCCACACACTGCTAGAAGCCCAATATTTTTTTCAGAGCTAGATGCAGAAAAAAATTATATTCAATTTGCAACCTGATGGAGGTCAGTATAGATGGACTAATAGAATGATGCTATGCCCAAAAGATTTTACTTCACTAGGTGCAGTAAAAAAATTGGTATTCTATACACAGGTGGTATATCTTGCAACACAGATAGGCTACTCCACTGACTAACACACTCTGCAATAGGCCAAAAAGGATTAGCTTTGCTAGATTCAGCCAAATGCTGTGAAAAAAACTTGCACAGCACTGGCACAGACCTGCCTGGCAAAAACTGATAGGAACTCATGTAACCTAGTCCTGAAAAGGACTCCAATTACAATTAGTCTTTACTCCCACAACCTATCTATTTAAGAGCACAGACCTGCCTGATAAAAGTCGTAGGAAATGCTGTAACCTAGTCCTTAAAAGGACTGCAATCACAACTATTCCCTACTCCCAAGCTATCTGTAGATTTGTGCGAAAATTGGCTTGAAATTAACAAGGTATAGCGCACACAGCAACAGCGGTGCCGTCTAACACGCAGCTGCAGCAGTGAGAAAATGGTGGCGACGGGGAAAATGGCTTGGTCTTATAGGGCAAGGACATGTGACATACACTGCCAATCACACATGCCCTTGCTTGTGTGAAAAAAAGCACTTCGCTCCGTGTGTGCGCTGCTGATAGGCTGACAGATTGCACCTCCCCACTGCAAATGCGGGAAAGAGAAAAAAAAAATAGAGCTCTTCATTGTTCCTGCAGAGATCCATCCCCTGCCCCTCCCCCCGCCCCGCTGTACACTCAAACTGCGTATTAACATTAATTTTCATCATTACTGAGAAAAAATCCAGTTATGATTTTGGTGCACGAACAGTTATCGAACATAACCTCGAACAGCCGAATTTTTCTCAAATTGTTCGTGTTCGCCGAACGGCTCGAACACCGCCCAAAACAGCTCGAATTTGAGATTGGCGAACAGTTCGAGTAGAACAACGCTCATCTCTAGTCATATATTATGATATATATATATAGATATATAATATATATATATATATACACATACATACAGTACAGACCAAAAGTTTGGACACACCTCATTTAAAGATTTTTCTGTATTTTCATGACTATGAAAACTGTACATTCACACTGAAGGCATCAAAACTATGAATTACCACATGTGGAATTATATACTTAACAAAAAAGTGTGAAACAACTGAAAATATGTCTTATATTCTAGGTTCTTCAAAGTAGCCACCTTTTGCTTTCATGACTGCTTTGCACACTCTTGGCATTCTCTTGATGAGCTTCAAGAGGTAGTCACCGGAAATGGTCTTCCAACAATCTTGAAGGAGTTCCCAGAGATGCTTAGCACTTGTTGGCCCTTTTGCCTTCACTCTGCGGTCCAGCTCACCCCAAACCATCTCAATTGGGTTCAGGTCTGGTGACTGTGGAGGCCAGTTCATCTGGCGTAGCACCCATCACTCTCCTTCTTGGTCAAATAGCCCTTACACAGCCTGGAGGTGTGTTTGAGGTCATTGTCCTGTTGAAAAATAAATGATGGTCCAACTAAACGCAAACCGGATGGAATAGCATGCCGCTGCAAGATGCTGTGGTAGCCATGCTGGTTCACTATGCCTTCAATTTTGAATAAATCCCCAACAGTGTCACCAGCAAAGCACCCCCACACCATCACACCTCCTCCTCCATGCTTCACGGTGGGAACCAGGCATGTAGAGTCCATCCGTTCACCTTTTCTGCGTCACACAAAGACACGGTGGTTGGAACCAAAGATCTCAAATTTGGACTCATCAGACCAAAGGACAGATTTCCACTGGTCTAATGTCCATTCCTTGTGTTCTTTAGCCCAAACAAGTCTCTTCTGCTTGTTGCCTGTCCTTAGCAGTGGTTTCCTAGCAGCTATTTTACCATGAAGGCCTGCTGCACAAAGTCTCCTCTTAACAGTTGTTGTAGAGATGTGTCTGCTGCTAGAACTCGTGTGGCATTGGCCTGGTCTCTAATCTGAGCTGCTGTTAACCTGCGATTTCTGAGGCTGGGGACTCGGATGAACTTATCCTCGGAAGCAGAGGTGACTCTTGGTCTTCCTTTCCTGGGGAGGCCCTCATGTGAGCCAGTTTCTTTGTAGCGCTTGATGATTTTTGCAACTGCACTTGGGGACACTTTCAAAGTTTTCCCAATTTTTCGGACTGAATGATCTTCATTTCTTAAAGTAATGATGGCCACTCGTTTTTCTTTACTTAGCTGCTTTTTTCTTGCCATAATACAAATTCTAAGTAAAGAAAAACGAGTGGCCATCATTACTTTAAGAAATGAAGGTCAGTCAGTGCAAAAAATTGGGCAAACTTTGAAAGCGTCCTCAAGTGCAGTTGCAAAAACCATCAAGCGCTACAAAGAAACTGGCTCACATGAGGACCGCCCCAGGAAAGGAAGACCAAGAGTCACCTCTGCTTCTGAGGATCAGTTCATCCGAGTCACCAGTCTCAGAAATCGCAGGTTAACAGCAGCTCAGATTAGAGACCAGGTCAATGCCACACAGAGTTCTAGCAGCAGACACATCTCTTCAACAACTGTTAAGAGGAGACTTTGTGCAGCAGGCCTTCATGGTAAAATAGCTGCTAGGAAACCACTGCTAAGGACAGGCAACAAGCAGAAGAGACTTTTTTGGGCTAAAGAACACAAGGAATGGACATTAGACCAGTGGAAATCGGTGCTTTTGTCTGATGAGTCCAAATTTGAGATCTTTGGTTCCAACCACCGTGTCTTTGTGCGATGCAGAAAAGGTGAACGGATGGACTCTACATGCCTGGTTCCCACTGTGAAGCATGGAGGAGGAGGTATGATAGTGTGGGGGTGCTTTGCTGGTGACACTGTTGGGGATTTATTCAAAATTGAAGGCATACTGAACCAACATGACTACCACAGCATCTTGCAGCGGCATGCTATTCCATCCGGTTTGCGTTTAGTTGGACCATCATTTATTTTTTAACAGGACAATCTCCTCAAGCACACCTCCAGGCTGTGTAAGGGCTATTTGACCAAGAAGGAGAGTGATGGGGGGCTACGCCAGATGAGCTGGCCTCCACAGTCACCAGACCTGAACCCAATCGAGATGGTTTGGGGTGAGCTGGACCGCAGAGTGAAGGCAAAAGGGCCAATAAGTGCTAAGTATCTCTGGGAACTCCTTCAAGATTGTTGGAAGACCATTTCCGGTGACTACCTCTTGAAGTTCATCAAGAGAATGCCAAGAGTGTGCAAAGTAGTCATCAAAGCAAAAGGTGGCTACTTTGAAGAACCTAGAATGTAAGACATATTTTCCGTTGTTTCACACTTTTTTGTTAAGTATATAATTCCACATGTGTTAATTCATGGTTTTGATGCCTTCAGTGTGAATGTACAATTATCATAGTCATGAAAAAACTGAAAAATCTTTAAATGAGAAGGTGTGTCCAAACTTTTGGTCTGTACTGTATATATATATATACACACGATCATATATCTCCTTAGGTACCACACTATCAATAGCAAGTATCTCAATCAAGGACGATTACAATTATCGATGTCTGTTGTATTAAATTCAATAGTAGTTTTAAGATGTATACAATACGAGTAGTATCAAAATATAGTAAATTAATAAAGACTAAATGAATAATACATTATACGTAACCATAATTGTATTCACTGATATCAATATCTGTTAGTTCTCAAGTGCATACAGTACCTTTAAATCTCAATGCCATCCATTGATAGTACTAAGAGTAGAGATGCAAGTGGTAGTATATACCTTGCTATGTGTAGCACGTTTGTCCTAAGCATTGAGGAATTTAAATCATATCATATAAATCTCACATTTCAGTGGTGTATATGGTACTTATGGAAGGAGCTTAGCTTACCCTGTGTATGTCTGGGAGCCCCAAAGCGTTTCACCCTGCTTCCTCTGGGGCGTGTGTGTGGGGTGGGGAGAGCTGGGGGTTAAAGTTCTCTATAGCAGTCAATAAGGAGAAGGAAGAAAATAGAATTAGACTTACCGATAATTCGGTTTCTAATAACCCTTCACGACAGCACCAAAGGAGGAGGATGTCACCCCACCCTAATATGGACAGGAAACACAGAGGTCAAATAGCCCCTCCCTCATCGTTTTTATAAAGGACCACACAAGTATGAATGCTTCAAATTATATTTATTATTATTCAAATTAAACGATTTTTTGGCTAACCAAGCCAGGGATGGAATTACCCGTGCTGTCGTGGAAGGTTATTAGAAACCGAATTACCGGTAAGTCTAATTCTATTTTTTCCAATAACCCCCCACGACAGCACCAAAGGAGGAGTACCAAAGACTCATGTTTAGGGAGAAACAACGGCCTGAAGCACTTTCCGCCCAAGGGCCAAGTCTTTAATGGAAATTAAATGAAGTTTGTAATACTTGGTGAAGGTATGGACTGAGGACCAGGTAGCTGCTCTACATATCTGCTCGAGGGAAGCGTTAGCCTTATCTGCCCAGGAGACGGACATGGCTCTAGTAGAGTGCGCTTTCAGCTTCTCTAGTGGTGAGAGATTTTGGATCTGATATGATTCTACAATTGCTTTCTTGATCCAACTAGCAATGGTACTATTCGAGACTTTCTTTCCTCTGTTCTGACCAGATGGCTGAATAAAGAGGTTTTGATCCTTCCTCCAGGCCTCTGTTTTTTGGAGGTAGTGAAGAACGACCCGCCTTACATCCAAAGAATGGAATTCTTCTTCTCTTTTATTTTTTGGGTTCTGACAGAAGGAGGGCAGGATTATCTCCTGTGATCTATGAAAGTCTGAGACCACTTTTGGTAAGAAAGATGGGTCCAGTTGTAGAATAATCTTATCATCCAGAATTCTCAAATACGGGTCATTCACTGAGAAAGCCTGGATTTCTACCACTCTCCTGGCAGTGGTAATCGCTACTAAAAAAGTTCATTTCCAAGCTAACTTATCCAGCTCTATTGAGGCAAAAGGTTCAAACGGTGGTAGTGTTAGACCTTTAAGGACGATATTAAGATTCCAGGAGGGAACGTGGCTGATTAATCTGGGATACAGACGAGTAGCTGCTGTCATGAACCTATTTTGGCGTCTTGCAAAAAGGTCCACCTCCGGGCGACCTCATCTTCTGATCAGCATGTGGAAAATGTCTGAGTTCAGTTCCCATTCCCCCGGATGGATATTCCTTCTCTCAGAAAATCTGGATGTTGTCTGAGCCTTTTATGTGCAGACCGATAAGGAACGAAGATGTCTTTCTGCCCAAAAGAATATTCTTGTTGAGATACCTTTTAGATTCTCGTACCTTGTACTCCCTTGATGGGAAAGGTGAGCTACGGTAGTCATGTTGTCTGACTAGATCTTTAAGTGTCTGCCAGCAATGACTGGAGCCAATATTTTGAGTGCCTAGTCCACTGCATTTAATTCGTGGAAGTTGGAGGATTGTCAGCTGGTCTCTTCTGTCCAGACCCCTTGGAAGGGGGTCTGGGCGACGACGGCTCCCCATCCAGTCTTGCTGGCATCTACCATGACTGTTATCAGAGGGAACTGAGCCCATGGAACCTCTGTTCCATGGGCTCAGTTCAGGGATGTCTTCACATAATGAGGGATCATGATCTTCCTGTTTAGGGAGTCTGGCGATCCGTCCCACTGTGCGAGAATATAGGTTTGCAACACCCTGGTGTGAGCTTGAGCCCAGGCTACGGACTGGATGCAGGCTGTCATGGAGCTGAGGGCTGACATGGCCAATCTTAGGGATACCTTGTTCCGGGTCTTCAGATTCGTTATCTTGGATCTCAAAAGTATCTGTTTGTCCTTTGGTAGGAAAGAGGTTTATCTGGCGGAGTCCAATAGAACACCTAGGAACGTTTTTTCTGTGGCAGGGACCAGGTCTGATTTTTGATGATTTATCAACCACCCTAGGGTGGTCAGGATTTGGATCGTCCTTTGCAGATCTTCCTGGAGTGATACCACCAAGGGACCTACTAGTAAGAAGTCGTCGAGGTAGGGAATGATGCAGATTTTCTCCTTCCTGATAGAAGCCACTACCTCCGACATATTTTTGGTAAAAATTCTTAGTGCCGAGGATATCCGGAACGGCAATACATTGAATTGGAGATGTAGCGTCTGATCCCCTTGAACCACTGCAAATCTTAGAAATTTTCGGTATGTTGGATGTATAGGGACGTGGTAGTATGCATCCTGTAAGTCGATGGTTGCCATCACATATTCTTGTCCTATCAAGGAGAACTGCTGATTTGATGGACTCCATCTTGAATCTTCGGTAGATGATGTATTGGTTTAAGGGTTTCAGATTTATTAATATTCTGTAAGTGCCGTTTGTTTTTTTTTATCATAAACAGGCGTGAATAGTGGCGTGTGCGTCTTTCTGTTTTTGGGACCGGTGAAATAGCTCCCAAGGATAGCAGATTTCTTAGGCCGGACATCAGGGCGGTTTTTAATCTCGGGGAGGCTAGACGAGTTATTCTTACTTTCCTTGGCGGATATGAGGAGAATTTGATCTTCACCCCTTCTTGAATTGCTTTCAAGACCCATTAACTGGAGCAAATCTTTCACCATTGGGGGAGGTATTTTGTGATTCGTCCCCCTACTGCTCTGGCGTCACCGCTTTTGTTGTCGCTGTCCTTTTGAGAAAAAAAATATTTGTATCTTTCCCCCCTTTGGGGTAGCTCCATCGACCGGACTTCCCTTTCCCCTTGTACTGAGGATTCTGCTCCCAAGGGGGGCGAAAGGGGGTCTTTTTGTAGTGTCTGGGTTCTGGCAAGGATTTCTTTTTATCAGCCGCCTTCTCCAGGAGGTCGTCAAGGGCCTGGCCAAACATATATTATCCCCGGAAGGGAATAGAACAGAGTTTTATTTTGGAGGCCATATCACCGTTCCAAGATTTCAGCCATAGTGCTCGCCTTGTGGAGCTTGATAGGACTGCTGCCCTGGCAGTTACTCTCACAGATTCCGCTGAAGCATCTGCCAGAAAGTCAGTGGCCTTCTGAAGTAAAGGTAGGGAAGCTTGTATCTCTTCTCTGGATGTGCCCATAGCCAGGTGCTCTTCAAGTTGGTTAAGCCATCTTGACATGGATCGTGCAATACACGTGGAGACTACGTTTGTGTTCAGAAGGGCTGCTGTTTCCCAGGATTTTTTGAGAAGGCTGTCCTTCTTGCGGTCCAGAGGATACTTCAGTTGTGAAGAATCCTCGAATGGCAATGTTGTCTTTTTAGCGACTCTTGCACTTGAATATCAACATTAGGTATCTCGGTCCAACATTTTGAGGTTTCTTCATCTACCGGAAACCGATATTTTAATTCTGTTGGTATATTCAGTCGTCTTTCCGGATTTTCTCATTCGTCCAGGATTAAGTCCTGAATGTTTTTATGTATTGGGAAGACCATCTTTTTCTTTGAACGGAGAACCACCAAACATCTCTTCTTGGACCGATCTAGTGGGCCTCTCTTCTTCCTCCTCCATTGTTCTTCTTATCGCTGTGAGGAGGTCTTCCATAAATTCTACTGAGAAATAATATTTCTTATTTTCCAGACCTTCCTCAGCTGGGCTAAGTTCACCTTCCTCTATGAGGTCTTCTGGAAGGGATATCTAGTCCTGGGAGTCCGAGTCTCTTTTTTCTTCCAGGGAAATCTTCCTCTTCTTAACCTTTGGAGGGGAATAAGTGGATCAGGAGAAGGAGGCCAATGAGGATTGAACCTCTTGACGGACTTTCCCTTTGATTTCGTCTATGAAAGACAGCTGCTCTTCCCTAATAATATTCTCCGTACATTTTTGCCATAGATATTTTTTGTTTGAAGAAGATAGCTTTTTTGCACATATAGCACACTTCCGGCTAGACTTATTTCCTCGTGCAGGATCCTTATCCCCCTAAAAAAGAGGGAGAAAGGTAATTAATTGTATAAATTTTAACCTGCACATAGGAAAGGACCCACAGTGCCAGAACTTACTGGGACTGGAATTGCGCTGGGCTCCGCAGACATGGAGAAGATAGATTCTCGACCATCCAGTGTATAATATACAAAATGGATTAGGTCCTACCTTAAGATGTCTTCTGTCCAGGGCTCTTATATAGGCGACTGGACTCAGTGCTCTCCCTTCTTCCCCTGGGGAGGGGGGCGGGGAAGCTCCTCCCCCTTGGTCCAAGTGTGAAGCAGGAACACCTGCGATCACCTGCAGTTTTCTCCCTTTATTTTAATTTTTCTATAGCCTTACGTGTGTGCACGCAGTAAACGGACCGGAAGTAACCTAAGGGACCCTGTTCCGGCATCCCATGTCACTTTCCAGCCATTCCTAGGCTCTTGCGTTCCAGGGTGGAACGCAGACCGGAAGTAACTTAATCCAGCGGTCCGCGTCACTTTTAGGATCCGGAGCGCGTCTCCTCCGCCATGGAGATAGTCTGCGCCACTCCGGAGGCCGCCTGAGAGGGGGGAGGAGCTGGGCAGGAGAGCTCGAGGAGGCCTCCAGCACGACATCCACCGGACCTTACCCGCAGGTGCGGACTTGGTAGGGAGGGGGGTCCCGAGTCCCGGTGGAGACGGGAGAAGCTTACAGGGAGGGGGAGAAGACCGCTCGGTCCCAGCTGCCCGGCTTAAAGGTATGGTTAGGTGTCTGCCGCCGGCACAGAGCACCCTGGATGACCTCTTCATCCCAATAGGGTCAGGAAAAACACTGGAGGGAGGATGAGGGAGGGGCTGTTTGACCTCTTTGTGTTTCCTGTCCCTATTAGGGTGGGGTGACATCCTCCTCCTTTGGTGCTGTCGTGGGGGGTTATTGGAGAAATTAGTTATCAGCAATGATTTATTTGTGCTGGATCACATGTGAAGTGCATGTCACGCCGGCTCCCGGGTAGATGAAGTGTCCGCTCTGGGGAAAAGGGGTCCAGACATTTGTTGGAGAGTGATATAGTGATTATTTGCCTCTAAAGTAAATATGATAATTGGCATAAAGAGAGTGTTTACCATACATGGAGCAATTCTGAAATATAATGTCAGGGTTCTTTGAACCAGGGAACAGTCCCAAACTTTTGATAAGAGGGCCCGTATCATTTATTCGCATATCGCAAGGATTTCTCTGAGAGTTAATGAATAAAAAAAAGAAAGTGAAAAAAAATAAACCATAAAAATAAATAAATACACTTACTGCCAATATAAACCCCTGAATGCTACAGATGGATTAGTTCAGAAAGTCACCTTATCGGAGTATACGTCTAGAATGGACCATTGGAAGCGTTAATATGTGAGGAAATAGTCCGAGGATCTATGGATCCGTCGCTAAAAGTTCTAAATTAAAGACTTGTAAAGTGCAGACGCGATCTGACGTATCCTTCTAAATTATTCCGGTTCCCTGGAGTCCACATCGATTAGTCATGTTAAATTATGCTCTTCCTAGGTTTAATCTCTTCGAAACTAGTAATACTGTTTCATAACAAAACACAAAGATTCTTCAAACAGGCTCAGTCATTACTGAAAAAACTTTCATCATAGATATAATTGTTCTCCAGGATCTTTTCCTAAAGGTCCCCTTCACATAGATTGAACCACCTCCAGAAATCGCTCCGTCAATGATACTGTAATGATTGAATGTAATATTTTAATATTGTGTATTTAATGCAATGTTCAGGGCATCATAAAATCAAACATGATATATAATATATTATTATATCCCCCACTAACTCCTCACACTATAAAGAAGTTAGGAAAAATGTTGAAAGCAATTCAAATCAGAATATTATAAATATAAATTTAAAATACCCACAGGTTTTTAGAGAAAAGCCTCAAAGCCAAAGTGCTCACTTAGTCCTGTAGGTGTTACTGTGCCCAATCTAAAAAATCCACCTGCTTTCGAGTTGTGCCAGTTGTGCAAGGTTTTAAAGTGTCTCGGGAGCATCTTGAGGGATTCTTCGTTGGTGGCTGTTTTTGCTTTAATTGATGTCCCTGATATGTTGCCTCACTCTGATTTTCAATTCCCTTGAGGTGAGGCCAACATAGTACATGCCAAGTGAATAACACTCTCCAGGAAGTAGGTATTTCACTACCTAAGTCTACCATAAAGAGAAGAAGACTTCACAAGAGCAAATGCAGAGGTTTCACCACAAGGTGCAAACCATTAATCAGCCTTAAAAATAGAAAGGCCAGATTAGACTTTGCCAAAAAAAAACACCTAAAGAAGCCGCCCAGTTCTAGAAAAGCATTCATGGGACAGATGAGACTAAGATCAACCTGTACCAGAATGATGGGAAGAAGAAAGTATGGAGAAGGCTTGGAACGGCTCATAATCCAAAGCACACCACACCCTCTGTAAAACATGGTGGAGTCAGTGTGATGGAATGAGCAAGCATGGCTTCCTATGGCACTGTGTCACTAGTGTTTATTGAGAAGCAGCCGGATTAATTCTGAAGTGTATAGGGCAATAGTTTCTGCTCAGATCCAACAAAATGCAGCAAGGTTGATTGGACGGCGCTTTACAGTAAGATGGACAGAGACCCAAAACATACTGCGAAAGCAACTCAGGAGACAAAGAAGTGGAATATTTTGCACTGACCGAGTCATCACAAGATCTAAACCCCATCGAGAAGCATTTAACATACTTAGGACAAAATTTAAAAGGACTTGTCAGCACAGAATGACTGTTCAAACTAAGTCACACCGCTCAATGCTTCACGGCGCGGCCAGTCATTTCTATACACAATCCCACCTGCTTGTTGTCCTTCAACCTCTACCCCACCCCTTCTTCGATAGACAGTTCTGGCTTCATAGAGGCAGAGAAGGGTGGAGATAGAGGGAAACCAACCAAGATGGAAACCATACATTTTATTTATGGTATAGTTAATTTGTCCAATTACTTTTGAGCCCGAGTTGAGGAGGCTTTGCAGAAAAATGGTTGCAATTACTGAACGTTTCACGGGATATTTTTGTTCAACCCCTTTAATTAAACCTGAAAGTCTGCACTTAAATTGCATCTCAGTGGTTTCATTTTAGATCCAAAATTGTGACCTGCAGAGCTGAAATCACGAAGATTCGGCCACTGTCCAAAGATTTCTGGACCTAACTGTATGTGCAGCTTGGAAAGAAGCTGTGTCAGTCTAATCAGGGTCAAGGGTGGAAACTAAGGAGTTATCCTCCTACTAATGAACTTCAGAAGTGTTTTCTGCTAAGGGTATGGTCACATGCATTTGTTTGTTTTTTTACACAATTTTTGGTGCATATTCTGTGCCAAAATCCATAAAAAAAAATTTGTTCGCAACCAGCCTCTTATTTAGAAAAAGCATCTGTGTACTGCAAATGTTGCGTTTTTTTTTTAAGTCTTTTAGAAGTGCGTCATGTCTATTATGCATTTCTTGCAAATAAATTTAAGTAAATCTTGTGTTTTTTGGGCTTTTTATAGTGGAAATGCGTCAAAAAAACATTCCATATTGTAATTTACAAAGCATAAAAAAACACAAAAAATGTGTCAAAAACTGCATCAAAACAATGTTAAAAACCATATTTGCTTTTTTTTTAAAAAAAAAAAAAAGCCCACGTCTTTTACAATATTCCCACAGGTGATTTTTTTAGACAAGTTTTTGGAGCAGATTAAATTCTCATAAAATAAAGAATAAATCTGCTTGTAACAAGCAGTCCCGTTTATGTGAGAAACAACGCCTATAGTGCAAATGTGGCATTTTTTACCCGTGATGGGGAATGGTCGCATGGAGGTTTTTTATAACAATGATTGTGAAGCAGATCCACATCAAAATACTCTGCGTGAATAGAAAAAGGCAATACACGTTTTTTTGTGCATTTTTCCACAAGCTCCAAAAACTAATTGCTGCACCCCATATAATAATCTAAAAGGCATCAAAACAGCACCATAAACTTCGTGTTCTTGCAATATTATGCCATAAATCACATCTTTTAGAAGTGGATTTTTTGGCAATATTTTTATTTTTTACTACAAATAACGAAATTTATACTCTCAAAACACACAAAAATTATGCCCTATAAGTGTTTTCATATTCAAATGAACAGGAAGCTTATGGTGAGCAGATTTGAAGCATTCTCTTAATCTGGAAATTTGGTGCTGAATCTGCACCTAAAACCAAGGGAAAAAAAATTATGTGAACATGTCCTTAGGGACGTTCTTTTCAGGCGTTTTTTGAACTGTTTTGCTCCGAAAAACTCTTGAAAGATTCTATTCCTAAGGGAGGTATAAAGGATACCCCTGAAGAAGCCACTTGATTGTGAAACGCGTGGACATTCCTCTCTCTCCCTTATACCTTTTTTAGGGTTTACTTTCTATAGGTCACACGCTTATTTTTTGATCTGGTATTTATATATATATCCACCTTTATCTGCCTGTGACCTGCAGATTTATCACAGCCATTACATATTGTCCTTTGAACTTATGCTTTAGTCTTTGTATATGTTATATTTGGCTTTTTATTTTAGAACCGTCTTATTCTTATTAATTTGTTCAGCCTTATTCTTGGCTTATGGGGAGTTTGTCTTTATCACTATACAGTGCCTACAAGTAGTATTCAGCCCCCTGCAGATTTAGCTGGTTGACACATGCGGAATTAACTTGGCATTGTGACATTTGTACTGCAGATCAGCCTGGAAGTGGGAAATGCACTGCAGCAATTTTTTTTTTTTTTTAAAAAACGTTAAAAGTTAATTCAGAGTGTCATTTATTATTCAACCCCTCAAACCACAAGAATTCTGTTTGGTCCCCCTAAAGTATTAAGAAGTAGTTCAGGCACCAAGAATAATGAGCTTCACATGTGTGGATTAAAGATCTCTTTTGCCAGCCTTTTCTGACTATTTAAGACCCTCCCCAAACTTGTGAACAGCACTCAGACATGGTCAACATGGGAAAGACAAAGGAGCATTCCAAGGCCATCAGAGACAAGATCGTGGAGGGTCACAAGGCTGGCAAGGGGTACAAAACCCTTTCCAAGGAGTTGGGCCTACCTGTCTCCACTGTTGGGAGCATCATCCGTAAGTGGAAGGCTTATGGAACTACTGTTAGCCTTCCACGGCCAGGACAGCCTTTGAAAGTGTCCTCCCGTGCCGAGGCCAGGCTTGTCCGAAGAGTCAAGGCTAACCCAAGGACAACAAGGAAGGAGCTCCGGGAAGATCTCATGGCAGTGGGGACATTGGTTTCAGTCAATACCATAAGTAACGTACTCCACCGCAATGGTCTCCGTTCCAGACGAGCCTGTATGGTACCTTTACTTTCAAAGCGTCATGTCAAGGCTCATCTACAGTTTGCTCATGATCACTTGGAATACTCTGAGACAGACTGGTTCAAGGTTCTATGGTCTGATGAGACCAAGATCGAGATCTTTGGTGCCAACCACACACGTGACGTTTGGAGACTGGATGACACTGCATACGACCCCAAGAATACCATCCCTACAGTCAAGCATGGTGGTGGCAGCATCATGCTGTGGGGCTGTTTCTCAGCCAAGGGGCCTGGCCATCTGGTCCGCATCCATGGGAAGATGGATAGCACGGCCTACCTGGAGATTTTGGCCAAGAACCTCCGCTCCTCCATCAAGGATCTTAAGATGGGTCGTAATTTCATCTTCCAATAAGACAACGACCCAAAGCACACAGCCAAGAAAACCAAGGCCTGGTTCAAGAGGGAAAAAGTCAAGGTGTTGGAGTGGCGTAGTCAGTCTCCTGACCTTAACCCAATTGAAAACTTGTGGAAGGAGCTCAAGAATAAAGTCCACATGAGACACCCAAAGAACCTAGATAACTTGGAGAAGATCTGCATGGAGGAGTGGGCCAAGATAACTCCACAGACCTGTGCCGGCCTGATCAGGTCTTATAAAAGACGATTATTAGCTGTAATTGCAAACAAGGGTTATTCCACAAAATATTAAACATAGGGGTTGTATAATAATTGACCCACACTTTTATGTTTAAAATTTATTAAAATTCAACTGAGCAACATAACTTTTTGGTTTGTAAGATTTATGCTTCTGTTCATAAAACCTACTCTCGTTTGCAGTTTGAAGGCTCTAACTTATTTGCATCTTATCAAACCAGCTAAATCTGCAGGGGGTTGAATACTACTTGTAGGCACTGTACATACTTCTCTATGGGGATTTGTTCTTGTGCAAAAAAAAAATATATATATACCCTTTTTTTGCATGCAGACTGTCATATTTTCATTTATTTGGGGTTACTGTTTGCCCCAATTCTGTTCTTAGTACTACCAATTTTGATCTGAGTGTCACCAATGCAAGTCTATCGATCAGTGAAAAAAATCCCTCCAAAAAAAACAAAAAACAGACAGATGCCATTTGTTTTTCACAGATTGTTGAGAAACCTCTATCAGTTTTTGTTTTTTTTCATCAGAAAAAAAACTAAAAGAAACTCATAGTAAAAACTGACACTGGCCATACTCAAAAACACCGATAAAATAAAATAAAAAAAAGCAGTTTAGACGCAGGTCTGCTCAAAAAAAAAAAAAGCATGTCACTTCTTTGTGGC
This sequence comes from Phyllobates terribilis, assembly GCF_046119375.1. Taxonomy (NCBI): domain Eukaryota; kingdom Metazoa; phylum Chordata; class Amphibia; order Anura; family Dendrobatidae; genus Phyllobates; species Phyllobates terribilis. Next base: position 550,288,795 of record NW_027362771.1, on the reverse strand, counting down.
AACTACTGGTGTAATCCGCTGCCTGCGTAAATGCTTCAGTTGTTGTTTAAAAAAAAAAAAACACTACAGAGAATGAAAAACTCCTCCAAAAACTCCTGGAAGAAGGAGCGTTTTCATTAGAAAAAGTGTCATTTTTGACAGCCTCAAGAAAAGTTAATATGACCATACCCTTAGTTATCACTATCCAGCAGCATTTATGCAGAGAGGGGGTCCCTTCCACTGGTGATCAGTCCCCCTACCCGCACTGCATTTACATGGAGTCTATAGTGTCGTAATGGCAGTTTGAACCCCACTCCTGTGGCTGGGGGGAACTTCATACAAAATTGTCAATTTTACAATAGACTGTAATTCTACAGTACTCCAGTGTATTGTATAAATAACTATTTATCCAATACTAATAATAAAAGATATAAATAATATTTATTATTTATACAGTACACAACTTTTTTTTATATTTTAAATGTTTTTTTGATATTTTTATTAGTCTGTCTAGGAGACTTGAACCTGCGATCGCCTGGATTATATAATCCAGGCGATCGCAGGTTCAAGTCCCCTAGACCATATACTGTATATACTCGAGTATAAGCCGACCCGAATATAAGCAGAGGCACCTAATTTTACCACAAAAAACTGGGAAAACGTATTGACTCGAGTATAAGCCTAGGGTGGGAAATGCAGCAGCTACTGGTAAATTGGAGCCCCATATAATGCTCCATACATAAAAAAATAAAATACTCACCTTTCCTCGCTGCTCCGGATACCTCCGCATCGCCGTCTTCTCGCTCTCTGCACTGTGACTGCTCAGCAGAGGGCGCGTTGGAAAGACGTCATCGCACCCTCTGCCCTGAGATGTCACAGTCAGAAGACGCGGAAGAGACAGAACCTGCGGAGGAACAGGGAGAGGTCAGTATTGTGCCGGGGCCCTGAGCAAGCGGAGGGGGAGGGGCCCACTCGAGGGCGCTGGACTCCCCCACTCACAAGCCCCATAGCGCACCGGGGTGTCCGACGGAAAGTGGGCCCCCCCGCGCCTGCTCACTTGCCTGGGTGCTGATGCCGGCCCTGGGTAAGTGGGACCCTCACTTGAGTATAAGCCGAGGGGGGCTTTCTCGGAATAAAAAATGTGCTGAAAAAGTCGGCTTATACACGAGTATATACGGTATGTCAAACTGTGGCCAGTGAGCCAAATCTGGCCTGCAGGGTGGTTTTATTTGGCCCTCGACACCAGAACCACGACCCCTATATGGGCCCATTATACTGTATGGGACTATGTGTGGCCTATTATACTGTATGGAGGACTATGTGGAGCCCATTATACTGTGTGGAGGACTATGTGGGGCCCATTATTCTGTATGAAGAACTATGTGGGGCCCCTTATTCTGTATGGAGGACTATGTGGGGCCCATTATACTGTATGGAGGACTATGTGGGGCCCCTTATTCTGTATGGAGGACCATGTAGGGCCCATTATTCTGTATGGAGGACCATGTGGAGCCCATTATACTGTGTGGAGGACTATGTGGGGCCCATTATTCTGTATGGAGGACTATGTGGGGCCCCTTATACTGTATGGAGGACTATGTGGGGCCCATTATACTGTATGGAGGACTATGTGGGGCCCATTATACTGTATGGAGGACCATGTAGGGCCCATTATTCTGTATGGAGGACTATGTGGGGCCCATTATACTGTATGGAGGACTATGTGGGGCCCATTATACTGTATGCTGGTTGGCCCGCAATTTTGTCCAAGTTTTTCATGTTGGCCCTCTGAGTGTTTGCGTTTGACATCCCTGGTATAGACGGACTAATAAAAATATCAAAAACATTTAAAACATAGAAAGAAAAAACTATCTAACAAGCACTTTTCTCCAAGTGTAAATAACAAAATATAAGAAAAATAAACAATTGTTATCGCTGAGTGCGTTAACCTCCGAAACTAATAATCTCATATAGTAAATTGAAAGGGTCAAATCGCAGTTTGTTGTTTTTTTTATTTTATCACCAAGAAAAAGAAATGTAATGAAAGGATAAGAAAGGCGCATGGAGCGGCCCAAGACGGTAACGACGAAAACGACGGATTGTACCGCGAAAAAGACACCTATGTCCTGACAAGAGTGAAAAAAAGGCCATTTTGCTGTGATTTTCCTCCCTCGCTGCCGTCACCCGTTTTTCCCGCACTGCACATGGTGCACACATAACGCACAGATAACGCACTGACTTCTGCGCAGATGGAGATGCCCTGTGATGGTAGCACGGCGTCCACCAGCAGGCGGCCATTATCACCTCGTCCCGGGCGGGACCGAGGGCGGAGATAGGAGAGGGAGGGACGGGGAACTATCCAGGAAATCCCGGGGACCGGACTGGGCCTGCCCGGCAGCAATGTCCGCCGCACTGGGAGCACCGGGGCCCAGCTGGGGGTGATGGCGCCCGGGAGATAAGTGAGGCCGCAGCGATGTGGGGGCGGCTCGGGGCTCTCCTGCAGCAGGTGGTGGAGCCGGTGAGTGAGAATAATCCAGGCCGAGGCTCAGTGCGGCCCCGGGACCGGACATGTGACCCGTCCTGTGTGCTACGTCACAGCCCGGTGCTGTCCGGTAAGGCGAGGTCACGTGACTGCAGGACGTCCGCCGGCTGCTACGTGTCAGTGTGAGGGAAACTACTACTCCCACTGTGCATGCTAGGAGTGACAGTCCTGCAGTGATGTGTGCCCTCATATACAGTGTCAGTTAGAGCCTGTGCCCTCATATGCAGTGCCAGACACAGTGTGAGCCTTCATATACAGTGCAATCACAGTGTGTGCCCTTGTATACAGTCCCAGACACAGTGTGTGCCCTCTTATACTGTGCCAATCACAGTGTGAGCCTTCGTATACAGTGCCAGACACAGCGTGTGCCCTCATATACAGTGCTAATCACAGTGTGAGCCTTCATATACATTGCCAATCACGGTGTGTGCCCTTGTATATAGTGCCAGACACAGCTTGTGCCCTTGTATATAGTGCCAGACACAGCGTGTGCCCTCGTATACAGTTGCAGACACAGTGTGAGCCCTCATATACAGTGCCAGAGACAGCTTGTGCCCTCATATACAGTTCAAGTCAGTGTGTGCCCTCATATACAGTTCAAGTCAGTGTGTGCCCTCATATACAGTGTCAGTCACAATGTGTGCCCTCATATACAGTGTCAGTCACAGCGTGTGCCCTCGTATACAGTGCCAGACACAGTGTGTGCCCTCATATACAGTGCCAATCACAGTGTGTGCCCTTGTATACAGTGCCAGACACAGCGTGTGCCCTCGTATACAGTGTCATACACAGTGTATGCCCTCATATACAGTGTCAGTCATAATGTGTGCCCTCATATACAGTGCCAGTCACAGTGTGCGCCCTCATATACAGTGCAAGTCAGTGTGCGCCCTCATATACAGTGCAAGTCATAGTGTGTGCCTCATTTACAGTGACAGTCACAGCTTGTGCCCTCATATACAGTACTAGACACAGCGTGTTCCCTTGTATACAGTTGCAGACACAGTGTGAGCCCTCATATACAGTGCCAGAGACAGCTTGTGCCCTCATATACAGTTCAAGTCAGTGTGTGCCCTCATATACAGTGTCAGTCACAATGTGTGCCCTCATATACAGTGTCAGTCACAGTGTGTGCCCTCATATACAGTGTAAGACCTTTGTCTGATGTGCCCCTGTCCCATACTTGGGGCTCAAGAATCTAGTGAATATTTGGGTAACTTTAGATCTGTGGTGTCATTTAAAGGGGCACCATCTTTACTTTTAGAGCAGTGCTCTGTCCCCTTTATCCCGAGGATCGTGGGGCACCAGGGGCCGGACCCCCGTGGATCATAAAGTACCGTCTCCTCCTATATGATGGGCGTCTCCAGCAATGTATATAAACCACAGGAAATGTTCACCTCACTGTCTTGTATCTTCCAGCGAGAGGCGGCGCAGGATCTGCTGCAGTCCTTCATACAGCACTGGAAAGGGCTGACCCAGTACTACCTGGAGACCACCGGTACGTGCGCTGTGCCCAATCACATGCCGTCACCACTGCTGTGCCCCCTCTCTGCTCCCCGTAGAGCAGGCGCTCACAGTGGGGGACATTTACTATTGCGGTTGCTGCAGTCTAAAACGTTGCGTTGGCCTAATGGGTGCCAAATTGTGGCATTAAAAGTTCAACATTTGGTAAATATGGAGTGGCGGAGTTAAAGGGGTATTCTCATCTCCAAGATCCCATCCCAATATGCAGCAGGTGTAATAATAATAATATTAGCAAATACCTCCAATTAGAAATGTAGTATAGTTCTTCTGATTCGCTATGTCCATTACCCCATGTGCAAGACATTGCAGTAGCTTAGGTATCCATGGTTATGACCAATCATATAGTGATAGTTAGTTGTTAGTGGTCGTAACCATGGATACCTAAGCTACTGCAATGCCCTGCACATGGGGTAATGGACATAGCGAATCAGAAGAACTATACTACATTTCTAATTGGAAGTATTTGCTGATAGTATTATTATTATCATACCTACTACATAATGGGATAGGATCTTGGAGATGGGAATACTCCTTTTTATAAAGATTTGGTGCAAATTGCACCTTTTTTTTAGTAAATTTGGTCTCGTATGTCTTTGTTTCGGTCTCTAACTGTTGTGACCAGAATAAATACCGGGAACATTTACATCAAAGTGATACGTCATATCCTGTAATACCGGAAGCCACAACGCCGGTGTGAACAGAGTTCTACACTCCTGAAGGCGCTGTGTGCATCAGGATAACTACACGCAGCAGCCACATGACATATTCTATACTTTCCCTGCAGACGAGTCCTGTCCAGCACGTAACACGGAGATCCCCTGGCGGCTCCGACAGCTTCTGGACATCCTTGTATATGAGGAGAATGGATCTGGGAACGGAGAGAACCCTGAGGATGGAAATGGCAGCGGAGCGGCCGACCATACGGGACCCTGCATGGAGTATCTCCTGCAGCACAAGATACTGGAGACCCTCTGCACCCTGGCCAAGGCCGAGGTAGGAGCCATAGATGTGCTGCGCCGGCTCCTTCTCATCACTGTAAGCAAAGACCCAAAGGAACATGTTAAAAAAAAACTATCCTAAGGGCGCGTTCACACCTGCAGACTTTCCACTGTGGAAATGTGGCAGTGACATCGCTGGCTGCACCAACATCCGCAGCATCAATCAGTTCTCATTATATGCCGCTCTTGTGTATTCACGTCGCCTGCCGCCGCGCTTCATCCCGGCAGGTCGCAGAGGCCGGGGGCTTCACTTCTCAGGATTGTACCACTACATTTTGCCTTAATTCACTGTTTGCTTGTTGTAACGTTGCGTTCTCTTTTTCTTACCCGCAGTACCCCCCTGGGATGAGGCAACAAGTTCTTGTGTTCTTCAGTCGACTCCTGACCAAGGTGCAGCGCCCCCTGCTGCACTATATTAATGTTCACCGACCTGTGCAAGTATGTTTTGCTTAGTTGTGTACTGGGCTGGGGGGCATTCAGGTGGTGGGGCTTATAGCCAGAGTTATGCCAGATAGAGCAGTGTGATCCATCACTGCATGGAACACGTCTCCTCCTGAGTCCAGTGGTCTCGGCTCTACACCACTCTATCTGACACTCAGCATTGTGCTTGGTGATGTAAGGCTGCTTGCAGCTGCTCGGCCATGAAGCTCCCAGCGGGGTACCAGAGAAGGTCTGGACTCTGCAGTTATGGGGTCAGCCAAGCGGTGGTGACTTTTCTGCCCTCTGCTCCTCAGCATTCAGCCCCCGACTCTGTAACATTACAGGGTCTCTACTTCGTGGCTGAGTTTCTGTGGTTCCTTCCACTTCTCAGTAATATCACTCACAGGTGATGAGGGAAGATTTAGGAGGAAGAAATGTCATGAACGGACTTATTACCCCCTTGGCTCCTATTACAGGACCGCGCTGGTATCAGTGAGCTCTGCACCACCAGTCGCTCTGTCACATGTTAATAAAGGCAGACGGCACAGCGGGGGGCCGGATGTTGTACACCGCGGGTGGGGGGCGCGAGGGGCGGGATGTTATACATCGAGAGTAAGAGGCCAGATGTTATACACTGGGGGGGTGAGGGACTGGATGTTATACACTGGGGGGGGGGTGGGACTGGATGTTATACACCGGGTGGTGAGGGGCCGGATGTTATACACCGGGGGGGTGAGGGACCGTATGTTATACACTGGGGTGGTGAGGGACTGGATGTTATACACCGGCGGGCGAGGGACCGGATGTTATACACTGGGGGTGAGGGACTGGATGTTATACACTGGGGGTGAGGGACCGTATGTTATATACCGGGGGGCGAGGGACCGGATGTTATACACCGGGGGTGAGGGACTGGATGTTATACACTGGGCCGGATGTTATACACCGGGGGGTGAGGGGCTGGATGTTATACACCGGAGGGGGGGGTTGGGTGAGGGGCCGGATGCTATACACCGGGGGAATGTGGGACCACATGTTCACCGAGTGTAAGAGGCCAGAGGTTGGGTGAGGGGCCGGATGTTATACACCAGGAGTGAGGGGCCGGATGTTATACACCGGGGGGCGAGGGGACAGATGTTATACACCAGGGGGTGAGGGACCGGATGTTATACACCGGGGGGCGGGGGGGCGCATGTTATACACTGGGGGGCGGGGGGGGGGCGCATGTTATACACCGGGGGCGAGGGACCGTATGTTATACACCGGGGGTGAGGGACCGTATGTTATACACTGGGGTGGTGAGGGACTGGATGTTATACACCGGCGGGCGAGGGACCGGATGTTATACACTGGGGGTGAGGGACTGGATGTTATACACTGGGGGTGAGGGACCGGATGTTATATACCGGGGGGCGAGGGACCGGATGTTATACACCGGGGGTGAGGGGCTGGATGTTATACACCGGGGGTGAGGGACTGGATGTCATACACTGGGGGTGAGGGACTGGATGTTATACACTGGGGGTGAGGGACTGGATGTTATACACTGGGGGTGAGGGACTGGATGTTATATACCGGGGGGCGAGGGACCGGATGTTATACACCGGGGGTGAGGGACTGGAGGTTATACACTGGGGGTGAGGGGTCCGGATGTTATACACCGGAGGGGGGGGGGGGGGTTGGGTGAGGGACTGGATGTTATACACCGGGGGCGAGGGACCGGATGTTATACACCGGGGGGTGAGGGACCGGATGTTATACACCGGGGGGTGAGGGGCTGGATGTTATACACCGGAGGGGGGGGTTGGGTGAGGGGCCGGATGCTATACACCGGGGGAATGTGGGACCACATGTTCACCGAGTGTAAGAGGCCAGAGGTTACACACTGGAGGGGCCGGATATTATACACGAGGGGGCCGGATGTTGTACACTGGGGGGCAATGGGACTGAATGAAAAACCTGAACTTATTGATGCAGATGTGTCCCAATACTTTCGTCACTGGGGTGTATAGTCCCTGTGGGCAGATGCATGTACTGCTCGGTGCCCGTCTCTCCAATATGACTGTTCTCTTTCCTTTCACAGAAGCTGATTGCTCTGGGGGGAGACACTGTTGGGGTCACCGCACACAGGGAGGAGTTGCAATTCCTTCTTTCCATCTGCAGCAAACTGGAGAAGGATCCATCATTGTTCTGCCACGTCCTAGAGGTATCCACAGGCCTAGTGTCACCTCTGCCAGCCGCAGAAATCCTCTATAGGTTTGGTATTGATGACCTGTCATTAGGATAGGCCACTGATATCAGATCGGTGAGGAGCGGACTCCCAGACCCCTACAGTGAGCTGATTGAGGGGTCATCCGCTTTGTAGTTAACCAGGCACAGCGCCGTACATATCGCAGTGGCTGTGCCGAGTACTGCAGTGTAGTCTGCTGATCGGCGGGGTGTTAGGGGTTGGAATACCTCTGCAGTCTTGCATGGAATGAAGTAGAGGTCTGGGTGTATCTTGACTCTGCAGTAGAGTAAGTCGGTCTGTGTGTCTTTATGTTACAGAGTGAGAACGTGAAGGCCGCCCTGTCTGCTGCGAACGAGGAGGAAGGAGCTGCGGGATCCAGCAACCAGAAGCCTAAGCAGTCCGTGTTGAAAGCTCTGCTCCGACTGTGCCTGTGCCAGGTAACCTAATGCCCCGCAGCCGGGTATGCCCCACCGCTGGCAGAGCTCCACACATGTGGGATATTGATGTGTTACCATTGCATCTGAGGGTCTTCTGAAGACCCCTGTCATTGGCATCATGGACACCTATGTAGCTCAGCCACAGGCTGGGCTTCATAGCAGATCGTCATTTATACTATATGCTGCAATACTGAAGTATTGGTGTATATAATACAAGCGATCAAATAATTGCAGATTTAAGTCCCCTAGGGGAACTAAAAAAAAAAGTGAAATGTAATGAAAAAAAGTTTATACAAAAAAAGTAAAAAAAACATAAAAAATCAATTTACCCCACAAGTTTCTCCATCCAAAAATAAAGAAATAATAGAAAAAAATAAACATTTTTGATATCGGCAAACGAACTAATAATCTGTATGATAAACATCAAAAAGGCGAAAGAAAAACGTCAAAACTGTGCAACTACTCTAAAATTATTTCAATAAAAAAAAATATATATATATATACAGTACAGACCAAAAGTTTGGACACACCTTCTCATTTAAATATTTTTCTGTATTTTCTTGACTATGAAAATTGTACATTCACACTGAAGGCATCAAAACCATGAATTAACACATGGAATTATATACTTAACAAAAAAGTGTGAAACAACTGAAAATATGTCTTATATTCTAGGTTCTTCAAAGTAGCCACCTTTTGCTTTGATGACTGCTTTGCACACTCTTGGCATTCTCTTGATGAGCTTCAAGAGGTAGTCACCGGAAATGGTCTCCCAACAATCTTGAAGGAGTTCCCAGAGATGCTTAGCACTTGTTGGCCCTTTTGTCTTCACTCTGCGGTCCAGCTCACCCCAAACCATCTCGATTGGGTTCAGGTCTGGTGACTGTGGAGGCCAGGTCATCTGGCGTAGCACCCCATCACTCTCCTTCTCAGTCAAATAGCCCTTACACAGCCTGGAGGTGTGTTTGGGGTCATTGTGCTGTTGAAAAATAAATGATGGTCCAACTAAACGCAAACCGGATGGAATAGCAAGACACTGCAAGATGCTGTGGTAGCCATGCTGGTTCAGTATGCCTTCAATTTTGAATAAATCCCCAACAGTGTCACCAGCAGAGCACCCCCACACCATCACACCTCCTCCTCCATGCTTCACGGTGGGAACCAGGCATGTAGAGTCCATCCGTTCACCTTTTCTGCGTCGCACAAAGACACGGTGGTTGGAACCAAAGATCTCAAATTTGGACTCATCAGACCAAAGCACAGATTTCCACTGGTCTAATGTCCATTCCTTGTGTTCTTTAGCCCAAACAAGTCTCTTCTGCTTGTTGCCTGTCCTTAGCAGTGGTTTCCTAGCAGCTATTTTACCATGAAGGCCTGCTGCACAAAGTCTCCTCTTAACAGTTGTTGTAGAGTTGTGTCTGCTGCTAGAACTCTGTGTGGCATTGACCTGGTTGTTAGAACCTTGCTGTTAGGTTTTTTTTCCTTTGCTGGTCACATGACCTTGTTGGCCTATTTAATCCTGCTCCGCCCTTCTGGCTTTGCTGGACTTCATTGTATATCTACCTTCTAGCTAGCCTGTGCTCTGTATCTAACTCTGTTAGTTTGCTTGGTCTACGGACCTCTATGTTCTATCTATTTTGTTTGTTCGTCTGTCTGCTACTATTTCTGTTAGGAGGTGTCCCATATTCCTCCCAGTCCTTAGTACTTGTAGGGATTCCCTCCTCACATCTATAGGTCTCCGTACAGACTAGATTAGGACTTTAGCAGGTCTGATCGCAGGATCAGGTTCCCTGTTACATCGTAGGGATTCAGCTGAGTCTTATAGTAGGGACAGATCTCCTCTCTTTCCTTAGCTTTGGTAGCAGAACATAACAGTAAGTCCAGCCTGCAAATTCTCTAAGGAAAGATTTCTTTTTTTTTTTTTTTTTTTGTTCCATCATGGTGTCGGTTCAGGATTTGGCTAAACACCTGCAGGGACTCTCTCTGGAAGTGGCCGAGCTCCGTCAGCACGTGAGTAACTGTCCTGGAGCATATTTCTTGGAGCCTAAGGTATGTTTGCCGGATTTATTTTTTGGTGAACATCGAGAATTTTTTTCATTTAAAAATGCTTGCTTATTGTATTTTCGTTTGAGACCCAAGTCCTCTGGGGATGAATCCCAGCGCGTAGGGTTCATAATGTCACTTTTGCGCAAAGAGCCTCAGGAGTGGGCCTTTTCTTTGCAACCTAGTGATACATGCTTCAGATCAGTGGATAGTTTTTTTTCTGCTTTAGGACTATTATATGATGATCCTGACCGTGTGGCATCAGCTGAGACTGAGTTGAGACGTTTAAAACAAGGATCAGGTAATGTCGAAAAATATTGTACTCATTTTCGTCGTTGGTCCACTCAAACAGGGTGGAACGATTCTGCTCTGAAAAGTCTATTTCTTGCTGGGCTCAGTGAAAGGGTTAAAGACCTGCTAATTGCTTATCCTACACCCGAGGATTTGCAACAGGCTATGCAATTAGCTATACGGGTGGATAGAAGACTGCGTGCTAGGGTTAATGAGAGCAAATCCTCTGCTATGTCAGTTTCTGGTTATGATAATGTGTGTACTAACAGTGGTGAACCGATGGAGATTGGATCGGTGGCACCTCGCTCTCAAGAAAAAGACCGTCGTTTTTCAGAAGGCTTGTGTTTCTATTGCGGAAAATCTGGTCATTTGATTAAAGGCTGTGAGCTTCGTATGAAGAAAGAAAAAAAAATGGTCAGTCACGCCCGTATTGCCTGTTTAAATTCCAAGGGTATATTTTTAGCTGCTTCCACGATTGCTCAGGAAAAATTAATGGAATTTCGGGTGTTTGTTGATTGCGGGTCTACACTGAATGTAATTGATGGGGGATTCGTGGAAAAACTCAATTTAAAACCTGAACCTTTATCATCCCCCATTGCTGTGGTTTCTGTGGATGGTTCCCCTTTGAAGAATATTACTCTCAAGGTCAGTGAATTTCCTCTCACTATTAATGGTGTTCACCATGAGAAATTGGATTTGGTAGTGTTGAATAACTTGCCTTCTCCAGTAATATTGGGTTTGCCCTGGTTAAAATTTCACAATCCTGTACTGAATTGGTCTACCAGTGAAATTAAATCCTGGAGCCATAAATGTTATGACAAGTGTTGTAACGGGCGTATTGCAGCTTTGGATAGGGGAGAATTGCCTGTTCCTATTCAGGATTTTTGGAGAGTTTTTTCTGAGAAGGAATCGCAGGTTTTGCCTCCCCATAGAGACTATGATTGTTCTATTGAAATTGTCCCTGGAGCGACTCTTCCTAAAAGTCGTTTATTTAACCTTACTATTCCTGAGAGAAAGGCTTTGGAGGAATACATACAGACAAGCTTGGCCGCCGGTCACATTAGGCCCTCTAAGTCTCCTGTGGCGGTTGGATTTTTTTTTGTAAAAAAAAAGGACGGCGGTTTACGTCCTTGTCTGGATTTTCGTGAGATTAACAAAATTACGGTACGCAATCCTTACCCACTGCCATTGATTCCTGATCTGTTTAACCAGTTATTGGGGGCCAAGTGGTTCTCTAAAATTGACCTTAAGGGGGCATACAATCTGTTGCGCATGAAGGAGGGTGATGAATGGAAGACTGCTTTTAACACTCCTGTGGGTCATTTTGAGAATCTGGTTATGCCTTTTGGTCTTACTAATGCTCCTGCATTTTTTCAGAATCTGATTAATGACATCCTTAGACCTTTGATCGGTAAAAATGTGGTTGTGTATTTGGATGACATTTTGATTTATTCGCCAGATCTGGAGTCTCATTGGCGGAGCGTACGTGAAGTATTACAGTTATTAATGGACAATTCGCTTTTTGCTAAGCTGGAGAAATGTGAGTTCGCTGTACAGAGAATTAGTTTTTTGGGCTACATTATCTCCAGCAAAGGTTTTGAGATGGATCCGGTTAAGGTTCAGGCTGTGCAGGAATGGCCTAGGCCTATTGGTTTGAAATCGATACAGAGGTTTTTGGGTTTCGCCAATTACTACAGAAAATTCATAAAAAATTTTTCTAGTATTGTCAAACCTCTGACTGATCTCACCAGGAAAGGTGCTGATGCGGTTCAGTGGTCTTCTGAGGCCATTGAAGCTTTTGTGTATCTCAAGGAGAGGTTCACCTCTGCTCCCATCCTTATGCAGCCTGATGTTACTAGGCCGTTTTTGGTTGAGGTTGATGCTTCCTCTGTGGGGGTTGGCGCAGTATTGTCTCAGGATAACGGGGATGGATTACATCCCTGTGCCTTTTTTTCCAAAAATTTTTCGGAGACTGAACTGAATTACGATATTGGTAATCGGGAATTATTGGCTATTAAACTCGCATTTGAACACTGGCGCCACTTCTTGGAAGGTGCGGAATTTCCCGTTCAGGTTCTTACGGATCATAAAAATCTGATATATCTTGATGCTGCCAAGCGCCTGAATGCCCGTCAGGCTAGGTGGGCACTGTTTTTCTCGCGGTTTAATTTCTCCGTTACTTACATCCCTGGTACTAAGAATGTTAAGGCGGATGCCTTGTCTCGCAGTTTTTCTCCCATAGTCGGTGCTGAGAAAGAGGAAAACATTTTACAAGAAGGTGTTGTGATAGCTGCTTTAGACTCCGTTTTGGAAGATGAGATTCTTAAAGCTCAGGAGAATGCCCCATCTAACACTCCTCATGGGAGGTTGTTTGTGCCTGGGACCTTTAGGAGAGATTTGTTTGTTGAGTGTCACGAATCTCGGTTGGCAGGTCATCCCGGAATCTCTGAGACCAAGAGACTGGTGGGTCGCAGTTTTTGGTGGCCTGGATGGCAGAAGGAAGTCATTAAGTGGGTGCGCCAATGTACTATATGTGCTAGATCTAAGTCCTCACATACTCCTGCTGCGGGGTTGCTTTGTCCTTTGGAGGTCCCCAGTGCTCCTTGGACACATTTGGCTATGGACTTTATAACTGACCTTCCCTCCTCTGAGGGTTTTACTGTCATCTGGGTGGTCGTGGACCGTTTTAGCAAGATGTGTCACTTGGTTCCCTTCGTCAAACTGCCCTGCGCTAAAACTCTCGCTAAGGCCTTTGTCAAGGAAATTGTCAGACTTCATGGCGTTCCTACTGACATTGTTTCTGATAGGGGTCCTCAGTTCGTGGCTCGTTTTTGGCGTGCCTTTTGTGACAGGTTGGGAATTCATTTGTCGTTTTCGTCCGGATATCATCCTGAATCTAATGGCCAGACAGAAAGGAAAAACCAGGATGTTGAGCAGTTCTTGCGTTGTTTTGTGGCAGACAATCAAGAGGGGTGGTCTGAGTTTCTGCCACTTGCCGAATTTGCTCTGAACAATCATACATCTTCTTCTGCTGGTTGTTCGCCTTTTTTTTGTTGTTCTGGGAGACATCCGTCGTTTGGGTCGTTCTCCAAGTTGGGATCTGCCGTGCCTGAGGAGGAGAATTTTTCCGGTGATTTGGAAAGAGTTTGGACGGATGTGCGTGGTAATCTTCAGGAGGCCAACAGAAAATCTAAAGACTACTTTGATAGGAAACGACAGGAGGTTTTGTTCGCTGTTGGTGACATGGTTTGGTTGTCCTCTAGGAATCTGCGGTTGAGGATTCCTTCTAAGAAATTGGGTCCCAAGTTTGTAGGGCCCTTTAAGGTGCTTCAGGTTGTCAACCAATCTGCTGTTAGGTTGGAGGTTCCTACCTCCTGGAGAATTAATCCGGTCTTTCATGTCTCTCTGTTAAAAAAAGCTGTTGTGTCGGATGGTGACGCCTCTGCCTCTGTTCCTCCGGTGGTGGAGGACGGGGAATATGAAATTTCTCGCATCCTTGACTCTAGACGGTATAGAGGTAGTTTGCAGTATCTTGTGGCCTGAAAAGGTTTCGGACCCGAGGATAACTCTTGGGTGAGGTCAGATGATGTTTCCGCGTCCAGACTTATCAGAGCGTTTCACAGGAGATTTCCTGATAAGCCTGGTCCTAGGGGATCCGGAGGATCCTCTTAGAAGGGGGGGTACTGTTAGAACCTTGCTGTTAGGTTTTTTTTCCTTTGCTGGTCACATGACCTTGTTGGCCTATTTAATCCTGCTCCGCCCTTCTGGCTTTGCTGGACTTCATTGTATATCTACCTTCTAGCTAGCCTGTGCTCTGTATCTAACTCTGTTAGTTTGCTTGGTCTACGGACCTCTATGTTCTATCTATTTTGTTTGTTCGTCTGTCTGCTACTATTTCTGTTAGGAGGTGTCCCATATTCCTCCCAGTCCTTAGTACTTGTAGGGATTCCCTCCTCACATCTATAGGTCTCCGTACAGACTAGATTAGGACTTTAGCAGGTCTGATCGCAGGATCAGGTTCCCTGTTACATCGTAGGGATTCAGCTGAGTCTTATAGTAGGGATAGATCTCCTCTCTTTCCTTAGCTTTGGTAGCAGAACATAACACTGGTCTCTAATTTGAGCTACTGTTAACCTGCGATTTCTGAGGCTGGTGACTCGGATAAACTTATCCTCAGAAGCAGAGGTGACTCTTGGTCTTCCTTTCCTGGGGCGGTCCTCATGTGAGCCAGTTTATTTGTAGCGCTTGATGGTTTTTGCAACTGCACTTGGGGACACTTTCAAAGTTTTCCCAATTTTTCGCAATGACTGACCTTCACTTCTTAAAGTAATGATGGCCACTCGTTTTTCTTTACTTAGCTGCTTTTTTCTTGCCATAATACAAATTCTAGCAGTCTATTCAGTAGGACTATCAGCTGTGTATCCACCAGACTTCTGCACAACACATCTGATGGTCCCAACCCCATTTATAAGGCAAGAAATCCCACTTATTAAACCTGAGAGGGCACACCTGTGAAGTGAAAACCATTTCCGGTGACTACCTCTTGAAGCTCATCAAGAGAATGCAAAGAGTGTGCAAAGCAGTCATCAAAGCAAAAGGTGGCTACTTTGAAGAACCTAGAATATAAGACATATTTTCAGTTGTTTCACACTTTTTTGTTAAGTATATAATTCCACATGTGTTAATTCATAGTTTTGATGCCTTCAGTGTGAATGTACAATTTTCATAGTCAAGAAAATACAGAAAAATATTTAAATGAGAAGGTGTGTCCAAACTTTTGGTCTGTACTGTGTATATGTATATATATATATATATGTATATGTATATATATATATATATATATATATATATATATATATATATATATATATATATATAATATAAAAATCCCTATAATTCAGTATCACCATAATCGTGCTGAGCTGGAAAATCATGTTGTCATGTCATTTATACCGCACAATGTACATTGTAAAATCCATTTGGTTTTTCATTAAAGGGGTTGCCCGGCCTTGGGCTACAAGTCTGCAGTCACACTATGTGACTACAGACTTGTGAATCCTCACACTGGGTGCGTTGAGGATGCTCCGGTCATGTGACCTCAAATATACGGTTTACATGTTTCCAGCCACATCCCGACTAGACGTATCCATTGAGCACGTCTAGTTGGCATGTGACCCGCATGAATGCAAATCGGAAACTTGCGGTCACACGCCCGGCGCTGGCACTGCAGAATCCTGACAGTGTGCAGAGCGCGTGATGTGAGGATTCACAAGTCTGCAGACACATAGAGTGATGCTGGACAATGTGAGGACTTGTGTAATGTGAGGACTTGCTGTCTTGCAGTCACAGACAGGCCGGCTGGCAGTGCGTGCGAGGGAGGCGCTCCTCGGGGTCCTGCGAGCAGCCCAGCAGGAGGGTCCGGCACGTCTCATTGCTCAGAGTGACCTGAGCCAGCAGGTGGTACAGCGGCTGTGCGAGCTACACAACCAGATCCCCCTGGGCACTCACCCCTGTGACATTACAGCTACAGACGGCACAGACTGGAGGTCAGAACTGCCCCCTACATACACTACGTGACCGCCTTGATTTGGTATGCCAGTCTCATGGTCCTAACTCTACTGCCTTCGGCTTGCAGGACTGAAGTCGGCAGTGAAGATTACAACGCCATGTCCCCCGAAGTGTCGGCCATAAGGAGGTTCCTGTGCTGGGTGGAATACTGTAATTGCCTCTTAAAGGAGTCCCATAAGGTAAGGTCATTCCACATATCGACCCCTTAAAGGGGTTTTCCATCTTTTGAGCCTTTTTTTACTTAAATAACATGTGTGCAGGGCTAAAAATCATTTTTGCAAATAGGTTTTTATTAAAAAATTTGCACCGTTTAATTAGAGGAGCTCACTTACAGATTCTCAGTTATCTCATTCTGCAGCCAAGCAATAGAAGCTATAGAAAGCAAACGGTGCAAAATTTATCCCAATTACCTACATTTAAGTAAAAATAAAAAGTGGGCAACCCCTTTAATCCTGAGCACTGTTCTTTATCCGTAGGTGATCTCTGCGACAATGGCAGACGCCATAACAGAACACTATCTGAGAGCGATTCTACAAGAGGAGCTCCTCCATGTGTTAGTATCTATGTACAGACCTATACAGAGCGAGTCCGCTACTACCGCGGAGCTGCCATGACTGATGCCTTTCCTTCCCAGGTCGGAGCTCCGTATCCTGCGCAGCACTGCTCTGCTTTCTGCGGTGCTGCAACGCCTTAACCCTTCACCACTAACCCAAAGACTTGTCAGTTTCCTCCTGGGAGAAGACAGAGGCCCAGAGAAGAGGATCGACCATACTCCTCTGCTGCGGACCCAGCTCATCCAGAGGTGCAACCACCTGTCTGACGAGGTACCACGTCCAGCCGTCCGTCCTGTACAAATGGAGCAAAATGTGTTTATTACTAGGATACGCCAACACGTTTTAGGATCAGTGAGATACTCCGGGCCCCCCACTGACCCTGTGTACTTAGGGGTTTCAGTGCTGATCTAGCCCCAGCCTTGTAGAAGGTGTGGCCCCAATGAAGTGAATGGGGCTGACTTCATTCTTCGGATCGGTGGGAGTCCTGGAGGTTTGGACCCCCGCTTATAACAAAGTGATGGCATATCCATTCATTTTTAAGATGGGTATACCCCTTTAACAATTTATGTTCTATAGCAATTAAAGGGGTATTCCCATCTCAAGATGTAGTAGGTGTAATAATAATAATCGCAAATACCTCCAATTAGAAATGTAGTATAGTTCTTTTGATTCACTATGTCTCTTTTCTTATGTGCAGGGCATTGCAGTAGCATAGGTATCCATGGTTACGACCATTCATATGGTTACAGTTAGTTGTTAGTAATCTTAAGCTACTGCAATGCCTTGCACATGGGGTAAGCCACATAGCGAATCAGAAGAACTATACTACATTTCTAATTGGAGGTATTTGCTAATATTATTATTATTACACCTACTACATATTCGGACATGATCTTGGGAGATGGGAATACCCTCTTTTAATTTTCTAATTGCAAATTATCTGTTAAAAAGTGGGAAACCTGTGCAATCCGCTCATCATAAACTAGTGAGATTTTCCAGGATGATGCATGTCACAATCGATTGGCTGAACGGGACATTTTGTGGGTTCATGTTTGCTCAGATAAGTCTCACGACGCTGCGACTCTTTGAGGACATTCTTCAGTTTCCAGAGGAGATCTGCATGTACAGCCTGGTGCTACGTAACCTGGAGTCAAGGGGCTACCTGTCTGCTGTCCACGAGGAGAGCCGAGCACAAGACGGGGAAGCCTTCGAGGGGACAGAGTGAGTGGATGCGTCCGTTACTGAATATCTGGGTCTCCTGTAGACCATGAAATCATAACGCCCATCTCATTCTGATAATGGACAGTGAGCTGGAAGAAGACCCCTACTTCACGGACGACTTTCCAGATACCGGCCTGAGGATCCATAGTGGAAGCCAAGATGGAGGTGGAGGATTTCCAGGAACGGAGCAAAGCGTCAGGAGGTGAGGATAGTGGAAGGGCGGAGATGGGCGTGCAGGGTAGGGTGGGCTTCAGTACATGCACCATGCTCCTGGGGGGTACATTGAATTTGCACTTGTGTTTTCCAGCTTCCTATCGCTTGTTCCGGAGGAGATGAAATCTTCGGACTCGGGGTTTGACACCTACCTGCAGGACGCCCTGGTACAGGTGCGATGTCGCCATACCGTATCATAATTTCAGCAAGGAAGACATGTGCGCCCCACAGTCATAATAATTAATTTTCTCCAACATTTTGGGGTCTTATCATACACGCGCTTTTAACAGCTTTTAAACATTTTCTCATTCGGATATTAAAATGAAAATTAGGAAATACTTCTCTATTTTTTACTTTTTTTATTTTAGTTTTTTTTTATGACAACAAAGAACCAATAAAAAACATTTTAAATTGTGTTTATATAGAAATTATTTTTAAATATTGGACATATTTTCTTTTCAATGGGGGCTAGAAACAGTGATTCAGATTAGCAGTATCTCTTTTTTTTTCGATTTTGCTTTATTTATTTATTTTAATTTTACTTTTTTATTTATTTCACACTGTGCCCCCCCATAAGGTCTTAAAAAAAATTTGGTATGGGTGGAGCATCTTAACATATTGATACATTCTTTTTTTGCTGATTTCCCCTGTAACTGGGTCCAGGCGCTGGGTTTTTCTAAAGAGTCTTCAATGGCGGCTTTGATGTCTTTTTTTTGCGTCCGTTCCACTGCCTAGCTCTTTTCACTTCATTTTACACCATAGTTATAGGTGAGTTTTTGGGAAGCCCCCCAAAGAATGAACATGCTGCTTTTTTTAACCACTTCAAGGTTTCTGAACCCTTAAGCGGTTACAAGAAGTGACATAAGACGGAACATGTGCACAGCAGTGTCATTTTGATATCACTTCTTGCAACGCTTTTTCAGGCGCAATCCGCCTGAGAAAAATGTTATGTGCAGATACTTTTACAGGGGAAATTCAGCTTCCTGGCTGCATAGTAGCTTCTGCTCTCTCCCTACACCCAGCAATCTCATGATCACTGGGTCCGGAGGAGGAAGCACTGTCAGTGCTTCCGAATCTGTATACACAATCGCTGGTTCAGCGACTGAAAAAGTAAACATAATAATAAATCATGTTTCTCTTCTTTCTGGGGAGTCTGGCTGTGTCTGACAGCCGACTTCCCCCACTCAAAGCTGCACCATCTTGTGTAATCTCTCTATTGCTCCCACAGTACCGAAACTGCTGCCAGCACGCGTCATCTTGGGGATGGCCGGTATCACCACAGCCGCTCTGTGCAGGTCACCCAGGACAGGACGAATTCTACGAGGGTCTGTTCCTTCAGGTTCTACTTGACCGTTTGGGGAGTCTCCTGGACCAGGTAACGCTGCCTTTATGTACTGTATTTCATATATAGATTTTCTATCAGCACAGACATAGCGGGGGAAAGTGAAAATCAATCAGTGTTGTCCTAAAAATATTGAAGATTCAATTTATTTATCAGGATAATGGAGGAAAGCACGATCTTCAATATTTCTGAATAAAACATTTTTTTTACTATTACATTACACCTTTTAGATTTTTATGATGCTTTTTCTTACACTGATTTATTTCCTTCCCACTGTGTCCAATTTTAGTTTTTTTTTTCCCATTTTCCCACCCCTTCTTCCAAGGTCCAAAAAAATAATTTTTTTTTCACTTTTCTGTCCACATACGTTGATTTTTTACGGTACAAGTAATCATTTTTAAAGACCGCATTCATTTCACTATTCAATAAACTGGAAAACAAAAATTCCAAGTGCTGTGAAATTGTGAAATAAAAACAATAACGATTCCGCCACTGGTTTTTGGGTTTTCGTTTTACCGCAATCATCGTACTCTAAACATGACCTGACAATAAGATTCTCTGCTTCAGTACGATTACGGCGCTACCAAAACTGTATATATTTTTTTATTATTATTATTACTATTATTATTTTAGTGGTGAAAAAAAATCTGAAATTTGTAATAAAAAAATAAAATAAATAATAATATTAATAATTTGGGTTTGTGTCGCCATTTTTCTGAAACCCATAACCCTTTAATGGAGCCATGTGACGACTTGTTTTTTGCGTGGTAAGCTGATGTTTTTATTGGTACCATTCTGGGTTGGATACAATGTTTTAATCACGTATTGTTTTTTTTGTTTTGTTTTGTTGAGATGAGGCAACTAAAAAAAAAAAACAGCATTTTCTTTATTTTATTTTGATGAATCTGACTTTTTTTATGCGCCGATACTGAATATATTTCATTTTTATAGGAGGAAAAAAGGGAGGTAATTTTAATGTTTAGGGTTGGTTGGTTTTTTTTTTTTTTTTTTTTTTTTTTTTTATATTTTCTACATTTTTTTTTTTCCTTTTTACATTTTTTTAGTCCCCTTAGGAGTAAATTCATGTCACATTACCAGGAATATAACCCGCCCTGCACTAATCTTCTGCCTTTCAGCCATACGAAGTGAATCTACAGGTCACCTCTCTGCTCACCCGTATTGCCCTGTTCCCTCACCCACACATCCAGGAATATCTTCTCAATCCTTACATCACCCTGGCCCCCGGTGCGCGGACCCTCTTCTCTGCGCTTGTACGGGTGAGTATCCAGGAACAATCTGCAATCACACAAATTTTTTTAAAAAAAATACATAAAAGATCCATAAATTTAAGAAAAGACATCTTTGGGTCATTTTTTTTATTTATTTGCTTTAATAATAAATATTATAATTATTATATTATTTTTTATATTCTATTCTATATTTTTATATCTTTTATTTTGTGTATATATAACAGGGTGGGCCATTTATATGGATACATCTAAATTAAATGGGAATGGTTGGTGATATCAGCTTCCTGTTTGTGGCACATTAGTATATGGGAGGGGGAGGAAACGTTTCCAGATGGGTGGTGACCATGTCGGCCATTTTGAAGTCGGCCATTTTGGATCCAACTTTATTTTTTTCAATGGAACGAGGGTCATGTGACACATCAAACTTATTGAGAATTTCATACGAAAAACAATGGTGTGCTTGGTTTTAACGTAACTTTATTCTTTCATGAGTTATTTACAAGTTTATGACCTCTTATAAAATGTGTTCAAAGTGCTGCCCATTGTGTTGTATTGTCAGTGCAACCCTCTTCTCCCACTCTTGACACACTGATAGCAAAACCGCAGAAGAAATGCTAGCACAGGGTCCAGTATACGTTGTTTCAGATGCTGTTCATCTGTGTCGCGATCCACCCGCAGCTGTTAACATGTTAAATGCCGCTGTCCATCTCGGACAGCGGCATTTACCATCGCCGCACCGGAAGCGCGTCACTTACCCCTCTCATCGGTGACCCCGTCACGTAATCGTGGTTCACCGATGGGTGGGCATGACAACGCTGGGTCTGCAGCAGACCCCAGTGGTTGTCCTGTAAAGATCGCTATGAGCGCCACCTAGTGGTCGGCGCTCATAGCACAGGACCATTTCTGCTACATAGAGATGATCTGCTCATCACCTCTATGTAGCAGAGGCGATCGGACAGTTGCTGCTTCTAGTCTCCCATGGAGACTATAGAAGCATGCAAAAAGTGTAAAAAAAAATGTTTTTAAAAATATAAAAAAAAAATATATAAAAGTTTAAATCACCCCGCTTTCGCCCCATTCAAAATAAAATACTAAAAAATAAACCCCACATACACATATTTGGTATCACCGCGTTCAGAATCGACCGATCTATCAATATAAAAAAAAAATTAATCCGATCGGTAAACGCCGTAACGATAACATTTTTTTCCAAACACCAGAATTACGTATTTTTGGTCGCCGCAACACTGCAATAAAATGCAATAACGGGCGATCAAAACAGCGGATCTACCCCAAAATGGTATCAATAAAAACGTCAGCCCTGTGCGCAAAAAATAAGTCCTCACCCAGATCCTGAAAAATGGAGACGCTACCGGTCTCGGAAAATGGCACCATTTTTTTTTTTTTTTAGCAAACTTTGAATTTTTTTTTCACCACTTAAATAAAAAAGAACCTATACATGTTTGGTATCTAAGAACTCGTAATGACCTGGAGAATAATAATGGCAGGTCAGTTTTAGCATTCAGTGAACGTGGAAAGAAAAAAAACCAAAAAACAACTGTGGAATTGCATTTTTTTGCAATTTCACCGCACTTGGAATTTTTTTCCCGTTTTCCAGTACACGATATGGTAAACCTAGTAATGGCGTTTAAAAGTACAACTCGTCCCGCAAAAAATAAGCCCTCACATGGCTATATTGCCCAAAAAATAAAAACGCTATGGCTCTGGGAACAAGGGGAGCAAAAAGTGAAAATGCAAAAACGGAAAATCCCAAGGTCGTGAAGTGGTTAAAAATGTTGCACTATTTTGCTTTTACAGGCTTTTTGCTGCCCTGGCTGAAGAATGAGTTAACTGAGAATCCTTCAATGAGCTTGTACAATATTTATGAGTCTTTTTTATGACCACAGCTAAGCTGAGCTTTCACGTGATCATAAGGCAAAGGGATACAAGGCCGCATGACATGTACCCCCAGCCTTAATCAGCTTAAAGAAGGTCTGGGAAAAAAATAAATAAAAGTGTTACAAACTTGTTGCCAGAATGCGCTTCCTGATGGATTCTCAGTTACCTCATTCTACAGAAAACAATGTGCAAACAGTGCAAAATTATTAATGAAACCAAATTGCAAAAATTATTTTTATACCAAAATACATGCAGAAAAGTAAAAAAAAAAAGCCCCCACCAGCAGAATTTTACCCTTTAGTCCAGCACCACCCGCCTCTACGGAAACTTTCGTATCTCAACATTATTATAGAACCCTATGTGATCAGTGATGTGTGTATTTGCAGCCCCCATTCCCTCAGTGTTTGTCGCCCCCTCTTTTTCTGATTTTTGGCTTTGTCGTTACCTGCAGGTGGTTGCCGACCTTGCTCAGCGATCTCAGCGAGTCGCTAATTTCCAGGAGATGCTGCTCATAGTCAGAAGACAACTGACGGGGGAATCTTCTGCAGAGCCGTGAGTACATCATCTTCCTCCATATCATACTCCATCGCCCCTAGTGACGCTCTGCCTTGGACAAGGAGGTGACGGAATAATCTGAGTGTCTTAAAGGGGTTGTACCATTTAAGAAAAAATTCTCCATATGCTCAATTTTCTGTAATAATACAAACTGTCCTTTGCTCACCCTCCCAGGGTCCAGCGCTGAGTCTCCGCCACTGCTTCTGGTCTCTTATTATTTGGCTGCAGCTTTGATGTCACCTTGACAGCGCTGCAGCCAATCACCAAGCTTAGTGGCTCATCCTGTCTACATGAGGGGAGCAGCTAGGCACAGTGATTGGCTGCAGCGCTGTTGAGGTGACAAATTTATTAGGGCTGAGCTGCAATTCCAGACACGGGCCATGGACTGCCGAAGTGTTTTCCATAAATCACCTTCTAGCTTCTGTGTCAGGGGTCCCGATTTCCTTTAATAGGGTCCCATGAAATGGGATATATTGTTAATGTACAACCTACCGAAACTGTATGGCAGAGCTGAGATTTATGTCATAAATCTGGACTATTTCTCCCCGCAGGTTGGGACATGAAACTCTGTGCAAAGGCGTGGTGGTCCTGGAGGAGTTCTGCAAGGAGCTGGCGGCGGCCGCCTGTGTCACCCACCAGCCTCTTGGCATCGGACCCTAATGCTGCATGGAAAAAGCCATGAATCCAAGTGCAATAGCTCGAACGCCTCCTTTGTGGGTGCTCGTCTCTTTTTTAGCCTATATGTGCCTTATTTCCGGGGCTTGGAGGAGCAGGGCCTCTCCTAGTTTGATCATTTTACGGACTTTTCACAATAATAGGGTCCACGTCTCTCCGGCTCTCCTGCCCCCTGGTGCCTGTTCCGGTAGGTGCTGCGGAGTCTATACCGCGCTGCTACGTCTCAGGATCATCCCATGTGTTTCCTCCCCCGTTGTTGTGTGTTGCAGTGTTTTTGGGTGGGCCGCTTATCAATTGCCACCTATCAGTTTGGACATTTCGCCCTCCTTCTTGCATAGAGGTACCGTGCTCTTTTAACCCCTTCCGTCCTTCCTTCGAGCCCCTCTTTGCTGTATGTACATAAATGTATTTACGTGGATTTTCTTCTTTCTCCAGCCGTTATGTGACATGGAAAAAAAAAAAAAAAAGATTCCTAATTATCAATAATTATTATCACCAACTTATATTTGTTATTTATGGAGCAAATTATGCAAAAAAAAAAAACAACAATTGGGTAGAATTGGTATAACCAGAAAAAGTTTCCGGAAAGAGTCTTTTTGCCAAAATTAAATCCAGAAAATAGACACAACGTTGGATAAGGAAATTATTAAAAAAAAAAAAAAAATAAATCTTGTCCCATGATGCCCCCTAGTGACCAATAAGATTATCGTGTTACCGATATGGCACCTGATCGGTTCCTATGAACAAGCGTTTTGTAAATTTTCATAAATTGGTAGAAGATAAAAAAAAAAAAAAGTTCTCTGATTTTAGGGTGGTCCTACAAAACAATCAGGTTATTACCCAATGAAATCAATGTAATGCACCGATGTGGCAGAGAAGAGCTGCTCTGACTGATAGGGGGTAATCCTACTGTAACATAGAATAAACTACAGTTTCCGCCTGATTTTTCATATTTAGCAGGCACTTGTACTTCTGCAGATCGGGGGTGGGGATGGGGGGTGGGACTGGGTCCAAAGACCCCAACAATTGCGCAGCTCAGCAGATAGGAAGCTACGCAGTCCCTGCTTTCTATACAATCCGTACCTGTCCCTGCGCTCTTCTCATGGGGCTATTGCACGAGTGTTGGGTGTTTCAAGACTTGGACAACCACTGATGTGCAGTCAATGAAAGTGTTTGCCGAGTATGAAAAATCGGGCAGAAAGTTTATGTCAAATCAGATTATTGTGTAGGACCCCCCAACAATGAGCCCTTACTGAGGGGGGCGCCATACCCATCAGATATCTGTTGGCCAGGAGCTCGTTCGGCTGTCGGCCATTTCTCCCGACTCCCCGACACGGGTGCTCGTCCGTTCTTGCATTTTCAAAAGGCAGCGGATTATATATATAACATTAAAGATTGGACGTTAAAATTCCAACTCACCAATTCTTACCTCCCTTGACATCATCATCATCATCTGTCCGGGGTGAGAGGCAAGAGACCCCCATATGCTTTAGACTGACAATATCAGTGGGTTTGCCTGGCCGTCTGATGTGTACAGTAAGGCTCCTGATTCTTCCCCGACAGACTGTCGGGGGCAGAGAAGGATCCAGCGTGAAAATTTCATGGGGAAAAGAAGGATCCGGCATGACGATGTTGGGGGGGAAGAGAATCCAGCGTGACGACGTGTGTGTGTGTGGGGGATCCGGCATGACGATGTTGGTGGCACAGAAGGATCTGGCGTGACTATGTCGGGGGGGGGGGGGGGTAAGGATCTGGCGTGATGATGTCAGGGGGGGGGAGGTTCCGGCGTTACTATGTCCGAGGGGGGAGGATTCGGTTGGGAGGATCCGGCGTGATGATGCCAGGGGGCGGGTGGGAGGATCTGGCGTGACTGTGTTAGGGGGGATCCGGCGTGACTATTTCGGTGGGAGGGGGGAGGAGGATGCGGCATGACGATGTTGGTGGCAGAGAAGGATCTGGTGTGACTATGTTGGGGACAGAGAAGGATCCGGCGTGACTATGTCGGGAGGGGAGAGGGGGGTAGGATCTGGCGTGATGATGTCAGGGGGGGGGGGGTTCCAGCGTCACTATGTCCGAGGGGGGAGGATCCAGTTGGGAGGATCCGGTGTGACTATGTCGGGGGTAGGATTCGGTGTGATGATGTCGGGGGGAGGATTCGGTGTGATGATGTCGGGGGGGGATCCGGCGTGACCATGTCCGGGGGGTGGGTGGGAGGATCCGGCGTGACTATGTTGGGGGGGATCCGGCGTGATGATGTCAGGGGGGGTGGGAGGATCCGTCGTGACTATGTCGGGGGGGGGGGGGATCCGGCGTGACGACATTGGGGACAGAGAAGGATCCAGCATGTCTGATTTCGGACTGCTGATCATTTTTTTTCTTCCTCCTGTGATAAGCCACCGCCACAGGAGTCTGGAGAACACAGGAACGCTTGGCAGATGAGGGAGCCGGGAGAGACGGCTGTTGGGGAACCGAGGTGGTTGGACTGTTAGCCGAATCCACGGATATCAGCAGCTTAGACCAACTTCAACCTAATGTGGATGGGGCCTTAATACTGCACCCGATTAAATGGATGAGCTATCACTGACATGGCAGCTCTTACAGAATCAGAGGGGCTCTGCTGTGATTAGTAGGGGGATCCCACTGTAAAGCATTCACTATAGTGAAGGATTACTGGATGTTCACTTTTGCTAAAGCATAATTATCTTTATTTATGACAAGGCAGGTGATAGGAGACACATCACAGTCTTGTGCAGTTCTCGGGTGGCGTTCCCGCGTACATGAATGGCACATTTACATAGTGAAAGTACAACACAGCGGTGGGGAGTTATGGCAGAGCGAGGCTCAAACGAGGACGCGCACAGATTGGCAGTGGTTTCTTGCATGCACCAGTCCATATCGTGCTGCAAGGACCGACCAATGCCATAATCTACATATACACCCGTAATTACTCATGTTGTTGTAAGGCGGACATATTTTATGAATGGCATAAATCTCATAAATGAGCCAACATTATGGCACATTATGATTTACTACAGCTCACAGGAAAGCCGGCTGTAACATAGGTCACACGTAGGCCGCGTCCACCAGATCTGGATTTACAATAGCCAGATCCAGCCGCAGTTGTGCGGATAATCTGCATCATAATTAGTGGCTTTGCTACAAGGGATTGTGGATTTTCAAACATGTCCATATGGCACAAAACTTCCTAGGCACATATCAAATCCTGTATGAATTCCCAGCTTGTGAATATGGCCATAGTGTAGGATGGCAGGCTTTTAAAGAGTATCTGTCACTTGCCATGAATATGTATTTTTTTTACCTGGTGTAAATGCCGCTGTTCTCCTGAATCCGGCGCTGTTTTTCTTTTGTTCCTGCGCCTGTCCGTTCCTGAGAGATGGCCTCTTTTGTCCCCTGTGTAAAAATATAGTCTTGCTAGCCATATGGGTGTGATCCTCAAGAAGAAGCCGCCCACAGAGTAGAGGACCACACCCACTTGGCTTAAAAGACTGCAGGGAAGAGGAGGCCATATTGCAGGAACAAAAGAAAAGCAACGCCGGATTCAGGAGAAAAGCGGCATCTAGCTTAGGTATGTAATTATATGTTTGGGGCCGTTCCTAATTAAAGGCGTCTTCCTTAGTCATTTATGGATTATATACAGGATATGCCATAAATATGGTTTTTACCTTTGGGGAGGGCGTCTAACTCTATCTTAAGTGCCCCAACCCACTTCTATCAGGCAGAAAATGTGTAAATAAATTGACAACTGGGTGTGGCCATTCCCATTGTTTGGGGGCAATGACTTGTCTCCAAATCCCCCAGATCTCAGTCCTGTTGATCATCTGTGGGATCTGCTGGAAAACCAAGTCGGATCCATTGAGGCCGCAGCGAGCAACGTACAGGACGTATAGGATCTGCCGCTAACGTCTCGGGGTCTGGTGGAGTTTTGGCGACATGAGAGTAGTTTTAATGTTATGTCAGATGGGCTATGCTGTTTATCCGTTCACACTTGATCCGCTTGTCTCGCAGACTCAGCTGTGTAAGGGCAGCAGGGTGTTGTTTTTCATCGCTTGCTCCAGTCTGTCCTTCAGAGCTTCATTCTCAACTGCAGCCCAGCGGAGACCCCCTATTCTGACCACAGGCGGTTCACAATCATGCAAGACCCCCATGATATTAAAACACACTCCATCTGCGTCGTCTCCACCTTGATGCTGAACTCCTAAGATGCCGCATGACATGGATGCATCGCGCAGCAGATAAAGCAGCGGATCAAGAATGCCGCCGCCACGTGCCGTGCAGACGATGGTGGGCAGACGAGCCGGATCTGCGGAGCTTTGTAGGATCTGGAACTCTCCAGCGACCACACACACCAGGAGCGGCCGCAGGACTAGGAACGGCGATGGGCACAATTGTGGCAGGATAGATGGATGTGAGGGCAGGCGGAGGTAGGCCAGAGCACGCTGGATGAGAGGAAGGATGTCTCTGCAGCGCAGAGGCAGCGGAGACACGGTGTCCCACCATGACGCCTGGAGAGATTCCTTGTCAGCCGAGGTAGAAGACTTCAGAACCCCACCTGCAGAAAAAAAAGTAATTGGTGTTACTGAGGATCGCCCAACTCTTTAAATAAAAAAACGCCCTTAGTCTTAAAGGGATTGTCCAGGACTTCTATATCAATGACCGATCCTCAGTAAAGTCATCAATACGATTCACTGGATACTTCACCGTGGCAGATCGGTGGGAATCCGGCGCTCACTGATCCCCGCTGCAGCCGGACATACGCAGGGCATATAGCGGGATCAGCACAGCGCCATACACGGGGTAGTGGCCGTTCTCAGGTACTGCAGCTGATCGGTGACTAGTGTGTACGGTCTGAATGAAGATCGCACATGCACAGGGCTGCTGTGCTCAAAGCCACGGACATTGCATGGAGCGGGACATCACATCACTCTTCGTGCAGCAAGGAGGCTCGGGACCCCCGTCCTAGGATAGTTATGGGGGTCCAAGGCCCTCAGTGATTATGCAACTAACACCTATCCTGGAGGTAAGTGAGAAATGTATAGGATAATATTTGGATTTTAGCAGGGACCAGTTTGGCACTAAGGGATGACATATAATAGCACAAGGATTTATTAAGGCATCTCGTCGTTGCCCCTTTAAATACACCATAGTGTCTATAAAGTAAAGACTATACACAAGAACCTGACACCTACCGGTTTCCTGAGCGAGGAAGACAAACCGGACCCAGGAGGCGCCCCTCTCTTCTACCAGCAGCAGGGTGCGGGCTTGGCACAGAAGTCCCGTCTCCTCCGCCACCTCCCGGCACAGACCTTCCACCAGACTTTCCCCCCTCTCCAGCCGCCCGGCGGGTAGGTACCATCTCCCGCGGCACTCCGCCTTGGCCTCCTGCATCATCAGCACCTCATTCTGCAGAGAAGGTCACAGGTTAAAAAAGGTCCATCTGAAGGACTGCCAACACAACAGTCCACGATCGGTGGGGGTCCGACCATAGGGACCTGCACTGACTGTCAGAACGGACAACTTTTATGAAATGGCGGTGCACACGCTCGACCACTGCTCCATTCATTCCCTGTGGGGCTGTGCATTTTTTTGCATTAGCCCAATAGAGAATACATGGCGTAACGGTCCGCCATCCTGTCTAAGTGCTACATCGGGGATAAAAATTCTTCATTCTTCCGATTGTTCCAAAAAATATCTAATTTTTCATTTTAGGGTTTTTATTATACCCCATATTTTTTTTTATTGCATTGAAATGTACTGAGCCTCATACATGCCTATAGTTTGGGTCAGGACCGTGCTTCATGGATATCTGATTTTGCTAAATAAAAAAAAAAAAGGCACGTGCTATTTAGTAAGAAATTAAAGGGTTAATCCAATCTTCGTATATATGGATGTTTTCAGATAGAGCTTGTAAATACGAGCACTTTTGCAATTTACCGCTTATTAAAATTTGCAGGCGTTCGGGAGATATTAACACTTTTCCTTTACTTATTGCCTAGGAGACCGACCACCTCTGCAGCGTTGCTTGTTAGCACTGCTGCGAAGGTGGGCAGGATTGGGAGGTAACAGCGCTCTCCAGCTATCCTTTGTCAGTTTTAAACCAGCTCAGTATAGAATCTTGTATATAAAAAAAATGTATAATAACTCTAATAACCTAAAAAAAATTAAAGTTATAGCAGAAAAATAAAATTCAGGTGTCAGAGCAGCGTATGTAGAGGCGGCGCCCTCACCTGGTCGTTCAGTAGGATACCCATGACGATATAACACACATTGTGCCTTAGTCTCAGGGGCTGCGGGCTCTCGGGGGCCACATCACATTTGTCAGGGAGCGGGACGGCGCCTCCATCTAAGAGAGTTGTCAGCTCCTCCTCCAGACCCGAAGACATGTCTGAAACACATGAAGAACGCGATAATCAGGACACATAACTTATTGTACAGGTGAGCTGCTGCAGATGCTGCGGCGCTGCTTATCCTCAGACAGGACAAGAGAGAATCAGCTGGAGGAATCCTCTGTCCTCCATAGACCTCTGCCCAGCGGAGTCGTCTCCTGTCATTTTTAGGCTTCTGCACCCACCAGGACTTTTGTCACTCAGCTTTCCCAGACCCCTGATTGGCAATCTGTGCTGTAATACAGCCATAATCACGGGAAAGCTGGGTGAGAGCCCTGGCGGAGCAGTGACCATGACCAAATTGGTTGTCACCCAGTATGGTCTGCAGCTCAGCATGCTCAATGATGGGAGTTGTAGTCTCGCAACAGCTGGAGAGTCACAGCCCTCACTCTGCTGCAGTCTCATCCTCCTACCTCATGTCTCCAAAGCCGGAAGTAGTGGGCAGGCTGCTCTCTGCACCCATTGGTCACTGTGGATCCTGCCTTACTTTCTGATTGGCGGATGTAATTTTCTATACACAAATAGGGTGTGGCTTCATTTAAAGAGACATGACCCCAGGGCAGAGACTGTTAACCAAAAGGGGAAATGTCAGCATGTTTTTAAATAGATTTTTCTTGTCCAATTCAGTCTTATGTTCTGCGAAATATACAAAATAAAAATTACCTGGAAATATGAAGTTTGTGAGCCGTTCACTCAGGGGCGTACATAGGATTCATGGGGTCCATAGCAGAAGTTCAAATTGGGCCCCCCCCCCCAAAAAAAAATGTAAATAATTGTCGGGGTCACAGAACAGAAGATCCCACAACCTTCCATCCTTTACATAGTAATTTTCCTCCTGCTGACGTCCCCTCTTTCATTGTCCCATAAAGTGCGATACCAACAAAAGTGTCCCCCAAACACAGTATGATACCCCCATGGTGAATTCCTCCACATGCGCAGTATAATGACCCTACTGTACCCCACCTCAACTCCCAGGGCAAAGTATGCTGACCCCAGCACAGTATGATCCCCCAATGGTGAGCCCCTAGAGCTAGAGAGGATGGTAGGTAATAAGGGAGGGTGTTATACATAATAAAAGAGGAAACTATATAACTAAGGACGGCGCTATACATAATAAGTGAGTACACTATATACTAAGGGACTGTGCTATACATAATAAGTGAGTACACTATATACTAAGGGACTGTGCTATATATAATAAGTGAGTCACTATATACAAAGGGCGTATGCTATACATAATAAGTGAGTACACTATGTACTAAGGGACTGTGCTATACATAATAAGTGAGTACACTATGTACTAAGGGGCTGTGCTATACATAATACAGCTACATTCCTGTATCTGTATGCAGTGTCGGTGTGCTGCCCTGTTTTACAGACGCATTGAGCATGTCCTATTCTAATCCACAAAATCGGATCAGAACAGGACATTCTCTGACTCTCACAGATTTCATTCTCAGATCCGTGATTTTCATGGATGTGTGAATGGATCTATAAAACTCTACGAGTCCGTGGACCATCCCATAAAACAATCTGACATTTCACACAAATGTGAGAATGCAGCCTAAGGGATTTTATAGATAACATTATCACTCCAAGTCACACAGTGCAGATACAGAATAATATTTACATCCAGGCACTTACTGCTGACGTCTCGTCTGATCAGAATCGGTTTCTGCTGCTTCTTCTCCATCTGGTCAGACCTTCATGTCTACATCTCCCAGTCACGATTCGTCTTGTCATGATGATCTCCAGCCTAGATAATAACAAGGTCACATATATTGTATATATACATGTATCTCCCCCTCACTGCGCCCCTGAATACAGATCTGTACCCCCCCATTAATATACTATTAGCCACTTAGTAATCAAAATAAAAAGTGATAAGCAGCACTGTGCCCCCCATTAACTGTAATCTCCACCAGCCAATAACATAAATTATTCAATCTCTGTGATTCTCCCCAATTAACTGTAAGGCTATGTGCACACGGAAAATATACAAGCACCCCCATCATTGCTATGTCCCAGCACCTCCCGTCATTGCTCTCTACCAGCACCCCCAACATTGCTCTGTCCCAGCACCCCGGTCATTGCTCTCCCAGCACCCCCGTCATTGCTCTCTCCCTGAACCCCCATCATTGTTCTCTCCCAGCAACCCCCGTCATTACTCTCTCAGCACCTCCATCATTGCTCTCTCCCAGCAACCCGTCATTGCTCTCACCATCCCCGTCATTGGTCTACTAATCCCCATCATTGCTCTCCCCGCCCCATCAACCCCATCACTGCTCTTCCCAGACCCATCAGCACTCTCCCCAACCCCATCAGCCCCACAATTGCTCTCCCCAGCCCCATCAGCCCCGCTATTGCTCTCTCCAGCCCAATCAGCCCCATTATTGCTCTCCCCAGCGTTTCAGTAAAAATAAAAAATAAAAACACTTAACTCTCTGCCCGTTCCCCCGCAAGCTGCAGCATCACTGCTCTTCCAAGCCCCACCATTTCTCTTCCCAGACCCATCAGCGCTCTCCCCAGTCCCATCAGCCCCACCATTGCTCTCCCCAGCCCCATCAGCCCCACCATTGCTCTCTCCAGCCCAATCAGCCCCATTATTGCTCTCCCCAGCGTTTCAGTAAAAATTAAAAAAAAAACACAACTCTCTGCCCGTTCCCCTGCAAGCTGCAGCATCACTTCTCTCCCCAGCCCCACCATTGCTCTCCTCAGACTTATCAGCGCTCTCCCCAGCCCCACCATTGCTCTCCTCAGCCCATTCAGCCCCACCATTGCTCTCCCCAGCCCCATTATTGCTCTCTCCAGCCCCATCAGCCCCATTATTGCTCTCCCCAGCGTTTCAGTAAAAAAAAAACAATAAAAACCACTTACCTCTCTGCCCGTTCCCCCGCAGGCCGCAGCATCCTTGTTGT
The DNA here is from genome assembly GCF_046119375.1 of Phyllobates terribilis. Taxonomy (NCBI): domain Eukaryota; kingdom Metazoa; phylum Chordata; class Amphibia; order Anura; family Dendrobatidae; genus Phyllobates; species Phyllobates terribilis. The sequence goes on along the minus strand of NW_027362771.1, from coordinate 550,255,732 downwards.
CTGCAATTTCCTTCCTCACACAGGCCCACGCTGCATGATGACGTCATCAAGCAGCGCGTGCCTGTGTGTGGGAGGAAGCGGCGGGCAGGAAGCAGAGGACGGATCTCTGCAGCTCCGCTGCCATTCTGTCCTGTCAGCAGCGGAGCAGGGAGACGCTGCACCAGCAGCGGTATGTCCGCCCCTGGACTGCTATGGGCCCCCCCAGCTCACGGGCCCCATAGCAGCCGCGTGGTCTGCCGCCATTGGTGGTACGCCACTGCGTCAACTTACTAGGAAAACTTCTAGCAGGTTATATCTGTGCATCTACCACAGGGGCACAGGTTGTGCTCGGCAAGTGGCTAAGCCACAACTGTAACGTCACCCAGTCCATTATATGCGCCCACACAGAAATAGCACCCCTGGTGAAGCTCTTAGTGTTCCCCATACTGATACATATTACTTTTATGCCCCCTTACACACAGCATGATGCCCCCACTGTGCTGCACCCATACAGCCCTCACCGTGTATCACCCACACATCATGGTGACCCCACAGCGCTGCTCACACACATCATGGTGACCCCACAGCGCTCCTCACACACATCATGGTGACCCCACAGCGCTCCTCACACACATCATGGTGACCCCACAGCGCTCCTCACACACATCATGGTGACCCCACAGCGCTCCTCACACACATCATGGTGCCCCCACAGCGCTCCTCACACACATCATGGTGCCCCCACAGCGCTGCTCACACACATCATGGTGCCCTCACAGCGCTGCTCACACACATCATGGTGCCCCCACACACACATTACAGTGCCCCACACAAACCCTGATGCCCCCTAATTGCCCCCCACATATCATAGTGACACACACACACACAATATGCCTCAGACAGTTACAGAGGGCAAATACCCTCTGGATGGTGGAGCAGGGAGCTAACAGCAGAAAGCTCCCTGTTCCACCATTGTATTTAACAGAATCTCTGTCATGAACACACAGATACAATTGGAAGTTGGACCATCTGCCGACCTCCCAGGACAGGTTACCAAATCTGGGTATAGATAAATGCCAACTGAACCCGCTGATTTAGTCACCTACTCACTCTGTAGGGTGGTCCCCGACTGTCACCAGACAGCAAATGTCCAGGAAAGAAGGATCAGCAAATTGGAATTAAACACACCTGATTCTTTCTTCTTACAACAGATGAGCCCCCCCAAGATCCATTACTCCATCCACAATGAGAACTCGTGCACGCTCGGCTGAACTGAGTGTACTTTACTGGTATGTCGGGAAAAATCGCCAACAAGGGTATAGCAACCTTAAAGTGGTTTTCCGGTTTTGAAAAATGCTTGCCTCCCCCTCCCCCCGGGCTGCAAACAAACTGTGCTATACTCACCCTCTCTGGGTCCAGCACTGAATCTCAACTACTCCTGGTGTCTAATGTCTGCCCGTTGACAGCACTGCAGCCAATCAGTGAACTCAGTTGTTTGGTACAAGCTTCTCAGACCTGCTGAGCTCACTGATTGGCTGCAGCGCTGTTAACATGACCGGGAGCAGGGGCCAAATCTCAGAGCTTGACCCGGGTAGGAAGAGTAAAGCACAATTTGTTATTTTTTTTAAGCAACTGCAGCCTGAAACCAGAAAACCCCTTTAATATCATGGTTTATAGACTGGTCACTCATGTATCCGCTGGTGGAGAACAGTAGAGAAGAAAGTGTGGAGGAGTCAAATAATAGAATTAAGTCCTTACCGGTAATCCGGTTTCTAGAAGCCTTCCACGACAGCATTGGAGGATGTTGTCCACGCCCTATTGGGGGACAGGAACATAGAGAGTTTAAAAGCCCCTCCCCACTGTCAATCCCTAGTGTTTACCAAGATCACCTGGAAAAATGGTTACCTGACAGTTATATGGAATCCATAGGGAGGGAAATTCGTGCTGTCGTGGAAGGCTTCTAGATACTGAATTACTGGTAAGGACTAATTTTATTTTCTCAATACGCCTTCCACGACAGCATTGGAGGAATACCAACGATATTTTATTAGGGAGGGACAATAGCTTGAAGGACTTTCCTACCAAAGGCTAAATCCCTAGTGGATGATAAGTCTAATCTATAATGTTTAGAAAACGTATGAAGGGAAGACCATGTAGCTGCCCTGCAAATCTGCTCAGCAGAAGCACCCGCTCTTTCGGCCCATGAAGTTGATGTGGATCTGGTACAATGAGCCTTTAAGGCAATCGGTGGATTCATTTGTTGGTTGTTATAGGCTTCCCCAATTGCTTTTTTGATCCAGTTTGCTATAGTGGATTTAGTTGCCTTCCTTCCTCTGTTCTGCCCTGAGTGCTGTATAAATAGGTTCCCATCCAATCTCCAAGACTCAGTTTGTTGAAGATAATAAAGGACAGCTCTGCGGACATCTAGGAGGTGGAACTCTGCTTCCTTTGGATTGGAAGGATTCTGGCAGAAGGAGGGAAGGATGATTTCCTGGGAACGATGGAAGTCCGTAACTACCTTTGGGAGAAAGGAAGGGTCCAGGCGAAGCGTAATTCTATCTTCGGTCACATTCATGTAAGGTTCTCTGATAGAAAGGGCCTGAAGTTCTCCTCCTCTCCGTGCTGTGCTAAAGTGATGGCTTCTAAGAAGGCAGTCTTATGAGAGAGAGAGTCTGTATTGTGCTAGAGGATAGAGGCTCAAAGGGAGAGAGGGTTAAACCCTTGAGTACCACATTTAGATCCCAGGATGGGACCTGAGACTGAATTCTTGGGTGAAGTCTGAGTGCTGAAGTTATGAATCTCTTGATCCACCTATGAGAGGCCAAATCTTGGTCGAATATGGAACTTAGGGCTGAAATCTGCACCTTAAGAGTGCTGGGTTTGAGACCCAACTCCAATCCACTCTGTAGAAAATCAATGATCCAAGCAATGTTGGGATGTGAGGTATCAGGAATATCCGGGGCGTACCATGATAGGAATTTTTTCCATATTTTGCCTTATATCGCGTTGGTTACTGGCTTCCTACTCTGTTGAAGAGTTTTTATAACTTCTTCTGAGAGACCTTTGGATCTTAAGATCTCGGCTTCAGTAACCAGGCTGCTAGGTTTAGCCACTGAGGATTGGGATGGAACAGGGGCCCTTAAGAGAGAAGGTTGTTGACCTCTGGTAGTATTACCGGACCCTCTAGGCAGAGTTCTGTGATGGCCCCGAACCAAGGCCTTTTGGGCCACAGAGGGGCCACCAGAATTGTTGCCACTCTCTCTATCCTGACTTTCTGGATGGTTCTTGCTATCAGCGGTATCGGAGGAAACGCATAGACCAGCTTGAAATGCCAGGGATGGGCTAATGCGTCCAAATTCATGGCACTGTCTCGTCTGTCCAATGAAAAGAAGAGGGGAAGTTTTGCGTTTGACCGACTGGCAGAGATCTACCTCGGGGAGACCCCATTTTGCTACCAGCGACTGGCTGGATATCTTTCCTGCTTAGAAAGTCTGCTTGAACGTTGTTTGAGCCTTTCAGGTGGATTCCTGAAAGTGATAGATGTTGTTCTGCCCAAAAAAATATTCGGCCTGCAATCTGTTTTAGGCTGTGTACCTTCGTAGCTCCTTGATAACGAAGGAAGGCAACTGTAGTCACGTTGTCCGAGAGAATCTTGATGTGAGAACCCTGGATTAGGTTGACTGCCGCTCTGAGCGTTTTTTCTACCGCCATTAGCTCCCTGAAGTTGGAAGATCTGGCACTGATCTCGGGACACCATCTGCCTTGAAAGGGAATCTGGGCCAGCCTTGTAAACTGGTGTCAGTAGTCACTGTAATTAGAGGGTCCTGGGTCCAAGAAATCCCCCTTTGCAGATTTCGGGAGCTTAGCCACCAAGAAAGAGAAGCTTTTATCCGACCCGGGGTCCTGAACCGTTTGTTTAGTGAATCCCTTTGTCTGTTGCAGGATCTTAGGATATGATCCTGGAGAGGCCTTCAGTGGGCCTGGGCCCACAACACCGACTGGATACAGGCTGTCATAGACCCCAATACAGACATTGTCGCTCTCAACGTTGGATTCTCTTGGTGTCTGAAATTTGAGATTTTGGATCGGAGAGCTGTCTGATGCTCCAATGGTAGAAAGGACATCTGTTTGTTGGAGTCCAGTAATACACCAAGGAACTTCCTCCTTAATGAAGGGAGGAGTTCCGATTTTTTTAGGTTTGAAACCCAACCTAAAGACTGAAGGGTTCTTAAGGTTATAGAGACGTGAAGATTGAGAGTTGCTACTGAAGGAGCGACAATCAACATGTCGTCCAAGTATGGAATTATGCAGACTCCCTGTTTCTGGATGAGTGCAATGACTTCTGCCATAATCTTCGTAAACACCCGGGGTGCTGAAGAGATGCCGAAGGGCAGTATGTTGTACTGGTAGTGGACTGTTATATTGTCCCTGAGGACTGCAAACCGCAGGAACTTCCTGTGTGATGGATGAATCGGCACATGGTAGTACGCATCTTTTAAATCTATGGTCGCCATGACGAAGTCTTTCCCTATTAGGGGAATAGTTGATTTTATAGACTCCATCTTGAATCGTCTGTATTTGATGTGATGGTTTAGGGACTTCAGGTTGATTATGATGCATGGGGTCCCTGATAGTTTCCGTATTAGGAATATTTTTGAGTAGTGACCCGTCCCCTCCCGGCCAGGGGGAACCCGAGACACCACTCCCGAATTCCGAAGGTTTTTTAGGAGTTCCTGAGCCCCCCCGAGAAGGAAGGGACGTGACCCTCAGGATCTGAGGGGGGCAACTCTCAAATTCCAAAAGAAGACCCTGCTCAATGGTATTGAGGATCCACTGGTAGGAAGATATTGCCCGCCACTGGGGAAAGAAATTCGAGAGATGCCCCCCTACACGGACCAAGTCATTGCCTGTCCAGCTGCTGGTGTTGTTGCTGGGGTACAAGGATGTTGCAGCCCTTGCCACCTTTAGGATAGCTCCAGCGCCCAGATTTTCCCTTTCCTCTATACTGTGAGGGGTGACTTTGGGAAGGCCGAAAGGAACGTTTCTTAGTCTGTTTCTGATCGGGAAGGGTTTTCTTCCTGTCCGAGGCCTTTTCCAGGATTTCATCCAGGGCTGGGCCAAATACATATTTTCCTTGGAATGGAATGGAACAGAGCGTGACTTTAGAGGCGACGTCCCCACTCCATGTTTTGAGCCATAGTGCACGGCGAGCAGTATTGGACAGGACAGCTGCCCTGTCCACGATCCGGACTGACTCAGCCAAGGCGTCCGCTAAGAAACCTGTGGCTTTTTGAAGGAGAGGGATGGAGTCAAGCAGGTCTGCCCTGGACGTGCCCTGAGACAGATGTTCCTCCAGTTGGGTCAGCCATTTGAAGAGGGATCTGGCCACACAAGTCGAGGAAATATTGACTTTGAGAGAGGCAGAGGAGGTTTCCCATGATTTTTTAAGGACGCTTTCCATTTTGCGGTCCAAAGGATCCTTTAATTGGGACGAGTCCTCAAAGGGAAGTGAGGTTTTCCTCACTACCCTAGCCACCTTGATGTCCACCTTAGGGACTTCCCACTCAAATCCTTCACCTTCTAACGGAAACCTGTTTTAATTCCGAAGGGGTGGTGAGACGATTTTCCGGGAACTCCCATTCCTGTCGGATGAGATCCCTAATTACCTCATGGACTGGAAAACCAGTCTGCTTCTTGGTTTTAAGACCCCTAAACATCTCGTCCTGAACAGAACAAGGAAACTCCACTTCCTCCAGCCCCATAGTGCCTCTAACTGCGTCCAATAGTTCCTCTAAGTTGTCCGAGGTAAAATAAATCTACCGGTTTCTACTGTTTTGGCAGGCCCTATGGATGCCAATTCCTCAAAATCATCAGAGGCTGAGCTACTAGCGTCCATAGAGACCACATCTGAGTCTAATTCTTGGATCTTCCTCTTCTTAGGGGGGAGAGGGCCAGGAGGAGGAATAGACAGGTAGGGCAGCAAAGGAAGCTTGGACCTCCTGTCTAACCACCTGGACCTCCTGTTTAACGAGTGATCTAAGCTCCTCGATCAGTGAGGGGTTTTCTTCTCTAATTATTTTATCCATACAGGGCTGACACAACTTCTTCTTATAGGATGAGGACAGCTTTTTTTTGTACAGATGCCACATCTATGGGGCTGGTCTTTATCCTTCTTAGCGGCGGCGGCCTTGTCTTCCTAAGAAAGGGGAAGAGAAGGGGACCCATGTAACTAGAAGGAGGGGAGATCTAATGACATCTAAAAAAAAAAAGGAGGCCGAGATAACCCCATAGTGACCACCCAGGTACTACTCACTGTAGCCGAGGGCATGCTGGGCTCTGCAGATGCAGGGGTACAGGACCTATCACCTTCCATAGTGGGAATAGCCTTACCTTTTGGTGTCTTCAGGCGGGTTTTAAATAAAACCGTGCCTCCCAGCAAGGGACCTCAGTCCCCTCCCCTTTCTGGTCACTTTAAGGGCCAATCCAGGGTTGGTATGGGCCTTGATGGTTCTGGACACCATTCAGCGTCCCACGTGGAACGCCCCAACCGGAGCGATGGGACTCGCAGCGACGTCACCCGTTGCGCGAGCCCAAACCGCCCGTCGGCTCAGGAGCGCCCCACCAACACACATCTCACTGTGGAACGCTCAGGCCGGAGTGGCAGGGTCCGCGGCGACGCCACTTCCGGTGCGCACGCCAACGTCACATCCGGTGCGCACGCGGGGATGCCCCGTGCGCGCGGCAACGTCCGCGCTCCAGGAAAGAGGAGATACCAGAGAGCAGGAGCGGCCTCCGGCATGAACGATCCCCTGGCTTGCTTTACCCTCAGTGGGGCGCAGGAAGCCATGGTGGTCCCCAAAGGGGAGCAGCAAGGAGGGAGCACCCCGACACAGGTAAAAATACAGCGCAGCGCTGCCCTGCCGGCCCGACAGTACTGCAGGATCTCTCCATGCCCCAAGGGGGCAGAAAAACACTGGGGATTGACGGTGGGGAGGGGCTTTTAAACTCTATGTTCCTGTCCCCCAATAGGGCGTGGACAACATCCTCCAATGCTGTCGTGGAAGGCGTATTGAGAAATATGTATTATTAGGAAGGAATGTAACGCTACAATGGACACGGTGGCTTCATGGAATCTAATGCTGAAGTAATAACAGTTTTGAATAATGTGCATACCTCATCTGCTGCAGAACCTTTTTTTTTTCCCCCAAAAAGCTAGAGAAACTTCTTGTTAATATATTACTTCTAGGTGACTAACATCTAATGCACTTTCACCCTAGGAGGCTAAACCCCGTCACCTGCAGCCTCCATATGGCAGGCGGCCTCAATACGGCCACGCCTTTCCGCAGTAAACATTGCCATTTACCATTTTTAAAGGTTCCATAAAAACAGCAGAATGGCAGAGGAGAATCACAGAAATAAATCAAGGAGTTCTAATTAAAAAAAAAAAAATTCAAAAATCACCCAATTTCCTCTGTTAAAAGTAAAGGGGAAAAAAAAAAAAAAAGGGTCAAACCCCAGAATTGTGGGTTTGTCACATCACTTGTTAAATGGAATAAAAAAATAAATAAATAAAATCGAAAGCATCATATGTACACGAAACTGGTATCAATATAAATGTCAGTTCACCACGCAAAAAAACAAACAAACCATTGTACAATTTCATTTTTGCTCACTTGAAGACTAAATATGCAACATTTTAAAGGATCATTTGGCTTTTTGTTCTAAAAAAAAAAAAAAAGTAACTTTGCAGTTAACAGTTAAAAAAAAAAAATCCTATTTTCTCAGGAATGGAAAGATTTTAAATTTTATAACTTGTCTAGGTTACCAGCCACCTCTGCAATCTATCAGCGGTCGCAGAAAAAGGAGCACAGCGCTTACAAGCTCTTTGCTATACAGCCTGCTTGCGATGCTCAGGAGGCTTCAGTGCCCTTGTGCGCCTCCTCTTCTACATTACTCATTTCGGGCTCGAGGCTCAGCCACGCCGCTGGCCCGAACAGTCAATCATCGGGGGAACACCTCTCCCAGAAAGCCAGAGAAGCAAGGGAGCAGTTTGCTCCTGAAGAAAATTCCGGGGGGGTAAAAAAGTGAATGGGTCGGACCCCACTCAAAACATTGCTGGCCTATCCTAGAGGCTATTAATATTTAAAAAACCCTTTCAGGGGTGATTGCTCCCACCTCTCCCTGTTCCTCAAAAAAAAAAAGCACACGGACCACAATATAAGCAAAAAAAGAACAAAAATTTATTTTCTGGTGCATCACAAAAAAAAAACAGGACAGACAAGAAAATATATAAAAAGAGGTCAGAAACATGAGGCACTTGGTGACGTCTCCTGGAGCAGGAGATCTGATAACAGACACTTGACATAGGGACACTTTGATCGGTGGGAGGACAGAGCCTGCGGCCAGCAGACGCTCAATTTGGCACTTTGTTAAATAAAATAAAAATTCTCCATGTTTACCAGCAATGGGATTCATCTCTGGGGAATGATTAAGTTGCTTCTTTAAGTGGCCCCATAACAAGTCCTATTATAGAGCAGACGTGTGACGCATGTACGAAGACAAAGGCGCGTTGTGTTGTCTCCTGCATTGTGGTGGGATGAGAATTCAGCCGGACAAAGAACAAGTGCAAACTTCTCTACCCAGGACCGTCAGCGCCAGTAAAGAGGTCATCAGCTGTGGGGTTTACATGGCTATGACAGCTGCGCGGCAACCAATATGGCCTCCCAACGTAAAATTTAAAGGGGCGCTCCAGGGAAAACTGGTAACAGAGGCCGTTGCATGGCACTTGGATTCTCTTTGGTAATGTCTTAGTCCTCGTGCATCGCTCCACCTCTGCACTGCATCGCTTTAAAAAGTAGTCAAAAGTGGCCGACCTGAGGACGTATGTACTGGAGGATCCGGCTTTTTTTTTTTTGGGTAATGAAGCTTCGGTCGTCAGTGTAAGACAAGGATGTGTTGCCCAATTGCAACAGTGACGCGACGATGCATTCGTTCTATACATCACAGCACTAAACGCAGTTTCACTTGCTCCCCACTTTACATAGAACGTCCAATTATTGGGGGGCAAACGCTGCATAAGGGGACAAGTCAATGAACGGAAGGGGAAACCATTTCTGTAAGAGTGACTGATGAAGGCAGGACTGTGGGGACCCCCATTGGTCCAGAGAACAAAAACTCAGGGTGCTCCCTCTCCATTATAGAGGGTGGGCACAGTTCTCTCCCATCTACCACAATGGAGAGCTTTCACCCATATTAACGGGTGATTTTGTGCCCATGTTACCAGGATCTCACTCGGGGGTCTGAGCCCTGGGGGGAGATGAAGTGCACTGGGGGCGTGTGAATGTACTTGGAAGTTACCGCCTTTGCACATTGCCACACCCCCAGTGCACAACCAGCCCGATTTCCATATCTTCTATGGAGGGGGCTGCAAATACATCTGCTGGGCATAGCTGTCCTCGCACCCGCCCTGTAAATTAGGCCTGACCTATATAATGAGACATCGTATAATACGACCCCTTAGTATTTACCCTGCATTTCTCTAAATCAGAGAACACATTTTTCCGGAAAACACTTCTTGCTCCAAAATCTGCAGCAGTGGATCTGTGGCATATAAAGGAAGGATTATAATTCTCCACGATCCACTTATGGCATTAAAAACTGCACTGGTGTTTTTTGTTTTTTTTCCCTAGTGCAGCTTAGTTTCGTCGGCATAGGCATCAATGCCCCTCTCAGTCCAGACCCCCACTGATAAAGCAGGAATGTTTTTTCTCCAATTCATAGGTTGTGTTGACCATGAAAACATTTTACATGGAAAGCTCAGATTTCTATTTGCACGGATTTTGCAGATTCCGCACGTCGTTCCTAATCCTACAGATTATTCCCTTATCGTCGATAAAAACATATTATCCTTTAATCTCAATAATCGTAATGAATAGAAGTAAAAAGAACAGAAATTACACGCTAAAATAAATTAGTGCATCGTGTGTGCAGAGTCTGGCTGCATGTATGAACGGCCATCGCCCGGCGGGCACCATGGCTGGCACCGGTCAGTTACCTATGGGGTGTGCCAGGATGGCAGAAAACCATGTGCAAGCTGCAGATACAGCCCCATTCACATGTAGGGAACGGATCTTCACAGACAGGAGTAACAGAGGTGGGAGGGGGACACCTGTGCTGATCCATGGGGCACATACCTGTGCAGGGATCATGGTCGCAACCCGTACAACAAAAAGGGAGGAAGAAAGACACCAAACGGGTAAGAGAAGAATTAAGACCATGACACTCCGGACCCTCAAATGCAAGAGGGGATGGCCAATATGGACACCTAGATTAATGGTGGACATACTGTGGGTCCGGCGCGGACATGACGGGGACCATAAGTAGGATGATGACCACAGAGGATGAGCGTAGTGCAGACTGCAGCCCTCTTACATATTTACAAGAGCTGTGACACCGTAAACCTTAAAGGCACAGCTGGCGTGAACATTAAATGAGGTCTAAAAATTCAGTGTTTTCAGCTTGGACTTGTCGGCCATTGCAGCCCCCGGCTTTTTACTCGCCCTCTATAAATCACATTTCTGATTCGGAGTGCACCACCTTCTTCTTTGCTCGGGATTTGCTGCTCCGGACAGATGCCTGTAAGGAGAGAAGAAGTGGTGAGGACGGACGCCATGTCAGTGATGCCCCTCACCCACCGATGCGGACGTCACATGTGCTGAATCACCCCTTTAACACATTACTGACATGTGACGTACCGGTACATCATATATGTCGGCTCCCTGACTTTGATGCGGGCTCGCATGCATCTTTCATGGCAGATGATGTCTGAATAATTAAGCCATCATCGGCCTCTAACAGCCGAGAAAGGAGCGGAGGGTTGAATGTCCCTGTCATTCTGTATAGCGAACATAGTTAAACAAAAATAAATAAAAATAATTTGTAAAGTTGCATTTTTCACCTCTCTAGTTAGCGTCTTCTTCTTAGACACCCTCAGACTCTGGCTCCTCTGCATGGGTTTCGGCGGTAGACCCCCTCTCGTTCTTGCGGACGTCCTGCTCTCGTTGTCTGACCACCTTTCATCCATGGAGTCACTGTCGGCTTGGGACTGAGTTGTATAAGCTGTGTGACAAGTGTTCGTAGACATTAAACAGGTCGTCCACCTTTGGGGACAATAATGTTTTTATTAAATCCATGTATTTGGGGCTAAAAATCATTCTAGCAATTGGGGTTCACTAAAAATGTTGCACCGTTTTGCTTTTACAGCATTTTTTGTTTCCTGGCACGCTGAACTTTGATGTGGTCTGTGGTCAGAAATCAGCCGAGAGAAAGGTCAGAAAAAAGACAGATAAAAGCGATACAAACTCCCAGTCAGACCGTCATAGTGAGCTCACTGATGGATTCTCTGTTAGCTCATTCTGCAGCCAGCAAGAAACAGTGTAACACAAAGGCTATAGAAGGCAAAGCTTAATGAAACATAGTTGCAAAAAGGATTTTTAGCCCCAAATATATGCATTTAAGAAAAAAAAAAAATGTATACATTATAAAAAAAAACAAACACAAACTCACCAATAGGGCGGCGATGAAGCTCATCGTCAGGGTATAGGGGATCTCTGTAGTGTATGGGGGCGTCATCTGGGAGATCCCTCAGATCTTGCATGCTGAAGCTGCGGAGTCGTCCAACCAGTGCGCCTTGTCCCTAAAAAGAGAATATACACTGCTCAAAAAAATAAAGGGATCACTCAAATAACACATCCTAGATCTGAATGAATGAAATATTCTCATTGAATATTTTGTTCTGTACAAAGTTGAATGTGCTGACAACAAAATCACACAAAAATCATCAATGGAAATCAAATTTATTAACCAATGGAGGCCTGGATTTGGAGTCACCCCCAAAATTAAAGTGGAAAAACACACTACAGGCTGATCCAACTTTGATGTAATGTCCTTAAAACAAGTCAAAATGAGGCTCAGTATTGTGTGTGGCCTCCACGTGCCTGTATGACCTCCCTACAACGCCTGCGCATGCTCCTGATGAGGCTCAGTATTGTGTGTGGCCTCCACGTGCCTGTATGACCTCCCTACAACGCCTGGGCATGCTCCTGATGAGGCTGAGTATTGTGTGTGGCCTCCACGTGCCTGTATGACCTCCCTACAACGCCTGGGCATGCTCCTGATGAGGCTGAGTATTGTGTGTGGCCTCCACGTGCCTGTATGACCTCCCTACAACGCCTGGGCATGCTCCTGATGAGGCTGAGTATTGTGTGTGGCCTCCACGTGCCTGTATGACCTCCCTACAACGCCTGGGCATGCTCCTGATGAGGCTCAGTATTGTGTGTGGCCTCCACGTGCCTATATGACCTCCCTACAATGCCTGGGCATGCTCCTGATGAGGTTCAGCATTGTGTGTGGCCTCCACGTGCCTGTATGACCTCCCTACAACGCCTGGGCATGCTCCTGATGAGGCTCAGTATTGTGTGTGGCCTCCACGTGCCTGTATGACCTCCCCACAACGCCTGCTCCTGATGAGGTTCAGTATTGTGTGTGGCCTCCACGTGCCTGTATGACCTCCCTACAACGCCTGGGCATGCTCCTGATGAGGTTGTGGATGGTCTCCTGTGGGATCTCCTTCCAGACCTGGACTAAAGCATCCGCCAACTCCTGGACAGTCTGTGGTGCAACGTCACGTTGGTGGATGGAGCGAGACATGATGTCCCAGATGTGCTCAATCGGATTCAGGTCTGGGGAACGGGCGGGCCAGTCCATAGCTTCAATGCCTTCATCTTGCAGGAACTGCTGACACACTCCAGCCACATGAGGTCTGGCATTGTCCTGCATTAGGAGGAACCCAGGGCCAACCGCACCAGCATATGGTCTCACAAGGGGTCTGAGGATCTCATCTCAGTACCTAATGGCAGTCAGGCTACCTCTGGTAAGCACATGGAGGGCTGTGCAGCAGTCCAAAGAAATGCCACCCCACACCATTACTGACCCACTGCCAAACCGGTCATGCTGAAGGATGTAGCAGGCAGCAGATCGCTCTCCACGGCGTCTCCAGACTCTGTCACGTCTGTCACATGTGCTCAGTGTGAACCTGCTTTCATCTGTGAAGAGCACAGGGCGCCAGTGGTGACTTTGCCAATCCTGGTGTTCTGTGGCAAATGCCAAGTGTCCTGCACGGTGTTGGGCTGTGCGCACAACCCCCATCTGTGGACGTCGGCCCTCATACCACCCTCATGGAGTCGGTTTCTAACTGTTTCTGTAGACACATGCACATTTGTGGCCTGCTGGAGGTCATTTTGCAGGGCTCTGGCAGTGCTCCTCCTATTCCTCCTTGCACAAAGGCGGAGGTAGCGGTCCTGCTGCTGGGTTGTTGCCCTCCTACGGCCCCCTCCACGTCTCCTGGTGTACTGGCCTGTCTCCTGGTAGCGCCTCCAGCCTGTGGACACTACGCTGACAGACACAGCAAACCTTCTTGCCACAGCTCGCATTGATGTGCCATCCTGGATGAGCTGCACTACCTGAGCAACTTCTGTGGGTTGTAGGGTCCGTCTCATGCCATCACGACTGTGAAAGCACAACCAACATTCAAAAGTGACCAAAACATCAGCCAGAAAGCATTGGTACTGAGATGTGGTCTGTGGTCCCCACCTGCAGAACCACTCCTCCGTCACAAAAATAGAGCGGATTGAGATCGGCTAACACCCCGCAGCGCTGTACTGCATGGGGACCGGAATATCACGCGATCAGCTGGTACCGAATTCCCTGAGCAGTCGCGGGGAGGGGGGGGGGGGGTTAACCATTTTCAGCCCAGGTGTAATACTGGTGTTGGTACCTTGGTGGCGGCGTGTACGGCCGCGGTAGCCGCTATGTTTAGACCTTTCCGTCCGAGCGTGACGACCGATTCGTAGCTCCGCTCCTTCGCCTGCACAATATAGGAGTCTATTTCCTGGTGAAAGAAATAAGAAACAGGTCAGAGGTGCAACGTGGATACGCCAGGAGAGCGAAACTGAGGGGTCCGCCGCACCAAAGACTCTTCCTGCAGCTGGTCTGTGAGGCAAAAAACAGGTCAGACGCAGCTTCTGGAATCCAGGAGCCTCGGGGCAGAGCTGTACCGACGACGGACGTCTCTTACATGGGAGAGAGGCCGGGGAACACCAAGCATACAGAGCAAGATCATCACCGTGCGGCAAGAGGTACAGGAACTACAAGTACCAACATGCCCAGACAACCAGCACAAGCTATGCTGGGATGAGTAGGGAAATCAGTGGGAACGAAAAATAAAAGTAATTATCACGCCCTCTCCATGTAACCAGCTCTCCCCTCAAGATCCCCCCTCCGAAGAAACCAGCTCTCCCCCCAAGATTCCCTCCAATGCACCCCAGCTCTCCCCCAAGATTCCCTCCAATGCACCCCAGCTCTCCCGTGTAGCCAGTGCGCCCCCCCACACCCCAACTCTCCCGTGTAGCCAGCGCGCCCCCCCACACCCCAACTCTCCCGTGTAGCCAGCGCGCCCCCCCACACCCCAGCTCTCCCGTGTAGCCAGCGTGCCCCCCCACCCCAGCTCTCCCGTGTAGCCAGCGTGCCCCCCCACCCATGTAGCCAGCGTGCCCCCCCACCCGTGTAGCCAGCGTGCCCCCCCCACCCCAGCTCTCCCGTGTAGCCAGCGTGCCCCCCCCCACCCCAGCTCTCCCGTGTAGCCAGCGTGCCCCCCCCACCCCAGCTCTCCCGTGTAGCCAGCATGCCCCCCCCCCCCGTGTAGCCAGCATGCCCCCCCCCCCGTGTAGCCAGGGCGCCCCCCCACCCGAGCTCTCCCGTGTAGCCAGCGTGCCCCCCCCCCACCCCAGCTCTCCCGTGTAGCCAGCGTGCCCCCCCCACCCAAGCTCTCCCGTGTAGCCAGCGTGCCCCCCCCCCACCAGCTCTCCCGTGTAGCCAGCGTGCCCCCCCCCCACCAGCTCTCCCGTGTAGCCAGCGTGCCCCCCCCACCCCAGCTCTCCCGTGTAGCCAGCGTGCCCCCCCCCACCAGCTCTCCCGTGTAGCCAGCGTGCCCCCCCCCCCCCACCAGCTCTCCCGTGTAGCCAGCGTGCCCCCCCCCCCCCCACCAGCTCTCCCGTGTAGCCAGCGTGCCCCCCCCCACCAGCTCTCCCGTGTAGCCAGCGTGCCCCCCCCCCACCCCAGCTCTCCCGTGTAGCCAGCGTGCCCCCCCCACCCCAGCTCTCCCGTGTAGCCAGCGTGCCCCCCCCACCCCAGCTCTCCCGTGTAGCCAGCGTGCCCCCCCCCCACCCCAGCTCTCCCGTGTAGCCAGCGTGCCCCCCCCCCACCCCAGCTCTCCCGTGTAGCCAGCGTGCCCCCCCCCCACCAGCTCTCCCGTGTAGCCAGCGTGCCCCCCCCACCCCAGCTCTCCCGTGTAGCCAGCGTGCCCCCCCCCACCCCACCCGTGTAGCCAGCGTGCCCCCCCCACCCCAGCTCTCCCGTGTAGCCAGCGTGCCCCCCCCACCCCAGCTCTCCCGTGTAGCCAGCGTGCCCCCCACCCCCACCCCAGCTCTCCCGTGTAGCCAGCGTGCCCCCCCCCCACCCCAGCTCTCCCATGTAGCCAGCGTGCCCCCCACCCACCCCAGCTCTCCCATGTAGCCAGCGTGCCCCCCACCCCCACCCCAGCTCTCCCGTGTAGCGGGCGCACCTTCTGAACTTGGGTACAAGAACCTGGAATTCCTGACAATATAAAGACAAGTGGAAAATAGATTTTTTATTCAGAAATGTAGGAAAGCCAGGAGCCGCCTGTGTGGGAGCAGTGACGGCGGAGCGATGATCGTTCCTCACCGCTAACCCTGCCCCTCACCCTTCTGTACATCAGGGATTACCAGGGACAAGATATCCCCGTCCAGTATATGTGGGATCCTGTATAGGAGGACTGTTCCTAATCTCTCTGTATGCAGCACACACCCTACAGCACAGATGTCCTACGGCGCCTCAGGGCGGGTACACGGGAGCGGAGACACATACAGTATACGGTACCTTTTCCCGCAGGGACAGCACAGGATGCACACATTTCCTGTACAGGAGGCTGGCGCCACGTGTGTACGGGGACAGCAGCCACACCACAAAGGCCATCTTAATCTCATAGTAAAATGGAAACCTGTCCGGGGAAAAAATAAATAAATAAAAATGAGTGAAAAGAGCAGCAAAAGAACAGTGGGGGAGGTGAGAGAATAATATATTATAGTATGTGCACAAATGTTTAGTTATAGGGGTTATCTGGTCTCAGAAGAAAAGTCTGCAGGCAGTCAATGTGACCGTAGACTGCTGAATCGTGACAGTGTGTGGTCACATCCCAACTAGTCTTACACAGCTTCTCTCAATAGAAGAGAGTTGAGTGCAGGAGACTAGTTGGCACATGACTGCAAGTATGGAAACATACGAGTATGAAGATCAGCTCATCACCAGGGTGCTGAGCATATGGAAATGTTGGGTAAAAAAAAAAAAAAAAAAGACAATCTAAAGAGCAGGTGTCACCAAGTCAAAAGCGATCAGTTTGTACTTTTATTCCCACTGCTGCCCTGAATATATATATATATATTTTTTTTTAAAAACCCAGAGATATGGGCTTTTTTATTTAGTCCTAATTTTTATGGTCTTAACTAGGGGGGGAAAGGGTGCTCACAGGATCCTCAGGGGCAGGTCTTATGGCTCTTCTGACTAATTACCTTGTGAGCCACACCCATTTGGTAAAGACCAGAATAATTAATGGTATATTAAAAGGCCAAAATCTATGGCGGATAAAGGGGAGAAAAAAACTGAATACACAGGGGAAAAGAGTAAAATCTGATCCTCTTTATCTGTGTGTGCAGAGTAATTTAATATACAGGATCCCCAACGATAGCTCTTTGGGATCTGAACAAGCAGCTGTAGTGACAGTCCCATGAGTATGAAGACCCTCTTGGATCTCCAAAATAGCAGGGATCTCATAAGTATAATATTGGAGGTTGGGAGGACTCCTCATAGGTTCCAAGCTAAAGTCATTCACTGATATATGTCTCCAAGACGGAGAGTCTCTATAAATCCTTACCAGGAGAGGAAAATGTCTGTAAAGGTTTCTACTGTCATGAAGAGGGCGAAGACGATCCAGTACATCATCCATCGCACCTGAGAAGACAAGAAGGTGCGATACGTGGTGGGCATATTCCTCATGTATGGAGCAGACTCAGGGGCTGAGCCCGCTCCATACCTGGCATTTGCCGATCGTTTAACCATAGAGGTGCCACATTCAATCACTGACAGCGGCATTTAAATACCCAAGTTGCTGGTGCCCGCGTGGACCTGTTCCCAGTTTCCCACCATCTCTGCCGGCCAAGTGTGGTTGTGCCGATGAGCTGTCACAACAGTCGGGGACCTGCTGCAGACCCCCCCATTGCCGCCATCATGGTCCTAATATGAAGCCCAGCCACGGTAAGTAATTTTCACTATATACTAATGGCAGGTTCCAGTCCACTACTGGGATTAAAAAGTAAAATTAAAAAAAAACATTTTGGAACACTCCCTTTTTTCAGTTTTAAAACAAGGAAATAAAAAAAAAAAAAAAGATATACTTATATTTTTAATATATATATATATATATATATATATATATATATATATATATATATATATATATATAGTATTGCGGAGTCTGTAAAAGTCAGATCAAAATATATTAACTAGTACAGTAAAAAATAGAAAACCAATTAAAATGTCAGAATTGCTGTTTATTTTGGTCACCGCACCACCCAAAAAATAGAGGGATCAAATCATTATCGGATACGTGAGTATACGGATACTCACGTATTCTCGGACATTCTTGGTCTTCACAGCTTTGTATGACGAGTAGGCGGGATACAGAAGCCCGAATATGAGCCTGGGGGGAGAAGAAAGAACCAGACGATTTATAAGCATTGCCCTGAGGAGGGGCAGACGCCCCCGTCCTGTATACAGCGTACACAGGGAGATGTTACAAGCTGCCGCACAAGCCGGGGTCCACGCTCCGCAAAGAATCCACAACAGTCATTAATCCGGTGCCAGCAGTCAGACTGTACAGACCAAGCACTGCCACAGATCCAAGCCCCCCGCAGTCTGCGCCCCCGGACCCTCATTTAAATGTATATATTAGGATGAGAAATTACATGGAAAAAAATGGATTAATTTGGGAGGATTGGGCCCTATACAAATGAGAACCTGAAGACCCAAAGAGCAGAATCTGCCACCTTAGGCCGTGTACATGCAATGCGTTCTTTTGCTGCACTTTCCCCCCCTCATGATTTTTGAAAATTTTTGCAAAACAATGCGTTTCCCTGCATTTTCAGAAAATTGCATGAAAAAAAAATAACTAATCATGTGAACACAGCCTAAGGAATAGTGAGCCAGAAAGACTGCAGTACTACTAATGGCCACTATACCATGTTTGGCACTGTGCCACCTCAATCAGATGATCGGTAGCGGTGTCGGGTCAGACCCCCCCCATTGATTTCATAATAAAGCCGATTCTGAATATACATCCTCACTATTAAAGTCCCGGGAAAAACCTTTAAAGGCCAACACCACTTGTAACCTACAAGATCAGGAGCTGGAATATTTAACCCTATCCTAGAAAACCAGAGATCGGGCTGGGAACTGCAGCTTTAAAATATGGCTGCTACGTGGTCGTGTGAATAGGCCCTTAGACTAGAGATTCGGAATGGACTTCCCCTTTAAGTAAAATGTTTTACGGAGCAAATAAAAAGTAATTATAAAGTAAAGTGAGGGCTAATAACACTAAAGGAGTAAAAGCCTTACGCCTTCTCGGTAATTTGGCAGCTCCCATGTGACTGGATTACAGGCTCATACCAGCGAGGACAGCGCAGGTAGCGTCACGTTACGGGCACACCCAACGACACCAAACACTCATCACAAAACACAACGTGCGACTAATGCATCATTAGAATGGAAATGTCCGCAGTCACCTGCTGAGCGACCTCTTCCCTCTGACTGGGGCCACGTGATTGCACATGGGGCACGCAACGACCCCAATCCCAGCCTGAGGACCCTCGCCCACTATGAATATTTATGGTAGAAAAGCACTTTACTCATCTGACATAGCTACTTTCACTGGCTTTATTTAAGCCGCTCCTGTCCTTAGTGACGGAAATCCTTTTAGTTAAAGGGATTTTCCAGGAAAACTCTATATTTAGGTGCCCGGGATTTGCAGATGAGGGTGAGCTGACCCTCATCATAAGACCCTCAATGCACCTTTTCCAGACCCCAATTATAGTTCATTCTCAAAGCTGAAAAAAAAATCACTTAAAGATAAATGTCCTCACTTTAATATTGCCTCTTTAGAGAGGAAGAGGAGTAGAACTCTATAGCGCCACCAGTTGGAAGCAGCAATCCTACAAGTCATGATCGACTCTTGTAATAGGACTTAGGATAAAAGCCAAATCAGAATCTCAATTTGCAGACAAGGTGTTTCGGGGTTGTTGCCCCTCATCAGTTCAAAGTGGGAGATCTGATTTGGTAAGGTGAGAGGCTCTGGACTAGGGTCTAAGGGGTAACTCTTTGTGGAGAGTGAGGTTACCCTTTAGACCTCAGTCCAGAGCCTCTCACCCAGCAAAATCAGATTTCACACTTTGCACCGATGAGGGGCAACACCCCCGAAACACCTTGTCTGCAAATTGAGATTCTGATTTGTCTTTTATTCCAAGTTAAATTGCAAGGGTCGATAGTGACTTGTAAGATCGCGGCTTCCAACAGGTGGCGCTATAGAGTTCTTGCCCTATTCCTCATTAAAGAAGCAATTTTCACGGCGAATAAGCCTCCTTACATTGGCAGAGCCGGTATGTCATTCCTCTCTGTAATAGTCTGTTGTAGCAATATATATGTGTGATGCCTTTATAGAGTAATGATGGCGGCCCCATCTACTAAGCTCCGCCCAATCCAGCTGCAAAACGCATCACATGATCCGGCAGTGCTTCTTCTAATTGGCCGAGAAGCATAATGTGACAACGGTGTAGGATGCCCTGCTTCCTACATATCTAAGGTGACAATGCCACTGATCTGCCGGCTGAAGATGATCACATAAGCACCGTGCCCCTGCGCTATTGACAAGGCGCAGCGCCACACATTTGTGGTGGCTAGGCCAGGTACTGCAGCCCCGTGACCACTGACAGGACACATGGGAAGGGGTCCAGATCTGACCCTACAGGGACCCCATAGAGGGAGCACACACAGTGGAGGGGACCCAGTACAGGACTGACAGGAGGATTAACCCTTAAGTACCATCTCCCTGTATGAGGAGGGGGAGGGGGAGCACTCAGCTTCAACAGATCCCACAATTCTGTATATCTGCCACCATATTAGGCACAACTGCCATTCAGGAAAGTAGGACAGCTGGGTGCCAGCCCCTGTGAGAGGCGGACAGGCCAGGGAAAGCTGGGACTGATAGTTCCCAAGCCTGCCTAGGTGTATAGTGATGGGACAAGGGGCAGGAGAGGGATACTCACACCACCGTCCGGGAGATAATCCAGGACACCATCCTCCTCGCCGTCAGCCGCTGCGGGGCTCTCTACACTTCCTCTTCCGGTCTGTGTGGCAGCAGAGACTCAAAAGTTGGAAGAAAACAAACTTTAGCCAATCAGGAAGAAGAGTGGGCGTGTTGTCCCCGCCTACTACAGAGTCGCCAAGGAGACGCATCGTGGGTTACTGATTGATAGACTGTCGGTTAGACCGGTCAGTGCGGACTGTATCACTGCACGGGGGGGGGGGGGGGGGAGTTCTGTGATGCCCCCTGTCCCTGACATGCAGTGCTCTGGTGCCCCCTGTCCCTGACATGCAGTGCTCTGGTGCCCCCTGTCCCTGACATGCAGTGCTCTGGTGCCCCCTGTCCCTGACATGCAGTGCTCTGGTGCCCCCTGTCCCTGACATGCAGTGTTCGGATGCCCCCTGCCCCTGACATGCAGTGCTCTGGTGCCCCTGTCCCTGACATGCAGTGCTCTGGTGCCCCCTGTCCCTGACATGCAGTGCTCTGGTGCCCCCTGTCCCTGACATGCAGTGCTCTGGTGCCCCCTGTCCCTGACATGCAGTGCTCTGGTGCCCCCTGTCCCTGACATGCAGTGCTCTGGTGCCCCCTGTCCCTGACATGCAGTGTTCGGATGCCCCCTGCCCCTGACATGCAGTGCTCTGGTGCCCCCTGTCCCTGACATGCAGTGCTCTGGTGCCCCCTGTCCCTGACATGCAGTGCTCGGATGCCCCCTGTCCCTGACATGCAGTGCTCGGATGCCCCCTGTCCCTGACATGCAGTGCTCTGGTGCCCCCTGTCCCTGACATGCAGTGCTCTGGTGCCCCCTGTCCCTGACATGCAGTGCTCTGGTGCCCCCTGTCCCTGACATGCAGTGTTCGGATGCCCCCTGCCCCTGACATGCAGTGCTCTGGTGCCCCCTGTCCCTGACATGCAGTGCTCTGGTGCCCCCTGTCCCTGACATGCAGTGTTCGGATGCCCCCTGCCCCTGACATGCAGTGCTCTGGTGCCCCCTGTCCCTGACATGCAGTGCTCTGGTGCCCCCTGTCCCTGACATGCAGTGCTCTGGTGCCCCCTGTCCCTGACATGCAGTGCTCTGGTGCCCCCTGTCCCTGACATGCAGTGCACGGATGCCCCCTGTCCCTGACATGCAGTGCTCGGATGCCCCCTGTCCCTGACATGCAGTGCTCTGGTGCCCCCTGTCCCTGACATGCAGTGCTCTGGTGCCCCCTGTCCCTGACATGCAGTGCTCTGGTGCCCCCTGTCCCTGACATGCAGTGTTCGGATGCCCCCTGCCCCTGACATGCAGTGCTCTGGTGCCCCCTGTCCCTGACATGCAGTGCTCTGGTGCCCCCTGTCCCTGACATGCAGTGTTCGGATGCCCCCTGCCCCTGACATGCAGTGCTCTGGTGCCCCCTGTCCCTGACATGCAGTGCTCTGGTGCCCCCTGTCCCTGACATGCAGTGCTCTGGTGCCCCCTGTCCCTGACATGCAGTGCTCTGGTGCCCCCTGTCCCTGACATGCAGTGCTCTGGTGCCCCCTGTCCCTGACATGCAGTGTTCGGATGCCCCCTGCCCCTGACATGCAGTGCTCTGGTGCCCCCTGTCCCTGACATGCAGTGCTCTGGTGCCCCCTGTCCCTGACATGCAGTGCTCTGGTGCCCCCTGTCCCTGACATGCAGTGCTCGGATGCCCCCTGTCCCTGACATGCAGTGCTCTGGTGCCCCCTGTCCCTGACATGCAGTGCTCTGGTGCCCCCTGTCCCTGACATGCAGTGCTCGGATGGCCCCTGTCCCTGACATGCAGTGCTCTGGTGCCCCCTGTCTCTGACATGCAGTGCTCGGATGCCCCCTGTCCCTGACATGCAGTGCTCTGGTGCCCCCTGTCCCTGACATGCAGTGCTCGGATGCCCCCTGTCCCTGACATGCAGTGCTCGGATGCCCCCTGTCCCTGACATGCAGTGCTCGGATGCCCCCTGTCCCTGACATGCAGTGCTCTGGTGCCCC
This sequence comes from Phyllobates terribilis, assembly GCF_046119375.1. Lineage (NCBI taxonomy): Eukaryota > Metazoa > Chordata > Amphibia > Anura > Dendrobatidae > Phyllobates > Phyllobates terribilis. The sequence goes on along the minus strand of NW_027362771.1, from coordinate 550,233,227 downwards.
CTGTCCCTGACATGCAGTGCTCTGGTGCCCCCTGTCCCTGACATGCAGTGCTCTGGTGCCCCCTGTCCCTGACATGCAGTGCTCTGGTGCCCCCTGTCCCTGACATGCAGTGCTCTGGTGCCCCCTGTCCCTGACATGCAGTGCTCGGATGCCCCCTGTCCCTGACATGCAGTGCTCTGGTGCCCCCTGTCCCTGACATGCAGTGCTCTGGTGCCCCCTGTCCCTGACATGCAGTGCTCTGGTGCCCCCTGCCCCTGACATGCAGTGTTCGGATGCCCCCTGCCCCTGACATGCAGTGCTCTGGTGCCCCCTGTCCCTGACATGCAGTGCTCTGGTGCCCCCTGTCCCTGACATGCAGTGCTCTGGTGCCCCCTGTCCCTGACATGCAGTGCTCTGGTGCCCCCTGTCCCTGACATGCAGTGCTCTGGTGCCCCCTGTCCCTGACATGCAGTGTTCGGATGCCCCCTGCCCCTGACATGCAGTGCTCTGGTGCCCCCTGTCCCTGACATGCAGTGCTCTGGTGCCCCCTGTCCCTGACATGCAGTGCTCTGGTGCCCCCTGTCCCTGACATGCAGTGCTCGGATGCCCCCTGTCCCTGACATGCAGTGCTCTGGTGCCCCCTGTCCCTGACATGCAGTGCTCTGGTGCCCCCTGTCCCTGACATGCAGTGCTCGGATGCCCCCTGTCCCTGACATGCAGTGCTCTGGTGCCCCCTGTCCCTGACATGCAGTGCTCGGATGCCCCCTGTCCCTGACATGCAGTGCTCTGGTGCCCCCTGTCCCTGACATGCAGTGCTCTGGTGCCCCCTGTCCCTGACATTCAGTGCTCGGATGCCCCCTGTCCCTGACATGCAGTGCTCTGGTGCCCCCTGTCCCTGACATGCAGTGCTCGGATGCCCCCTGTCCCTGACATGCAGTGCTCTGGTGCCCCCTGTCCCTGACATGCAGTGCTCGGATGCCCCCTGTCCCTGACATGCAGTGCTCTGGTGCCCCCTGTCCCTGACATGCAGTGCTCTGGTGCCCCCTGTCCCTGACATGCAGTGCTCGGATGCCCCCTGTCCCTGACATGCAGTGCTCTGGTGCCCCCTGTCCCTGACATGCAGTGCTCTGGTGCCCCCTGTCCCTGACATGCAGTGCTCTGGTGCCCCCTGTCCCTGACATGCAGTGCTCTGGTGCCCCCTGTCCCTGACATGCAGTGCTCGGATGCCCCCTGTCCCTGACATGCAGTGCTCGGATGCCCCCTGTCCCTGACATGCAGTGCTCGGATGCCCCCTGTCCCTGACATGCAGTGCTCTGGTGCCCCCTGTCCCTGACATGCAGTGCTCTGGTGCCCCCTGTCCCTGACATGCAGTGCTCGGATGCCCCCTTTCCCTGACATGCAGTGCTCTGGTGCCCCCTGTCCCTGACATGCAGTGCTCGGATGCCCCCTGTCCCTGACATGCAGTGCTCGGATGCCCCCTGTCCCTGACATGTAGTGCTCTGGTGCCCCCTGTCCCTGACATGCAGTGCTCTGGTGCCCCCTGTCCCTGACATGCAGTGCTCGGATGCCCCCTGTCCCTGACATGCAGTGCTCTGGTGCCCCCTGTCCCTGACATGCAGTGCTCTGGTGCCCCCTGTCCCTGACATGCAGTGCTCTGGTGCCCCCTGTCCCTGACATGCAGTGCTCGGATGCCCCCTGTCCCTGACATGCAGTGCTCTGGTGCCCCCTGTCCCTGACATGCAGTGCTCTGGTGCCCCCTGTCCCTGACATGCAGTGCTCGGATGCCCCCTGTCCCTGACATGCAGTGCTCTGGTGCCCCCTGTCCCTGACATGCAGTGCTCTGGTGCCCCCTGTCCCTGACATGCAGTGCTCGGATGCCCCCTGTCCCTGACATGCAGTGCTCTGGTGCCCCCTGTCCCTGACATGCAGTGCTCTGGTGCCCCCTGTCCCTGACATGCAGTGCTCGGATGCCCCCTGTCCCTGACATGCAGTGCTCTGGTGCCCCCTGTCCCTGACATGCAGTGCTCTGGTGCCCCCTGTCCCTGACATGCAGTGCTCGGATGCCCCCTGTCCCTGACATGCAGTGCTCTGGTGCCCCCTGTCCCTGACATGCAGTGCTCTGGTGCCCCCTGTCCCTGACATGCAGTGCTCTGGTGCCCCCTGTCCCTGACATGCAGTGCTCGGATGCCCCCTGTCCCTGACATGCAGTGCTCTGGTGCCCCCTGTCCCTGACATGCAGTGCTCTGGTGCCCCCTGTCCCTGACATGCAGTGCTCGGATTGCCCCTGTCCCTGACATGCAGTGCTCTGGTGCCCCCTGTCCCTGACATGCAGTGCTCTAGTGCCCCCTGTCCCTGACATGCAGTGCTCTGGTGCCCCCTGTCCCTGACATGCAGTGCTCGGATGCCCCCTGTCCCTGACATGCAGTGCTCTGGTGCCCCCTGTCCCTGACATGCAGTGCTCTGGTGCCCCCTGTCCCTGACATGCAGTGCTCGGATGCCCCCTGTCCCTGACATGCAGTGCTCTGGTGCCCCCTGTCCCTGACATGCAGTGCTCGGATGCCCCCTGTCCCTGACATGCAGTGCTCTGGTGCCCCCTGTCCCTGACATGCAGTGCTCTGGTGCCCCCTGTCCCTGACATGCAGTGCTCGGATGCCCCCTGTCCCTGACATGCAGTGCTCTGGTGCCCCCTGTCCCTGACATGCAGTGCTCTGGTGCCCCCTGTCCCTGACATGCAGTGCTCGGATGCCCCCTGTCCCTGACATGCAGTGCTCTGGTGCCCCCTGTCCCTGACATGCAGTGCTCTGGTGCCCCCTGTCCCTGACATGCAGTGCTCTGGTGCCCCCTGTCCCTGACATGCAGTGCTCGGATGCCCCCTGTCCCTGACATGCAGTGCTCTGGTGCCCCCTGTCCCTGACATGCAGTGCTCTGGTGCCCCCTGTCCCTGACATGCAGTGCTCTGGTGCCCCCTGTCCCTGACATGCAGTGCTCTGGTGCCCCCTGTCCCTGACATGAAGTGCTCGGATGCCCCCTGTCCCTGACATGCAGTGCTCTGGTGCCCCCTGTCCCTGACATGCAGTGCTCTGGTGCCCCCTGTCCCTGACATGCAGTGCTCTGGTGCCCCCTGTCCCTGACATGCAGTGCTCGGATGCCCCCTGTCCCTGACATGCAGGGCTCTGGTGCCCCCTGTCCCTGACATGCAGTGCTCGGATGCCCCCTGTCCCTGACATGCAGTGCTCTGGTGCCCCCTGTCCCTGACATGCAGTGCTCGGATGCCCCCTGTCCCTGACATGCAGTGCTCTGGTGCCCCCTGTCCCTGACATGCAGTGCTCTGGTGCCCCCTGTCCCTGACATGCAGTTCTCGGATGCCCCCTGTCCCTGACATGCAGTGCTCTGGTGCCCCCTGTCCCTGACATGCAGTGCTCTGGTGCCCCCTGTCCCTGACATGCAGTGCTCGGATGCCCCCTGTCCCTGACATGCAGTGCTCTGGTGCCCCCTGTCCCTGACATGCAGTGCTCTGGTGCCCCCTGTCCCTGACATGCAGTGCTCTGGTGCCCCCTGTCCCTGACATGCAGTGCTCTGGTGCCCCCTGTCCCTGACATGCAGTGCTCTGGTGCCCCCTGTCCCTGACATGCAGTGCTCTGGTGCCCCCTGTCCCTGACATGCAGTGCTCGGATGCCCCCTGTCCCTGACATGCAGTGCTCTGGTGCCCCCTGTCCCTGACATGCAGTGCTCTGATGCCCCCTGTCCCTGACATGCAGTGCTCGGATGCCCCCTGTCCCTGACATGCAGTGCTCTGGTGCCCCCTGTCCCTGACATGCAGTGCTCTGGTGCCCCCTGTCCCTGACATGCAGTGCTCGGATGCCCCCTGTCCCTGACATGCAGTGCTCTGATGCCCCCTGTCCCTGACATGCAGTGCTCTGGTGCCCCCTGTCCCTGACATGCAGTGCTCGGATGCCCCCTGTCCCTGACATGCAGTGCTCTGGTGCCCCCTGTCCCTGACATGCAGTGCTCTGGTGCCCCCTGTCCCTGACATGCAGTGCTCTGATGCCCCCTGTCCCTGACATGCAGTGCTCTGATGCCCCCTGTCCCTGACATGCAGTGCTCTGGTGCCCCCTGTCCCTGACATGCAGTGCTCTGGTGCCCCCTGTCCCTGACATGCAGTGCTCGGATGCCCCCTGTCCCTGACATGCAGTGCTCTGGTGCCCCCTGTCCCTGACATGCAGTGCTCTGGTGCCCCCTGTCCCTGACATGCAGTGCTCGGATGCCCCCTGTCCCTGACATGCAGTGCTCTGGTGCCCCCTGTCCCTGACATGCAGTGCTCTGGTGCCTCCTGTCCCTGACATGCAGTGCTCTGGTGCCCCCTGTCCCTGACATGCAGTGCTCGGATGCCCCCTGTCCCTGACATGCAGTGCTCTGGTGCCCCCTGTCCCTGACATGCAGTGCTCTGGTGCCCCCTGTCCCTGACATGCAGTGCTCTGGTGCCCCCTGTCCCTGACATGCAGTGCTCTGGTGCCCCCTGTCCCTGACATGCAGTGCTCTGGTGCCCCCTGTCCCTGACATGCAGTGCTCTGGTGCCCCCTGTCCCTGACATGCAGTGCTCGGATGCCCCCTGTCCCTGACATGCAGTGCTCTGGTGCCCCCTGTCCCTGACATGCAATGCTCTGGTGCCCCCTGTCCCT